>NC_133425.1:29185000-29797500 GCF_049350105.2 Macaca mulatta
GGGACAGTTCAGGCTCGGCTCATCCTGGTCCTTGAATCCCACAGCCCGCGTGGGCAGGGACAGGCCTGCTGGACCCCCGGCTGCCCTTGGGAGATGGAGGAGTGACACCTGTTCCTCGGCTGCTGAGCCAGACAGAGCCGGGACGGAGGGAAGGAACAGTCCACTCGGCCTCGGGGCTGGGGAAATGTCACTGCGGGGGAAAGGCAGAGATGACATGAACATCTGGGCCTGATCCAGAAGGAGGAGCGGACACCTGAGGATGTTCCAGGCATCAGGAACAGCACCAAGAAAGGCAGAACCAGGTGGGCATGGCCAATTTCAGTGGGGCTGGACACTCCGCAAAGGCTGAGGGCAAGAAATGAAGGAAAAAAAGGGGGGCAGGCGGGGAGAGAGGAACCAGCCTGCAGGTGAACCGCAGGGGTGGGTCCTGAGGTGGAGGTAGAGTCAACAGAGCTTAAGAGACTGGGTGTGGGGGCTCAAGGCGGTAATCCCAGCGCTTTCGGAGGCAGAGAAGGAGCATCAGTCTAGGATTTCAGGACCAGCCTGGGCAACACACCAAGACCCAGGACCCCGTCTCTAAAATATATTACATAACAATTTTTAAAAATTAGGCCAGGCGCAGTGGGTCACTTTGGGAGTCCGAGGCAGGCGGACCACTTGACCCCAGGAGTTCTAGACCAGCCTGGGTGACATAGTGAAACCCTGTCTCTACTAAAAATACAAAAAATTGGCCGGGCGCCATGGCTCATGCCTGTAATCCCAGCACTTTAGGAGGCCGAGGCGGACGGATCACAAGGTCAGGAGATCGAGACCAGCCTGGGTGACATAGTGAAACCCCGTCTCTACTAAAAATACAAAAACAAAATTAGCCGGGCGTAGTGGCGGGTGCCTATAGTCCCAGCTACTCGGGAGGCTGAGGCTGGAGAATGGCGTGAACCCAGGAGGCGGAGCTTGCAGTGAGCCGATATCGCGCCACAGCACTCCAGCCCGGGCGACAGACAGATCAAGACTCCGTCTCAAAATAAATAAAAAAATAAATAAAATAAAAATTAAAAATTACCGAGGCGTGGTGGTGGGCACCTGTAATCCCAGCTACTTGGGAGGCTGAGGCAGAATAATTACTTGAAACTGGGAGGGGAAGGTTGCAGTGAGCTCAGATGGCGCCACTGCACTCCAGCCTGGGCAATGGAGCAAAACTTTGTCTTTAAAAAAAAAAAAAAAAAAATTACCCAGGCTTCGTGGTGACCACCTGTACAGTCTTAGCTGCTCTGGAGGCCCAGGCGGGAGGACTACTTGAGCCTGGGAGTTCCAGGCTACAGTGAGCTATGAGGCTGCCACTGCACTCAGCCTAGGCAACAGAGCGAGACCCTGTCTCTAAAACAAAAACACCAAAAAAAGCCCCAAGAGTGTAGTGACCACACAGAGGTGAGGACTCAGGGGCGGGTTATGGCAGGCCCAGAACCCCATCACTGCTCCTTTCTCGACTGCATCCGGGAGCCAGGCAGGGGCTCAGCCTCCTGGTCGCAGTTGAGAAGGCAGTTGAGAGAGGAAACTGCTAAGCAGGTAGCTGCAGGTGGCAGAGGATACCGGGATGGGACAGGAACAGAGAAGTAGCACCCTATACTCCACCTGGGTCCGTTTCTGTCGGACATTTCGTCTCCGGATCCCGGGCAGCGGGGCCCCACAGTTCGGCCTCCTCCTCCACCCAGGAGATGAGAGCTGGCTTGTTGCCTCCGATTCCTAGGGGAGAAGAACGCAAACCCCACACTGAGGGGAAGCCGCCTGCCCGGCCCCGGGGTCCCCAACTCCACGCGCAGCTCCCAGAAGCGCGGCAGGGCCTGTGGGGGCGCAGGGCCCAGGTGAGCAGGAGGGGCTCTCACCGAGCGCGCTCAGGTGGCCGTAGGTCTCCCGCATCACGTCCCGGTACAGGGCCCTCTGCGCGGGTCGCAAGCAGCCCCACTCCTCCCGGCAGAAGTACACGGCCACGTCCGCGAAGCTCACAATCCCTGGCTCCCTCCACTCGGGTCCGGCCCCATTTGGGTCCCGGGGAGGGAGCGGGGCCAGAGGCGGCACCATGGTGACTGTCAACCCGACTACGGATCGGCTGCCTCCCGTTGGCCTGGCTTGGGCCTTCGGAACCTCCTGCGTCCGAGAAAGCCTACGCGGCCAGGCCCAAGGGAAGGAGGAAGGTCTCTAGGGCCCCCCGAGGGCGCACTAGAGAGCATGGAAACTAACGGTGCCGATGGCAGCGGGTGTATAATCAGAAATGGAATATGCCCTCATAAAAAATGGCGGCGGTGCGGGTACTCGACCTTTGCCCCTACGCAATCGTGCCCAAGACAACGTCCCCGGTATGTACAGGCGGCGTTCTCTCCGTACCCTCATCCAAAATGGCCGCGGTGACTACAGGGGCCGGCCTTGAAAACTAGTCGCGTTTGTTTAGTCCCCGGCCCAGCGAGGCGGTGCAGCAGAGAGCTCCGCCCGGGTCTGCAACAACAAGAAAGCGCCTCCTGGGAGGGAGCTGGCCTCTCGGCCTTACTGAACTCAGGCATTAGTTTTCGTCTCTAGACCGTTTTATAATTGGTCTCCAGCTCATCACTCCCTCGTTTTGTCCTTGTTATCTCAGAAACAGGGCGACAGCAGTCTCTTCCTAATGTTGAGTGTAAAAACCAATGGAGTGGGCGTGGCGCAGTGGCTCACGCTTGTAATCAGCAGTTTGGGAGGCCGAGGCCGGAGGAACTGAGGTCAGGACTTCGAGACCAGCCTCACCAACATGGTGAAACCCCGTCTCGACTAAATAATCCAAGTAACTGGGGAGGCTGAGGCAGGAGAATTGCTTGAACGCGGAAGGCGGAGTTTGCAGTGGGCCAAGATTGCGCCACGGCACTCCAGCCTGGGCGACAGAGCGAAACTCCGACTCAAAAATAGAAAAGAAAGAAACAAAGAAAAAGGAGTGGATACAGGAGACTGTAGGCTTGTAGGCTTCTTGGAGCCTGAAATTCTGGAATCTTCCTGATGGCAGAGGCAGTGGGGAGAGTAGGGTAAGGTTGAGAAAGTCAGAGGGTCCTCTCTTCTAGGAGCCTCTCCCATTTACTGTGCAGGACGTCTCCCAGTCGCCGGTCTCCCTCTAGCTGCAGCCGGGCTCTCAGCTCCCCTCACATCCTGCCGCTGGGCGGATGGCCCAAGGCTCCTCTGCTCAAGCCCAACTCATCCCTTTCTTGCCCCAAACTGCTTCCCCTGGGGTCTTTATCTCAGTAAATGTTGCCAACTCTCCCCCAGACCACCCTCTCACTTCCTGATGACCTATTCTGTGCTCCATTTGACTTCATACATGTCCTGTTGTAGCAGGAGGAGCTGCAGACAAAACCCCTCAGACACCGAGTTGAAGAAGGAAGGGCTTTATTCGGCCGGGAGCATCAGCAAGACTCACATCTCAAAAACCAAGTTCCCCGAGTGTGCAATTCCTGTCCCTTTTAAGGGCTCACAACTCAAAGGGGGATCAGGGAACCAAGAAATGTAGCAGGATGAGCTGCAGACAAAACCCCTCAGACACTAAGTTAAAGAAGGAAGGGCTTTTATTATTATTATTTTTTTTTTTTTTTTGAGACGGAGTCTTGCCAGATCTGTCGCCAGGCTGGAATGCAGTGGCCGGATCTCAGCTCACTGCAAGCTCCGCCTCCCGGGTTTACGCCGTTCTCCTGCCTCAGCCTCCCCAGTAGCTGAGACTACAGGCACCCGCCACCTCACCCGGCTAGTTTTTTTGTATTTTTTAGTAGAGACGGGGTTTCTACTAAACCCCGTGTTCGCCACGATGGTCTCGATCTCCTGACCTCGTGATCCGCCCATCTCGGCCTCCCAAAGTGCTGGGATTACAGGCTTGAGCCACCGCGCCTGGCCCAGAAGGAAGGGCTTTATTCGGCCAGGAGCATCAGCAAGACTCAGGTATCAAAAACCAAGCTCCCCGAGTGAGCAATTCCTGTCCCTTTTAAGGGCTCACAACTCTAAGGGGGTCCCCGTGAGAAGGTCATGATCAATTGAGCAAGCAGTGGGTACATGACTGGGGGCTGCATGCACTGGTAATTAGAATGGAACAGAACAGGACAGGGATTTTCACAGTGCTTTTCTATACAATGTCTATAATCTATAGATAACATAACCGATTAGGTCAGGGGTCGATCTTTAACTACCAGGCCCAGGGTCTGGCGCCGGGCTGTCTGCTTATGGATTTCATTTCTGCCTTTTAGTTTTTACTTCTTCATTCTTTGGAGGCAGAAATTGGGCATAAGACAGTATGAGGGGTGGTCTCCTCCCTTACTGTGTATGGGAGTAAGAGTCGCCTCTAACCGCCTTTTAGCTCTTAGTGGGCTCTTTAGTTGAATCTAGGCCCAGATTGAGAATCGCTTGTAATCCTAGCTACTGGGAAGCAAAGGCAGGAGGATCCCTTGAGCCCAGGAGTATGAGATCAGCCTGGGCAAGTTAGTGAAACCATATCTTCAAAAATAAATAAATAAATAAATAATAAAGTAAAATAAGAAAAAATGAATTGACAGTGGACAAACGAGAAAATTATACAAATTGTATTAGTTTTACATGTACATGGGGATCTTCACAAGAGAGGGAAGTCAGAAAAAGTGCCCAAAGCCAGGTGCTTTTATGTTTCTTAGACAAAGAACAATAAAATTTAAGTGGGCAGATGTGGTGGCTCATGCCTGTAATCCCATCACTTTGGGAGGCCAAGGTGGGTGGATCACTTGAGGTCAGGAAACCCCGTGCTTACTAATAATAATTTTAAAAAGGTTAGCTGGGGGCGAGGGGGTGGTGGGTGCCTGTAATCCCGGCTACTCGGGAGGCTGAGGCAGGAGACTCACTTGAACCTGGGAGGCAGAGGTGGCAGTGAGCCGAGATCACGCCACTACACTCCAGCCTGGGTGGGAGAGAGACTTCGTTTGAAAAAAAAGAAAAGAGGGCCAGCCCGGTGGCTCACACCTGTAATCCCGGCACTTTGGGAGGCCGAGGCGGGCGGATCATGAGTGGTCAAGAGATCGAGACCATCCTGGCCAACATGGTGAAACCCCATCTCTACTGAAAATACAAAAATTAGCCAGGCGTGGTGGCCCGTGCCTGTAGTCCCACCTACTTAGGAGGCTGAGGTAGAATAGCCTGAACCTGGCAGGCAGAGGTTGTAGTGAGCCGAGATCCTGCCACTGCACTCCAGCCTGGGCTACAGAGCGAGACTCTCTCTCAGAAGAAAGAAGTAATAAAAGGAAAAAAATAAATGACAGGACAAAGAAAATTTAGCTAGGGCAGTGAGTAGCTAGAATATGTATGGGGGGGTGTCAAGTAGGTGCAACATACAGACTACTTTGTTACCTATGTTTATTCTGGTCCCTTGTGGCCTCTGAAGGCTGTTTTCTTGCCCTGGTACAGAAGGATATTCCCCCAGAGTAAGGTTTCTGGCATGCTGCATGCAGAAGAAACAGGTCGGATTGCTCCGTCTGAAACTACAATTTCTCTGTTTTTAACTCAGAATATATCAGTATACCAGGCTGTGAACGTTTTACAGGAGGTCCGGGGGAGGCCCTGTGGAGGAGCCTGGAAGGATGGTGATCTGGCGGGGATCTCAAGAAACGGGTTAACCTGCCCCATAAGTGAGGAGAGCCACTTCTTTCCCTTTTCGGGGATCCGGGTGGGGCGGGCGCCGCTGAGCGCATCTAGGAGGCCGCAGGTCGAGGCATCGCATCCGGGATCAGGACGCAAACATCCCTATACCGCAGACACCGCCACTGTGCCAGGAAGAGGCAGTCGGCCGTTTCCGCAGAGCTCTCGGCCCGCGGACTCTTTCCCAGTCTCCGTCCCTTCCGCCTCCCCAGGTACATTGGCTTGGAGCCATGAGCGCGGCCAGTGACTGGGCGGCTCCTGGAGGGACACTGGGAATTTGCCCTGGGAGTGGGGTGCAGGGGGCTCCACGGACGCCTCGACGACCGGAAGTAGCTTCGGGTGGGGACTAGAGAGGACAGCGAGCAACTCAGTGGTTCCAGAGTCCAGAAAAATGAAGGCCCTCTTAGAAGAGATGGCTGTCGATAGTCCAGCTTCTCTTCATTTTAGAGAAAGGCATTGAATAGCTTGAATATCGATCTGGTGTTGCTGACCTGGTTTGTTCCTGCTGGAAACGTCTCCTCTTGCTGTTCCTCTCAGGCGGCCTTGGCAGCGCCTCTTGCCGTAGTTAAGATGGATGCAGCCGCTTCGACCTGGGCTCAGGCAGTTGTCAGCAAGGGCTACAGGGGAGGGGAAACCGGTCCAAGATTCTCGACCAAGGGCTTGACGTCCCCTTCCCAGTCCCTTAGAGGAGGCACTTCGAGGAGGCCCACTCAGTGACCCAGTCTTTATTTTATTATTGTGTTTTATTTATTATATTTTTAATTTTTTCTATTCTATTCTATTCCACTCTACACTCTCTCGCTCTCTTTTTTTCTTTTTCTTTTTTTTGAGACAGAGTTTAGCTCTTGTTGTCCAGGCTGGAGTGCAATGGCGCGATCTTGACTCACTGCAACCTCTGCCTCCCGGGTTCAAGCGATTCTTCTGCCTCAGCCTCTTGAGTAGCTGGGAATACGGCGCCTGCCGCCATGCCCGGCTAATTTTTTGTATCTTTAGTAGAGACAGGGTTTCACCATGTTGGCGAAGCTGGTCTCGAGCTCCTGACCTCAGGAGATCCACCTGCCTGGGCCTCCCAGAGTGCTGGGATTACAGGCATAAGCCACTGCACCTGGCCTCTACTCTCTACTCTTATTTTTTTATTTTATTTTATTTTATTTTTTTGAGACGGAGTTTCGCTCTGTCACCCAGGCTGGAGTGCAGTGGCGGGATCTCAGCTCACTGCAAGCTCTGCCTCCTGGGTTCCCGCCATTCTCCTGCCTCAGCCTCCGGAGTAGCCGGGACTACAGGCGCCCGCCACCTCGCCCGGCTAGTTTTTTTTTTGTATTTTTTAGTAGAGACGGGGTTTCACCGTGTTAGCCAGGATGGTCTCGATCTCCTGACCTCGTGATCCGCCTGTCTTGGCCTCCCAAAGTGCTGGGATTACAGGCTTGAGCCACCGCGCCCGGCTACTCTCTACTCTTGAGAGGGAGTCTTGCTCTTGTCCCCCAGGCCAGAGTGCAATGGCGCGATCTCAGCTTACTGACCCCAGAAGCCAGGCTGGAATGCCTCAAATTATTGAAGGCAAAACCTCATCAACTAGAGAGGTAGGATTTTAGGGTAGGTTACCACACTGCCATATAAATGTAAAGAGGATAAATATACACTTTGAGAGGCCGAGGCAGGCAGATAACTTGAGGTCAGGAGTTTGAGACCAGCCTGACCAACATGATGAAACCCTGTCTCTACTAAAAATACAAAAATTAGATGGGCATGGTGTCATGTGTCTGTAGTACCAGCTACTCAGGACACTGAGGCAGGAGAATCGCTTGACCCTGGGAGGCAGAGGTTGCAGTGAGCGGAGATTGCACACTGCACTCCAGCCTGGGCCACAGAGTGAGACTCCATCTCAAAAAACAATAATAATAAATAAGGCCAGTCACAGTGGGTCACACCTGTAATCCCAGCACTTTGGGAGGCCGAGGCCAGTGGATCACCTGAGGTTGGGAGTTTGAGACCAGCCTGAGGAATATGATGAAACCCCGTCTATACAAAAAATACGAAAATTTTTTTTGGACATTGTGGCATGCACCTGTTATCCCAGCCACTCAGGAGGCTGAGACAGGAGAATTGCTTGAACCTGGGAGGCGGAGGTTGCAGTGAGCCGAGATTGTGCCATTGTACTTCAGCCTGGGCAACAAGAGTGAAATTCAGTCTCTAAATAAATAAATAAATAAATGTAAAGAAGAAAAATATAAATGACAGATGATGGTAAGTACTAAACATAAGTAAGAAGGTTGTTTAGAGGTCATGTAATGGGGGGTCGTTCAGGTATCTAGGAAGTGTATGAAATTGTCCAGGATGGGTGACAGGCATTTCACAAACGGTTCCCTGTAGCATCTCTCACCGCTGTCCGCTCTTGCTCAGGCCCTTGCTGAGTTAGGCCGGGGGCCTCCTAGCTGCCCTGTGGGGCTCCAGCCTTTTGCCTTTGCCGTCCATCTGTCACTGCAGCCTGGTGTAGTATAAACAGGAAGGGCAGTGCCTGGGAAATAGGAGATTTGGGTTCCAGGTCTACTTCTGCCACTGACTCAGCTTCATGATCTTAATTATGTTCCTCCTTGGGTCAGGTGCTGTGGCTCATGCCTGTAATCCCAGCACTTTGGGAGACTGAGGTGGGTGGATCAAGGTCAGGAGTTCAAGACCAGCCTGGCCAACACTGCACTCTGGCTAACCGTGTGTTTCACTGTGTGTTAGCCATGAGTGCAGTGATGGGGTTTAATAGAAACCCCGTCTCTACTAAAAATACAAAACTTAGCTGGGCGTGGTGGTGTGCGTTTGTAATCCCAGCTACTCTGAAGGCTGAGGCAGGATAATTGCTTAAATCTGGGAGGCAGAGGTTGCAGTGAGCCAAGATCGTGCCACTGCACTCCAGCCTGGGTGACAGAGCAAGACTCTGTCTTGGGAAAAAAAAAAATTATGTCTGGCTTCAGCATTCTCAGGGTGTATTCTGCAGAACAGTATTCCCATGAAACGCTCTATGGGGGAAAAAAAAGCAGCATTCTCTATTCCCCTTGACGGTCCCCTTTGGCAAATTTAAGGTTCAGGGCAGCCTTCAATAAAGAAATGTAGGCCAGGTGCGGTGGCTCAAGCCTGTAATCCCAGCACTTTGGGAGGCCGAGACGGGCGGATCACAAGGTCAGGAGATCGAGACCATCCTGGCGAACCTGGTGAAACCCCGTCTCTACTAAAAAATCGAAAAACTAGCCGGGCGAGGTGGCGGGCGCCTGTAGTCCCAGCTACTCGGGAGGTTGAGGCAGGAGAATGGCGTGAACCCGGGAGGCGGAGCTTGCAGTGAGCTGAGATCCGGCCACTGCACTCCCACCTGGGTGACAGAGCGAGACTCCGTCTCAAAAAAAAAAAAAAAAAAAGAAATGTAGTCCGCCTGGCGCGGTAGCGCATGTCTGTACCACATGTCTGTAGTCCTAGTGCTTTGGGAGGCTGAGGCAGGAGGATTGCCTGAGCCCAGGTGTTTGAGGCTGCAGTGAGCTACGATCATGCCATTGCACTCCAGCCTGGGCGACAGTGAGACCCCATCTCTAAAATAATTTTTTCACATTTAAAAAATCTTTCCGGGCCAGACAGTATCTCACGCCTGTAATCCCAGCACTTTGGGAGGCCGAGGCAGGTGGATCACAAGGTCAGGAGATGGAGACTAGCCTGGCCTACATGGTGAAACCTTGTCTCTACTAAAAATGCAAAAAATTAGCTGGGCATGGTGGCGAGCGCCTGTAATCCCAGCTACTCAGGAGGCTGAGGCAGGAGAATTGCTTGAACCCAGGAGGCAGAGGTTGCAGTGACCTGAGATGCCAACACTGTATTCCAGCCTAGGTGACAGAGTAAGACTCCTCTGTCTCAGAAAGAAAAAAAAAATTGGAGATGAAGGGCTGTGATGGTTCTACAACAGTACTATTACACATTTTGCCACTGAACTGTACTGTATACTCAAAAATAGTCTAAAAGATATATATTTTTTTTGAGATGGAGTCTCGCTCAGTCGCCCAGGCTGGAGTGCAGTGGCGCGATCTCAGCTCACTGCAAGCTCCGCCTCCCAGGTTCAAGCGATTGTCCTGCCTCAGCCTCCCAAGTAGCTGAGACTACAGGCACCCGCCACCACACTCGGCTATTTTTTTTGTATTTTTAGTAGAGACAGGGTTTTACCATGTGTTTGCCAGGGTAGTCTCGATCTCCTGACCTCATGATCCGCCCACCTCAGCCTCCCAAAGTGCTGGGATTACAGGTGTGAGCCACCATGCCTGGCCAATAAATTTTATATTATGTATATTTGACCACAAAACAAAAACAAAGACAACCTAGTGATGTCCCAACATACTGAGAATCATGGAGCCGGGTGCAGTGGCTCACACCTGTAATCCCAGCACTTTGGGAGGCCGAGGCAGGAGGACTTCTTGAGCCCAGGAGTTTGAGACCAGCCTGGGCAACACAGTGAGACCCTGTCTGGAAAAAAAATTAGCTGAGTGCGGTGGTGTGCACCTGTAGTCCTAGCTACTTGGGAGGCTGAAGTGGGAGGATGACTTGAGCCTGGGAGATCAAGCCTACAGTGAGCCATGATTGCACCGTTGCACTCCAGCCCAGAAAACAGAGCGAGACCCTATCAGAAAGAAAGAAGATGTGGTGTGGGGTCAGGGGTTAGAAAGAGAAGAAAGTAAAGAAACTTAGCATCATGGGAAGCGAGAGCCTTATGGAAGCTCCTCCCTCTCCCTAAGCCCATCTGTCAATCTTCTCCACTTGGTGTCTCTGCACAGCCACAGATGTCCTTTCTGCACCTTGAGGGAACTCATCCCTAGCTTGGAGCATCCCACTTGCTGTTTCCTCTCTTTGGAAACGTCTCTACCCCCTACTGTCCCCAACCCCAGCCCCAAGCCTCTGAACCCTGCTTGACACACTTCGCCTGGTTCTGCTCCTCCCTCACTGGCAGGGCCTCCTCTCTCCAGCTGCACCTTCTCCTTGGCCCCACTGCTCCCCAGAACGGGTCACCCTTGGCCTTCACCCTGATAGCCCCTTGGTGGGCACCGGAGCCCCCTGGCTCCGGCTCTCCATACTGGAACCTCTGAGTCTTACTGGCTCATATTGTCAGTCACTGAGCTGCAGATTCTATGTCAGAAGGCTCTCATGAGTGTCTTTCTTCCTAATTCCGAGGTCACCACCTTGGTCCCAGCTCCTGATGACCCTCACTTAGGAAAAAATGCCCAACAGATCTCTAGTGTCTAGCTCTGTCCCCCAACCAGGTCACACCCACACTGCTTTGCAAAGATATTTTCTGATGGCACCTGGCAAACAGCACTGCACTTGCTCAAGAACTTTCTGTGGCTCCTCAGTGCTACAGAATGGATCTCAAGCTCCTCTGCTGGAATCTGTGGCCCTCCCATATTTGACCCCAATTCTCGGCTGCATCTGTCTCCCATTCTTTGTTTTTTTGTTTTGCTTTGTTTTCTTTTTGAGATAGAGTGTCTCACTCTGTTGCCCAGGCTGCAGTGCAGTGGCCTGATCTCAGCTCACTGCAACCTCCGCCTCCCGGTTTCAAGCGGTTCTCCTGCCTCAGCCTCCCGAGTAGGTGGGATTATAGGTGCCCACCACCATGCCCAGATAATTTTTGTATTTTTAGTAGAGACAGGGTTTCACCATGTTGGCTGGGCTGGTCTTGAACTCCTGACCTCAAGTGATCCGCCTGCCTCAGCCTCCCAAAGTGTCTTTTGTTCTATAAAGCAAGATTTCTTTGCTGTTTCCTCTGCCTGAAAATCTCCCTTAACACCAATTTGTAGGCTATGGGAAGCACAGCCATCTCCTCCCAGGAGCATTTCTTGGCATATCACCAACCAGCCTGGGTGAGGTGGTGCCTCTGGGCTTCCTCTGTCATAGCTCCAGTTACTCTCTTCCCACATTGAATGTGGGCCCTGACACAGCTGTATCACTGGAGCCCAGCACAAAAACCCACAGAAGCCTGAAGAGGGTGTTTGCTGAATGAATGACTGAATGAATGAATGAATGGGGTCAGCTTTCCTCATCTTGGAATTCTCTTATTACCTAGCACAGTCCCTTCAACAGAAGGCAGTCAACACACAGTCACTAACTGCCAATTGTCCTTCTTTTTTTTTTCTGTTTGTTTTGAGACAGAGTCTCACTCTGTCACCCACGTTGGAGTGCAGTGGCGCAATCATGGGTCACTGCAGCCTCAGTCTCCCTGGCTCAAGTGATCCTCCTGCCATAGCCTCTTAAGTAGCTGAGGCTATAGGCACGTGCCACTACACCTGGCTGATTTTTGTTTTTGTAGAGATGGGGGCCTCACTATGTTGCCCAAACTGGTCTCAAATGCCTGAGCTCAAGAGATCCTCCCATCTCGGCCTCCCAAAGTGTTGGGATTACAGGCGTGAGCCACCACACCCAGCCTGACTGTGCCTTCTAAGTAAAAACTGGCCAGGTGAGGTGCCTCACACCTGTAATCCCAGCACTTTGGGAGGCCAAGGTGGGAGGATCGCTTGAACCCAGGAGGTCAAGGCTATAGAGAGCCATGTTAACACCACTGCACTCCAGCCTGGGTGACAGAGTGATACTCTATCTCAAGAAAAGAGAAGGACAGAGAAAAGGAAAGGACAAGAAAAGGGGCACTTGCTGGGACTCTCAGTTTTCTGCTCACACTCCCCCGACCAGGCTGGGCTGGGACCCGCATCCTAAGTTCCCAGCCCGTTTTCTGTCAGAATCTGACTTCTCAGAGGAAGTGGTAGAGACATCTGGGCTCTGTTTTCATTTCCAGCCATGCTGCCATATGGCCGTGAAACCTTGAGAGTACCACGTCATCTCTCTGAGTCTCAGTTTACTTATCTGCAAATATGGTTATTGATATCCATGCCCTGGCTCCTTGGCAGGCCTCTTTACACTTTCTAAAGTGTAGACCATCCACAGTAATTCACTTTTTCAACAAATGTATATTGCACAATTACTATATCATACATCTTGTTAAAATGTCAGCCTCCACGGTAACCCTTTGAGGTAGATATTATTCATCCTCATTTTACAGAGGAGGCACTGAGACTCAGGGAGGTCACGTGTCTTACCGGCTGTGCCTGGGGGAAGTTGCAGAGACTAGTTTTTGTTTTGTTTTGTTTTGTTTTTTTGAGATGGAATCTCACTCAGCTGCCCAGGCTGGAGTGCAGTGGCGCAATCTCGGCTCACTGCAACCACCAACTCCCGGGTTCAAGCAATTCTCCCATCTCAGCCTCCTGAGTAGCTAGGATTACAGGCACCCACCATCATGCCCAGCTAATTTTTGTATTTTAGTAGAGATGGGGTTTCACCATGTTGGCCAGGCTGGTCTTGAACTCCTGACCTCAGGTGATCTGCCCACCTCGGCCTCCCAAAGTGCTAGGATGACAGGCATGAGCCACCACGCCAGCTTTTTTTTTTTTTTTTCTTTTAAGAAATGGAGTCTTGACCAGGCGCAGTGGCATATGGCACGCACCTGTAATCCCAGCTACTCAGAAGGCTGAGGCAGGAGAATTGCTTGAACCCAGGAGGCAGAGGTTGCAGTGAGCTGAGATGGCACCACTGTACTCCACTCTGGGTGACAAAGTGAGACCCTGTCTCAAAAAGAAAAAAAAAAAAAAGAAAAGAAATGAAGTCTTACTCTGTTGCCCAGGCTGTAGTACAGTGGCACAATCATAGCTTACTGTAGCCTTGAACTCCTGGGCTCAAGCAGTCTTCCTGCCTCAGCCTCCCAAGTGGCTGGGACCACAGGCACAATGTGCCACTACGCCTGGTTCATTTTTTTTTTCCTAGAGATAGGATTTCACAATGTTGCTCAGGCTGGTCTGAACTCCTGGCCTCAAGCGATCCTCCCACCTTGGCCTCCCAACAAAGGCTGGACTTGTGCCACCTGCATTTATTCTATTCCCATCCACTCCAGTATCTGGGTCCCCTGCTGATGACAATTAGCCAGGGCTTGACAACGCCCTCCATGTAGGTCCCCTCCCCAGGTCTTGGTCCCCCCTCAGCATCTGCATTTGAAGTAGATAAGGAGTGGCTAGTTCCTCAGATGGGGGAAAGGTCTCTGTTGCACCTGATCTTCAGATAACACTTTGAAATGAGTCCAGGATCTCACTCTCTTCTTTTTTTTTTTTTTTTTTCTTTTTTTACAAAAGACTGGGGAGAGGGGTGGCAAGTCTAATCTATTCGAATCTTTACAGGCACTTTTCTTTTTACAAGTTGGAAACTTGAGGGATCCTTGAGGAAAGTCCAGGGCATGAATTTCAGTTTCGGAGTCCCCGACTCAGTGGCCCACCTCAGGGCTCCGTCAGTCCTTCGTGCCAAGGTCAGGCTCAACTCCAGCCTGCGGTGCTGCTCAGCTGCACTCCTCGAAGATGTCTGGGTAGTGCCGGAAGAGCACAGGCGGGTCCCGGTCACCTCGGACGGGGGCCCGAGGCACAGCCCGGATCCCAGGTCTCCGGCCCCGCCGCCCCCCAGAGCAGGAGCGGTGGATCCACTGGTGCGCTTCCACTGCGAACTTCCTCTTGAAGCGCATGCCACACTCGGGGCAGGGGAAGGGCCGCTCCCCGGAGTGCATGCGCCTGTGGCTGACCAGCAGCGAGGGATAGGTGAAGCGGCGGCCGCAGTCCGTGCACACATGGCGCCGCTGGCCGGCCTGAGCATCCACGCTGGGCATGGGTGCCGGGGGCTGTGCTCCTGTGGTCGGGTCCCAGGCAGCATTTTTGGGTGGCTGTGCCCGTGCCGGGGCCACGCTGATAGCTGGGTCAGGGTTGCATTCCACCAGCACTTCAGGACTCTCCTTCACAGGAGCCTTTCTAGGCCCTTTGGCTCTTGGAACTTCCTCGGGTTTCTCTTCCTTCCTGTTTGGGGCATCTCCTGGGAAACCGGAATTAAGTTACACTTACAAACACTTCTGCACAGACTGTCTCAGGTTATAGAATGCTTTTCACTTAAGGCAGTGCCAGAGAAGTTCTGTCCAGTGATTAACACACAGGCTTTAGAACAAGGTAAACAGGATTCGATCTCCTGAAAGTGACTTATCTGAGCCTTGGTTCCTTATGCATCAAATTGGAATAATAACGGCTTTTCACTTCACAGCATTGCTGGGTTAGCTTAGTAGATGCATGTTAAGCACTTAGTAAGTGCTCAGGAAGCAGGGGCATTTATTTATTTATTTATTTATTTATTTATTTATTTATTTATTTTTGAGACAGAGTCTCACTCTGTCACCCAGGCTGGAGTGAAGTGGAAAGATCTCAGCTCACTGCAACCTCCACCTCCCAGGTTCAAGTGATTCTCCTGCCTCAGCCTCCCAAGTAGCTGGGATTACAGGAGCTCACCACCACGCCCAGCTAATTTTTGTATTTTTAGTAAAGACAGGGTTTCACCATGTTGGCCAAGCTGCACTTGAACTCCTGACCTCAGGTGATTCACCCGCCTCAGCCTCCCAAAGTGCTGGGATTACAGGCATGACCCACCGCACCTGGCCAAGCAGTGGCTATTATTAGTGTGGTTTCTCCATTTTTTGTAAGGTAAGACTCTTTTATAGATGAGGAAACATTTGCTCAAGGTCACTCTACTGGGGGATGGTGAAGGGAGAAAAGCCAACTTGTCAATGACTGGGTATTTTTTCTCGTGCCACTTTGCCTCACTTGAGGAATGTGAAAGGTAGACCTGAAGGCACTTCCAATCTTGGGGAGTTTTAGTTATTCCTGAAAGAGAGAGAATGAGCTGGCCTGGCACAGTGGCTCAGGCCTTTAATCCCAGCACTTTGGGAGGCCGAGGCGGGCAGGTCACATGAGATCAGGAGTTCGAGACCACCCTGGCCAACATGATGAAACCCCGTCTGTACTAAAAATACAAAAATTAGTTGCTCGTGGTGGCGTGTGCCTGTAATTCCAGCTACTCTGGAGGCTGAGGTGGGAGAATCGTTTGAACCCAGGGGACGGAGGTTGCCATGAGCCGAGATAGCACCACTGCACTTCAGCCTGGGCTACAGAGTGAGACTCCCTCTCAAAAAAAAAGAAAAAAAGAGAGAGAGAGAGAATGAGAGAAATCTGGAAGCACAAGCATGTTGGACTGGGCTCCCAGTCCCCACAGGACCGCTGTCCTATGTTCTGAAAACTTTGTACCAGGTCTGCCTTCTTTACTCCTCTAGTACCCAACACAGTTGAATTTCTTTAAGGATGCTGGAAGTGGGGGCCTGAAAGGAAACTCTGCTAGACAGGAAGCCTTGGAAAATCAAGTGGGGGGGGAGGACCCGGGACTATCCCTCACCTCTCCGAGCTCCTCCCAGTCTTTCCCCCTTCTCAGGATCCTGGGCGGCGGGGCTCCAAGCCTCAGTCTCCTGTTCCATCCAAGAGATAAGGGCTGGTTTGGGGCCTGGGAATCCTGGGAGAGAACAGGGATCACAGCACGGGCCTGAGAGGCCATCGTGGGGAGTTGGCATTCCCCTCCAGGCTGAGGGCACCCCCTCGGAGCTTATACTCAACCTGGACCGGGGTGCAGTGCTGCTGCCTGAATGAAGTGGATGCGGGTGAAAACACTCCCGAGGGGGTACCTGAAGCCCTGGGAACGGGAGGTGGCTGCTGGTGTTGGCGCAAGAGTGCGGGGTTAGGGCTCACAGTTCTCTCGGCCCTTCCACATCATCTCCCCTGTGAACCCAGTAAAGGAGGAGGGGGCTCGGACCCGGGGCTCTCACCGAGCGCGCCCAGGTGGCCGTAGGTCTCCCGCATCACGTCCCGGTACAGAGCCCTCTGCGCGGGCCGCAGACAGCCCCACTCCTCCGGGGAGAAGTACACGGCCACGTCCGCGAAGCTCACAGCCCCGGGCTTCCTGCAACCAGGCCGGGTCTCCCCAGGCTTCCGCGCCAGGAGCGGGGCTGGGGGCGGCGCCATGGGGCCTTGCAGCCCCGATCGGCGGCCGCCAGGTCCCTGGGGCCGCCGTCTCCCCGCTCCCGGCCTCAGCTGTCGTTGTCCACAGGAAGGGCGGCCCCGCCCAGCCGTGGCGTCCGAACGCAGCCGAGGCAACCGAATTAGCAGGGACTGGCTGCTAGGGATTCGAGGATTCTGATAGGGACAAATATAATTCCTCAGTGTTTATTCACTTCATGGCCGCTTGGACATAGACACCCGGGTTAAGGGACCCGGAAGGTGCCTTCAGAAAATATGGCGACCACCTAGCTTCAATTGTCACAGGCTGCTCTTAAGGGCGCCATTCTTTGACCATATCAAATATGGAGCCTTTCTGACTCCTCTGGCCTCATCGTCCCACTTGCCCTTAAATAAACCTGCTTCGGATGCTTTTTCTGGTGGGCAAGGCGGGATGTCTGGGAAGTAGAAGAGAGGCTTCTTGCCTTCAAGAAAGATGGACGGGCCCGAAGCTTCACTTACCCCTCTTTACCCGCAAGACGCAACGGCCGATGATTGGCGACGATCCCGGAAGAATCTGCGCAGTGATTGGCCTGGGACTGGCGGGCGTTTGAAAGGACTCCGCCGTCCTGAAGCCTCTGTTGACTGGAGCGCAGCGGGGACCTCGGTATCTGCGGTGCTCAGAATTGTGTCCCCTACGGGCTCTTACCGTGCCTCCCAATGGCAGGAGCTGGAATCTGGTCCCCAGATCCCTTGGGAAGACGCGCACACCCTGGAAAACCATGTGTACATCCGCGGTAGAAGCAGGTGTGTGTTTTACAATAGGAGTTTAGCTGCGGAGTCCACCCAGCCCCTGGCATCCGCAGCTCGGCTCGCTCAGGCTCTAGACTGAAGCTGCAGGCGAAAGAACGTGCTTGGTGAGGATGGAATCGGAATGGGGAAGTCTTAAATTACATTGTAGTTGTTGCTAACATACATAAATTTATTTTTTGTTTGTTTTGAGACAGGGTCTTGTTCTGTGGCCCAGGGTGGAATGCAGCAGTGCGATCCTAGCTCGCTGCAGACTCGACCTCCCGGGCTGAAGCGATCTTCTCACCTCAGCCTCCCGAGTAGCTGGGACCACAGGCGCACACCCCATGCTTGACTAATTTTAAATTTTTAAAACAGAGACAGGGTCTTGCTATGTTGCCCAGGCTGCTTTGGAATTCCTGGCCTCAAGCAATCCTTCTGCCTCGGCCTCCCAAAGTGCTGTGATTACAGGTATGAGCCACCGTTCTCGGCCATTTCTACTTTTTTCTTTTTCTTTTTCTTTTTTTTTTTGGGGGGGAAGGAGTTTTACTCTTGTTGCCCAGGAGTGCAATGGTGCAATCTCGGCTCACCGCAACCTCCGCCTCCCAGGTTCAAGCGATTCTCCTGCCTCAGCCTCCCAAGTAGCTGGGATTACAGGCATGAGCCACCATGCCCGTCTAATTTTGTATTTTTAGTAGAGACGGGGTTTCTCCATGTTGGTCAGGCTGGTCTCGAACTCCCGACCTCAGGTGATCCTCCCACCTCAGCCTCCCAAAGTGCTGGGATTACAGGCGTGACCCACCGCGCCCGGCCCCGCCATTTCTACTTCTTTATGTTGTTCCAGATTACCAAAGATAGCATCAACTTTCGAATCCTAATTTTTTTTGGAAACCTTCCTCCTTTAGCCTTCAGTCTCCTCTCTAAACTGGATTGGGCCTCAGTTCTTCTCATACGAGGTCTCCCCTTCCTGTTGTCCTGGGTTGTATCCTCTGCTTCCTAGATTTAAGGTATTTATTTTTCAGCCAAGATGGGTCATCGTCATGGCTAGTGGTGTTGGACTATAAGTACTAGTTGCCTTCATCCCCACATTTGGAATATACCTGCAATCACACAGGAAGCAGAATACTGTTTGCTAAGCATGGGGCTGCTTGCTGGAGATAACAAGCAAGGCCTACCAGGTCCCTGCTGTCCTTCTGGCCCTGGATCTACTTGCTTGGCTCCCCTGCCCGCCCTAGTATATCAAGCCTTCCTTTTTATTCAATGGTGTTCTTTATTGCTGACTTTCCAGTCAAGATTTCTTTGTATTTTCTGGCTTACCCTTGCTGTTTTTCACCTGAAATACTTTTTTTGAGATCCTGCTGATCTCATATGCACAAATTAATTATTAATTGTTAATAATTAAATATTAATATGCTTATATTATTACTTTGAGTTCTGGAACTGCTTCACTGCACTCCACGTGGTGAATAGTGTAGAAATTGAATAAGGAAAAATATACCCTTAGAAATCAGTATTTTTTGCCGGGCGCGGTGGCTCAAGCCTGTAATCCCAGCACTTTGGGAGGCCGAGACGGGCGGATCACTAGGTCAGGAGATCGAGACCATCCTGGCGAACATGGTGAAACCCCGTCTCTACTAAAAAATACAAAAAACTAGCCGGGCGAGGCGGCGGGCGCCTGTAGTCCCAGCTACTCGGGAGGCTGAGGCAGGAGAATGGCGTAAACCCGGGGGGCGGAGCTTGCAGTGAGCTGAGATCCGGCCACTGCATTCCAGCCCGGGCGACAGAGCCAGACTCCGTCTCAAAAAAAAAAAAAAAAAAAAATCAGTATTTTTTAAATTTTGAAAATATTTAATTTAGGCCCGGCCCAGTTGCTCACACTTGTAATCCAGCACTTTGGGAGGCTGAAGTGGGCAGATTGCTTGAGGCCAGAAGTTAGAAACCAGTGTGGCAACATGGTGAAACCCAATCTCTGCTAAAAATACAAACATTGGCCAGGTCTGGTGGTGCACACCTGTAGTCCCAGCTACTTAGAAGGCTGAGGCATAATAATTTCTTGAACCCAGGAAGCAAAGGTTGCAGTGAGCAAGATCATGCCACTGCACTCCAACCTGGACGACAGAGCGAGACCCTGTCCCAAAAAGAAAAAAAAAATTGGGCCAGGCACAGTGACTCACGCCTGTAATCCCAACACTTTGGGAGGTCAAGGTGGGAGGATCACCTGAGGTCAGGAGTTCAAGACCAACCTGGCCAACATGGCAAAACCCCGTCTGTACTAAAAATACAAAAATTAGCTGGGTGTGGAGTTGGAAGCTTGTAATCCCAGCTACTCAGGAGGCTGAGGCACAAGAATGACTTGAACCTGGGAGGCAGAGGTTGCAGTGAGCCGAGATCGCGCCATTGCACTCTAGCCTGGGCGACAGAGCAAGACTCTGTCTCAAAAAAAAAAAGAAAAGAAAAGGAAAACAAAAAAAATTAATGTATTGATACACAAAATTTTTACATATTTATGGAGTTCATGTGATGTTTTGCTTTGCTTCATACATAGAATGTACAGTAATCAAGTCAGGATATTTAAGGTATCAATCACCTTGAGTATTTAACATTTCTATGTGTTGGGAAAATTTCAAGTCCTCTCTTCTAGCTATGGAAATTTACAGTACTTTGTTAACTACAGTCACCCTACTCTGCTATTGAACATTACAAGTTATCCCTTCTTCCTAAGTATACGTTTGTACCCATTACCCAACTTCTCTTCATCCACCTCTCCCACCCACATACACCCTTCCAATCTCTGATATCATTCTACTCTCCACATCTGTGAGATCAGCTTTTCTAGCTCCCACATGTAAGTGAGGACATGTGATATTTGCCTTTCTGTGTCTGGCTTATTCACTTAACATAATGACCTCCAGTTCCATCCATGCTGTAAACATGATTTCATTTTTTTATGGCTGAATTCCACTGTGTATATGTATCATGTTTTCTTTATTCATTTGTCCACTGATCAACACTTAGGTTGATTCCATATATTTGCTATTGCAAACATGGCTCTACAGTAAACACAGAGATGCAGGTTATCTTTTTTATATACTGATTTCTTTTCCTTTGGATAAACTCCAGGTAGTGGGATTGCTGGATCACATGGTAGTTCTTTGTTTTGTTTTGTTTTTTTTTTTTTTTTGAGGCTGAGTTTTGCTTATGTTATCCAGGTTGGAGTGCAATGCCCGGGTCTCAGCTCACTGCAACCTCTGCCTCCTGGGTTCAAGTGATTCTCCTGCCTCAGCCTCTCGAGTAGGAACTACCATGTGGGCCTCACCCTCCATCAGGCCCAGCTAAATTTTGTATTTTTAGTAGAGACGGGGTTTTACCATGTTGGCCAGGCTGATCGTGAACTTCTGGCCTCTGGTGATCCACCAGCCTCGGCCTCCCAAAGTGCTGGGATTACAGGTGTGAGCCACCGCCCGGCCCACATGGTAGTTCTATTGTAGTTCTATTTTGGGTTTTTTGAGACATCTCCATATTGTTTTCAATAGTGGCTGTACTAACTTACATTCCCACCAACAGTGTGTAGGAGTTCCCTTCTCTCTTTTTTTTTTTTTGAGAAGGAGTTTCACTCTTGTTGCCCAGGTTGCAATGGCACAATCTTGACTCACCGCAGACTCCGCCACCAGGGTTCAAGCGATTCTTCTGCCTTAGCCTCCTGAGTAGCTGGGATTACAGTCATGCACCACCACTCCTGGCTAATTTTGTATTTTTAGTAGAGATGGGGTTTCTCCATGTTGGTCAGGCTGCTCTCGAACTCCCGACCTCAGGTGATCCACCCACCTCAGCCTCCCAAAGTGCTGGGATTATAGGCGTGAGCCACCACGCCCAGTCAAGAGTTGCCTTCTCTTAGCATCCTTGCCAATACCTGTCATGTTTTGTCTTCTTAATAACAGCCATTCTAACTAAGGTAAGATAATATCTCATTGTGTGGTTTTTTGTTTTTGAGTCAGAGTCTTGCTCTGCAGCCTAGGCTGGAGTGCAGTGGCACAACCTCAGCTCACTGCAACCTCCCCCTCCTGGGTTCAAGCGATTCTCCTGCCTCAGCTTCCCGAGTAGCTGGGATTACATGCGTGCACCATCATGCCCAGCTAATTTTTGTATTTTTAGTAGAGATGGAGTTTTGCCATGTTGAGAAGGCTGGCCTCAAACTCCTGACCTCAGGTGATCCGCCCACCTCAGCCTCCTAAACTGCTGGGATTACAGGCGTGAGCCACCATGCCAGCTTCCTTGTAGTTCTGATTTGCATTTCCCTGATGATTAGTGGTGTTGAGCAGTTTTTCATGTACCTGTTAACCATTTGCATGTTTTCTTTTGATTCTCCTTATATTATTATTTTTATTATTAATTATCATTATTATTGAGACAGGTTCTCACTCTGTCACACAGGCTGGAGTGCAGTGGTATGATCACAGCTCACTGCAGCCTCAACCTCCCTGGATTTAGGTGATCCTCCCACCTCAGCCTTTTAAGTCATTGGAACTAGAAGCGTGCAACACCATGCCTGACTAATTTTCGTTTTTGTAGAGATGGGGTCTCTCGATGATGCCCAGGCTGGTCTGGAACTCCTGGGCTCAAGTGAGCCTCCCACCTCAGCCTCCCAAAGTGCTAGGATTACAGGTGTGGGCCACCATGCCCAGCCTATTATTGTTATTTTGAAACAGAGTCTCACTCTGTCACCCAGGTTGGGGTGCAGTGGCACGATCAAAGCTCACTGCAGCCTAGAACTCTAGGGCTCAAGTGATCTATACTCCCACCTCCGCCTCCTAAGTAACTAAGACTACAGGTGAGTGGCTATTTGGATTCTCCTTTTAAACAGAGCAGCAACTTGAACCAAAAATACTTTTGTTTCTTCAGATCCTATGTTGTAAATCACTTCTCTTTGAACTAAGTATGCAGCAGAAGACTTTAGAAGATGAAGCTGAACAATAAAAATGTTAATAAACAGATTGAAAGAAACTTTTTTTTTTTTTTTTTTGAGATTGAGTCTCACTTTGTCGCCAGGCTGGAGTGCAGTAGCGCGATCTCGGCTCACTGCAACCTCCAATTCCCTGGTTCAAGCGGTTCTCTTGCCTCAGCCTCCTGAGTAGCTGGGATTACAGGCACATGCCACCACACCCAGCTAGTTTTTGTATTTTTAGCAGAGACAGGATGCTCTTGATCTCCTGACCTTGTGATCCACCTGCCTCGGTCTCCCAAAGTGCTGGGATTACAGGCATGAGCCACCGCGCCTGGCCTGTTTGTTTGTTTTTTTAGACAGTCTTACTCTGTGGCCAACGCTGGAGTGCACTGGTACAATCTTGGCTCACTGCAACCTCTGCCTCCTGAGTTCAAGCAATTCTCATGCCTGTCTCCCAAGTAGCTGGGAACACCACAGCCTACTAATTTTTGTATTTTTAGTAAAGATGGAGTTTTGCCATGTTGGCCAGGCTGGTCTCAAACTCCTGGCTTCAAATGATCCACCATCCTCGGCCTCCCAAAGTGCTGGGATTACAGGTATGAGCCATAGTGCCAGGCCTGAAACAAACTTTCAAGTAAGACTAAAAGTGTTCCATCCCAAGTAGCTGATGTGTTGTTTTTCCTGCCATTCATTATAAAAATATAAAAATTGGCTGGGCACAGTGGCTGACACCTGTAATCCTACCCACTTTGGGAGGCGGAAGTAGACAGAACATTTGAACCCATGAATTCAAGACCAGCCTGGGCAAAACCCCATCTGTACAAAAAATACAAAAATTAGCTGGGCATGGTGGCATGTGCCTATAGTCCCAGTTACTCAAGAGGCTGAGATGAGAAGGAGAAACACCTGAGCCCAGGAGGTTGCGGCTACAGTGAGCTGTGACTGTGCCACTGCATTCCAGCCTAGGCTACAGTGAGACCCTGTCTCAAGAAACAACAACAACAAAAAACTGCTCTTGGTGTCTTTTTTTTTTTTTTTTTAATAACATAATGGGTTTATATTTAATATAGTACTTCTCATCAGGAGGATGTTACTCAGTTAATATAAAGTTTTTTTTCAAAACATTAAATCTCTTCCATGTCAATGTTTATAGTTTTTTTTTTAACACTAAATTTTTTCTGCATTTCAGTATTAGATATACTGAATACATTTTTCTAAATGTTTTTTCCCCAGAGATAAAAGTTTTCCTTTTTGGCTGACTCTCTGATATCTAAATATAATATTAACTTGGGAGACAACAAAACAACAATCTAATTTAAAAAAAAAAAAAAGGGGCCGGGCGCGGTGGCTCAAGCCTGTAATCCCAGCACTTTGGGAGGCCGAGACGGGCGGATCACGAGGTCAGGAGATCGAGACCATCCTGGCTAACACAATGAAACCCCGTCTCCACTAAAAATACAAAAAAATTAGCCAGGCGTGGTGGCGGCGCCTGTAGTCCCAGCTACTCGGGAGGCTGAGGCAGGAGAATGGCGGGAACCCGGGAGGCGGAGCTTGCAGTGAGCCGAGATCGCGCCACTGCACTCCAGCCTGGGCGACAGAGCGAGACTCCGCCTCAAAAAAAAAAAAAAAAAAAAAAAAAAAGGAGAAAAGACTCCTCAGTGATTCAGGAGGCAGTGATTATAACCGAACAGTGGTGATTTCCTAAGATTCTGGGCAAGAACTTCCTTCTTCCTATTTCACATGCTTTGAGAGAATTCTAAGATTATGAAATATTACTTCTGTAAATTTCAGCCATTTTACTTCTTTGACCTCCTTTCTAACTAGCAAATTATAGGCTGCATTTTTCTGTGCATTATTTGTTGTAAAGAAAACATTTTTTTTTTCCATTTGTAAATGTATGTTTGTTCCCATTTCATGGAAACAATGAAAAATGTGAAACTCCCTTATTTACTGATCCTTGGAACCTTTCACACACCAGAGCTCAAGTTTAGCCTCTATAGCACAAAGGTTTTCAAGGTGAAGTTTGACTCAGTAGGCCTTTCAAAATCACATTCGTCCATTTCTTTTTCGTGCATATACCTGCAAGCAGGCACAAATGCCTGTAATGCTGAGAACCACACCTAACAAAAGGGCGATTGCATCACTGGCTTCTACTGCTTCCACAACAGGTAGCACCAAAAGCAGTGACATGAGGACCAAGGACAACTGTGTTGAAACTGAGGTAATGATGTTGGTCTCGAACTCCTGACCTCAGGTGATCTGCCTGCCTCGGCCTCCCAAAGTGCTGGGATTACAGGCGTGAACCACTGCACCCAGCCCACCATCCTATTTGATTAAAGGGAAATGAAGGCACAAGGAAATACAGACCACGACTGGCAGGTTAGAGCCAGTAGATTTCTGTCTGCAGCCACAGATCTTCCTTCCCAGGCATCCACTGCCTGCAGCTAGAGAGTCTAGTTGTTGTGTTCCTCACAACACCATTATCAGGTGGGGTCCCTCACATGGTGAGATGCACAAGCCACTGGCATGTCACTTAGACTCTGCCCAATTTGGACAAATTTTATCAAACTCTGGTTGCGTTTCATTTGCTGGTTTATTATAAGGATATCACAAAGGACACAGATGAAGAGATGTTGTGGGTGAGATATGGGGGAAGCGGAGCAGAGATTCCACGCCCTCCTTGGGTATGCATGCTACCCCTCCAGGAACCTTCACATGTTCACCTATCTGGAAGCTTTTTTTTTTCTTTTCAGGTGGAGTTTCGCTCTTGTTGCCCAGGCTAGAGTGCAACAGCACAATCTTGGTTCACCGCAGCCTTCACCTCCTGGGTTCAATCAATTCTCCTGCCTCAGCCTCCCGAGTAGCTGGGATTACAGGCGCACGCCACCATGCCCAGCTAATTTTTGTACTTTTAGTAGAGACAGGGTTTCACCATGTTGGCCAGGCTGGTCTTGAACTCCTGACCTCAGGTGATCCACCCTTCTCAGCCTCCCTAAGTGCTGGGATTACAGGTGTGAGCCACTGTGCCCAGCCAGGACGGCCTTTTAAAGTTATTTTGATGTTGGACAATGCCCTTGGCCACTCAGAACCCCATGAGTTCAACACCTTTGGTGTTGAAGTGGCCTACTTACCCCCAAACACAACACTTCCAATTCAGCCTATAGATCAGGTTGTCATAAAGATCTTTAAGACTCATTGCACATGGTGCTCTATGGAAAGGATGGTCAACCCTACGGAAAAGAACCCCATCATGAAAGTCTGGAAGGATTACACCATTGAAGACACCATCATTGTTATAGAAAAAGCTGTGAAAGCCATTAAACCTGAAACAAATTCCTACAGGAGAAAACTATATCCAATAGTGTGACTACTAGAGAAAACTATACCCAGATATTATGCATTACTTCATAGGAAATTATGACAAGAGTCAATCAAGGAAATCACGAAAGAGACTGTGGATATGGAAAAAAAAAAAAAAAGGCAGAGGGTGAAGGGTTTCAAGACATGGATTTTGGAGAAATTGAAGAGCTAACAGACACCATACCAGAGGAATTAGAATACAACTTGGTAGAGATGAGTGCTTCTGAACCAGTGTCAGATGATGAGGAAGATGGAAAAGGGGCAGTGCCAGAAAACAAATGGACATTAGACAATCTGGCAGGAGGGTTTCCGTCATTTAAGATTGCTTTTGACTTCTTTTATGACTTACAGCCTTCTATGATATGGGCACTGAAACTAAAGTAAACAGTAGAAGAAGGATCGGTACTGTATAGAAATGTCTAGAGAAATGAAAAAGCAGCAAAAAAATCAGACAGAAACTATGATGTATTTCCATAAAGTTGTACCAGTGTGCCTGCCTCTTCTGCTCCCCTTCCCCCTTCTCCACCTCCTCTGCCTCTGCCACCCTTGAAACAGCAAGACCAACCCTTCCTCCTCTTCCTCCTCAGCCTGCTCAACGTGAAGGTGATGATGAAGAATTTTATGATGATCCATTTCCACTTAATGAATAGTAAATATATTTTCTCTTTCGTATGATTTTCTTAGTAACATTTTCTTTTCTCTAGCTTACTTTATGATGAGAATACACTATATAAGCCAGGCGTGGTGCCATGCGCCTGTAGTCCTGGCTACTCAGGAGGCTGAGGCAGGAAGATCCCTTGAGCTGAGTTTCAGGCTGCAGTTGAGCTATGGTCACGTCACTGCACTCCAACCTTCGTGACAGAGCAAGACCCATCTCTAAAAAAAAAGCAGGGGGAGGAGGGGGAGAGAGTACAGTATATGATGTATATGACATACAAAATATGTTTTTGTTTTTTTCTTTTTGAGACAGGGTCTGGCTCTGTCGCCCAGGCTGGAGTGCAGTGGCTACCATCTTGGCAACCTCCACCTCCTGAACTCAAGCCTTCCTCCTACATTAACCTCCCAAATAGCTGGGAATACAGGTACACGCCACCATGCTTGGCTAATTGTTTAATTTTTTGTAGAAACGGGGTTTCACCTTGTTTTCCAGGCTGGTCTTGAAGTCCTGAGCTCAAGAAATCCTCTTACCTCAGCCTCCCAAAGTGCTGGGATTACAGGTATGGGCCCCAAAATATATATATATATATTTAAATATTTACTATCTGATTTTTTTTGTTTTTTTTCAGAACAGGATCTGACTCTGTCATCCAGGCTGGAGTGCATTGGTGAGATCTCGGCTCACTGCAACCTCCACCTCCCAAGCTCAAGCAATCCTCCTGCCTCAGCCTTAGCTGGGATTACAGGCATGCGCCATGGTACCCAACCCCAAAATATGTTCTAATTCACTATTGATGTTATTGGTAAGGCTTCCAGTAAACAGTAGACTATTAGTAGTTAAGTTTTGGGGAGTCAAAAGTTAGTGAAGGCCTGGTGTGGTGGCTAATGCCTGTAATCCTAGCACTTTGGGAGGCTGAGGTGGGTGGATCACCTGAGGTCAGGAATTCGAGACCAGCCTGGCCAACATGGTGAAACCCTGTCTCTACTAAAAATACAAAAATTAGCCAGGCGTGGTGGCACATGCCTATAATTCCAGCTACTCAGCCGGCTGAGGCACAAGAATCGCCTGAACCCAGGTGTTGGAGATTGCAGTGAGCCGAGATTGTGCCAGTTCACTCCAGCCAGGGACAAAGAGCAAAACTCCATCTCAAAAAAAAAAAAAGGCAGAACAAATGTTACCAGAGGCTAGAAAGGGAAGGGTAGGGGCAAGGGTGGGATAGGGAAAAATTTGTTAATGGACACAAAATTATTAGCTATATTGGAGGAATACGTTCTAGAGTTTTACAACACTGTAGAATGACTATAGTTAACAATAATACACTATATATTTTCAAATAACTAGAAGAGAAGATATTGAATGTTCCTAACACAAAGAATGATAAATGTTTTAGATGATGGATGCCCCAATTTGACCAGTACACATCGTATGTATAGAAACATCACCATATACCCCATATTTATGTACAGTTATTATGTATGAATTAAGAATAATGGACCCCAAATATTTCATGTCCTAATCTGCAAAACCTGTGATTGTGTTACCTTATATTAGCAAATAGGACTTTGCAGATGTGATTAAACTAAGGATTTTGAGTTAAGAACACTATCCTGTTGAGTCTAGTGTAATCACAATGGTCCTTATAAAAGGGAGGCAAGAAGGTCAAGGTCCAAGAAGGAGATGTGACAACAAAAGCAGAGGTGGGAGTGATGCAGTTGCTGGAGAGGGGCCACTAGCCAAGGAATGTAGGCAGCCTCTAGAAGCTGGAAAAGGCAAGAAACAGATTCTCCCTAGAGCTCTAGAGAGGGAATGTAGCCCTGCCAACACCTTGATTGTCCCATAAGACCTATTTTCAGACTTTAGACCTGAAGAACTATAAGATGATAAATTTGTGTTGTTTTCAGTCACCAGTTTGTAGTAATTTCTTACAGTAACAAATGAACACAGGTAACATTGTTGAGGAGCTATTTCTGAGCTTTGTCAACTACTCTATTGATGTAGGAGCAGTCTCCCAGCTCTGAACTCAAGAAAGTCTAAAAAGAAGCAGGACTCAAAGACATTATGCTGAATAAAAGAAGCTTTAGACAAAAAAAATACACACTGTATGATTCCAATAATATGAAGTTTTATAACAAGAAACACTAATTAGAATAGTAGTTGTCTCTGGTGGAGCGGGGATGGGAATTGACTAGGAAGGAGCATGAGGCAATTTTCTTTCTTTTCTTTCTTTTTTTTTATTTTTTGAGACAGAATCTTACTCTGTCGCCAGGCTGGAGTACAGTGGCACGATCTTGGCTCACTGCAATCTCCGACTCCCTGATTCAAGTGATTCTTCTGCCTCAGCCTCCCAAGTAGCTGGGATTACAGGTATGTACCACCATGCCCAGCTAATTTTTGTATTTTTAGTAGAGATGGCGTTTCACCATATTGGCCAGGATGGTCTCGAACTCCTGACTTCGTGATCCGCCCACCTCGGCCTCCCAAAGTGCTGGGATAACAGGCGTGAGCCACTGCACCCAGCCACATGAGTGAACTTTCTGGGATGATGGTAATGTTATATATTTTGATAGGGGTTTGAGTTACAGATGTATACATCTTTGTCAACATTCAGCAAATATACACTTAAAGTTTGTGCATTTTATGTACTTTTAACTCAAAAAACATGTAAAATAAATGTGGAGCTCTAATTAATAACATGCATGTTGAAATGTTTACAGGTGAAGTGTACTGATTTCAGCAATTTTTTTTACGTGCACCCAGAAACAAAGTATACTGGTAGAGAAACTGATAGTTACATGATAAAGCAGATATACTAAATGTTAATTGTAGAATATAGGTGGTGAGTATATGTGTGTTCTCTGTAAAAGTCCTTTAACTTTACTGTATCTTTCAAAACTTTTAAAATGGATTGTGGCCAGGCGCAGTGGCTCACACCTGTACTCCTAGCACTTTGGGAGGCTGAGGCGGGCGGATCACCTAAGGTCGGGAGTTTGAGACCAACCTGGCCAACATGGTGAAACCCCATCTCTACTAAAATACAGAAATCAGCTGGGCATGGTAGCTTATGCCTGTAATCCCAGCTACTCTGGAGGCTAGGGCCCGAGAATCGCTTGAACCCAGGAAGTGGAGGTTGTAGTGAGCCGAGATCGCACCACTGCACTCCAGCCTGGGCAACAGAGTGAGACTCCATCTCAAAAGATAAAACAAAACAAAACAAAACAAAAAAACCACTATTGAGAATGAAAAGACACCCACAGAATGGGAGGAAATATTTGTAAATCATGTGTCTAATAAGGGATTAATATTCAGAATTTATAAAGAACTCCTGTAACTCAACAACCACTAAAAAATAAAAATCCCAATTTAAAAGCAGGCAAAGAGGCTGGGCGCGGTGGCTCACACTGTAATCCCAGCACTTTGGGAGGCCAAGATGGGCAGATCACTTGAGGCCAGGAATTCAAGACCAGCCTAACCAACAGAGATGGTGAAACTCCATTTCTGTTAAAAATACAAAAATTAGCCAGGCACTGTGGCACGGACCTGTAATCCCAGCTACTCAGGAGGCTGAGGCAAGAAAATCACTTGAGCCTGGGAGGCGGAGGTTGCAGTGAGCCGAAACGGCGCCACTGCACTCCAGCCTGGGTGACAGAGCAAGACTCCGCTCAAAAAAAAAAAAAAAAAAGAATTAAAGAAAAAAAGATAAAAGCAGGCAAAGGACTTATATAGACATTTCTCCAAAGAAGATATACAGATGAGCTGGGTGTGGTGACTCATGCCTGTAATCCCAGCACTCTGGGAGGCTGAGGCAGGTGAATCACCTGAGATTAGGAGTTCAAGACCAGCCTGGCCAACATGGCGAAACCCCATCTCTACTAAAAATACAAAAAAAAAAAAAAAATCAGCTGGGCATGGTGGCGCACGCCTGTAATCCTAGCTACTTGGGAGGCTGAGGCAGGAGAATTGCTTGAACCCAGGGGACAGAGATTGCAGTGAGCTGAGATCTTGCCATTGCACTCCAGTCTGAGTGACAGAGTGAGACTCTATCTCAAAAATAAATAAATAAATGAATAAACAAACAAATGATAAATAATTATCACTTTTGTGCATTTTCCCAATTTCTTTACTGATTATTCTTGGGATTTGGAAAAAACATAAGGCCAGGCGAGGTGGCCCACACCTGTAATCCCAGCACTCTAGGAAGCCAAGGCAGGAGGATTAAAGGGCTTGAGCCCAGGAGTTCAAGACCAGCCTGGGCAACGTGGAGAAGCCTCATCTCTACAAAGAATACAAAAAAATTAGCTGGGTGTAGTGGCGCATGCCTGTGGTCCCAACTACTCAAGAGGCTGAAGTGGGTGGATCACTTGAGCTCAGGGAAGTCGAGGCTGCCGTGAGCCATGATCGCATGACCGCATTCCAGCCTGGGCCACAGAGAAACTCATTCTTGCTGGGAAGGAATTCTCACATGTACACACTAGCAGAAGCCACAAGAGGCACCAGGAAGACTAGAAGAATGTGGGGCATGAAAGCTAAGTTAGAAGAGAGTTTAAGTAGGAAAACTCAGGTATATAAGATAAAAACTGAAGCACTGATTTGTTAAGTAGGTCATCAGTTATCTTAAAGGACAGTCTTAGAATAAAACATTGCATAGCAGCTGACTTTACAGTCATCCAGATATGTGATCCTGGACAAGTTATTTATTTATTTATTTTTTAATTTTTTGAGATGGAGTTTCGCTCTTGTTGCCCTGGCTGGAGTGCAATGGCACAATCTCAGCTCATTGCAACCTCTGCCACCCGGGTTCAAGCAATTCTTCTGCCTCAGCCTCCCAAGTAGTTGAGATTACAGGTATGTGCCACCATGCCCAGCTAATTTTTTGCATTTAGTAGAGATGGGATTTCACTATGTTGATCAGACCGGTCTCGAACTCCTGACCTCAGGTGATCCACCCACCTCGGCCTCCCAAAGTGCTGGGATTATAGGCCTGCACCCCTGTGCCCAGTCGACAAGCTATTTAATGTCACTGTGCCTGTTTCCTCACCTGGTCAAGGAAAACAATACATACTGTCAGATCTGGAATTTGAGGCTGCCCTACTTATAGGTTAATAAATGGGTCTGTTCATGGATGCTGTCAGAAAACAGAGACAAAAGACCTTACTGTTCAGGGCACAACAGGCAGCATGAGCATGCCTGCATTGGTTCCTTTCTGCCCCCTGCAGGGGCAACGTGAGATGTACCCAGATAGATGCTAGACACATAGTGAGTTGCATCAAAGGGGAGGAACAAGAAGCTCCTGCTGTTTTTTTCCTTTTTAAAGATGGGGTTGGGCTGGGAGCAGTGGCTCACGCTTGTAATCCCAGCACTTTGGGAGGCCAAGGTGGGCAGATCACCTGAGATCAGGAGTTCGAGACCAGCATGACCAACATAGTGAAACCCCGTCTCTACAAAAATACAAAAATTAGCTGGGCATGGTGGCAGTGACTATAATCCCAGCTACTTGGGAGGCTGAGGCAGGAAAGTTGCTTGAAAACCCAGGAGGTGGAGGTTGCAGTGAGCCAAGATCGCGCCACTGCACTCCAGCCTGAGCGATGAGTGATACTCCTTCAATCAATCAATCAATCAATCAATAACATGGGTTCTTGCTATGTTGGCCAGGGTAGTCTCAAACTCCTGGCCTCAAGCAATTCTCCTGCCTTGGCCTCCCAAAATTCTGGGATTACAGGTGTGAGCCACCATGCCCAGCTGTTTTTTTTTTTTTTTTTTTTTTTGAGACAGTCTCGCTCTGTCGCCCAGGCTGGAGTGCAGTGGCCGGATCTCAGCTCACTGCAAGCTCCGCCTCCCGGGTTCACGCCATTCTCCTGCCTCAGCCTCCGGAGTAGCTGGGACCACAGGCGCCCGCCACCTCGCCCGGCTAGTTTTTTGTATTTTTTAGTAGAGACGGGGTTTCACCGGGTTAGCCAGGATGGTCTCGATCTCCTGACCTTGTGATCCGCCCGTCTCAGCCTCCCAAAGTGCTGGGATTACAGGCTTGAGCCACCGCGCCCGGCCCCATCTGCTGTTTTATAGTAAGCAGTGAGGAAGCTGCTCTTTGCCCTGGAAGCAGACATTACCTCTCCCTCAAGGTTGGCTTGCTGCAAACACTGTCCTGAGAAATGTTCTGGGTAATGAGTGGCAAGGGCTTTGCTTATTTATTTTTATTTATTGGTTATACTTGCATTTATGGTTTATTAAAGCAAAAGGATACAGATTAAAATCATCAAAGGGATAAGGTACATGGGACAAAATCCAGATGCAACCAGGCACAAACTTTCAGGCGTCTACTCCCAGTGAGGCATCACGGGGATGTCCTTTTTCCTTCCTGCAATGATTTCTGACAACAGGTGCTGGTTGTTCCCAAACAGAGAAGTTCACGCAAACTTTAGGGTGCAGGTTTTATTTTGTTTGTTTTTCTAGATAGAGTCTTACTTTTGTCACCCAGGCTGGAGTGCAATGGCGTGATCTCAGCTTACTGCAACCTCCGCCTCCCAGATTCAAGCGATTCTCCTGCCTCAGCCTCCCAAGTAGCTGGAATTACAGGTGTGTGCCACCACCTGGCTAATTTTGTATTTTTAGTAGAGATGGGGTTTCACCATGTTGGCCAGGCTGGTCTCAAACACCTGACCTCAGGTGATCCACCCACCTCGGCCTCCCAAAGTGCTGGGATTATAGGCGTGAGCCACTGCGTCGGCCATGTGCAGGGTTTTTATTGGGGGTCAGTCACATAAGCTTGGAATGTCCACACTACTGATCTCTACTACTCAGACCCCAGAGCAAAAAACAAGGTTCACTATAAATCACACTTAGGATAAACTTATTTGTTCAGACTGGTACAGCATGATGGCATGGCCCAAGATCTCTGGCATACAAAAACACTAATCAAATAAAATATTCCACGGGCTCAGAAGTTATTTCCCAGGAGCAGACCAAATGCCCATTCTGAAGATGAGCTTTCTTTGGAATGTGCAGGGTTTGAACAACCTACACCTCCTGAGTTAACCCATTCCTGCACAAACCTGGTCCCATGAGTCCACTGTACCTGGTAAACTACATTTTGAATCTCCTAGAATTAAAATTAGTTTAGGTCCAATGTCCACAAATCTCTGGACACTCTAGTTACTTCCCCTTCTCTGATGCCCACAGTAGCAGTAGTCTACATTCACTGAACCCACTTGTTTATTCTTTGGCCCACTGCAGTATTAATAGACACGTGACTGAGCTTTCATGATATGCCATGTACTGAGTTAAGCACTGTGTATACATTCCAATCTAATGTGCTTGCTAAATGGCTGCAGGTACACTTGGAAAATGCTAGAAGGTTTACAGCATGTTTTTGTCAGTGTAGAACAGTCCTTCATCAAGGGGACCCAGCCTCCCCTTCATTCAGGAGACTCTAGGTATGTGAATAGGATCAAGTCTGAGAATTTGTTGAAGGCAGGGACTTGCGATTTTTGCCAACTCAGCAAGATGTGAAGGCAGGACTTGCCGAGATGGATTGGAAGTAAATATGAGTGGGCACGCTGGTCACTTTGGAGTCACAGCAGGGAGACACACGGAGGAATATCTCCTAATACCTACTTTATAGAGTTCTTGTAAATGTTAAATTGAAATGTATATAGGCCGGGCGCGGTGGCTCAAGCCTGTAATCCCAGCACTTTGGGAGGCCGAGACGGGCAGATCACGAGGTCAGGAGATTGAGACCATCCTGGCTAACATGGTGAAACCCTGTCTCTACTAAAAAAAAATACAAAAAACTAGCCGGGCGAGGTGGCGGGCGCCTGTAGTCCCAGCTACTTGGGAGGCTGAGGCAGGAGAATGGCGTGAACCCAGGAGGCGGAGCTTGCAGTGAGCTGAGATCCGGCCACTGCACTCCAGCCTGGGCGACAGAGCGAGACTTCGTCTCAAAAAAAAAAAAAAAAAAAAAAGAAATGTATATAAAGTGCTTAACACAGTACATGGCACATCATAAAAGCTCAGTCAAGTGGCTATTAATATTGCACTAGGCCAAAGAATAAACAGAAATGGATTCAGGCCAGGTGCAGTGGCTCACACCTGTAATCCCAGCAGTTTGGGAAGCCGAGGTGGGCAGATCCCTTGAGGTCAGGAGTTTGAGACCAGTCTGGCCAACGTGGTGAAACCCCATCTCTACTACAAATACAAAAATTAGCTGGGTGTGGTGGCGGACACCTGTAGTCTCAGCTACTCAGAAGGCTGAGGCACAGAATCGCTTGAACCTGAGAGGAGGAGGCTGCAGTGAGCCGAGATTGTGCCACCGCACTCCAGCCTGGGCGACGGAGTGAGGCTCCATCTTAAAAAAATAAAGAAAAGAAAGAAGTGGATTTCGTGAATGTAGGCTACTGCTTCGAGGCATTTAGCTGAAAATAATAGGGATAGAGAGAAAAGTGATTTTGTATTGTTTTAAAGGCAGATCTTAGCATGCTTATAGGCTGGAGTGTCTTTGGGACAAGAAAGGGAATCTGAAACCATAAAACTAGGAGAGGAGAAAGTAGGAATAATAGAGCAAAGTCCCTAAGGGGCAGAAGGGGATGAAACCCAGGCCCAGCTGTGTTGCTGAACATTATACATGCAGGACTTGCCGAGACGGATCGGAAGTAAATCTGGAGTCATGGCAGGCAGTGGAATGTTAAAGAAGCTCCTATTTGACCCCTTGTATTTTCCTAGTAAAAGAGGAGGTATTTACTGGTTAAGAATATATGGAATGGGCAGGGAGCGGTGGCTCACGCCTGTAATCCCAGCACTTTGGGAGGCCAAGGCAGGTGGATCACGAGGTCAGGAGATCGAGACCATCCTGGCTAACACGGTGAAACCCTATCTCTACTAAAAATACAAAAAATTAGCCGGGCGTGGTGGTACACACCTGTAGTCCCAGCCACCAGGGAGGCTGAGGCAGGAGAATCGCTTGAACACAGGAGGCGGAAGTTGTAGTGAGCCGAGATTGTGCCACTGCATTCCAGCCTGGGTGACAGAGCGAGACTCCATCTCAAAAAAAAAAAAAAGAATATATGGAATGCTACTCTGGGCACACTGCCTATAGGGTGGTCGTGCTCTGGACTACCACAGTATTTATGTTTATTTATATTTATACATTTGTATATAAACTATTAGTTTATATCTAACTTTAATTCTATATATATATGGAAGACATAATGTTGTCCTGTTATTGTTGTTGTTTTTTAAGTCTTGCTATGTTGCCCGGGCTGGTCTCGAACTCCCAGGTCAGTCCTCCCGCCTTGGCCTCCCAAAGTGCTGGGATTACAGGTATGAACCACTGTGCCCAGTCCGGAAGATGTAATATTGAATGTTCTACTGAGGTTGAAGGTCAGGAAAGGTATTGTGGCCCCTGTCAGCAGCAATGCAGTGTTTTTTTTCACAGCTCATATCTAGGCATGGAGGCAGATGGGAGATTAATCCAGACTGAGGCTATGTATTTGTTCATTCTTTTGATTGCAAACAACAGAAACTCAAACCACCTTAAGCAGAAAGGGGAAGTTATTGGAAGGATGCTAGGATCTCTCACTGAATAAAGAGCCAGGATCCCAGCTCGGGTGGATTGAAGTGCTTCAGGGAACCTAGGAAGTTGTCTCCCATCTCTGCTTTCCGCAGACCACATAATGGAAGTTAGCCACCAGTGGCTCCCAAGTTTTGTTTTGTTTTTTTGTTTTTTTTTGAGATGGAGCTTGCTCTGTCACCCAGGCTGGACTGCAGTGGCGTGATCTCAGCTCACTGCAGGCTCCACCTCCCAGGTTCACGCTATTCTCCTGCCTCAGCCTCCTGAGTAGCTGGGACTACAGGCACCCGCTACCACGCCCGGCTAATTTTTTGTATTTTTAGTAGAGATGGGGTTTCACCGTGTTAGCCAGGACGGTCTCGATCTCCTGACCTGGTGATCTGCCCGCCTCAGCCTCCCAAAGTGCTGGGATTACAGGTGTGAGCCGCTCCACCTGGCCCCAAGTTTTATGAATTACCATCCAGTCCCAAAGAAAGTTATACAATTCCTAGCTGAGGAAATCCTTGCGTTCCGGTGGCAAAGGATAGGGGAAAGAGCTGGCTCTACCAGGGGGCTGGGTAGACCTGGTAACAGGGCTCTGCTGGGCAGGGCAGGTCTCCTGGTCTGAAAGTCTGGCTCTCCCATCAGAACAGCAAAAATTGCTACTGAATCAAGGAACTAGATTGACATTTTGTAAAAAGTAATTCCAGGAGGAACAGAATTCATTCATCAGACATTTTAATGAGACCCAATCTGATATGACCCCTTCTTGGGGGCAGCTCACCATCCAAGGAGAAACAAATAGTTACAATGTTACAATGCAACTTGCTAAAGATTGAACAGAGGTAATTACATAAAGCTGTGTTCCCCAGCTGCTCCCCTGCTTGGGCCCAGATCAGGAGAGCTGTAGTAAGGCGCCACAGGGGTAAAGGATGACCCACTCCAGCTGTTGGAATATGAGTCACATCTGGAAATTCTAATTTGGTGCAGCTGCCCAAGGCAAAGTGGTAGGCCTTGTTCACATTTAACGCGGTAAAGCTTTATGAAGCACCTACCCGGCGGGTGCCATGGAGGTGGATCAGATTGAGACACATTGCTGCCACCTCTCTGGAGGGAGGCTGGCATGGACACAACTTGATGACTATAGACTTTCTCTCTGGGTTCAATTCCCTCTTTCTAGCCTCCTTGAATGGCCTCACCTCATTTTGTGAAAAAATGCTGACTGAGGCCTCATGGAAGTTCTGTGCCGATTATGTGCCTGTGATTCATCTGTGCCTGATGAGAATCCGGGTCGAGTATGGCCCAATTCTCCAGGCTTTTCCAGGCACTGGCCGCCTGAAGCCAATCCAGGTCTGCCAGGTAGAGCACAAGCCAGTCCCATTTGAATTTCCTAAACCACAGGTCCCTGCTTTTCCTTAAGACCAACCTTCTCCCAGAGCTGACTGCGCTTATGTCTCATACGCAGCTTGAACCAATTTTCCAAACACAAGATGAAGACTTAGCTTTTTTTTTTTTTTAAGTTTAGGGCATTTATATATCTGCATCCCAATAAACTGCTGGTACCGTGCAGCTCCCCCAAATTCAGTGCAACCAAAGCTGCTGAAACAAGTCCAGCCCTAGAAGGTGTAGTGGCACTGTGGGTGCTACCTTATTTTTACATGACCCTTCAAAAAGGACACTGAAAACCCAGAGCCTGTTTGCAGAGATCATGTGTGGAAATTGAAACCCTGTCTTTAAGGAATGACCAAATTCATACTACTTAACCTGAAAATTTGGGGGCAAATTTGTTGTGATTAAGTTATCTGAAGGGCTGCCAAGTAGAAGTATTAAACATGTCATAGGCAAGGTTTACAGATGAGAATGTGGTACTTAACTTTCTATAGATCCCACAATGAAATGACCTGCCTTGTGAGGTAGTGAGCTCCCTGTCAAGGGAGATTTTCAAGCAAGGGGTAGAGACCACTTGGCAGGAGTGTTGTAAAAAGTGGGCTAAACCAGACTTTTCCAACCTAGTATGGAGGAAGAGGCAGAGTAGGGGAAGGTCCTGCACCTATAAATGAGATTCTCCTGATTGCATGCAAGATGACAGGTAATCCCTGTGTGCACAGACTAGAAAAGCAGACAGCCCCTAAAATAGATGGGGAGAACTTTTAGCCCTGATATCCAGACAAACTATTTAAGGATAGGGTAGCTTGAAAAACTTTAACCAAATGATGTCACCTCTCCTAATGGGACTGTTCCAGACACGCACAGGGAGGCAGTCAGTGCAGTGCAAGATACTAAAGTTCAGCTCTGTGCAGCAGGAGACCTGGGTTTAGTTCTGACTCTGCCCTGTATGACCTGGGGCTCCTCCTTCCCTTTTCTGGGTCCTTCCATAAAATGAAATGAACGTAGGCAGTCCTTCCCCTTCTAATGGGCATTGCCCCTCTGACTGGAGCCCCCGAGAGCAGATCTAGGGCTACAGTTTGGGGCCTTGGGGCTACACTTGTGGACAGCCAGAGACCACCTCTGGCGGAAGCACCGGCCACACTCGAGGCAGGGGAAAGGCTTCTCCCCCGTGTGCAGCAGCTGGTGCTGGGCCAGGTGGCTCCACTGAGCAAAGCGCTTGGAGCAAAGGTCGCAGGCATAGGGCCGCTCGCCCGAGTGCACGCGCCGGTGGCTGGCCAGCAGTGAGGGGTAGGCAAAGCGCCGGCCACAGTCGTCGCAGGCGTGCAGTTTCTCCTCAGTGTGCGTGCTGCGATGGATGGCCAGTGAGCCGCTCCGCCGGAAGGCACGCCCACAGTCTGGGCAGGGGTAGGGCTTCTCTCCCGTGTGCAAGAGCTGGTGCTGGAGCAGTGTGCTGCGCTGGGAGAAGCGGGCCTCACAGTGCTCGCAGGCATAGGGACGCTCCCCAGAGTGCACACGCCGGTGACTGACTAGGCGAGAGGAGGAGGAGAAGCGCCGCTCGCAGTCCGGGCACGGGTAGGGCTTCTCGCCCGTGTGGATGCGCTGGTGGATAACGAGGGCGGTGCGCTGGCGGAAGCGGCGGTTGCACTCGAGGCAGGTATAGGGCTTCTCTCCCGTGTGTGTACGCTGGTGAATGGCTAGCAGGGAGGGGTAGGCGAAGCGACGTCCGCAGCTAGGGCACTGGTGGGGTTTTTCGCCTGTGTGTGTGGTCCGGTGATTGGCCAAGGACCGGCTCCTCCGGAAACAGCGACCACAGTCAGGGCAGTGGTAGGGCTTCTCGCCTGTATGGATGACCTGGTGCTGGGAGAGGTTCTTGCGCTGGGAGAAACGTTTGCCACACTGGTCACAAACATAGGGGCACTCGCCGGAGTGTGCCCGCCGGTGACTGACTAGCAGGGATGGATAGGAAAAGCGGCGCCCACAGTCTGGGCAAGGGTAAGGCTTTTTTAGATTCTGGGCGCACTTGTGGCTCTCCAGGGCCTGATGATCAGGGAAGGTACAGCCGCAGTCAGGGCAGATGGGGCCCCCAGAGGTCTGCCTGGGAATCAGTCGGGGTTTACTGGGCCTCCGGCCTCGCTTCCCCTTTCGGGGTGCCTCCTTAGGCGGGAATACTTCCTTTTCCCCATTCTTCTTTCTGGTTCTGCTTTCTATAGGAATACAGAAGAATTAATTTAACAAATACTGGGATCCTGCTGTTGTAAATTACATTATAGGTTACAAGACCAATAGACTCACCCCCTGGCCTCAATGCCTAGTGCCACAGACAGCTAAGTGTGACATACTATCATGCAAATATGGTGTGCATTACAGGAGCTTCTAACCCAGCTTGGAGACGTCTAGGAAGATTTCTTGGAGATTAAGCTAACTTTAGAAATTGAGGCCGAGCGTGGTGGATCACACTTGTAATCCAAGCACTTTGGGAGGCCGAGGTGGGCAGATGACAAGGTCAGGAGTCTGAGAGCAGCCTGACCAACCTGGTGAAACCCCATCTCTACTAAAAATACAAAAATTAGCCGGGCGTGGTGGCATGCACCGGTAATCCCAGCTACCCAGGAGTCTGAGGCAGGAGAATCGCTTGAACCCGGGGAGGTAGAGGTTGCAGTGAGCCGAGATCGTGCCACTGCACTCCAGCCTAGGTGAGACAGCGAGACTCCGACTCAAAAAAAAAGAAAAGGGAATGATTTTTAAGAGGTAAGCTTACATCATTCAAAAGTCAACATATCAACCAGACATGGTAGCTCATGCCTGTAATCCCAGCACTTTGGGAGCCCAAGGCCAAGAGGGTCACTTGAAGCCAGGAGTTCAAGATCAGCCTGGGCAACATCGTGAAACCCCATCTCTACAAAAAATACAAATATTAGCCTGGCATGGTGGCATGCATGCCTGCCTGTAGCCCCAGCTACTTGGAAGGCTGAGGTAGAGGATTACTTGAGCCCAGGAGTTCAAGGCTACTGTGAACCATGATGGCACCAGTGTACTACAGCCTGGGCAACAGAGCAAGACCCTATCTCAAAAAACAAAAAAGTCAAAATATTAATAAAAGAATACAGAGAAGTCTTGCTGCCACCTTTTTCCCATCTACCTTGTAGAAACCATATTAGTTTCTTCCCATTTTTTTGATGCAATACAAATGTCATCTTCCCCATCTTTCTTTCATAAGAGATTGCATACACATGCTTTACTGCATATGTTCTCTTCCCCCACCTTTCTTTTTATTTTTATTTATTTATTTTTTTTTTGAGACAGAGTCACGTTCTGTCACCCAGGCTGGAGTGCAATGGCATGATCTCAGCTCACTGAAACCTCCGCCTCCCAGGTTCAAGCGATTCTCCCTGCCTCAGCCTCCCAAGTAGCTGAGATTACAGGCACACACCACTATGCCCGGCTAATTTTTTGTATTTTTAGTAGAGACGGGGTTTCACCATGTTGGCCAGGTTGGTCTCAAATTCCTGACCTCAGGTTATCTGCCCACCTCCATCTTCCAAAGTGCTGGGATTACAGGCATGAGCCACCATGCCCAGCTCAACTTTCTTATATAAAATACAACATATACACACCTTATACACACTTTACTGTGCCTTCATTTTTTCACTTAATATATTCTAAAGATCATTTTATGTCAGCACATCTTTTTTCTATTTTACAGTTGCACAGAATTCCATTGTGGATGAGCCATAGTTTATTTGACTTAGCTAATTCTTTTTTTTTTTTTTTTTTTTTGAGACGGGGTCTCGCTCTGTCACCCAGGCTGGAGTGCAGTGGCCAGATCTCAGCTCACTGCAAGCTCCGCCTCCCGGGTTCACGCCATTCTCCTGCCTCAGCCTCCCGAGTAGCTGGGACTACAGGCGCCCGCCACCTCGCCCGGCTAGTTTTTTGTATTTTTTAGTAGAGACGGGGTTTCACCGGGTTAGCCAGGATGGTCTCAATCTCCTGACCTTGTGATCCACCCGTCTCGGCCTCCCAAAGTGCTGGGATTACAGGCTTGAGCCACCGCGCCCGGCCGACTTAGCTGATTCTTTAAAAAATGTGGCTGGGCGCAGTGGCTCATGCCTGTAATCCCTGCATTTTGGGAGGCCGAGGCAGGTGGATCACCTGAGGTCAGGAGTTCAAGACCAGCCTGGCCAACATGGTGAAACACCGTATCTACAAAAATACAAAAATTAGCTGGGCACGATAGCGGGTGCCTGTAATCCCAGCTACTCGGGAGGCTGAGGTGGAAGAATTGCTTGATCCCGGGAGGCAGAGGTTGCAGTGAGCTGAGATCCTGCCTTTGCACTCCAGCCTGCACGACAGAGCGAGACTCCATCTCAAAAAATAAAAAAGAATTAAAATTATGCAGGGTTAGAAATGTAAGTCCCGGCCAAGCGCGGCGGCTCACGCCTATAATCCCAGCACTTTGGGAGGCCAAGGTGGGTGGATTGCAAGGTCAGGAGTTCGAGACCAGCCTGGCCAACATGGTGAAACCCCATCTCTACTAAAAATACAAAAGTTATCCCGGCATGGTGGCAGGCGCCTGTAATCCCAGCTACTCGGGAGACCAAGGCAAGATAATTGCTTCAAACTGGAAGGCAAAGGTTGCAATCAGCGAAGATCACGCCACTGCACTCCAGCCTGGGTAGAATAACGAAACTCCGTCTCAAAAAAAAAAAAGAAAAGAAACGTAAGTCCCAAGGCTCAGTGTACAGTGTGCACAGGCCCTAAGATCTTCTTAGACACAAACTGTAATAAAGCAAGACAGGCCGGGCGCAGCGGCTTACACCTGCAATCTCAGCACTTTGGAAGGCCAAGGTAGGCGGATCACCTGAGGTCAGGAGTTTGAGACCAGCCTGACCAACATGGAGAAACCCCGTCTCTACTAAAAATTAGCCAGGCATGGTGGTGGGTACCTATAGTCCCAGCTACTCGGGAGGCTGAGACAGGAGAATTGCTTGAACCTGGGAGGCAGAGGTTGCAGTGAGCTGAGATCGTGCCACTGCACTCCTGCCTGGGCGACAGAGCAAGACTCCGTCTCACAAAAATGAAGAGTGTAAGGCAAGACATGGAAACCTGTAAGGTATGAGCTAGCAGTGACTGGGTCAAAAGGCCCTCTAAGCCAATGGTTCTCAAACTTCACTGTGATCAGAATCATTTGGAAGATTTACTGAAACAGTCTGCCAGGCCCTAGTGCCCGTTTTGGATCCAGCAGGTCTGGGGTAGGGTCCCAGAATTTGCATTTCTAACAAGTTCCCAAGGAATGCTGCTTCTAGTCTGAGACCACGCTTTGAAAACCATTGCTGATAGCATTGTTAAGGACCTTGGACTGTATTTTACCCAGTGGTTTTCTTTTCTTTTTCTTTTTTTTTTTGAGATACAGTCTTGCTTTGTCACCCCGGCTGGAGTGCAGTGGTGCGATCTCAGCTCACTGTAACCTCTGCCTACAGGTTCAAGTGATTCTCCTGCCTCAGCCTCCCAAGTAGCTGGGACTACAGGCGCCCGCCACCACGCCCAGCTAATTACCCAGTGGTTTTCTTTTCTTTTTTTTTTCCCGAGATGGAGTCTCGCTGTGTCACCCAGGCTGGAGTACAGTGGGGTGATCTCGGCTCACTGCAACTTCCACCTCCCGGGATCAAGCAATTCTCCCTGCCTCAGCCTCCTGAGTAGCTGGGATTACAGGCGCCCACCACCACGCCCGGCTAATTTTTGTATTTTTTAGTAGAGACGGGGTTTCACGATGTTGGCCAGGCTGGTCTTGAACTCCGGACCTCAAGTGATCCACCCGCCTTGGCCTCCCAAAGTGCTGGGATTACAGGCATGAGCCACCGCGCCCCGCCGGTTTTCAAACCTAGATGCACATCTGAATCAGATGAGGCTAATTTAAAAATTGCAAGTTCCAGCCAGGCGCGGTGGCTCAAGCCTGTAATCCCAGCACTTTGGGAGGCCGAGACAGGAGGATCACGAGGTCAGGAGATCGAGACTATCCTGGCTAACACGGTGAAACCCCGTCTCTACTAAAAAAAAAAAAAACTACAAAAAAACTAGCCGGGCGAGGTGGCGGGCGCCTGTAGTCCCAGCTACTCAGGAGGCTGAGGCAGAAGAATGGCATAAACCCGGGAGGCGGAGCTTGCAGTGAGCTGAGATCCAGCCACTGCACTCCAGCCTGGGCAACAGAGCAAGACTCCGTCTCAAAAAAAAAAAAAAAAAAAATTGCAAGTTCCTAAACATTCACACGAGTGAATGAATAGCTCTGGGATGGGGTCCTGGAACCTGCATTTTTACCAAGTTCCCCAAATGACTCAGATATAACCAATGGCCATTTGACAACCTTGGCAAAAATTAACTGAACATTTTTAAGCAAGGTAATACCATGGTCAGATCTGAATCTTAGACAGCTATCCCTCATCTTGGAGAATCTGGCTCTGAAATTCCAGCTGCATATTCTACTATGGGTGGATCTGGGACCCTTCTACCTGAATGGGGTTAAGCAGAGCCTTGTTGGATTCTGGGGAGACTGCAGTATCTCCTTCGCTGATAAGGGTCATCCTGCTGTAAGAGCAGAAAGAGGATCCTGCATCCCAGGCAGCTGTTCCCCATGAGCTCCCTTCAACCAAAACCCAGAAAACTCTGAGAAGTTTAGGATCTCTTTGGTCCAATTCAAAGGTGGCTAGAGGCAGAGATCTTGGAAAGGAGGCAGAGGGGAGCACCGTTAAAAGCTCACTGATTCTGGCTGGCTGCAATGGCTCACGCCAGTAACCCCAGCATTTTGGGAGGCCAAGACAGGAGGATCGCTTGAGGCCAGAAGTTCAAGACCAAACTGGGCAACATAGCAAGACAATGTCTCTACAAAAAAAAAAAAAGACGAAGAAGCCCACTGATTCCTTCACACAATGGAAAACTGCAGCTTGCAGACTGACATGGGAATCTCTGTGTGGTGGACAGGCCCCACACCACCAGACACAAGACGCCGAGGTTAGGAAGATGAATACACTAAACACGCGGCACCCACCCCTAGCCAAACCACAACTGTGGACGGAGCCGTTAGAGGTAGAACGTTATAGGAGGGCTGCAGGCTCTGCGTGGTTATTTAGCACTCACTTCTCTGGACTGTCAGCCCTCTCGGGTACTCCTGCGGATCTAGAGCAGCCGGTTCCCAGTCATCAGTGTTTCGTTCCAACCAGGAGATGAGGGCTGGTTTGGGACCTGCGCACCCTGGGGAAGGAGAACAAATCAGAAGGCCAGTTTCTAGATCACGCCGAGTAATGTCTCCCCGACGGCACCTCCCGCTAAGCCCCTGACCACCTACCCTGACAACCTGGTCGCCTGCCAGGACCGTGGCCTCCCTGCCTCCCCCCGCCCCGGCTCCTGCATCCCTTCGCGCCCCGCGGCAGCGGATGGGGCCGGCCTCACCGAGCGCGCCCAGGTGGCCGTAGGTCTCCCGCATCACGTCCCGGTACAGGGCCCTCTGCGCGGGCCGCAGGCAGCCCCACTCCTCCGGGGAGAAGTACACGGCCACGTCCACGAACTTCAGAGCCCTCGGCCTCCTGCCCCTTTTCCGACTGGGTCTGGCCTCTCCTGGTCCCTGCGCCCGGAGCGGAGCCGAAGGCGGCGCCATGGGACCCGAGGAGCCGGCGCCACGGCCTTCCCCGTCCAGGCCTCGGCCCTCGGGCGCTGGCGGCCCCTGGGATCGAGGAGCCCCCGCCGCACCAGGGCTGAGCGTGGCCAGGGAGGCCCGGAGGGAATTGGAATCGGCCGCCCGCAGGGCTAACGGAAACCTTTTGCTGTTATTCAGGAAACTCCTGCCCGAACTTGGGTGAAAGGCACCGGAAGATGCCTTCGGGGAAAATGGCGGCGCTGCTACCGCACCGCCTTTGCCTGGAACACAGGCAGCTTCCAGCTATCGATTTTATTGACCGGAGCGCCATGCCGGCTTCCTAACCTCTTTGCCCTCAAGTGTAATGGCGCTGCGATTGGGCTTCACACTCTCTTTTTTCCCCTCCCCATTACGCGCGTTCATTGGACAACAGCCGAAGATCGAGCGTTCTGACTGGGTGCTGGCAAAGGCGGTCCGTTTGAACGAAGCCAAGAGTTGCATAAGGGCAGGAAGCTGGACCACTGGGGTCAGGCGACTACAAGGAGCTGTGAAGCCACTTGCACCGACCTAGGGGCAGCAAGAGGCCCCGGGGCTGCTTTCCGCTGTTCGACTCTGGCAGGCTCAGCCAATCACTGAAGGAGGGAACGATTTGAGCGTTGGAACCACTCTGGCCAAGCTAGAGTTGAGATTATCCTGAGTTCCTTTTAGTGGCGTTCTCAGAGCATCGTTGACTTTGGAGAACGGATATCTTCTTTGTTTGCCCTTTAGGGCAGGGAATTATTGTTATCATTTCCTGGGGGCAGGCGCCATGCCCAGCATATTACATATTTCATCTTTATTCTTTTTTATTTTTATTTATTTATTTATTTTTGAGACAGAGTCGTGCTCTGTCGCCCAGGCTGGAATGCAGCGGCAAAATCTCGGCTCACTGTAACTTCCGCCTCCCACGTTCAAGCGATTCTTCTACCTCAGCCTCCCGAGTAACTGAGATTACAGGTGCGTTCCACCACGCCCGACTAATATTCGTATTTTTTAGTAGAGATGGGGTTTCACCATGTTAGCCAGGCTGGTCTCGAACTTCTGACCTCAAGTGATCCACCCACCTCGGCCCCACGAAGTGCTAGGATTATAGGCGTGAGCCACTGTGCCTAGCCTTATTTTTATTTTTTTGAGATAAGGTCTCACTCTGTCACCCAGGCTGGAGGGAATGCAGTAGTGCAATCTCAGCTCACTGCAGCCTCTGACTCCTGGGCTCTACAATCGTCCCGCCTCGGCCTTCAGAGTAACTGGGACTACTGCTGTGCAGTACCACGTCTGGCTAATTTTTTATATTATTTGTTGAGTCAGGGTTTCCCTGCGTTGCCCAGGCTGGTCTCGAACCCCTTGGCTAAGTGATCCTCCTGCCTCGTCCTCCCAAAGTGCTGGGATTACAGGTATGAGCCACAGCACCGGGGCCATTAGTTACTCCTTTTTTTTTTTTTTTCTTTTTCCCGAAGTCTCGCTCTGTCTCCCAGGCTGGGGTGCAGTGGTGCAATCTCAGCTCACTGAAAGCTCTGTCTCCCGGGTTTAGGCCATTCTCCTGCCTCAGCCTCCTGAGTAGCTGGGACTACAGGCGCCCAACACCATGCCCGGCTAATTTTTTGTATTTTTTAGTAGAGACAGGGTTTCACCATGTTAGCCAGGATGGTCTCGATCTCCTGACCTCGTGATCTGCCCACCTCCCTCTCCTAAAGTGCTGGGATTACAGGCATGAGCCACCGCACCCAACCCAAATTTTTTTTTTTTTTTTTTTTGAGACGGAGTCTCACTCTGTCGCCCAGGCTGGAGTGCAGTGGTCGGATCTCAGCTCACTGCAAGCTCCGCCTCCCGGGTTCACGCCATTCTCCTGCCTCAGCCTCCCGAGTAGCTGGGACTACAGGCGCCCGCCACCTCGCCCGGCTAGTTTTTTGTACTTTTTAGTAGAGACGGGGTTTCACCGTGTTAGCCAGGATGGTCTCGATCTCCCGACCTCGTGATCCGCCCGTCTCGGCCTCCCAAAGTGCTGGGATTACAGGCTTGAGCCACCGCGCCCGGCCTATTAATTCTTTACTAGCATTTTGTGCACCAATGGTTATCATCCTGGTTCTACTAATGAAGAAATGATCTCAGAGGGATTCCATGAGTTTCCAGGGCCATACTGCTAGTAAGAAGGAGGAACAAAGATTTAATCCTGGGGCAGACAGAGCCTTTATTCATACCACTGATAGGCACCCTTCCTTCACAGTATCCTAATTTGCTTGCTAAACCAGGAATCCACCTGAGCTCTTCTTCTCAAGTTCAATATTCTGCATAATCTCCCTATATTATTTTCACGTGACATTTGTTCGGTTACAAAGCATAGTGCTAGGCAACTGGGAGAGCCTACAGAAATAAGTCATAGGCCATGCTTTGAATGGAGCTTACAGTCTAGTAAGGCATATAAATTCACAATGAATCATAACTGAATGATACAAGCATGTATGTGAAAGGCACTAAACTGAAAATTGCTGATGGAACAAGCCAGCACCCACCCCATTAGCCCCCACTTCTTGTTTTTTTTTTTTTTTTTTTGAGACGGAGTCTTGCTCTGTCACCCAGGCTAGAGTGCAGTGGTGTGAACTCAGCTCACTGCAACCTCCGCCTCCCAGGTTCAAGCGATTCTCCTGCCTCAGCCTCCCGAGTAGCTGAGATTACAGGCACCCGCCACCGTGCCTGGCTAATTTTTGTATTTTTAGTAGAGATGGGGTTTCACCATCTTGGCCAGGCTGGTCTCGAACTCCTGACCTCATGATCCACCTGCCTCTGCCTCCTAAAGTGTTGGATTACAGGCATGAGCCACCACGCCTGGCCTAGCCCCCACTTCTGTGTATGTGTCATACTGCAGAGTTTCACCAGCTCAATGCCACCCCCAAGGGTCCTGCGGGCAGGAGAATATACCATTTGCCACATCTCTTAGCTAGCGACATGCACATCTATCTCTTTAACCCTTTAATCAATATTGTAAAGCACATACTATGGGCAAAACACTAACCTCAAAGCTTTCAAGGAATAAAGACAATGTGGCAGGAAAAGTCACAAAATTAGAAAACAGTGAGGCCGCCGGGCGCGGTGGCTCAAGCCTGTAATCCCAGCACTTTGGGAGGCCAAGACGGGCGGATCACGAGGTCGGGAGATCGAGACCATCCTGGTTAACACGGTGAAACCCCGTCTCTACTAAAAAATACAAAAAACTAGCCGGGCGAGGTGGCGGGCGCCTGTAGTTCCAGCTACTCGGGAGGCTGAGGCAGGAGAATGGCGTAAACCCGGGAGGCGGAGCTTGCAGTGAGCTGAGATCCGGCCACTGCACTCCAGCCTGGGTGACAGAGCGAGACTCCATCTCAAAAAAAAAAAAAAAAAAAAAAAAAGAAAACAGTGAGGCCAGGAGCAGTGGCTCACACCTGTAATCCCAGTTGTTTGGGGGGCCAAGGCAGGTAGATCACACGTGAGGCCAGGAGTTCAAGACCAGCCTGGCCAACATGGCAAAACCCTGTCTCTACTAAAAATACAAAAATTAGCCGGGCATGGTAGCACATGCCTATAGTCCCGGCTACTTGGGATGTTGAGGCATGAGAATTGTTTTTTGTTTTGTTTTGAGGTGGAGGTTTGCTCTTGTCCCCCAGGCTGGAGTGCAATGGCGTGATCTTGGTTCACCGAAACCTCCGCCTCCCGGGTTCAAACGATTCTCCTGCCTCAGCCTCCCAAATAGCTGGGATTACAGGCATGTGCCACCACACCGGCTAATTTTGTATTTTTAGTAGAGATGGGGTTTCTCCATGTTGGTCAGGCTGGTCTCAAACTCCCGGCCTCGGGTGATCTGCCTGCCTCGACCTCCCAAAGTGCTGGGATTACAGGCATGAGCCACCAAGCCCAGCTGAAGAGAACTGTTTGAACCTGGAAGGCTGAGATTGCAGTGATCCAAGATGGTGTTACTGCACTCCAGTCTGGGTGACAGAGTAAGACTAAGTCTCAAAAAAGAAAAAAGAAAAGAAAAGGAAGGAGAAGAAAGAAGAAGAAGGAGGAAGAGGAGGCAGCAGTGAGATATTCAGAGGAAGGAGATGTTTGAACAGAGGTGGTGGAAAAAAACTACAGTTACAGGCTAGGTGTGGTGGCTAACGACTATAATCCCAGCACTTTGGGAGGCCGAGGTGGGGGGATTGCTTGAGCCCAGGAGTTCAAGACGACTCTGGGCAACATGGCGAAACCCTGTCTCTACAAAAAAATACAAAAACTAGCTAGGCATGGTATTGGACACCTATAGTCCCAGCTACTTGGGAAGCTGAGGTGGGAGGATCGCTTGAGACCTGGGAGGTCAAGGCTACAGTAAGCCAAGATTGCACCACTGCACTCCAGCCTGGGCGAAAGAATGAGACTCTGTCTCAGAAAAAAAAAAAAAAGGCAGGGGCTTTAGCCTCCTAATTGTGGCTAGGTGTGTGGGCATGGTGGCCCATGCCTGTAGCCCCAGCCCTTTGGGAGGCTAAGGCGAGAGGATGGCTTGATTCCAGGAGTTCAAGGCTGCAGTGAACTATGATTATTACACCACTGTGCTCCAGCGTGGTCAAGAGAGTGAGCCTCTGTGCTTAAATAAATAAATAAACAAAAACAAACAAACAAAACTGGGCCACGTGAATCTGTTAAGAAAAGTCAGGCCGGTCAGGCATGGTGGCTCACACCGGTAATCCATCCCAGCACTTCAGGAGGCCAAGGCGGGTGGATCACCTGAGGTCAGGAGTTCAAGACCAGCTTGACCCACATGGTGAAACCCTGTCTCTACTAAATACAAAAAATTAGCTGGGAGTGGTGGTGCATGCCTGTAATCCCAGCTACTTGGAAGACTGAGGCAGGAGAATCGCTTGAACCGGGGAGGCTGAGGTTGCAGTGAGCCGAGATTGCACCATTGCACTCCAGCCTGGGCAACAAGAGTGAAACTCCGTCTCAAAAAAGAAAAGAAAAGAAAAGTCAGGCCAGACACGGTGGTTCGTGCCTATAATCCCAGCACTTTGGGAGGCCAAGGAGGGCGAATCATCTGAGGTCAGGAATTCAAGACCAGTCTGACTAACATGGTGAAACCCTGTCTCTACTAAATACAAAAAATTAGGCGGGCATGATGGCACGTGCCTGTAATCCCAGCTACTTGGGAGGCTGAGGCAGGAGAATTGTTTGAACCCGGGAGGCAGAGGTTGCAGTGAGCTGAGATCACACCATTGCAAACCAGCCTAGGGGATAAAGCGAGACTCCGTCTAAAAAAGGAAAAGCCAAGCTTTTATTTATTTTTTTCTTCTTTTTTTAAGCAGGAGAAGCAGATGCCACACTCTGAGCAGGACTGAGGCTTCTCACCTGTATGTGTGTGCCTATGAATGGCCAAGGGAGCCTCTTTGGTGCATGCGCCACACGCAGTCAAAGCACCAGTAGGGCTTCTCTCCTGTGTGGATAAGCTGGTGCTGGAGCAAGTTTCCCAGTCAGCAAGGGGAGTGCCACACTGTAGGCAGTGGTGGCAGTGTTCACCCAAGTGCATGTGCCTGGTGGTCGCCACAAGGAAGGGGAATGCAAACTGGCACCCACATCTGTGCACACATCCGCATATGCGCATGGACAGCGCCCTCCTCAGGTGGAAGAGGTGGTTGCAGTCAGAGACTGCAGAGCTTGTCCCCTGTGTGGGGACAGCTGGTGCTGGACCAGGTGAACTCTCTGGGAGAATTAGACACTGCATGACCCACAGATGTGGCTGTCGGTTCGGGACTGAATGAAGGAGGATGAATGCAGAAATGAAGACAAAGAAAAGGATCTGTTTTAAAGAAGGAGTCGGGGGCTCCCTCCTTCTAGGGAATAAGGGCCCTGAGCTTCTACAGCCCTTCATATTTATTAGGTAGAATCAACAGGGAGGAAGAGGTAATGGTTGGTCAGCTGCTTGATTTATCACAGGCTCACATAATTGCTTTCTTTATACAACAGGCTCCAGATGTTCCTATAGATAACTACAAGGAACACTTCACCTGGTGCGTGACTGTCCTCAGCATTTCTTCTGGTGGCAGACATAGCTGTCAGCTTGCCAACATGCTACATATATGAGAACAGTTTGCTGTTTGCTCATATAGACTCCAGTGGTATACTGAGTTGGTCACAACCCTCATTCTTTCAGCCTCCAACATCTCCCCCTTTCTGTTTTTGCATTAATTGAATAAAGGTAATTGCAGGCTGTGCAGCTCTCAATTGCCAGCTGGTGGTCCAGCTGATTTTACAGACTATGAACAAAAAACAGAAACATAACATTTTTCTGATAATTACAAAAAAGACATTGAGGTGCTGTTTGAAGTAGGTCCAAGGATTAAGGCTCTCTAAACCTTGCTGGAATTCTGCCCAAGATTTTAAAGAGGGCTGAAATTCTTGAGTTTGCTTATTCAAGTTAAGGATTCTACTTTGTAAATCATTTATATCAGAAGTAACATTGGATGTAAAAGCTCCCTGTAAATGGGCCTTTACAAGGTTCCACGGATATTTACTTTGATTGTATTCCAAATTGGTTACACAAATATGAGTATGGTTAAAATGACAATGCAATTGCTGCTGCCACTGCAAGCTTTGTACTTGTTCTCCTAGCCACAGAACAGAGTCTTTAACATTGCCACTTCTGTTTGTATCTCGGTGTTAATTTTATTTTGAAGCATCCATGCCTGGTCGGCTATATGCGTCCAATTTTCTACATATTGAGCTGTTTAAATGGAGCTGTGCAGCACTACTGAGGACACCACAACAGAGGTTATTAATGTAACTAAGGAGACTATAGCAAAAATTATCATGCCTAAGGCTCTCCGAGCATGATGAGTAAGCTGAGTAAGAAGGAGTTTTACAAAATATAAAGCGAGGGCCCAAGGCTTGGACAGATTTACAGGAATCCATAATCCGGGAATGAAACCTAGAATTATTAGGGTGGATATGCTGTGTGTTTGCATTGTGCTATGATTAAGGCAATGACAGAGTTGACAGGAATCACAAGTCAATTAGGCATCTTTACCTGGAGTTGGCCCTTTTTTGCTGCTAGAAAGACATAGGGATTAAAAACACAAATTGTAAATTGAGTGGTAACATTTTCTACAAAGGTAACATTAAAACTGCGTTGAGCACTATTACTATTATTGGATAGTGTCCCAACCCAAGTGCTGCCATGCATAAATGGGAGTGTTGCCTTCCATATTGTCTCCTGAATTGGACCTCTCTTCCCTTGATAATGCCATTGAGGCAAAGGTGGGCTAAAGCCCGTTCCGTGCCAAGCAAGTTGCAAGGCAGATTGGGATTGAATCTCAGTGTGTTGTAGCGAAGGGATGTTAAAGTTTCGCCACCAGTGCCAGTGAAGTTTATGCCATGAGGTCTGATTCTCATCTCTCCCATCTAAATGACCATGGAGACCCCAGTCAATAATGTTTCCCATTAACATGGACTATTGTCTAGCTAAGGGACCAAGCTGCTGGGTCCAAGGAGAGGGGTGAGAATTATCAAAGGGAGCCCATTCTGTATAATCAGTACAATTTGGGCAATGGGGCTGGGAGTGATTAGTAACTACACCAGTAATATTAATAGAGCTAAGGCCTAATAGGTATGTAATTTTTCCAAGGTAACTCAGCCATGCTTGGGATTGAATTGCAAAGCAACTGCAGTTGAGTGATGTATCCTGGGTGAGGCATAAAGGAGCAGATAACGGAGTGGTATAATTGCTACCATTGTTCTGAGAGTCTAATTGCTCTGTGTCAGGGGGAGTTAGAGGTCCTGGTGCCTGTGCTCCTCAATCATGATGTGTCTCAGGAGGAGTGTCACTCCAGAGTACCGGTCGCACTAGCAGTGGGTTAGGAACATATGCCCAATACATTTTTACCTCTGCACAGGGAAAACAAACCTCACAGAATATTACAGCTAGCATGGCCATAAACATGGAGTTTATGAAAAACCATAAACATGGGTTTTGCCTGACCTTGGCGCTCCAGCAGTTTTTCAGCTTCCTGTGTGGTTTTCTTGATCTGTCCCCATGTTATGGGGGTTGATGTCAGTGTGACTCCAGTCGGCCCTCGTTCCATCTTCGCATTCAGATTCCACTGGCTCATGGCTCATACTGGGGGAACCAGACGCATAGTTGGGATCCACGGATCCCTCCAGTCTCCCATTCCATGGTTGCACACACCTAGAGGGCACCCACACAGTTTTTGTCCATCTCCTGTAAAAACACAAGCATACCCTCGTCCCCACATCAGTAAATCTACTGGGCCTTTCCATTGTCCTTCTTCTGGGGATTTCCATAATACTTTTGGGTAAACTTTCCTCTTTCCCTCTAATATTTGCCAACGTCATTCTGCCAGAGTCTTACTATCTGTACCAGGAGTCAAAAAATTTAAAGTAAATAAGGCTAAATGTAATTTTGTTTGAGGTGGTTAATTGGTCTTCTATTCCCCCTTTGTTTTTTCAACATACGTTGTAATGTTTGATGTGCCTGCTCTATGATTCCTTGTCCTGAAAGGTTATGAGGAATTCCTGTTTTATGAGTGATTACCCATAACTGTAAAAATTTTGAAAAGCATGACTAACATAAGCAGATCCATTGTCAGTTTTTAATTGTTTAGGAACCCCCATATGGGCGAATAATGACAAACAATGTTGTCGGACATGGCCAGCTGTTTCCCCTGTTTGACATGTGGCATGTAACATATGAGACTTTGTATCTATAGTCACATGAACATAGCTGAGTTTGCCAAAGGCTACTATATGTGTAACATCTATCTGCCAGATTTCATTCGGAGCCAAGCCTCATGGGTTACATCCTTCCACGGGTGCAACACCAGGGACATGCTGGCAAGTAGGGCAGGCTTGCACAATAGCTGGAGGCTGGCTGCGAGGCAGATGAAACATACGAGTAAGGGCAGAGGTGTTTTGATGCAGTAACGCATGAGAGGCTTGGGCTTGTTGAAATACAGAACTGATCAGTTTATCTGCTCTATCATTACCTAGAGATCGTGGTCTAGGGATATTAGAAATAAGAAAAGGAACAGTACAAGAGAGAATAGCTTGTTGAAGCCTTAGAAATAAGTTAAACACGCCGGGCATGGTGGCTCAAGCCTGTAATCCCAGCACTTTGGGAGGCCGAGACGGGCGGATCACGAGGTCAGGAGATCGAGACCATCCTGGCTAACACGGTGAAACCCCGTCTCTACTAAAAATACAAAAAAATTAGCCGGGCGAGGTGGCGGGCGCCTGTAGTCCCAGCTACTCGGGAGGCTGAAGTGGGACAGTGGCATGAACCCGGGAGGTGGAGCTTGCAGTGAGCTGAGATCCGGCCACTGCACTCCAGCCTAGGTGATAGAGCGAGACTCCGTCTCAAAAAAAAAAAAAAAAAAAAAAGGTTAAACAGCTCTGGTTCTAGGGTGCTTTTAATAGTGGCAGTTTCCATGCAACTGGCTACATTCATAACATAGGCAATGTTAATAGGAGGTGAAGCGGTGAGCTGCAAAACCTGAATAACTACCATTAGTTCTGAGCATTGAGCTGAAACTTCAGAGGTCTTTATTGTTTGAGTATGCTTAGGTCCATAAATAGCTGCTCGGCCTTTGGAAAAGTCATCAGTGAAATAAGTCTGTCTGCCTGGAATAGGCTTGTGACGAGTAATCACAGGAAGGATAAAAGGGTGAACTTTCTCAAATTGCAAAATTTTGTCTGATAGATAATGGTTAACTATTATTTCTACAAAATCTGCGAGAGCGATTTGCCATGCAGTCAACATTTCCCATGCTGCTGCCTGTTGTTGGGAATCCAAGGGAACAATAATTTTGTCTGGAACATATCCCGTAAGTATTTTTGATCTATGCCTTCCTATTGTTATAAGTTGAGTAATGAAAGAAAGATAAACTTGCAAAGATTTCACAGTCTGATTGGATTTTTTTAAAAGCCATTCTAATACTACTACAGATTTGTCTATGAATTGGCCTAAAGTGTTGTTGGAGAATGGGGGGTAGGAAGAATAAACAGAAGCAAAGCGCTTTGTGGCTGTAGCCAGGAGGCATGTGGTTGCTGAAGCATCTGCTCTGTAAGCTGTAACTCAGCTTCTACCTCCTTAGTAAGTTGCAGAGGAGAGTTTAATGGAGGATCTCCTTGGAGGGTCTGATAAGGGTGTTTGAGTTAATAAGTAGCAATACCTAGCATTGGGCACAACCAGTTAATATCCCCTAATAATTGTTGGAAATCGTTCAGAGTTTGTAATCTGTCCTTATGGAGAGCTACTTTTTGAGGTCAAACACTTCTTTCAGTAACAATAGTGCCTAAGTACTGGTACGGGGAGGTTGTTTGTATCTTTTCTGGAGCTATTTTGAGATTCCATGTAGTCAAAGCTCATTTTATTTCTCTGAATAACTGATGTAAAATTTTGATCTGTAGGAGCAGCCAAAAGAATATCATCCATATAATGAATGACGTAAGCAGTGGGAAACATATTCCGAGGCTCCTTTAATGCCTGTCCTGCAAAATGCTGACATAACATAGGACTGTTGAACATGCCTTGGGGTAAAACTTTCCATTGAAAATGAGAGACAGGCTCTCTGTGATTAACGGAAGTCACAGAGGCAGGGCATGGTGGCTCACGCCTGTAATCCAGCACTTTGGGAGGCCGAGGTGGGCAGATCACAAGGTCTGGAGATCGAGACCATCCTGGCTAACATGGTGAAACCCCGTTTCTACTAAAAATATAAAAAATTTGGCCGGGCGCGGTGGCTCAAGCCTGTAATCCCAGCACTTTGGGAGGCCGAGATGGGCGGATCACGAGGTCAGGAGATCGAGACCATCCTGGCTAACACGGTGAAACCCCGTCTCTACTAAGAAATACAAAAAATAGCCGGGCGAGGTGGCAGCGCCTGTAGTCCCAGCTACTCGGGAGGCTGAGGCCGGAGAATGGCGTGAACCCGGGAGGCGGAGCTTGCAGTGAGCTGAGATCCGGCCACTGCACTCCAGCCTGGGCTACAGAGCGAGACTCCGTCTCAAAAAAAAAAAAAAAAAAAATTAGCCGGACGTGGTGGCAGGCACCTGTAGTCCCAGCTACTCGGGAGGCTGAGGCAGGAGAATGGTGTGAACCCGGAAGGCGGAGCTTGCAGTAAGCGGAGATAGCGCCACTGCACTCCAGCCTGGGCGACAGAGCAAGATTCTGTCTTAAAAAAAAAAAAAAAAGAAAGAAACCCTGTCTCTACTAAAAATACAAAAAATCAGCCGGGCGCGGTGGTGGGCGCTTGTAGTCCCAGCTACTCGGAAGGCTGAGGCAGGAGAATGGTGTTAATCCGGGAGGCAGAGCTTGCAGTGAACCAAGATCCCGCCGCTGCACTCCAGCCTGGGAGACACAGCGAGACTCCGTCTCAAAAAAAAAAAAAAAAAAAAAAAAAAAAAAAAAAAATTAGCTGGGCATGGTGGTACGTACCTGTAGTCCCAGCTACTCGGGAGACTGAGGCAGGAGAATCGCTTGAACCTGGGAGGTAGAGGTTGCAGGGAGCCGAAATCGGGCCACTGCACTCCAGCCTGGACGACAGAGGGAAACTCTGTCTCAATAAAAAGAAAGAAAAAAGAAAACAATTGTCTTTGCTTTCCTCTTTCCCCTGTGCTTCTCCTCCACCCAAAGGAACAGATTGTCTCTTTACTCCTAAAGGCGTACAGCGGACCCTCATTCCATAATTCACCCCCTTTACAGGCTATGAGTCACAGGAAATGCAATAGGTTCATTCACAGTTCAGAGGGACGACATCAGGCCTTGTAATCAGGGGAACCTCCTTTGAACTCTGGCTCCACCTGGCGGCAGCTGTTGGAAGTAAGCAAGTTGGGGGGTTCTTCATCTGTGAAGCTGGGCTCTTGCTACCTACTTCACAGAAATGTCATATGAGATTTAAATGCATTACCTGTGTAAAGTATAGGGTCTATGGTAGGCAGTTATTTCCAAAGGGTTATCTGAGGGAGACAGAGCTTGGCCAACAAGAAGAATGCTTCCTAATATGTTCTGCTATCTCTAAGCAATGAGACACACCACAGTATATATTCTTGGAGAAGCCTTGAAGGTTGATGATCATGTTTTCGGGATGCAGTGACTGTGATGACCAGCACAATAAGCCTCAGCATTCACATTGTAATTGAGCTCATTCAAGCAAAGCTATTTTCAGTAGGGACTGTCCCTTCTAGAGAGCATGCACATTTTCATTTTACCAGTCCTCAAACTGATCCTTTCTTCATATTATAGTAGTAAAAACACACTCCTGGGTGAAGATGTAAGATGCTGAATGAGGAGGTATGAACAAGCATATACAGCTACTGCGCATGTGCACCCAGAGGACCACCCAGAACAAGCTTACTAGTGACACTTTTTCCCATCCCCTTATGAATAATCGTGTGAGACTCCCATGAAGGGACTCTCCCTAGTGTCAGTCTTTGCTGTCTAATCCTTACCAGCAACCCGAGCTGAATCCTCACACTCTTAGGGTGTCCTGTCTATTCTACACCTAACTTTTTTTTTCTTTAAGACAGAGTCTCACTCTGTCACCCAGGCTGGAGTGCAGAGATGCGATTTCGCCTCACTACAACCTCTGCATTCCGGGCTCAAGCAATCCTCCCACCTCAGCCTCCTGAATAGCTGGGACTACAGGTGTGCGCCACCACACACAGCTAATTTTTCTATTCTTAGTAGAAACGGGTTGCCCAGGCTGTGGCATCTAACTTACGAAATATTTTTTCTTTTGCAATAAATTACTCTATGCTACACTTTTTTTTGTTGTGTCTCTTGTTTAAATTCTTTTAAACCAAGAAGAACCGAGATATCACAACAGCCGTCAACAGAAGTACAGTCGGCTTTAGTGTTCCATCCTTTGGCTACTAGGGTATCTCCCGTTTCCATCACTCTCTCAGGCTGATTCATTTAGACTTCTGGAAGATATCACCCTCAATCTGGATAAAAGAACTGAGATCCCAACTCTTGTGCTACTGTGTGTGCATGTGTGTGTGTGAGAGAGAGAGAGAGGAGAGACAGACACAGGGTCTCACTCCATTGCCCAGGCTGCAGTGTAGTGGTGCAATCACAGTTGACTGCAGCCTTGACTTCTTAGGCTCAAGTGATCCTCCCACCTCAGCCTACCAAGAAGCTGGGACTACAGGCATGCACCACCACACCCAGCTAATTTTTGCATTTTTTGTAGGGACCTGGTTTCATCATGTTGCCCAGGCTGGTCTTGAACTTCGGAGCTCAAGTGATCCTCCTGCCTAGGCCTCCCAATCCCTGGGATTACAGGCATGAGCCACCGTGCCCGGTCCATTCTAATCTTTTTTAACGACTGGCCCAGGAAACACTGATCTTCACCTTGGAGGGATTCCAGGCGTGGACTGACCTTCACAACTCTCCCACTCCAACCAAAAGCAATGTACCTAAAGCTTCAAACACTTAAGCCATCTTTGGGCCCCTTTCCGAAGAGCTTATGTTTCCTTGAGAATTCCCATTTACAAAGCAAACTTAACCTCTGCTCCTCACTGGCAAGAGACTTAGCTTTTCTGCTTTAAGTTCCAAGGATAATAATTTCTCTCTCTAAGAGCTGTCACGAAGATTAAGTGTGATAATTAAAGGTACCCTCTTTAAAAAGAATGTGTGGTACATGGCCGTGCGCGGTGGCTCACTCCTGTAATCCCAGCAATTTGGGAGGCCGAGGCGGGCGGATCTCGAGGTCAGGAGATCGAGACCATCCTGGCTAACACGGTGAAACCCCGTCTCTACTAAAAATACAAAAAAATTAGCCGGGCGTGGTGGCAGGCGCCTGTAGTCCCAGCTACTTGGGAGGCTGAGGCAGGGGAATGGCGTGAACCCGGGAGGCGGAGCTTGCAGTGAGCCGAGATCGCGCCACTGCACTCCAGCCTGGGCGACAGAGCAAGACCCCGTCTCGAAAAAAAAGAATGTGGTACAAGACCTGAGTTCAGTTACATACTAAACAAAATGTAGCTGGCCAGGCGCGGTGGCTCAAACCTGTAATCCAGGACTTTGGGAGGCCGAGACAGCCGGATCACGACCTCTGGCTAATCCGGTGAAACCCCGTCTCTACTAAAAAATACAAAAAAACTAGCCGGGCGAGGTGGCGGGCACCTGTAGTCCCAGCTACTCAGGAGGCTGAGGCAGGAGGATGGCGTAAACCCGAGAGGCAGAGCTTGCAGTGAGCTGAGATCCCGCCACTGCATTCCAGCCTGGGCAACAGAGCCAGACTCCGTCTAAAAAAAACAACAACAACAACAACAAAAAGCAAAAATTAGTCAAGCAGGGTAGCACGCGCCTGTAATCCCAGCTACACAGGAAGCTGAGGCAGGAGAAAATACAAAAATTAGCCAGATGTGGTGGTGCTCATCTGTAGAAAAAAGTAAAAATTAAATAAATGTAGTTTTCCTCCCTACCCGTACATTGCAGCCCTCTCTCTCTGTATCATTCACAGGGAAAGGGGCGAGTGAAGAAAAGATTTAGTCGTGTTACATTTATTTATTTACTTATTTATTTAGAGATAGAATCTCACTCTGTCACCCAGGCTGGAGTGCAGTGGCAGGATCCCGGCCCACTGCAACCTCCACCTCCCAGGTTCAAGCAATTCTCCTGTGTCAGCCTCCTGAGTAGCTGGAACTGCAGGTGCATGCCAACATGCCCAGCTAATTTTTGTATTTTTAGTAGAGATGAGGTTTCACCATGTTGGTCAGGCTGGTCTCGAACTCCTAACCTCAGGTGATCTGCCCATCTCAGCCTCCCAAAGTGCTGAGATTACAGGCATGAGTCACCGTGCCTGGCCAGTTGTGTTACTTTTAGAAACCCATTGATATACAAATAAATAAACAAAAAAAAAAAAAAAAAAAAGAAGAAGAAGAAGAAGGAAATAGAAACCCATTGTTATATTCCTCAAGCCTGGAAGCAGCCTGGTGCACCTGGAATCTAAGAGAAAGGAAATGCCTAGCAAAGGTACTGAAATTGCCCCAGACAGTTTCTCTAGTGGGAGATCTTTGCAAGTGATGGGCCCTGAGAAGTCTGACCAAGGGTTCTCTTGTCTCAACAGGATCTTTTGGAACCTTCCTTCTCCTTGGGATCCCCAACTTCGGATACCACAGATCTCAGCTTTTTTTGTCCCACCTAAGAGACAAGGTGGTTGGCCAGGCGTGGTAGCTCACACCTGTAATCCCAGCACTTTGAGAAGCTGAGGCAGGCGGATCACAAGGTCAGTAATTCGAGACCAGCCTGGCCAATATGGTGAAACCCCGTCTCTACTAAAAATACAAAAATTAGCTGGGTGTGGTGGAGGGAGCCTGTAGTCTCAGCTACTCAGAAGGCTGAGGCAGGAGAATCGCTTAAACCTGGGAGGCAGAGGTTGCAGTGAGCCAAGATCGCCCCATTGCACTCCAGCCTGGGTGACTGAGCAAGACTCTGTCTCAAAAAAAAATTTTGTTTAATTTAAAAAGTGGTTTGGACTTCTTAGATCCTGAGGGAGAAGAAATTAGGCAGAGCAGGTGTAGGAGACCCAGTGGAAGTCCCCGATGGAGAAGGAGAACAACTCTGACAGGTCCTCAACTAGGTGTTATCAGAACTTTTTTTTTTCCTTCTTAAGAGCCTGGGTTTCACTCTGTTGCCCAGGCTGAAGTGCAATGGCATGATCATAGCTCTCTGTAACCTCAAATTCCTGGGCTCCTGCCATTCTCCTATCTTGGCTTCCCAAAGTGCAAGGATTACAGGCCTGAGCCAACACACCCAGCCAAAACTGTAAAATTTAAACCTTTATTTTAGCCTCAAGCAAGTATTCTGAACCCAGAGACACTGAATTGAAAGAAAACCTTCATTAGGAACTAGGCCTCATTACCTTGCCTTATGTGTTATTTTTCTCTTATATTATGAGTAGAATAATTATATTGTATTACTGTGTTAAAAGCATCAGTTTCTTAAATGCAAACACTAAAGATATATAACTATTTTTGTATTCCTCTTTTGCTTTTGTTTTGTGTGGAGATGGGGTCTCATTGTGTCACTTAGGCTGGGGTGCAGTGGTGCAATCACAGCTCACTACAGCCTCAAACTCCTGGGCTCAAGAGATGCTCCCACTTCAGCCTCCTGAGGAGCTAGGACCACAGGCGCGCACCACCACGCCCAGCTAATTTTTTTTTTTTTTTCATTTTTGTTTTGTGTTTTGAGATGGAGTCTCGCTCTGTCGCCTAGGCTGGAGTGCAGTGGCGCGATCTTGGTTTACTGCAACTTCCACCTCCCAGGTTCAAGCAATTCTTCTGCCTCAGTCTTCCAAGTAGCTGGGATTACAGGCTCCCACCATCATGCCTGGCTAATTTTTGTATTTTTAGTAGAAACAGGGTTTCACCATGTTGGCCAGGCTGGTCTCCAACTCCTGGTCTCAAGTGATCTGCCCACCTGAGCCTCCCAAAGGCCTGGGATTACAGGCGTGAGCCACCATGCCCGGCCTTGTTTGGTTATTTATTTTAAATGTTTGGGTCTTTTTTTTTTTTTTTTTTTTTTTTGAGACGGAGTCTCGCTCTGTCACCCAGGCTGGAGTGCAATGGCACGATCTCAGCTCACTGCAACCTCCACCTCCCGGGTTCAAGAGATTCTCCTGTCTCAGCCTCCAAAGTAGCTGGGATTACAGGCATCCATCGCCACACTGGGCTAATTTTTTGTATTTTCAGTAGAAACAAGGTTTCACCATGTTGGCCAGGCTGGTTTCAAACTTCTGACCTCAAGTGATCCACCCGCCTTTGCCTTCCAAAATGCTGGGATTACAGGCATGAGCCACTGCGCCCGGCAATGTTTTTTTTTTTTTTTCTTTGAGATGGAGTTTCACCCTTGTTGCTCCAGCTGTAGTGCAATGGTGCTATCTCTCTTCCCTGCAACCTCCGCCTCCTGGGTTCAAGCAATTCTCCTGACTCAGCCTCCTGAATCGCTGGTATTACAGGAGCCCGCCACCACGCCCAGCTAATTTTTGTTATTTTTAGTAGAGACGGGATTTCGCCATGTTGGCCAGGCTGGTCTCGAACTCCTGACTTCAGGTGATCCACCTGCCTCGGCCTCCCAAAGCGCTGGGATTACAGGCGTGAGCTACTGCGCCAGCGTCTTTGGCTTTTTTTATTCTGGGCCGGAAGTCATGGTTCACGCTTGTAATCTCACACGGAGGCTGAGGTGGGAGGCTCCCTTGACTCCCGGAGTTCGAAACCCTGTCGCTACAAAAAAAATAGATAGATAGATAGATAGATAGATAGATAGATAGATAGATAGATATAAAATATATATATTTTATATATATATATATAAAATATATATATTTTATATATATATATATATATATAATATAAAGAAGAAGAAATTAGGCGGGCGCGGTGGTGGCGCCTGTGGTCCCAGCAACTCAGGAGGCTGAAGTGGAAGGATCACCTGAGCCAGGGAAGTCGAGGCTGCAGTGAGCCAAGATCACGCCGCTGCATTCGAGCCTGGGCGACAGCCTCAAAAAAAAAAAAAAAAAAAAAGAGTCAGCCTTAACAATAACAAGAAAGGCAATGGTTAGGGCCTCTCTCAACCTTTCATGCCCACTCGGAGCCCCTGAGCGGCCCTTACATTTAAAAGCCCCTTTGGGAGGCTGGGGCTGGCGGATCACTTGAAGTCAGGGTTCAATACCAGCCTGGCCAACATGGTGAGACCCCGTCTCTGCTAAAAATACAAAAATTAGCCTGGCATGGTGGACTCTGGAAGCTGAGGCAGGAGAATTGCTTGAACTCGGGAGGCGGAGGTTGCAGTGAGCCGAGATCGCGCCACTGCACTGCAGCCTGGGTGATAGAGCAAGACTCCATCTAAAAAAAAAAAAAAAAAAAAAAAAAAAAAAAGCCCCTAGAGGACCACTCATTTTTGGATCTGATCCTGAGAAAGTCCCTTAGAAACATGGCGACGCCCGCCTCACCACTTGTTTCCAAAAGCAGTGTAACGCCCTTCGCTCCCTTACTCAAGCTAACCTTACTAAATAAGGCACAGGCTGCCTCTGCCGCTAGCCCTTCTGCGCACTGGCACTGCCCACCCGAACAGGCGACGCGGATTCTGGCCGGTCTCTAGGATCGCGCTCGCTGAGAGGACGCTTCCGTTCGAACGTCCAAACAAGGTGCGCGGTGATTGGGCCGTGCTGGGCGGGGCGTTTGAACCGCGGTTGCGTGGGAGTTCCCGAGGCTGGTGTCGTTAGGATCCTGGTGGGCGGTGGGACTTGGGTTCAAAGAAGAGCAAGCAAGCAGACGGGTTCAGGCTCCCGCGGATTCCGAGACTGGACCGTTGGCTGCCCCCACGTGCATTGTAGTGGTCAACGGTGCGGTAGCAGAACCCTGGGGCTCTCCCCGGCGGAACTCGGCCCTGGCTTAGGTCCCAACCACGCTAGAGGGAGGAGGCCGAGCATCCCCCCTCGAAATCGCGAAATCCCAGCCCGACAATGTAGCCACGGAGTCAGAAAGCCGCGTGCGAGCTTGGCACTCACAAAGCCTCGATAACCGTCTATTTTCTCCTGTAAAATAGGATGGACCCCCACAGATCATTGTAAAAGATTCTTAGAAAGAAAAATCCTCCTGGCCCAGGCGCGGTGGCTCACGCCTGTAATCCCAGCACTTTGGGAGACCGAGGGGAGCGGATCACCTGATGTCGGGAGTTCGAGACCAACCCGACCAACATGGAGAAACCCCGTCTCTACTAAAAACAAATACAAAATTAGCCGGGTGTAGTGGCGCATGCCTGTAATCCCAGCTACTCTGGAGGCTGAGACAGGAGAATCGCTTGAACCCGGGAGGCAGAGGCTGTGGTGAGCGAAGATCGCGCCATTGCACTCCAGCCTGGGCAATAAGAGCGAAATTCCGTCTCAAAAAAAAAAAAAAAAAAAAAAAAGAGAGAGAGAGAGAAAAGAAAAATCCTCCTGGAAGTCAAGTAAAAATGTGTTAAGGTGTTTTTATAAAATATGAACTATCCAGAATACACAAATCTATAGAAGTACTCGGGAAGGGGAGTGAATACTAATAAATATGGAGTTTCTTTCTGGGGTGATGAAAATGTACTAATACTGATTGTGGCCACGCTAGCACAAAAATCAGTTTAATTGGCCAGACGCTGTGGCCCAGGGAAAAGAAGGACTGGGGGAATGGGGAGTGAATGCTAATGAATATGCAGTTTCTTTTTGTGGTCATGAAAGTGCACTAAAATTTTGATGCTAGCACAAAAATTGAATTGTACACTTCAAATAGGTGTATTTGTGATATATGTGTTCTAACTCCATAAAACTTTCAAACTGTGTGAAAGTTCTTTGTAACTTTACCAAAAATTGGGGGCACTCTATAGTTTACAAAACTATCCCCATCCAGGCAGGGCACAGTGGCTCAGGCCTGTAATCCCAGCACTTTGGGAGGCTGAGGCGGGCAGATCACCTGAGGTCAGGAGTTCAAGACCAGCCTGACCAACATGGTGAAACTCCGTCTCTAGTAAAAATACAAAATTAGCCGGGCATGGTGGCGCATGCCTGTAATCCCACTTTACCCGGGAGGCTGAGGCAGGAGAGTGGCGTGAACCCAGGAGGCGGAGGTTGCAGTGAGCCGAGATTGCACCATTACACTCCAGCCTGGGCAACAAGAGCAAAACTGACTCAAAAAAAAAAAAAAAAAAAAAATTGCCTCATCCAGTCCTTTGAGGTGAGCAGCATTTTGTTTGTTTGTTTGTTTGTTTGTTTTGAGGTGGAGTCTGGCTCTGTTGCCCAGGCTGGAGTGCAATGGTGCGATCTCAGCTCACTGCAACCTCTGCCTCCTGGGTTCAAGCAATTCTCCTGCCTCAGCTTCCTGTGTAGCTGAGATTACAGGCGCGTGCTACCCCGCTTGACTAATTTTTGCTTTTTTTTTTTTTTTTTTTTTTGAGACGGAGTCACGCTCTGTTGCCCAGGCTGGAGTGCAGTAGCGTGGTCTCAGCTCACTGCAAGCTCTGCCTCCTGGGTTCACACCATTCTTCTTTTTTTTTTTTTTCTTGAGACGGAGTCTCGCTGTGTCGCCCAGGCTGGAGTGCAGTGGCCGGATCTCAGCTCACTGCAAGCTCTGCCTCCCGGGTTCACGCCATTCTCCTGCCTCAGCCTCCCGAGTAGCTGGGACTACAGGCGCCCACCACCTCGCCCGGCTAGTTTTTTGTATTTTTTAGTAGAGACGGGGTTTCACCGGGTTAGCCAGGATGGTCTCGATCTCCTGACCTTGTGATCCGCCCATCTCGGCCTCCCAAAGTGCTGGGATTACAGGCTTGAGCCACCGCGCCCGGCTTCACACCATTCTGCCTCAGAGTCCCGAGTAGCTGGGACTACAGGTGCCCACCACCACCCCCGGCTAATTTTTTGTATTTTTAGTAGAGACGGGGTTTCACTGTGTTAGCCAGGATGCTCTCGATCTCCTGACCTCGTGATCTGCCCGCCTCAGCCTCCCAAAGTGCTGGGATTACAGGCGTGAGCCATTGCGCCTGGCCAATTTTTGTATTTTTAGTAGAGACAGGGTTTCACCATGTTGGCCGGGCTAGTCTCGAACTCTTGACCTCAGCTGATCCACCCACCTCAGTCTCCCAAAGTGCTGGGAGTACAGGTATGAACCACTGTGCCCTGCTTATTTATTTATTTATTTATTTAGAGACAGAATGTCTGTCATCCAAGCTAGAGTGCAGTGGCATGATTTAGGCTTACTACAGCCTCCGCCTCCTGGAGCTCAAGCAATTCTCCTGCCTCGGCTTTCTGAGTAGCTGGGATTACAGGCGTGTGCCTGTATTTGTATGTTTAGCAGAGACGGCATTTCACCATGTTGGCCAGGCTGGAGGTGGCACAATTGGAAGGCAGAAGGGACAGTAAAAGATGCCCTAGAAGCTCAGAAGAAGGAAAGACCTCAGAAGGCTTCAACGCATGGGTGGGGCTGCTGTTGCTGCTGGACCTTCAAGGATGATAGAATCTAAACAAATGCAGTAGTAATGAAAGAGGTAAAAGATGGGAAACCATGGAAAATATACAGAGGTAATAAGTAGATGAAGGCCTTATGTGGTGACTCATGCCTGAAATCCCAGAAACCGGGCCTCACTGTGTTGCCCAGTCTGGTCTCGAACTCCTTGTTTCAAACAATCTTCACGCCTCAGCCTCCCAAAGTGCTGGGGTTACAGGCGTGAGCCACCACTCCCAGCCACCCTTCATTTTCAAAGTACGTTTCTGGCTAGGCATGGTGGCTCACGCCTGTAATCCCAGCACGTTGGGAGTCCGAGGTGGGCCTATCTCTTGAGGTCAGGACTTCAAGACCAGCCTGGCCAACATGATGAAACTCCATCTCTACTAAAAATCAAAAATTAGGCCAGGTGCGGTGGTTCACGCCTGTAATCCCAGCACTTTGGGAGGCCAAGGCGGGCAGATCATGAGATCAGGAGATCGAGACCATCCTGGCTAACATGGTGAAATCCCATCTCTACTAAAATTACAAAAAATTAGCTGGGCATGGTGGCAGGCGCCTGTAGTCCCAGTTACTAGGGAAGCTGAGGTAGGAGAATGGCATGAACCCCGGAGGCAGAGCTTGCAGTGAGCGGAGATCGCGCCACTGCATTCCAGCCTGGGTGACAGAGCAAGACTCCGTCTCAAAAAAAAAAAAAAAAATTAGCTGGGTGTGGTGGTGTGCACCTGTAATCCCAGGTACTCAGGTGGCTGAGGCACAAGAATAGCTTGAACCCAGGAGGCAGAGGTTGCAGCAAGCTGAGATCACACCACTGCACTCCAGCCTGGGCAATAGAGTGAGACTCAGTGTCAAAAAAACAAAAAAGTACATTTCTGGCCAGGTGCCATGGCTCATGTCTGTAATTCAGCACTTTGGGAGGCTGACGTGGGTGGATCACCTGAGGTCAGGAGTTGGAGACCAGCCTAGCCAAAATGGTGAAACCCCTTCTCTACTAAATACAAAAAAATTAGCTGGGTGTGGTGGCAGGTGCCTATAATCCCAGCTACTCAGGAGGCTGAGGCAGGAGAATTGCTTAAACCGGGGAGGCGAAGGTTGTAGTGAGCTGAAATCGTGCCATTGCACTCCACCCTGGGGAACAAGAGTGAAACTCTTAAAAAAAAACAAAACAAACAAACAAAAAAACTAGCTGGGCGTGGTGGCATCCGCCTGTAATCCCAGTTACTCAGGAGGCTGAGGCAAGAGAATCACTTGAACCCGGGAGATGGAGGTTGCAGTGAGCCAAGATTGCGGCATTGCATTCCAGCCTGGGCAACAAGAGTGAAACTCCATCTCAAAAAAAAAAAAAAAATCAAAATCAAAAGTATATTTCCCCAAGGTTTAAGCCTCCACCCTCTTTGCCTTGGTTTCAATATTGTGTAGGCCAGTGATTCCCAACTAGGGGTGATTGTCCCTAGGGGACATTGGCAATATCTGGAGACATTTTTGGTTGTCACAAATGGTCAGAGAGACAGGGAGGGGACGTAGGTGCTACTGACATCTAGTGGGTAGAGGCTAGGGATGCTGCTATTAATACTACATCCTACAATGCACAGGACAGCTTTTCACTAGAATTATCTGGTCCAAAATATTAATCGCTCTGAGGTTGAGTAACCTCCTTCTAGGCCGACACATCTAAATGGCTGCTAAATATTTTCACATGATTGTCAAGTCATGAATTTATTTTTCCTAGAAACTTTGACTATTCAGTTAGACTTCCCTCCTGTTACTAGCAATATTAGACCTAATGTCCCAAAACATGGGCGTTATCTGAGTCCTTCCTTTTCATGGCTTTTCCCTTCCAGTCCTGATAGTCCATTATGTACTAGTAGATTAAGATAAATCAGTTATTTTATTTAAAAATGTTCATTCTGGCCGGGCGCGGTGGCTCAAGCCTGTAATCCCAGCACTTTGGGAGGCCGAGACGGGCGGATCACGAGGTCAGGAGATCAAGACCATCCTGGCTAACACGGTGAAACACCATCTCTACTAAAAAATACAAAAAGCTAGCCGGGCGAGGTGGCGGGCGCCTGTAGTCCCAGCTACTTGGGAGGCTGAGGCAGGAGAATGGCGTAAACCCAGGAGGCGGAGCTTGCAGTGAGCTGAGATCCGGCCACTGCACTCTAGCCTGGACGACAGAGCGAGACTCCGTCTCAAAAAAAAAAAAAAAAAAAAAAAAAGTTCATTCTGAGGCCAGAAACGGTGGCCCACGCCTGTAATCCCAACACTTTGGGAGGCCAAGGAAGGCAGATCACCTGAGGTCAGGAGTTCCAGACCAGCCTGGCCAACATGGTGAAACTCCATCTCTACTAAAAATACAAAAATTAGCCGGGCATGGTGGTGGGCACCTGTAATCCCAGCTACTGGGGAGGCTGAGGCAGGAGTATCACTTGAACCTGGGAGGTGGAGGTTGCAGTGAGTTGAGATGGCACTACTGCACTCCAGCCTGGGTGACAAGAGCAAAACTCAACAACAACAACAACAAAATAAATAAATAAAATAAAATTGCCTGGCACGGTGGTTCACGCCAGTAATCCCAGCACTTTGGGAGGCTGAGGCAGGAGGATCACCTGAGGACAGGAGTTTGAGAGCAGCCTGGTCAACATGGTGAAACCCAGTCTGTACAAAAAAAAATTAGCCAGATGTGGTGGCAGGTGCCTATAATCCCAGCTACCCAGGAGGCTGAGGCAGGAGAATTGCTGGAACCCGGGAGGCAGAGGGTGCAGTGAGCTGAGATCACACCACTGCACTCCAGCCTGGGTGACAGAGCAAGACTCCATCTCAAAAAAAAAAAAATTAATTAAAAAATTGTCCTAAGCCGGGCGCGGTGGCTCAAGCCTGTAATCCCAGCACTTTGGGAGGCCGAGGCGGGCGGATCACAAGGTCAGGAGATCGAGACCACAGTGAAACCCCGTCTCTACTAAAAATACAAAAAATTAGCCGGGCGCGGTGGCGGGCGCCTGTAGTCCTAGCTACTCAGGAGGCTGAGGCAGGAGAATGGCGTGAACCCAGGAGGCGGAGCTTGCAGTGAGCCGAGATCGCGCCACTGCACTCCAGCCTGGGCAACAGCGTGAGACTCCGTCTCAAAAAAAAAAAAAAAAAAAAAAAAATTGTCCTAGCGGCTGGGCACAGTGGCTTAAGCCTGTAATCCCAGCACTTTGGGAGGCAAAGGCAGGTGGATCACGAGGTCAGGAGTTCAAGACCAGCCTGACCAATATGGTGAAACCCCGTCTCTACTAAAAATACAAAAATTAGCTGGGCATGGTGGCAGCCACCTGTAATCCCAGCTGCTTGGGAGGCTGAGGCACAGAATTGTTTGAATCTGGGAGGCGGAGGTTGCAGTGAGCCAAGATCATGCCACTGCACTCCAGCCTGGGCAACAGAGTGAGATTCTGTCTCAAAAAAAAAAAAAAAAGAAAAGAAAAGCAAAAATTCTCTGGGTGTGGTGGCAGGTGCCTGTAATTCCAGCTACTCAGGAGGCTGAGGTAGAAGAATTGGTTGAACCCAGGAAACAGAGGCTGCAGTGAGCCAAGAGCCCACCACTGCACTCCAGCCTGGGCTACAGAGCAAGACTCCATCTCAAAAAAAAAAAAAAAAAAATTGTCCTAGCATGGTGGTGTGCACTTGTAGTCCCAGTTACTTGGGAGGTGGAGGTGGGAGGATCTCTTGAGCCTGGGAGGCAGAGGTTGCAATGAGGTGAGATTGTGCCCCTGCACTCCAGCCTAGGCAACAGAGTGACACCTGTCTCAAAATAAATAAATAAATAAATAAAACAAGAAAACAGAGTCAGGTGCTCATGCCTATAATACCAGCACTTTGGGAGGCTGAGGTGGTAGGACTGCTGGGGTCCAAGAGATCAAGATAACCTGGGTAACAAAACAAGACCCTGTCTCTACAAAAAATTAAAACATAAAAATTTAGCTAAGCATGGCAGTACGTGCCTGTAGTCCTGGCTACTCAGGAGGCTGAGGCAGGAGGATAGCTTGAGCCCAGGAGCTGGAGGCTGCAGTGAGCCATGCCTGCGCCACTGCACTCCAGCCTGAGCAACAGAGCAAGACCCTGTCTCTTAAAATAAAAATTAGGGCTGGACGCGGTGGTCATGCCTATAATCCCAGCACTTTGGGAGGTGAGGCGGGTGGATCACTTGAGGTCAGGAGTTCGAGACCAGCCTGGCCAACATGATGAAACCTGTCTCTACTAAAAATACAAAAATTAGCTGGGCATGGTGGTGTGCGCCTGTAATCCTGGCTACTCAGGAGGCTGAGGCAGGAGAATCGCTTGAACCCAGGAGGTGGAGGTTGCAGTGAGCCAAGATCATGACATTACATTCCAGCCTGGGCGACAGAACGAGACTCTAAAAAAAAAAAAAAAAAAAAAAAATTAATTTAATTTAAAAGGTGAATAGTTTCTTATTTCCTACAGCACTCATTCGCTCACTTGTTGATTTATTAAATCTTTATGGAGTCAAGCACTGCAAAGCTAGGCAGTCCCCATTTTTTCCCCACTACCTTTTGTTTCCAGTTAAGCTGAGCTTCCCTGAGCCCTGAATAATCCTTTCATCTCCCAATCCATGCAGATACCTCCTCAGATGCTGAACCTTGCACTCTAGTTCCGTGGCCTGAAAGCAGTGGCTCTCCTCAGGGGCAGTGCCACCCCTTAGGGGTTGTTTTGTGAATTTTTAGGAGGGGGTGTTTTGGTCACAGTGAGTGATGGTGGACCTCTGGCATTAATGGGTTAACCCATGGGGATCAGTTGTGTCCTACACAGTGCCAGACAGTCTCATTCAGTGAAAAACTGTCCCTCGTCCTCCATCATTTTAAGAATGCCCCATGGCCATCCATGTACATTAGAACAGGTTAATAACTGAAAATCAAAATTCATTTTTTATATAAACACGAACATATAAGCATGGTTTTAATCCTGACTTTTCTGGGAAGGCAGACACGTATAAATTGAGCAGATTGTATTTTGTTTTGTCTGGAACATTACTAAGAATTGTCATTTTGCAAAATCATGACACAGATGGCCACACTTTTGGAATTTGAATCGCCAACACCACTCACCTGTGACTATATATATATATATATATATATATTTTTTTTTTTTTTTTTTTTTTGAGACAGGTTCTGGCTCTTGCCCAGGCTAGATTGCAGTCATGGTATCTCAGCTCACTGCAACCTCTGCCTCCTGGGCTTAAGCCATCCTCCCACCTCAGCCTCCGGAGTAGCTGGGACTACAGGCTCACACCACCATTCCTGGCTAATTTATTTTGTTCTATTTTTTTTTTAGAGACGGGATTATGCCCCATTGCCCAGGCTGATCTCAAATTCCTGAACTCAAGCAGTCTGCCTGCCTCAGCCTCCCAAAGTGCTGGGATTATAGGTGTGAGCCACTGCTCTCAGCTGTATTTAAAAATTTTTTTAAAGAATAATGTAATACAGAAAAGTGCACAAATCCTAAGTGTAGGCTCAATGCATTGTCACAAAGTAAAGACACCCACATAACCAGTACCCATATCAATAAACCAAAACATTGGCTGGGCCTGGTGGCTCATGACTATAATCCCAGCACTTTGGGAGCTGAGGCTGGGGAGGATTGGGTGAGGCCAGGAGTTTGAGAGGAGCCTGGACAACATAGTGAGACCCCCTCTCTAAAATATATATATATATATAAATATTCATATGTAATATATATTTATATATTATATTTTTTAAATATATTATATATATTTATATATAGCCGAGCATGGGGGTTCACCCCTGTAGTCCCAGCTACTTAGGAGGCTGAGGTGGGAGGATTGCCTGAGCTCAGGAGTTCAAGGTTGCAGTGAGCCACGATCACAACACTGCACTCCATCCTGGGCAACTGAGCAAGACCCTGCCTCCTTTTTTTTTTTTTAAACTCTACTTCTCTCCAGCAGAGACCCTGTCTCTATAAAGCAAAACCTAACATTTTTTTTTTTTTTTTTTTTTTGAGACGGAGTCTCGCTCTGCCGCCCAGGCTGGAGTGCAGTGGCCAGATCTCAGCTCACTGCAAGCTCCGCCTCCCGGGTTCACGCCATTCTCCTGCCTCAGCCTCCCGAGTAGCTGGGACTACAGGCGCCCGCTACCGCGCCCGGCTAGTTTTTTTGTATTTTTTTAGTAGAGACGGGGTTTCACCGTGTTAGCCAGGATGGTCTCGATCTCCTGACCTCGTGATCCGCCCGTCTCGGCCTCCCAAAGTGCTGGGATTACAGGCTTGAGCCACCGCGCCCGGCCCAAAACCTAACATTTTATAGCATCCTAAAGGCTCCTCATGTCCCTCCAAGTTACTACCCTACCACAAGAGTAACCACTAGTTCAATTTATTTTTCTTCTTTTATTTTCTGGTAGAGATGGGAGTCTTGAACGCCTAGCCTCAAACAATCCTCCCACCACAGCCTCCCAAGTAGCTGGGACTACAGTTGTGAGCCACCATGCTCACCATATAGTTGTAACATTTATTTATTTTATTTTATTTTTACTTATTTATTTATTTATTGAGATGGAGTTCTGGTCTTGTTGCTCAGGCTGGAGTGCAATGGCGTCATCTCAGCTCACTGCAACCTCCACCTCCCAGGTTCAAGTGATTCTCCTGCCTCAGCCTCCCGAGTAGCTGGGATTACAGGCATGTGCCACAACACCCGGCTAATTTTGTATTTTCATTAGAGACAGGGTTTCTCCTTGTTGGTCAGGCTGGTCTCGAACTCCCGACCTCAGGTGATCCACCCGTCTCGGCTTCCCAAAATGCTGGGATTACAGGCGTGAGCCACCGCATCCGGCCTGTAATATGTATTTATTTATTTTTGAGACAGAGTCTAGGCTGGAGTACAGCAGCACAATCTTGGCTCACTGCAACCTCTGCCTCCCTGGTTCAAGGGATTCTCACACCTTAGCCTCCTGAGTAGCTGGGATTACAGGTGCACGCCACCATGCCCAGCTAATTTTTGTATTTTTAGTAGAGACGCAGTTTTGCCATGTTGGCCAGGCTGGCCTCAAACTCCCATCTTCAGGTGATCGGGATGCCTTGGCCTTCCAAAGTGCTGGGATTACAGGCATGGGCCAATGTGTCCAGCCTATATTGACTTTTAAAAGTAGTATTATAGATGTTTTATTTATCTATTCATTTATTTCATCAGAGTAAAAGGAGTGTTCAAAACGTTTTTTTTTTTTTTTTTGGCCGGGCACAGTGGCTCACACCTATAATCCCAGCACTTTGGGAGGCCAAGGCGGGTGGACCACGAGGTCAGGAGATTGAGACCAGCCTGGACAACGTGGTAAAACCTTGTCTCTACTAAAATACAAAAAATTAGCCGGGTGTGGTGGCAAGTGCCTGTAGTCCCAGCTACTCGGGAGGTTGAGGCAGAGAAATCGCTTGAATCTGGGAGGCAGAGGTTGCAGTGAGCCGAGATCGTGCCACTGCACTCCAGCCTGGTGACAGAGTGAGACTCCATCTCAAAAAAGAAAAAACAAAACAAACCAACAAAAAACCTTTTTTTTAAAAAAAAAAAGACATGTGTGGCCAGGCCCAGTGGCTCACACCTGTAATCCTGGAGCTTTAGGAGGCTGAGGTGGGAGGATAACTCGAGCCCAGGAGTTCAAGACCAGCCTGGGCAACATAGTGAGACCACCACCAACTCTACAAAAATTCTTTTTTTTTTTTTTTAAAGACACAGTCTTGCTTTTTCGGGCAGACTGCAGTGCAGTCACATGATCTCAGCTCGCTGCAACCTCTGCCTCCCAGGTTCAAGCATTCTCCTGCCTCAGCCTCCCAAGTAGCTAGGATTACAGGCTCGAGCCACCACACTGGACTGATTTTTTGTATTTTTGTTAGAGACAGGGTTTTGCCATGTTGGCCAGGCTGGTCTCAAACTCCTGACCTCAAGTGATCTGCCCACCTCGGCCTCCCAAAGTGTTAGCATTACAGGCATAAGTCACCGCACCCAGCCCAAAAGTTGTTTCTTTCACAGTAATTGCAAGTGGGTACTTTCACCACACACCTGGGTGTGGTGGCATGTGCCTGTGGTGTTAGCTACTTGGGAGGCTGAGGTGGCAGGATCGCTTGAGCATGGGAGGTCAAGGCTGCAGTGAGCCATGATCACGCCAATGCACCCAGCCTGGGTGACCGAGCCAGACTCTGTCTCAAGGAAAAAAAAAAAAAAAAAAAAAGGCATGTGTTAGCTCTGATGGACTGACAACCAAATTATCTACATTCTCCTCAATTTCTGCCCCTGGGTCTCTGCATGTGCAGTGATGATGGACGCACAGTCTTCCTTCCCTTCCTTCCCGACTCCCTTTCCTTAAAGTTACATTGTTCATCATCTTCTCTGGGAGGCATTCTCCTGTAGTTCTGCAATGTGCCCTTTTGGGAACCTGTATGTAAGTTGAGTTGAGCATTTATCTCATTATGTTGGTCTATTTCATTGTCTCTGAAGACAAGGACTCTCACTGTCTTGTCCACCACAGTGTTTTTGTGTCTGGCTCATGGCTGGAGTTCAACAAATGTACTGAACAAATAAATAGACACCTCAGCCCATATTTAGAGCCCTCCTGCCCCCCCCTCCAAAAAAAACCCTCAATGTCCCATGTTTAGGCCTTGCTCTTTCTCTAGAGAAAAGGTCACAGTGGTGTGAATCTGTTTTTTGTCTCTTAGACCTCCCTGCCCCAACATTGCCACCCTAGCCGTGAGTATTGATTTCCAGACACCTCTATCTGGAAATTTTTTATTTTTATTTTTTAGAGACAGGGTCTTGTTCTGTTGCCCAGGCTGGAGTGCAGTGGCTCCATAAACAGCTCATTGCAGCCTTGACCTACTGGGCTCAAACAATCCTCCTGCCTCAGCCTCTGGAGTAGCTGGGACTCCAGGTGCAGGCCACCATCCCCGGCTGGACTCGCTTTCTGAATGTTGCCTAGATCTGGCCTCCACATGAAAGTATAGGATGCCAGGAATTACCTTTAGACAAGCTGGCAGCTGCCCAGCCCAACTTCCTCTTCATCTGAGCCATCTGTCCTCACAGGCATGCTCATTTTCTATTTTTTTTTTCAGCTGTGACAGCAGCATTCAAAACGACTTAAAGGATTATGTCTGCAAAGCAGACTTTGCACCTCTCCTGCAAATGGCCCATCCTCTAAAATATCTGCACAGTAATTGCAAGTGGGTACTTTCAAAATTCAGATATTCCATTTTATTTAATGCTGAAACACTAGTACCTATATTTGTTGGTGATGATTAAGTCTGGGTCAAATCAAGACAGAGAAAACATATGGTAATTTGAACAAGGAAAGGTTTAATATTTTTAGAAAATCAACAATAGCCAGGCACGGTGGCTCATGCCTGCATTCCCAGCGCTTTGGGAGGCCGAGGTGGGCAAATCACGAGGTCAGAAGATTGAGACCATCCTGGCTAACATGGTGGAAAACCATCTCTACTAAAAATACAAAAACTTAGCCGGGTGTGGTGGCAGGCACCTGTAGTCCCAGCTACTTGGGAGGCTGAGGCAGGAGAATCTGTTGAATCCGGGAGGCAGAGGTTGCAGTGAGCTGAGATTGTGCCACTGCACTCCAGCCTGGGCAACAGAGTGAGACTCCATCTCAATTAAAAAAAAAAAATCACAATAACAGAGGATTAGGGAAATGAAGGTTTAGATTGTGTATTATTTTTCTAGAACTGACATAACAAATTACCACAGATTCATTCAAGAGGGCTCAGTCTCACCCCATCTCCCAGACTGGAATGCAATGGTACAGTCATAGCTCACTGCAGCCTCGAACTCCTGAGCTCAAGCGATTCTCCCACCACCACCATGCCCAGCTATTTTATTTTATTGTAAAGATGGGGTCTTGCTTTGTTGCCCAGGCTGGTCTCAAACTCTTTGCTTCAAGTGATCCTCCTGCCTCAGCCTCCCAAAGTGCTGGGATGACAGATGGGAGCCACCCTGCCTGGCAAGAATCCTTCCTTGCCTATTCCTAGCTTTTGGTGGCTGCCGGCAATCTTTGGCATTCCTTGGCTTGCAGACGCCACACTCCAATCCCTGCCTCTGTTGCTACATGGCATTCTCCCCGTGTACGTCTGTGCCTGTCTTCACATAACATTCTCCTTTCTATGTGTCTGTGTCCAAATTTCCCTCTTCTTGCAGGGACACCAGTCATTATATTATGGCCCATCCTAATCCAGTATGATCTTGATTACATCTGCAGACTCTATTTCCTAATAAGGTCATGGCTGGGTGTGGTGGATCATGCCTGTAATCCCAGCACTTTGGGAGGCCAAGGCGGGAGCATTGCTTGAGCTCAGGAGTTCAAGACCAGCCTGGGCTTTAGTGAGACCTCGTCTATACTAAAAAAAAAAGAAATTAAAAATTACTTTGGGAGGCCAAAGCAGGTGGATCACGAGGTCAAGAGATTGAGACCATCCTGGTCAACATAGTGAAACCCCATCTCTACTAAAAATACAAAAATTAGCTGGGCATGGTGGTATATGCCTGTAGTCCCAGCTACTTGGGAGGCTGAGACAGGAGAATCACTTGAACCCGGGAGGTGGAGGTTGCAGTGAGGCAAGGTCGTGCCATTGCACTCCAGCCTGGTGACAGAGTGAGATTCCATCTCAAAATAAATAAATAAATAAAAATAAAAATTAGCAGAGTGTGGAGGTATGTGACTGTAGGTCCCAGCTACTCAGGAGGCTGAGGCAGGAGGACTGCTTGAACCCAGGGGGCCAGGGCTGCAGTGAGCCAAGATCCATCCACTGCACTGCTGCCTGCATAACAGAGCAAGATTCTGTGTCAAACAACAACAGCAACAACAACAACAACAAAGGTCACATTCAGTGGAAGTGAAAGGTTCAAGATTTGAAAATATCTTTGGGCTGGGCATGGTGGCTCAAGCCTGTAATCCCAGCACTTTGGGAGGCCGAGACGGGCGGATCACGAGGTCAGGAGATCAAGACCATCCTGGCTAACACGGTGAAACCCCGTCTCTACTAAAAAATACAAAAAAAACTAGCCGAGTGAGGTGGTGGGCACCTTTAGTCCCAGCTACTCGGGAGGCTGAGGCAGGAGAATGGCATAAACCCGGGAGGCGGAGCTTGCAGTGAGCTGAGATCCAGCCACTGCACTCCAGCCTGGGAGACAGAGCGAGACTCTGTCTCAAAAAAAAAAAAAAGGCCGGGCACGGTGGCTCAAGCCTGTAATCCCAGCACTTTGGGAGGCCGAGATGGGCGGATCACAAGGTCAGGAGATCGAGACCATCCGGGCTAACATGGTGAAACCCCGTCTCTACTAAAAATACAAAAAACCAGCCGGGCGAGGTGGTGGGCGCCTGTAGTCCCAGCTACTCGGGAGGCTGAGGCAGGAGAATGGCGTAAACCCGGGAAGCGGAGCTTGCAGTGAGCTGAGATCCAGCCACTGCACTCCAGCCTGGGCGACAGAGCGAGACTCCGTCTCAAAAAAAAAAAAAAAAAAAAAAAAAAAGAAAAAAAGAAAATATCTTTGGTGGGGTCGGGGGAGGTGGGGAGACAAAATTCTGCCCACTACAGATAATAAGTAGTAAACAGAATTCTAAGGAAAAAAAAATGCAAGAAGAGCAGATATTAGGTTGGCGCAAAAGTAATCGCGGTTTTGCCATTACTTTTAATGACCAAAACCACAATTATTTTTGCACCAACCTAATACAAGGAGCAGCCATGACTCCTGTCCGGCTGAAACAGGGCATACAAGAAAAAGCCTCCTGGCTCATGCCTGTAATCCCAGCACTTTGGGAGGCCATAGCGGGTGGATCATTTGAGGTCAGGACTTCGAGACCAGCCTGGTCAAAATGGTGAAACCCTGTCTCTACTAAAAATACAAAAATTAGCCGGGTGTGGTGGCCCATAATCCCAGTTACTTGGGAGACTAAGGCAGAATTGCTTGAGCCTGGGAGACGGAGGATGTGGTGAGCTGAGATCGGGCCACTGCACTCCAGTCTGGATGACAGAATGAGACCCTGTCTCGCAAAAAAAAAAAAAAGAAAAGAAAAGAAAAAGAAAAAGCCTCCTTCCTTCCTGAGATCCAGAAGTTTTTGGAGAGGGCACAGAAGTACAGAAGTCGCTGGAGTGCCAGTCTGGTGGAAATTGCTGGAAATCCACCCTCTTGGGTGCCAGGGAAAGCTGTTCATAGGCAGGTGTCTCTGCAGAGGGACTCCACTGCAAAACCGTCCAGAGGGCACCTGGGAGAGCTGCTGACCCTGGGGTTCTGCTGGCCACCCTGCCCTGCAGAAGCGGGGAGCTGGGAACCCACTTGTGCTGCAGGAGCCTCCCAAGAGGGTTTGCCGAACCGGGAAGCAAAACCCTTTCTTCCTGCAATGTCTCTCCAGCCATCTATTGACAAAACTTAGCATGATGCTGGCTGGAAAAAAAAAATAATTAAAAAAGATATATTTAAAGGGTCCAGACCCATTTTCACAGAGCAGGAAAAAATGAATTTGGAGCTGAAGATAATAAATTGATAAGTGGTACAGTGACACACTGTTTCAGATTTTAATAGGCCGCTCACCTCATCTTTGCCCTCCAATCCTCCCTTCTCCCTTCTGGAACTCCCCACCTCAGCCCTATAATTTTACCACTCAGCTCCTCCAAACCTGACCCCTGCCTACCACTGCTCCACCAAATAAAGGGGGCAATGACAGAATTGGTGGCAGGTGGCTCTCAACACTAGGAAAGAGGAGGTGGACTATGGACTAGATTAGTTTTCTCAGATCAAAAAACCAAAACAAAACAAAATTTAAAAACTGGCCGGGCACTGTGGTTCATGCCTGTAATTCCAGCACTTTGGGAGGCTGAGGTGGAAGGATGGCTTGAGGCCAGAAGTTTGAGGATGCAGTGAGTGAGTTATGATCACACCACAGCACTCCAGCCTGGGTAACAAAGCAAGACCCCATCTCTAAAAATAAACACTTACAAAAAAAATTTAGGTCGGAGCAGTGGCTCACACGTGTAATCCTAGCACTTTGGGAGGCTGAGGCCGGCAGATCAGTTGAGGCCAGGAGTTTGAGACTAGCCTAGCCAACATGGTAAAATCCTGTCTCTACTAAAAATACAAAAAATAGGCTGGGCACGGTGGCTCACGCCTGTAATCCCAGCGCTTTGGGAGGCCGAGGTGGGCGGATCACAAGGTCAAGAGATGGAGACCATCCTGGCCAATATGGTGAAACCCCATCGCTACTAAAAATACAAAAATTAGCTGGGTGTGGTGGCGGGCACCTGTAGTCCTAGCTGCTTGGGAGGCTGAGGCAGAAGAATCGCTTGAACCCAGGAGGCAGAGGTTGCAGTGAGCTGAGACTGCGCCACCACACTCCAGCCTGGGCGACAGAGCGAGACTCCATTTAAAAAAAAATACAAAAAAAATGCCAGGCCGGGCGCGGTGGCTCAAGCCTGTAATCCCAGCACTTTGGGAGGCCGAGGCGGGTGGATCACGAGGTCAGGAGATCGAGACTATCCTGGCTAACATGGTGAAACCCCGTCTCTACTAAAAATACAAAAAACTAGCCGGGCGTGGTGGCGGGCGCCTGTAGTCTCAGCTACTTGGGAGGCTGAGGCGGGAGAATGGCGTGAACCCGGGAGGCGGAGCTTGCAGTAAGCCAAGATCACGCCACTGCACTCCAGCCTGGGAGACACAGCAAGACTCCGTCTCAAAAAAAAAAAAAAAAAATGCCAGGCGCGATGGCTCACGCCTGTAATTCCAGCACTTTGGGAGGCCGAGGCCAGCGGATCACGAGGTCAGGAGACCAAGACCATCCTGGCTAACACGGTGAAACCCCATCTCTACTAAAAATACAAAAAAGTAGCCGGGCATGGTGGCGGGCACCTGTAGTCCGTTACTAGGGAGGCTGAGGCAGGAGAATGGCGCGAACCCGGGAGGCGGAGCTTGCAGTGAGCCAAGATCTCGCCACTGCACTCCAGCGTGGGCAACAGAGCCAGAAGCGGTCTCCAAAAAAAAAAAAAAAAAAAAAAATTAGCCAGGTGTGGAGGCATGTGCCTGTAGTCCCAGCTACCTGGGAAGCTGATGCATGAGAATCGCTTGAATTTGGGATTGAGCCACTGCACTCCAGCCTGGATGACAGAACAAGATTCTCTCTCAAAAAAAAAAAAAAAAAAAAAAATGTAGCGACCTGAGGTAGCTGGCCAAAGTAGAGGAGCCCCTGGGGGAAGTCTAGAAAGCTCCTCATCAGGAGAGTTAAACTGGCAGGAATGTGCTGAAAGTTGGCTGAACCAAGTACTTCAGGGTGGAGAGGGACTGAAGCTGAGGAAAGCAGCAGACCCAGTGATAATCTTGCACACAGGAATATAAATGCAGTGACATAAACTCCAAACTCTCAGGATGGCAGGCATGGTGGCTCATGCCTGTAATCCCAGCACTTTGAGATGCTGAGGCAGAAGGATCTCTTGAGCCCAGGAGATTGAGACCAGCCTGGGCAACATAACAAGACCTTGTCTATACTAAAAATTAAAAATATACACACATATATATATATATATCTCTCTCTCTCTCACTGGCAGAGCACGGTGGCTCATGCCTGTAATCCCGGCACTTTGGGAGGCCAAGGCGGACAGACCCCCTGAGTTCAGGGGTTCAAGACCAGGCTGACCAACATGGCGAAATCCTGTCACTACTAAAAATACAAAAATTAGCTGGGCATGGTGGTGCATGCCTGTAATCCCAGCTACTCGGGAGGCTGAGGCAGGAGAATCGCTTGAACCTGGGAGGCAGAGGTTGCAGTGAGTTGAGATTGCACCACTGCACTCTAGCCTGGGAAACAGAGCGAAACTCCGTCTCAAAAAAAAAAAAAGGCCGGGCGCGGTGGCTCAAGCCTGTAATCCCAGCACTTTGGGAGGCCGAGACGGGCGGATCAGGAGGTCAGGAGATCGAGACCATCCTGGCTAACACGGTGAAACCCCGTCTCTACTAAAAAATACAAAAAACTAGCCGGGCGAGGTGGCGGGCGCCTGTAGTCCCAGCTACTCGGGAGGCTGAGGCAGGAGAATGGCGGGAACCCGGGAGGCGGAGCTTGCAGTGAGCTGAGATCCGGCCACAGCACTCCAGCCTGGGCGACAGAGCGAGACTCTGTCTCAAAAAAAAAAAAAAAAAAAAAAAAAAAAGACTCTGTCTCAAAAAAATAAAAATAAAAAAATTAGCTGAGTGTGGCAGTGCACACCTGTGATACCAGCTACTTGGGAGGCTGAGGTGGGAGGATCACTTGAGCCCAGGAGGTCAAGGCTGCAGTAAGCCATGATCGCACCACTGTACTCCAGCCTGGGTGACAGACCAAGACCTTGTCTAAGAAAGGAAAAAAGAAAGATGGGCCACCCACAGTCGAAACGGACCCTGGGTTTCTGAATGACACACCGAAGTGCACCAACGGCCACACCAGCAGCCCCACTGGAGTCTGTGTGGGGCCCTCTTGCTACTGCATCAGCAGCATACACTGGGGTACACCCCACAGTATGTCCACCACCTGTGTAGGGAGTGGGCAAAGTAGAAGTTGTTGAAATGGAAAGTCACAAAAAGAGCAGAGGTGAGACTGCAAGACCATGAGGACTCACATTTGCTGGCCTAGGCTAAGGGCCAAGACTGCCACAGTCTACCTTACATTTCCATTTGATGAATTCTAGCACTCCAAGTTAGGGTCACACTGGTGGGCTCTTCCTACCAAATACTCAGGTCCAGGGCTTTTCTTTGGACTACATCTTTTGCCCTTGGTGTCACTGACTTCAAGAGACCTAGAGAATCAAAACTCAGATTAGGGTTCGGCGTGGTGGTTCATGCCTGTAATCTCAGCACTTTGGGAGGCCAAGGCAGGCCGATCACTTGAGGCCAGGAGTTCGAGACCAGCCTGGCCAACATGGCAAAACCCCGTCTCTACTTAAAATACAAAAAACTAGCCAGCCATGGTGGTTAGCGCCTGTAGTCTCAGGTACTTGGGAGGCTGAGGCACGAGAATCACTTGAACCCTGGCGGAGGTTGCAGTAAGCTGAGATGGCGCCACTGTACTCCAGCCTGGGTGACAGATAATCTCAAAAACAAACAAATAAAAAATACCTAAAAACTCAGGTTAGGCCTGCTCTGCTTTTGAAGGTTTTTCCTGCCCTGGGGCCTGAAAAGCACTTGTGGGGCTTAGCTCCTAATTTGGCAAGGTTGGAAGCATCTCCAAGCACTCACAGCTGAATGAAACATCACTGTACCTCTTCAGGCACCAGACTGCCAGGCCTGATCCAGAGGGAGAGAGAACGCCTCTACGTGGAAGACCCATGGCCTGCTCCCACCAGAACTCTGAATGCGTTTCCAGAGGGCCCAGTGGATCTCCTGTTCCAGAGATGCTGTAGTCCTGGAAGAACGTCTCCCTGCCTGAGTCCTTAGGGACAGAGCAGGGGAGCCTCCATTTCCCACATAAGCTCTTTCCATTTCATTTCCATTTCCCGATTATGCTCTTTCCATATCATCCCTTGTCTGTCTGTTTTGAGACAGGGTCTCTGTCGCCCAGCCTAGAGTGCAGTGGCGTGATCATAGCTCACTGCAGCTGCGAGCTCCCAGGCTTAAGAGAGCCTCCCACCTCAGCTTCCTGAGTAGCTGGGACTACAGGCGTACGCCACCATGCTCGGCTTATTTTTTGTTTTTTGTTTTTGTAGAGATGGGGTCTTGCCATGTGGCCCAGGCTGGTCTTGAACTCCTGGCCTGAAGTGATCCGCTATCCTCTGCCTCCCAAAGTGCTGGGATAACAGGTGTGAGCCAGCACACACCCGGCCCTGTTTTATCACTTTCTTCACTCAATCCCCTGAGAAAGAATTATGACACCTAGACCAGGAAGCACCTCTGCACCTTATCTCGGACCCAGGATTCTAGGCTTCAGGGTCTCTCGTTCTGTTAAGAAAACAAGATAAGGACTGGGGCTGAGCGCTCACGCCTGTAATCCCAGCACTTTGGGACGCTGAGGCGGGAGGACTACTTGAGCCCAGGTGTTCAAGACCAGCCTGGGCAAAAAGGCGAGACCCTGCCTCAAATAAAAAATAAAATAAAATAAATAAAAGAGAAAAGGAGGACTGGTTTGGATCAGGGAATCTGGGGAAGGAGAACTAGCACAGACACGGGCTTTGGTTAAGCGGTCAGGTCACCTTCATAGTGCTACAAGAAGCCACTACATGCCCACTTCCTCCCCACCAATAGCCCAGCTCCCGGTAAACGGTCCATGACGCAGCTCCTCCAAGCAACAGCGTCTCACCCTGATCCCTTACTCCTCAGAACTATTTACACCTCCCCCATCATGAAGGCCCCTTTTGAGAGAGTGGTTCCTGAGAGCCGGGCCCCACGAGCAAGCCAAGCTATATTCTTGGCCTCCTGCAAAGACGCCCCTGTCCTGTAGCCCTCTGCGCGGACCGCGGGCACCCCCACTCCTCCGGAAAGAAGTACCGTAGACAATACTCAGGGGAAGTCAAGCTCAGCGCCCCCAGTCTCCTCCCCACTTCGGCTCGGCCCCATATCTCCAGGACAAGGCGCCAGCAACGGAGCCACAGGCCGCACCAGCCCGTCTTTGATCCCGGATATTCGGAGTCAGGGCCTCCGCCACCCACTCCTAAACTCGGACCCTGGGTTGTGGGAACCCAATTTAGGAACGCAGGAAGGTGCCGGAACCTTCCTCAAACGAGGCCACTCTAGGAAATTGGGAATTTCTCATATCGTTAGCACTCAGTCGACGTTTATTGGTCTAAGAACCAAAGAACCGGAAGATGCCCTTAAAAAACGTGGCGGCACTCTAGCTTCAATCGGTTGCCTCAACATATCAAGAAACCTGGCATTGTATGTGGCCCTCAAAAGATGACGCCAGCCAGTCCACCATGGTTCAACGAGGACTAAGACATCTGCCCTCAACCATCATGGCGGCGCCACTCAGTTTGGCTTCCTGCCCCTAGGGATGATGGCCGCCAGGTGGCTTCACTTAGTTTTTCACCACCCCGGAAGACGGGGACCGGCGATTGGGCGGTGTCCAGAGGCCCCGATAAGAAGGCCATCGGCGGTTGGGCAGCCTTGGGTAAGCTTGGTTTTAAAGGAGCCGGAGGTGGGAGCTCCGGAAGACCCGGGATCCACGGGAGGCGGCGGTGAGCAACGCTTTGGGGAGGGCAAGGAGTGGCTGGAGAGGGCGGGGGTGGGGCGGGGAAGGAAACTTCTGAACCATCTGGTCTTGGGCCGGGGGAGACCGCTGGGCGGGGACGCAAGGAGGGAGGGGGCGTTTGTGGGCGGGACCTCCCGGGATTGGAGTGAAGGGGGTATCTGCTTGACAGTGGATCCCTGGGGATCTAGGCTGAGTTCGAAGATGCTCCAGCTCGGGCCGCCCCTGTCTGATAGGAGCTTTGCGGCGCCGAAGCTCACAGGGGAAGGAGAAGCCTCGCCCGGCGTCTGATTGGCGGAACCGCGCTGTAGGATTCTTTCCTCAGGGATCCAGTCTAGGGGATCTGGTGGGAGGGAGGGTCGTCGATGTGTGGAGTATTGCTTTGGAGTCCTCGGCCACTCGCTGTGAGAGGAGGAGGATCACAGAGGGATCCAGCGGAAATAGCCTCCCAGGACCGGGATCCCCGTGGATCCCGGGGCACAATCTGCAGGGACAAAGGCCTCAGGAGGCTCGGGCCGCGGGAGAACTGGGGCCGCTGCATTCTGGGTTCTGGCGGCAGGTGCCAGGCAGGGCGCGAGTGATCCGCTGATCGAGGCGGTGGCAGCGGGAGGACACCCGCTCCGGGCGACCGACCGGGGGCGCCCTTTCGCGCCCCAGGGCTGCGGCCGCTGGGCTACGGGGAGCCGCGGGCGGACCATGAAGGGCGGAGCCCCAGGGAAGGGGCCAACCCTCACCCCCCGCTCCCCCGCTCCCCCCTTACCCCAGGCCGCAGCCTGGGATTCCCCAGGGACCCCCTGGAGCCGCCGCGTCTCCCATGGACTTGCCCGGGGACCCCAGGTGAGAGCGCACCCGGCCCGCCTGTCTTGACCCCGGGAGATGGGGATCCTGGCGGCCGTGCCGGGAAACTACAGAGCCAGCGACAGGTTCGGGCGACCGTCCTCTGCTTCTTTCACCCTCCAGCCCGCCTAGCCAGGCGCGTCTGTGCCGCCAGCCTCTGACTCGAGCATTATGGGGAGCCAGGAGCCCGAAACGGCCGAGGCTGCAGCCCCCGGGGGCCCCTTCTCCCCTGGAAAAGGCCTCTCGGCGGGTCCTGGCCGTGGTGCTGGAAGATATCATGGCTGTTCACATGGTGAGCCCCCTGAACCGAGAGACCCTCTATTCTCCCCTGACTTTCCTCACTACCAAACTCGGGCCAGATCGCTACTGAGGATAACTGAAGTCCAAATCCATCATTGTTGTACCCATCCCTCAGGCAGCCTCCCTCATGCTAGAGTCCTGCTTGGCTCCCACTTACTCCAACCTAGAATTAGGCAGTGCCCGTTCCCCCCACCAACCTTTTTGGGATGGAACCACATCCCTGTAACTCTGAGAAACTCTTCTTTTTTTTTTTTTTTTTTCTATCTTTTTTTTTTCTATCTTTTTTTTTTCTATCTTTTTTTTTTTTTTTTTTCTGTAGAGACAGGGTCTTGCTATGTTGCACAAGCTGGTCTCAAACTGGCATCAAGTGATCTTCCCATCTCTGCCTCCCAAAGTACTGGGATTACAGGCGTGAGCCACGGCGCCGGGCTGAAACTTCTGCTTTCTTCCCAGCCCAGCCTCCTTAGGAAGCAGGCTGAGGTCTTTGACTCCACTGCACAGATAAGAAAAACTGTGGCCCAAAAAAGGCAGTGACCCACCCTAGCTCACCCTGTCTGTTTCCCTAAACAGCATGGGTGAGATTACCCAGGTCCCACACCTGCAGTTTAGGACTCTTAATATCTGGCCCCTAATTCAGTCCAATTCATCTCTTCTCTGGGGATCCGAGTGAATTCTAGCCCTAATCTCTGTTATGTTTGTGGCTCAGGGCACTGTTAGGCACAGGGAGACCTTGTCCCATCCAGCCTCATTCCATCACCTTGCTCTTGACACCTCTTTCTCTTCCAGGGCCCCGTGGTACCCTCAAAGGAGACCTCCATCCCACAGCACCACAGCCGTCAGGATCCTGTCCACATGCAGCCTCCTGCCTCGCCACCCCGGCAGGCCGGGTGGTCCTCGAAGGCCAGGTGAGCATGGCAGGATGGGGGTAAACCAAGGGCCCAGCTGAGCCCTTCTAATCTTCCCGTTCCCTCCCTAGGCCTCCCGATCCTCTGTGTTTGTGTCGCGAGCCCTTGAGCCGCGTCCACCGGACCTCTTCCACCCTGAGGCGGCGATCAAGAACAACCCCTGGCCCAGAGGAGGGCCCTTCACAAAAGGTGGACCAGGCCCCCCAGCCCACCCTGGTGGTGATGCTGGAAGACATTGCCAGTCCTAGACCCCCAGCTGAGGTATGGGAACTGAGGGTATGGATATCAAGGGTTCTACTGGGTTCCAGCAGGGATAGAAGAAGGGTGGGAGGCCTGAGTCTTAGGTGGATTTTTCTTGGGGTGAGGAGAGTGGCATTTTAGGTGGCAGGCACTACCTGAGCAAAGACTATATAAAAACCTCTTTGGCATGAACCCAAGCAGGTATCTGGGAACTGAAAGAGTCAGGATGTGGGGCACTAAGGAGGCTTCCCTGCCTCCCCACAAACATTCCCCTATTTTTATCCAGGGCTTCATTGATGAGACCCCCAACTTCATCATCCCAGCACAAAGGTGAGAGAGCTGGAGTAGGGATTATCAAAGGATCCAGGCAACAGCCATCATCCAGGTAGCCAGAGCTAGGGGCATCGGGGCTGATTGATCCAATCCTTCCTTGTGACATCTTAAAAAGTCTTAAGGGGCCAGGCACACTCACGCCTGTAATGCCAGCACTTTGGGAGGCCGAGGCAGGAGAATCGCTTAAGCCCAGAAGTTTGAGGCCAGCCTGGGCAACACAGTGAGGCCATATCTCTACAAAAACATTGTTTTGTTTATTTATTTGTTTATTTTTGAGACGGAGTTTTTGCTCTGTTGCCCAGGCTGGAGTGCAATGGTGTGATCTCGGCTCACTGCAACCTCCGCCTCCTGGGTTCAAGTGATTCTCCTGCCTCAGCCTCCCCAGTAGCTGGGATTACAGGCATCCACCACCATGCCTGGCTAATTTTTGTATTTTTAGTAGAGACGAGGTTTCACCATGTTGGCCAGGCTGGTCTTGAACTCCTGACCTTGGGTGATCCACCCGCCTTGGTCTCCCAAAGTGCTAGGATTTACAGGTGTGAGCCACCAAGCTCAGACAAAATATTGTTTTAAATTAGTTGGATGTGGTGGTCCTTGCCTGTAGTTCTAGCCACTTGGGAGGCTGAGGTGGGAGGATTGCCTGAGCCCGGGATGGAGTTCAAGGCTGCAGTGAGCTGAGATTCTGCCCCTGCACTCCAGCCTGGGCCACAGAGCAAGGCTCTGTCTCAAAAAAAAAAAAAAAAAGAAGAAGAAGAAGAAGCCTTAAGGGATAGGGGAGTTGCTGGCTCAGGTGGGATACCTGGAAGTTCCCCTAGCCTTTACTTTGCCCTTCACCCCAGAGCTGAGCCCATGAAGATAGTTCACCAGCCAACACCTCCACCCGGGGACCGAGAACCCCCATTCCAGCCATCTGCTCTGCCTGCAGACCCTCCAGAGAGCCCACCACCAGGTAAGGACTTGGGTAGAGATCAGATGAGACTTGGGGGTCTAGAACATCCTAGTTGAGCTTGGAAGTGTCAGGTACAGAGGTGGGGATAGGGCTTACCCTCCCAGGGCAGGGCATGGTATATGAAGATGGGATGATGATGTCAGAGACTTGAAGCTCAATTCTTAAATGCAGAACTTAGTGTTTTAAGGGTGGGCTAATTCCTCTGTGCACAAAGTTGAGCATGCAGGGAGGGGCTGAGGCTACTGAGGAGGGGCTGAGACACTGCAGCCAAGGAATATCCACCTGTGACCTCTCCTTTCCTCAGCCCCAGATCCTGCTCTGGAGCTCCCATCCACCCCACCACCGTCCAGCCTTTTACGCCCCCGCCTCAGTCCCTGGGGCTTGGCCCCGCTCTTCCGTTCCGTCCGCTCCAAGCTGGAGAGCTTTGCTGACATCTTCCTCACACCCAACAAAACCCCACAGCCCCCGCCCCCGTCCCCCCCAATGAAGCTGGAGTTGAAGATCGCCATCTCAGAGGCTGAGCAGTCTGGGGCTGCTGAGGGCACTGCGTCTGTCAGCCCCCGACCCCCCATCCGCCAGTGGCGGGCTCAGGACCACAATACCCCAGCACCTCTTCTTAAGCCCTCTCTGGGCCGAAGCTACTCCTGCCCTGATCTGGGGCCCCCTGGCCCAGGTACCTGCACCTGGCCACCTGCTCCACCCCAACCAAGCCGGCCACGGCCGCGGCGGCACACTGTGGGTGGTGGGGAAATGGCCCGAGCCCCGCCACCCCCTCGGCCCTGTCTCCGGAAAGAGGTCTTCCCTCTCGGAGGAATGGGAGCCTCCCCTTCTCTCGCCACATCTTGCTCGTCCACGGCATCCACTTCCTCCTTCTCCGAACCAGCAGAACCCAGGTAGTGCTCTCAAAAAACCCCCTCGAAGCCTAGCCGCAGCCTGGTCCCAGCCTCCTTCCCTGAGTATCCAGCGGGCAGGAGACGGGGGATAATGCAGTGAATCCTGTTTGTCCCTGAGCCTTGACCTTCTTGGCAGGTTGGGTTCAACCAAAGGGAAGGAGCCAAGAGCCTCAAAGGACCAGGTGCTTTCAGACCCTGAGACCAAGGTAGGCATTCAGATTGGATAGAAGAGACTAGTGGGGGCCTGAGCCCATGTCACTCTTTCACCCTCTGCCCCATTTTTGCAGACCATAGGAAAGGTTTCTCGATTCAGAATACGCAGAACACCAGCCCGTCCTCAGCTAAACCTTACACCAATGGGACTGCCTCGACCAATCAGGTGAGGGGATCATTGGGCATTGATCCGTCTTGGCCACACAGATGCAGGCTCATGTCCCCTGAAGTATAGCTTTGTCTCCCCTCAGGGAGCACAGTCCAGTCTGAAGGATTCAATTGGGCGTGGGCATGGTTTGTGCTCAAAATTGCCTGTCTGCCATATGTAGCACTCCTGGCCCTGACATGTCCCAGAAACTGAAATACAGACCAGGCCTTACCTGTCCCTTCAGGCCCCACTGGCCCAAGGTTTCTCAGTGGCCTCTGCTCTTTGCTTACAGGTTGAACAAGAAGGAGTTCAGCTTGGAAGAAATTTATACCAACAAGAATTACCAGTCACCCACAACCAGGAGGTGAGACACTTGGAAGGCTTGAGGGTGGCAGAGGGAAGTCTGGAGCTATGGGGCATGCTGATAACCAGCTCCTCTCCCTGCCTCGTCCAGGACCTTTGAGACCATCTTCGAGGAACCCCGGGAGCGCAATGGGACTCTGATTTTCACCAGCTCAAGGAAGCTCCGGCGGGCTGTGGAATTTCGGGACAGCAGCCTTCCTCGATCACGACGGCCATCCCGTGGGGTCCGGGCTGCAGGGGGCAGGACTGTTCCTCCCCATGTGGCCCCCAGCCCTGATGTGGGCCCCCTGCTCCAGCAGCGGCTGGAGGAGCTAGACGCCTTGCTCCTAGAGGAAGAAACAGTAGATGGGGAGCAGCCCCACTGGACCTAGGTGCCCTATCTGTCATCCATTCTTAAGGGATGGGAAATCTCCCATGCAGTTTTTTTTTTTTCTCTATATTTCTAGTAAAGTTTTCGATATGTTTCTGATTCTTTTGTATCTCTAGCTGAGTTTAAGATTGATTTGGCTGATGTTTCTACGTTGACCCCCAAAGGTCTGGGAACTGGGACTGGTGCCAGAGATGGTGACAGGCGTTGGGTATAGAGTACAGGGAGGGGGTGGAGTGGTCACTTGAGATATAGATAGATAGATAGATAGATAGATAGATAGATAGATAGGTAGGAATGGAGTTTCACTCTTGTCACCCAGGCTGGAGTATTGGAGTACAATGGCACGATCTTGACTCACTGCAACCTCTGTCTCCGGCATTCAAGCAATTCTCCTGCCTCAGCCTCCCAAGTAGCTGGGACTACAGGCATGCGCCACCACACCCACTAATTTTTGTATTTTTAGTAGAAACAGGGCTTCACCATGTTGGCCAGGCTGGTCTTGAACTTCTGACCTCAGGTGATCCACTCGCTTTGGCCTCCCTAAGTGCTGGGATTACAGGCATGAGCCACCATGCCCAGCCTAGAGATATTTTCTTGATTAGAGGATTCTCCTGTGTGGAGGGACACTTCTGAAGCAGTATCAGATGATACTGTGACCCTAGACCCTGGTCTGGGTTCACCCAATTCATTTATATAGAGACTGAAAGCCCTATAGTGGGTCAAGGCCTTGAAGATCAAGATGGCCCTGAATTCCTACTAACATGCAGGTCAGGACCTGCTGCTGGATTCAAGAGCTAAGGCAGGCCAGGTGCGGTGACTCACACCTGTAATCCCAGCACTTTGGGAGGCTGAGGCAGGTGGATCATAAGAGGCTAGGAGTTCGAGACCAGCCTGGCCAACATGGTGAAACCCCCGTCTCCACTAAAAATATAAAAATTAGTTGGGCGTCTTGGTGCATACCTGTAATCCCAGCTACTCAGGAGGCTGAGCCAGGAGAATCACTTGAACCCGAGAGGTGGAGGATGCAATGATCTGACATTGCACCACTGCACTCCAGCTTGGGGGACACAGCCAGACTGTCCCCCACAAAAAACAAAACAAAAAGAGCTAAGGGTAATGGGCCATAATGAAGCACCCACGACGACTGTCATAGGTGTTTGACCTGCACATGTCCCTGCGACAGGGAATTAGTCATTTTGTGGATGAGGAAGCAAGGCAGGCATGTCAGCGCGCTGTCCACTTTCAAAACGGTAACCTGGGCAACCGGAGGCCAGAAATGGCTTCCTCTGTCTTTTTTTTTATGCCAGTCACATTGAGCAGTGGGGTGCATCTTTCATAGGTGAGAGGCATCACAGGGCAGTGGCTGAACACAGACGTGGCTAGGAGACTACCAGCCCGTTTGTGCGCGCTTTCCTCTGTCCCAGTAAAGTGGGCTGACAGCATCTCCCTCGTGGAATTATTACCAAACGCAGTCACTAACGCGGAGAAGCGCTCATGCAAGTGCAAAGTGTTTTCGAATTGCTAGAGCTCGGGGACCGCTGCCAGCAGCCTCGCCTGGAAGGGACACGGCTGCCTGTTAGTGCGGCCAGCGCAGGCACAGCACGCGGCCGCTCGAGCCACCCCGCACCGCGGAACAACCCGCCAGCCGCCAGCCGGGCGGCGGCGGCGCCGCCACGCGCGTGCGCAAGACGCCAGGCTGTCTGCGGGCCGCGCCGAGCGGCGGAAAGGCGGCGATGACTTAACTGGCTGTGGAACAGAATCTCTCGCATCCGCGCGCCCCCCAGCGGCCAACCGCCCCCAACGCCTCAGGCCCGGCGTCTCCGCCCCTCGCCTCGACGCCATCAGGAGACTGGCCAATAAACTAACAGCAGGAAGAGGCGGGGCCCTGCGGGAACCTCCCCAAACACCTACTTCTAACCAGTCGAGTCACAAGACTGGGGGAAGGGCGGAGCCAATCTGACGTAACCCAATCCAAGATTTGAGGGCGGTTACATGCACCCACTCCCTCGGGTTTGGCTCCGCCCCCCGCCTTGACGTAGCCCTCTCAACCTATCAGCGACTGCGCCCGTGGAGGGGGTGAGGGGAAGGGGGCGGAGAGTGGGAGGAGGCCAAGAGAGGAAGGAGGTGTAGGCTGAGTAGGAAGAGGGAGGAGGGGCAGGGAACTCCTGGCAGAGAAGCGCCCCAAGACTCCAAAGGAGACAACAGGAGTTTGCGCTGGAGGTCCCCCGCTGCCCATCGGCCGTTCCGGATTCCTTAAGGCCCAAGTCGGACAGAGACGGAGGAAAGGAGGAAGAGACTTTTATGTCGGCGGACAGAGGAGTTGTACCCGTCACCGTTGCCTCACATCCGGGGCTTTGGAGGGCTGGCCCCGCGGCCTCGCCCCGCCTCGCGCCTTTCATGGCGACCGGAGGCGGAGGCTGGAGGAGCTGGGCCCGGAGGAGGCCCCTTTAAATCTCCTTAAAGGGGTGGCCACTGAACTCGGCGCACTCCAACGCCAGCCTTAAAGGGGAAGCCGCCGAATAGACGCTGACAAATTGAGAACTGTGCCGTTGGGAGAACTGGGGCGAGTGGGGTTTTTATTTACCTCCTCCCCCACACGCAAGAAGTCTTTTAAATTCAACTTAAAGGGGAAGTGGCCGCTTGTGGAGGACTAGAAACTAACTCCGAGCCCTTAAAGGGACGGCCTGCTGTTTGAAGGACCCTGGCTTCCTTAAAGGGGTGGCCTCTTTGAGCCGGAGGACTTGAGACACTTTTAAAGGGGAGGTCTGCGTTTCGGGCGAGCTTTCTGCCCCTTTTAAAGGGGTGGCCCTTCCTCTTCCTCGGGGAGACTTGCCTCGACCCCTGGCAGGGGGCGGCCACCGCACTAGACCGCCGGACACTGTCGGGTCGTCTTAAAGGGGCCAGGGGCTGGACAACTTGAGGCCTCGCCTTAAAGGGACGGCCGCCCCGTTTTCGCCGTCGCGGCCCCGCCGAGCCCGCAGGGGGGGCCCTCGGGCTTGTCGCCCCGGGGGCGGCGCCGGCTTCCCGGGCCGTGGCCTTGGGGCAAGCTTGGGGCCAGCAGATCCGGCTTTAAAGGGGAAGCCGTGGCCCTCTCGTCCCTGTGTAGCCGCCAGCGCCGCGCCTGCGACCCCGGGCCTGCGGACAGGCCGCTTCGGGCCCCGCAGCCTCCGGATGCGGCGCTGAGGGCGGTCGCCATGGAGACGGCAGCGGCCGCGGCCCCTGGCCCGGGCTGGGCAGCGGAGGGGGAGCGGCGGCGGCGGCGCTGCTCGCGCCGAGACCGAGACCGGGAGCAGCGGCGCCGCCGAGGTCCAGGCGGCGACGCGCCCCGGGCCCTGTTGGCCGCCCCGCGCGGCTCCTCGTCCTCGTCGTCGCCTCCGCCGCCTGCCAGGCCTTGGTCGTCAGCTTCGTCTGGAGAGCGGCCCGGGGGCCCGAGACGCCGGCGGCCCCGTCCGAGACCTCGACCCCCGCGACCCCGAGCTCGGAAGCGGCCTGCCGGCTCGGGCAGCCGCGGGGAGGAGGAGGAGGAGGAGGAGGAGGGGGGCGCAGACGACGGAGAAGCCGAGGAGGAGCCTGAGGAGGAGGAAGAGGAGGAGGAGGACTTGATCGATGGCTTCGCCATCGCCAGCTTCGCCACCCTCGAGGCCTTGCAGGTGGGGCCTAATGGGCCTGGGGGGCTTTGGGGGTTTCCGAGGGGCAGCAAGGAGGGTGCAGTGCCCCGAGTGGGTGGAGTTGAGGGGGGAATGCTGGCACCCCAAACCAGAGCAACCGGCTCCTCTGGCCAGGCCTCTGCCCCGCCCTGGGGTGGGAGGAGGTAGAGCTTGTCTCTGGGGACCCGGTTTCCCGGCCTGAGGGGTACTTAGGCAGCTTGGTCACCCCTAGAGGGGTCGGGAGCTTGCCCTTTTCCATCCACCTCAGCCCCACATCCTTCTCCACAGAAGGATGCATCTCTTCAGCCCCCAGAGCGACTGGAACATCGGCTGAAGCATTCTGGGAAGCGGAAGAGGGGGGGCTCCAGTGGGGCCACCGGGGAGCCAGGGGACAGCTCTGATCGGGAGCCTGGCCGGCCCCCTGGGGATCGGGCCAGAAAATGGCCCAATAAGCGGAGAAGAAAAGAGGTGAGCTTGTCCTTTAAAACTCTTTAGGCAGAATGTATTTCCCACAGCCCCGTTTTTCGTCAGCAACGCCACTGTTCCTTGTAAACAGTGACCCCAGTCTCTAAGGGCAAAGAGGCAAGCAGGGAAAATTTGAGCCCTCACTCTCATCTGGGTCTGACGAAGGCCTTTCTACAGTTAGGTGCACCTACTTTTGCCTGGTTCTGTGTCTACTTCAAACGTTTTGATAATTCAGAGAGGCATCAAAGGAACTTAGTTGGGTCATAAGGTCCCTGCCCTTCCTCGAGGTGGTGGCAGTCCAGCAGGAAAGAAATAGGAAGCAAACACCTAGACCTAAACTTGAGAAGCTACAGAAAGCAAAGATGGGGAGAGATGCTACAGAAACCCACATGAGGAAGCCGCTTGTGCTGCCTGGGGGATGGGAGGAGAGTTGTGGTTGGGGAAAGCCCCCTAGGATGTCTTAGTCAGGTCCTGAAGTATAGTCAGAAGTTTGCTAAGAAAAGAGATGGGGAAAAGTTGTTTTGGGCAAGAGCACGAAGACTTGAGGACCCGGCATATTTAGGAAATGGCGAAAGCTCTGGGACCCGGGTGGGCAGTGGCGGGAGAAGCAACTGGAAGGAGAGGCTGAGAGTAGATCCTGGAGGCCCGTGAGCGCCCTGCTGGGAGCTGCGACTTTCCCAGCCGCCTCAGCAGCCGCCTCCCTCACCTCTGGACTCTGGTCTTCCTCAGGCGTCCTCCCGTCACTCTCTGGAAGCTGGATACATAGTAAGTGCTATCCACCTGTCCTGGCCCCTCCCCACTCCACCCTGGGCCTCTTCCCTCTCGTGACACCTCTGTCTTTCCTTCTCCCCAGTGTGACGCGGAAAGTGATCTGGACGAGAGGGTGAGTGGGGCTAGAGCTTGGGTGGGCAGTGTCACTGCTTGTAAAAGGGACTGCAGCATAAAGGCCTTCTACGTGCAGCAGACAGCCTTCCCTTGAGTGGGAAACATGGCTTAGGTTGAGTCAGGATTAGGTTTTTGGGAGGAAGGGGGGTGGATTGGGAGGGTAAATGGCGTCATTTTTTATTTTGGTGACTAGGGCTAGCTGACCAAGGAATGGAGGGTCCATGCTTTAGCATACTATTCTTTCCAAAGCCCTCGAGCTACTTCTGGTTCTCCACGGAAACCCAGAGTGGCTGTGGCACTGAGATGGGCCTTCTGCTGGTCATCAGCCTCTTCTTAGAATGCAGATGTCGATTCAAGTCTGAGCAGAAACCATTGTAGTCAGTGTAGGGACTCAGCTTATGAAGGTGTATTTGAGTTTATCCTTAGGGGTGATTTGCTTGTTGTGAGATAATATGTCCTAGAAATGAATGCTGTAGCCATTGGGCCCATGTAAGTAACTCAATTTGCATTCCCTGATGTGTGTCTTGTTTTCGTTTCAAAAGTTGATTGGATAGGACTGTGGTGAACCAGTGGGTTCTTGTCCATTTGCTTCATCCATCTTTGTCTAGTTTAGGCTGACTGTTGCTACAAGAACAGGGGGCCATTCTTGAGGGAATCTGCAAGCCTGAGTTTTAATGAGGAATCTCCGGATTCTTAAATATCTACAGTTGGTTTAAAACTTTTACTAAAAGTTTTAAGTGGCCCAAATGTATCTGTAAGTCAGGGAGGCCTGTGGGCCAGCAGCTAGTGACCTCTGACGTTTTGGTTTGGTTTGCCTGCTTCTCTGCTGCTTCAACGCTGTCTCTATTTAGTCCTCCTGGCCTATCGGATTCTTGGGCTCAGCTGCTCCACTCTGCTCTTTCTCCAAGCTCAGCCCTGCTAGAGCCCAGTCTTTGATGGATCTCAGCTAAACTGAAGGAACAGACTTGCTACTACCGCCAGTTCCTAGCAGCCTCCAGAGGCTATTTGGCCTTCCTGGATGGAGGCCTGGCCTGCCCACAACCTAACCCTATCCCTTGCCCTTCTTCCCCAGGTCTCCGATGATGACCTCGACCCATCCTTTACTGTCTCAACCAGCAAAGGTTGGTCCCAAGGTCTGGGGCCTGGAGGCACGGGAGGGAAGTGGGGTGAGCATGAGCCTCTACTGAGCATGTCTGCCATCCTGCCCCACAGCCTCGGGCCCCCACGGCGCCTTCAATGGGAACTGTGAAGCAAAACTCTCCGTGGTCCCTAAAGTGTCGGGCCTGGAGCGGAGCCAAGAACAGCCCCCGGGGCCCGACCCGCTGCTAGTGCCTTTCCCCCCAAAGGAACCACCGCCTCCACCGGTCGCTCGGCCTCCTGTCTCACCCCCTGCACCCCTGCCGGCCACCCCCAGTCTGCCACCCCCACCCCAGCCCCAGCTGCAGCTTCGGGTCTCGCCCTTCGGCCTCCGCACTTCTCCCTATGGCAGCAGCCTGGACCTCAGCACTGGCAGGTGAGTGGTCTGGGGGATTGATGCAGTCTGGAAGGGCCTGGTCAATTTGGTGCCAACCCTTGCTTTCTGTGGCAGGGACACAGGATGGTACCTGTGGGGTATGACTTGAAAAAGGATTCTGAGGCTGAAAACTTTGAGAAAAACAAATAGAAAGAGATGAACGCAGGACTTACTTGAGTCCGTTACACATTCCCCTGCCGGGGAATCCAGGCTGTGCTGTTTCCCAGTTGTATTTGCTGGTGAGAGGGCTTTTTCAGGCAGGCAAGTCTGCTCGGAATAGTGTTCTTTGGAACATACTTTGGGAAATGCTGACATGATGGTTAAGAGCGCTGGCTTTGGTGTCAGACCCAGATTCAAATTCTTGCTCTGACGCTTCCTGGCTGTGTGATTTTTGACAAGTCACTTAACCCCTCTGAGCCTCGATTTCCTCCTTCTGTCAAATGGAATAATCATACTATTTTCATCTTAAAGCTGTTGTGAGGATTAACTACGAGTGAATGCAGTGTTTCCCAAAGCGTGTACATTCAGTGTCAGTAACATATGGGATGATTTCAGGTTTTATGTGAGTAAACTTTAAAAAAAAGTCATGAGTTAGCTTTTTTGAGCTTTAGAAAATTAAGTATCATGCCTCAGCCCCTTGATTTCATACGTGTTTAGGGGGAGGCTAAGTAAAAAAAAAAAAAAAAAAAAAAAAAAAGAAGAAATTGAGTTGAGTTCTTAAAAGAAGCCAGTGATGCAGTTGAGATGGTTACTCTGCTGGGCAGCAGTGGGGAAGGTGGCGTGGAGTGTTGGAGACTTGGATTAGCTTTTAAAGCAGGTGCTCGCCACAGGGTAAGAACTATTGACACTCATTATTGATGCTCTATTATTTTTGTCACCGTCATTGTCATCGTTGTTGTTATTGAGAAAACTAAGGCTCAGAGAGGAGCAGTGACTTGCTCAAGGTCACCCCAGGCATTCATGGCAAGATGGGCCTAGAATTCAGGTCTCCTGACTCCCAGGCCAGGCCCGTGTGGTGCTGCTTCCACTGTTGTAGGGTGGGGGACCCCAGGTGGCTTGTTCTAATTAAGCGTCAACATGAATGATCTGTTCTGTGCCGTGGTTGAGTCAGAAAGGGAAAGTCATCTGGCCAGAGATGGCAGAGGCAGCTGTGTGGATGCAGAGACCTAGACAGGGAGAAGTGGGGGTTGCTGGGTGTGGGAGGCACCTCAGTCTGAGAATGGATTCCCTGGGGGAGGGGGGTCCTGGGGCCAGGTTCTGCCACCTCCCGTGTTGGAGAACCAGGGTCACAGTATCACCCAGGCTTCTGACCCCCGCCCGTCAGAGCTGGCACCTCCCAACCCCTCACTCATCTCCCCACTTCTCTCCCCAGCTCTTCACGGCCGCCCCCCAAGGCCCCGGCCCCTCCCGTGGCTCAGCCTCCCCCCTCATCATCCTCTTCGTCCTCCTCCTCCTCATCTGCCTCCTCCTCGTCCGCGCAGCTCACCCACCGGCCCCCAACACCCTCACTGCCCCTGCCTCTGTCTACCCACAGCTTTCCCCCTCCCGGGCTGCGGCCCCCCCCACCACCCCATCACCCCTCCTTGTTCTCCCCTGGCCCCACCCTGCCCCCACCCCCACCCCTGCTGCAGGTGCCAGGGCACCCTGGGGCCTCAGCCGCTAACGCCCTTTCTGGTGAGTTTGGGGTCCTGGCCGGGGGGTGGGGGGCCATGGCCCCGGGCTCGGGCCCAGTTGGCTTTGGGGCACCTCGGCCTCAGCAGACAGCAGGGCTTGAGGAGGGAGTGGCTTGAGGCCAGAGGGAAGGCAGTCACCTGGGCCCAAGGAGGCTGATGTGGCGACAGCATTAAAGCCTTCTCCCGTCCCCTCCCACAGAGCAGGACCTGATCGGCCAGGACCTGAACTCTCGCTACCTGAATGCCCAGGGTGGCCCTGAGGTGGTGGGGGCAGGGGGCTCGGCCCGGCCCCTGGCCTTCCAGTTCCACCAGCACAACCACCAGCACCAGCACACCCACCAGCACACCCACCAGCACTTCACCCCTTATCCCCCAGGCCTGCTGCCACCCCACGGCCCCCACATGGTGAGCTCCTCATTGGGCCGGTGATGAGGCTCGGAGGCCTCAGGGGAGGGCATGGCTTCCGGGGGAAGGCCCGGGTCCCTGGCTGGCAGCTTACTCTTCCCTTCTCTCCCCTAGTTTGAGAAATATCCAGGAAAGATGGAAGGCCTTTTCCGACATAATGTGAGTGTGCGTGTGTGTGTGGGGTGTGTGGTGTGGGCGTGGATGCATCCATGCGTGTGACCCTGACTGCTGGGGTCCAGTCTTCAGTACAAAAGCAAGAGCCTTGAGCCTGGGAGAGCTCCCTGGGGGGCTTTACGGTGGAGACCCGTGGACTGACGGGCAGGCTGGACTTGGGCTGCGCCTCCACCCCCACCTGGACTAGTCCCCTTCTCTCCACAGCCGTACACGGCCTTCCCTCCCGCAGTGCCCGGGCTGCCTCCGGGCCTCCCGCCGGCCGTCTCCTTTGGCTCCCTGCAGGGGGCCTTCCAGCCCAAGGTGAGCTCCCAATCCAGACACCACCACTGCCTCCCATCTTGACATACCCAGACACGCCGTGTCCGAGCACCCTCCTCGCATTCCCCAAAGCCGTGCCCATCCTCCTGCCCTGCCCTGCTGCACCCAGGTTTCTCCAAAGCCATGATCCCTCCCTGCCCCGTGTCCCAGCTTGGTTCTGGACCCCTTTGTGCTCGGTGCCAGCTCTCCTCTCTCATCCCTCCACTCCCCTTTCCCAGAGCACGAACCCTGAGCTGCCACCACGACTGGGGCCGGTGCCGAGCGGGCTCTCCCAGAAGGGGACACAGGTGAGGGGGCCAGGGCAGGTCCTGGGGGAGCTGGAAGGTGTGTTGCGGGGAGAACAGAACTGACTTGAGGAGAGTGAACTACTGATTCCTCCCTTGAATTCACAATCAGGGGTGTTCCCGGGTGTCTCATAGAGGGAATTTCTGTAAGTAACTGGCTTTCCCAGGCATGAGGAATGAGAGTTTTATGAGCTTGTTCCAGGAATAAGATGATTAGGACAGTGGTTTTTGTAGTGGTTTTCAAACTTTTTAATAAAGTCACAAAACACTTTTTTTCCAAATGACATCATACTAGGAAGCCCTGTTCGGAAAACAAAAGATAAGCTGCCCCTTGGTGAAGTGAGGAGAGCCAGAGCCTCCCTCCCTCCCCTTAGCACTTGCAGCAGCGTAGACCCCAGGGCTGCAGGAGCATTGTGAAACGCACAGGACCAGTTTCCTACAGGAAAGACTAGGCCAGAGGTTTTCCAACTTCCTTCAAAGGCATTTTTCTTAAAGAAATCTTAAACAGACCGCTATACTCTAAAGTTGGTAATAGGATAGCTTCTCTGAGAAACCTGTCCTGACTGCCCCTCACCACCCGCAGCCTCCCAGCAGGGCACCTCCCTGGGGCTTGGTTCAGAAACCTTGTGCTGGAGGAGAGATGCCTAGAGTGGGAGAGATGGGGAAAGGAGTTTGGGCCTGAGCAGGAAGGGTTTGAGGGAGTCCCAGTGTCTCAGGCATGTGGGGGGTGAGTGAATGCTGTGGAGATGTGAGGCACCTGGCCCAGACTCGGGTCTGAGTCGCCTCCCATCTCTCCATTGCCATCCCCAGATCCCCGACCATTTCCGGCAACCTTTGAGGGTGAGTTGTGTGAGGATCTCAGGCTGCATGAGGCTGGGGGCCGGTGTTAGGGTGTTTGGTTAAGGGGGGTCTTGCTTGGGAATAAGTGAGAAGCCCAAAACATGGAGGCAGCCGGATGTGGAACAGCAGAGAGTGAGGGCTTTCAAGTCGCAGACCTGGGCTCAGATGGAACTGGCCATGGGACCTTGGGCAAGGCAGTTGATCTCTCTGAGCCTCAGTTTCCTAGGCTGTAAAATGAACCTAGTCATCCCTTGGTTGTAGGAACAATGAGTAGGGATGTTTTGTGGCGAGGCTGGGCCCAGAGCTAGGCCTGGAGTGGATGATGAGTGAACGTTCTTTCCTTCCCTTTCCCTTTGGTCATCCTTCTGGGGCGGCAGAAACCAGGGAAGTGGTGTGCCATGCACGTGCGTGTGGCTTACATGATCCTGAGACACCAGGAGAAAATGAAGGTACTGGGGCCGGAGGGCTGGGGAGAGTGGGTCTCAGAGTCAGGGGAGGACTGAGCTCTGGGCATTGGCCCTCAACAGAGCTCAGTAGAATCTTGGCCAGAAACATCTTCTTCTGTCCCCCATCACTGCTGAACAGTTCCATGGCTGGCACCTTAGTTCTCTGGCTCATTAGCAGGCTGCTCAGAGAAGGCTCCAAGAGAGGCAGAAGATAGGCATCCAAGCTCCATCTGGGTGCCAGCCAGCCTTTGGAGGGGAACCACGCGTGGGAGAGCAAGAGGGGGACCAGACCGGCTCCTCATGTACTGCCCCTCTCCCTGTGTCGCACACAGGGTGACTCCCACAAGCTTGACTTTCGGAACGACCTCCTGCCCTGCCTTCCGGGGCCCTATGGGGCCCTGCCCCCTGGGCAGGAGCTCTCCCACCCGGCCTCCCTCTTCACTGCGACTGGTGAGTCTGGCCAGCCCCCTTGGGCCTGAGGTTCCCTGTCTGTAGCCCAAGGCCCAGCTTGTGCCCACTCAGCCTCATCAGAATCTCCCACCTCTCTGCCCCAGGTGCCGTCCACGCTGCAGCCAACCCTTTCACGGCAGCTCCCGGGGCCCATGGACCCTTCCTGAGCCCCAGCACCCACATTGGTAAGAGCCAAGGGCGTGTTGGGCAACCTAGGCTTTGTCCCTGACTTCCAGGAGATGGAAATCAGACCCAGCAGGCAGGTGGAATGCGGGATAGACCTGGTTCCACTTGCTTAGTGACCTTGGGCAGGTTACTCTACCCCCTCTGAGCCTTGATTTCCTCATCTTTAAAATGAGTAGGGAAGAGCAGGGCGACTTCAATCTCTGCCAGCTGGAGCCCTGTCTCCCAGTAGCCAGTGGCAGGGGCAGTACACCACCTGGGAGGGGAAGGTGGGGAGGCCGTGCTGGCCCAGGGGAGAACATGGCCACTGACTCCTAGGATCTTGGCGGGCTTCTTGGGGAGGTTTCACCTGGGTTTGGGTAGACAAGGAGGAGTTGAGCCTGGTGGCTTGAAGAAGGGTGTTCCTGGCTGGGGACATGGTGACATTCTAGTGGCGGGATAGGTTAGTTGTTCTGTCTGACTGTGTGACGCATGCATGAAGTTAGGGTCAGGTCGGGAAGGGCCCTGCATGTCAGGCTGCGGGGAAGCCAAAAAGGTCTTCAGGCGAGTGGCTTGCTGCAGAGCGGAGATCTGCTGCGATGGGTCCAGGCGGCTGGTGTTGGGGAGTCGGGGAGAAGAGCATGACTTCATGTCAAGGAAGCCCTGGGTTGGTACCACTCCCTAGCTAGATGACCCCAGGCAAGTCATTTCACCTCTCTGAGCCTGTTTCATCATCTTCAAGTGGGCATGATCCTAACCACCTCTTGGGCTTTTTGTGAAGTTAACCGACAGGGTGCTTGTCAAAGCTCAATACCTTCCTGGCCCAAGGAAGTGCTCAGCACAGGGCTGCTGAAAGCAGGCAGCTGAGGACTCCAGGCACCGGTCCTGCCTCTGCCCAGCCAGGCCTGGTGCCTGCTCAGCACCGGCTGCCCAGTGCTCTGACCACCCCCCTTTCCTCCCACAGATCCCTTTGGGCGTCCCACAAGCTTCGCCTCTTTGGCTGCCCTCTCCAACGGGGCCTTTGGAGGCCTGGGCAGCCCCACATTCAGTGAGTGTGGGTGCGGTGGGGTTGGGGGACTGCGGCCGCGGGGTGACAGTTCAGACCGGGGTCTGGGAGGAGGCCTGAATGGGGCCTCCCACTCCTGGCCCCTGTCACTCTTTGCTTCACCCTCTGCCCAGACTCCGGCGCCGTCTTTGCCCAGAAAGAAAGCCCAGGGGCCCCACCAGCTTTCGCCTCCCCGCCGGACCCATGGGGCCGCCTGCACCGCAGTCCTCTGGCCTTTCCTGCCTGGGTCCGGCCCCCTGAGGCCGCCCGGACTCCAGGCTCAGACAAGGAGCGGCCTGTGGAGCGGAGGGAGCCCTCCATTACCAAGGAGGAGAAGGACAGGTGTGCCTCCCGCCCACCCTGCCCCTGCCCCTGCCCCTGCCCCTGCCCCTGCCCCTGCCCCACTCTCAGCCTCTGCTGCCTCTGGAGAACTTCATTCTCTCCCCACGCCTGCCCTCCAGGGACCTCCCCTTCTCACGGCCCCAGCTCCGAGTTTCTCCTGCTACTCCCAAGGCCCGGGCTGGCGAGGAGGGGCCTCGGCCAACCAAGGAATCCGTGCGGGTAAAGGAAGAGAGGAAGGAGGAGGCTGCCGCTGCCGCCGCCGCTGCCGCTGCCGCCGCCGCTGCCGCTGCCGCCGCAGCAGCCACTGGGCCCCAGGGCCTTCATCTGCTGTTTGAGAGGCCCCGGCCGCCCCCATTTCTGGGCCCTAGCCCACCAGATCGCTGTGCTGGCTTCCTGGAGCCAACCTGGTTGGCAGCACCCCCACGCCTGGCAAGGCCACCCCGCTTCTATGAGGCGGGTGAGGAGCTAACTGGACCCGGGGCCGTGGCCGCTGCCCGCCTCTACGGTCTGGAACCTGCTCACCCCTTGCTCTACAGCCGCTTGGCTCCTCCACCGCCACCTGCTGCGGCCCCAGGCACCCCTCACCTTCTCAGCAAGACCCCACCAGGAGCCCTTTTGGGGGCACCACCTCCGCTTGTGCCCGCCCCCCGGCCCAGTTCCCCACCTAGGGGCCCCGGCCCAGCTCGGGCTGACAGGTGAGGGGAGGGGAGGGGTCGGGGCGAAGCTCCATCTCCCGTTCCTTTAACCAGGTCCTAGGGCTGAGGTTTTAAGCCAGGGCTGGAGGGCAAAGGTCATAACCTCACCAGCCACCTCTGAGGTCATGGAACCTGGGAACAGAAGCCTCAACCCCCACGAGACCAAGCATCACATGGAGTGTAGGGTCACTGGGAGAGCAGAGGTCAGCCTCTAGAGAGGGAGAGGGGTGTGTGCATGGGAGTGTGGCTCATCTCGGGGGCCATGGGGCCTCCTGAGGTGCACCTTTGCCCCTCTAAGGGCCTCTAGGCCCTGGGCCTGTCTCCCCAAGGGCTCACTAAGCCAGAGGCCAAAGTGCCCCCTCCCCTTCACCTACCACCCAAGTCCTCATGCCCTCCGAGGGCTGGAGGAGGAGGGGCTTAAGGAAGGGGGGTTCCATGTACATATTTATCACCCCTTTCACATAGCCCCAAGACCTTTTGTACATTTTTACAGGGGTGCCCCTCCCAACAGTCCCCTTCCTGGTTAATTAAATCCTCAGACTGGTGCTGTGTTCCTAGCCTCTGGCCTCTCTGTGGGGAAGGGAGATTGCAGGGGGAAGAGCCGGGAAGGGACAGTCAGGCTTCTCCCTGGGAAGGTGGGGCCAGCAGGAGATGACCAACAGGGGGCGGGACCTGGGGACCTGGGCTGGAGGGAAGGGCAGAAGCTTCCTGCTTGGCTTACAGCCCTGGTTCCCCCAACATGTTCCCATTCACTCTGCCCCCACCCTCAAAGGCTCAGCCTCTAAATCTCAGACTCCACCACTTCTTAATGGCTCAGTCCCCCTTACCCCATTTCCAAGTGCCCCCAGGACTCCTGGGCCCTGCTTCCCTGAACCCTGTTCTCCAAAACCCTGCCCCAGGCTAAGGGTGGCCAGAGAAGGTCACCATGTACCACACACCAAAGAAGGGGGTCGGCCCAGGGGTGGGCGACACAGGCAGCTTCTTCGGCAGCCTCACGGCAGCAACCCCAGCCTTCCCAAAGCAGCAGGCGCCTCCAGGCTGGGGCCCAACCTAGAAGGCAGGGGTCAATCTAACAAAACCCTAACGTTGACTTTTTTCCCCGGTGGGGCTTATTCTGTAACATGACTTGCGGATATTTATATAAAAATGAGTGTTACAATGAGACCCCTGGCTCCTCTTTGAGTGTGTGTGGGGTGGGTTGAACCAGGGTGGGGTGTGTGGGTCCTGGGGTAAGGAAGGGATTAGGACAGTACTGTGCATATCCTGCCAAGGTTTTCCTCCCTCCCATCTGCCTGGATGAGTTGGTCTGCCACTTCTGGAGGGATGGGTTCGAGGGTTGGGCACTGAAGTTTTTCACATTATTTTTCTATAACCAGGAATACATAGTATATGTAGGACTCAAGCAACCCAGCAAGAGACACTGAGCAAAACATTAAATTTCTCTTTCACCTGCCAACCTTCCCAAGCCCCATCCCCTTCCCCCAGGTAACCACTGTCAATCATTCTGTGTGTATTCTTCAGGTCCTATGTGTTTCCCCGCACATGTCTGCACAGGCAGAGTATGTTAAAAAAGATCTATAATTTAAAATTTTTCTGTTTCTTGTGAAGTAATACATAGTCATATAAAACCATTCAAACACACAAGTACAGAGCACAGAGGGAAAGTGCCCCCATCATCCCATTTCTTGCTACCTCTTGAGGATAACTACTGTTTTGTTTTGTTTTGTTTTTTTGAGACAGAGTTTCGTTCTTGTTGCCCAGGCTGGAGTGCAATGGTGTGATCTTGGCTCACCGCAACCTCTGCCTCCTGGGTTCAAGCGATTCTCCTACCTTAGCCTCCCAAGTAGCTGGGATTATAGGCATGTGCCACCATGCCCGGCTAATTTTGTATTTTTTTTTTTTAGTAGAAGTGGGATTTCTCCATGTTGGTCAGGCTGGTCTCGAACTCCCAACCTCAGGTGATCTGCCCGCCTCAGCCTCACAAAGTGTTGGGATTACAGGCGTGAGCCACCACACCTGGCAACCACTGTTAATTGTCAGGGAAATTCCTCCAGTTCTTTTTCTAGCTATTACAGGCCACTGCAACAAAGCGAGGCACATGAATTTTTTCATTTCCTGGTGCATGTAAACGTTATGGTTCTGACTGGGCGTGGTGGCTCACGCCTGTAATCCCAGCACTTTGGGAGGCTAAGGTGAATGTGGTCAGGAGATCGAGACCATTCTGGCCAACATGGTGAAACCCCATCTCCACCAAAAATACAAAAATTAGCCAAGCGTGGTGGTGTGAGCCTGTAGTCCCAGCTACTCAGGAGGCTGAAGCAGGAGAATCACTTGAACCCAGGAGGTGGAGGTTGCAGTGAGTTGAGATCGCGCCACTGCACTCCAGCCTGGGTGACAGAGTGAGACTCCGTCTCAAAAAAAAAAAAAGGAAAGAAAAAAAGTTCCTGTTCCACAATACTGCAGTCTAAGTGAGCAATAGTGTTATGTCTATGAAAACAGGGATATACTTTAATTTTTTAAATGGTAACAATCATCTGAGCTTTTGCAAGTCGTAATCTTTTTGCTGGTGGAGGGTCTTGCCTCATTGGTGATGGCTGCTGACTGATTGAGGTGGTGGTCGCTGAAGGCTGGGGTGACAGCAGTTTCTTGACAACAAGGAACTTTGCCTCCTTGATTGACTCTTCCTTTCGCTTGAACACTTAGAAGCCATTATTGTAGGGTTATTAATTGGCCTAGTTTGAATATTGTCTCTGAGAAGAGGGAGGCCCAAGCAGAGAGAGAGAGAACAGTCAACACACACTTATTCATTGAGTTCGCCCTCTTACATCGGCACTGTTTGTGGCACCCCGAAGCAATTACGATAGTAACGTCAAAGATCACAGATCATTGTAACAGATACAATAATGGAAAAGTTCAAGATAATGTGAGATTTAACAAAATGTGACACAAACACGAAGTAAGGGCATGCGTGGTGGTTCACGCCTGTAATCCCAGAACTTTGGGAGGCTGAGGTAGGTGCATCCCTGAGGTCAGGAGTTCAAGATCAGCCTGGTCAACATGGTGAAAGCCCATCTCTACTACAAAATACAAAAAGCTGGGCATGGTGGCTGACTCCTGTAATCCCAGCTATTCAGGAGGCTGAGCAGGAGAATCACTTGAATCCGGGAGGTGGAGGTTGCAGTGAGCTGAGATCGTGCCACTGCACTCCAGCCTGGCTGACAGGGCGAGACTCTCTCTGTCTTAAAAAAAAAAAGAAAAAAAAAAAGCAAGTCACTACTAAGGTGGGCTGCCCCAGCTGGCGCCTACCTGAGCTCCTATAGAATTAACTGCATGGTCTTATTCTAAGTATGCCTGCTTTTTTTCTTTTTTGAAACAGGGTCTCACTCTATCACCCAGGCTAGAGTGTAGTAGTATGATTTCAGCTCACTGCAACCTCCATCTCTGGGCTCAAACAGTCCTCCCGCCTCAGCCTCCTGAGTAGCTGGGACTATAGGCATGCACCACCACGCCCAGCTAATTTTTGTACTTTTTGCAGAAACAGGATTTTGTCATGTTGCCCAGGCTGGTCTCAAACTCCTGGACTCAAGCCATCTACCCCCTGGGCCTCCCAAAGTCCTGGGATTACAGGTGTGATCTACCATACCCAGATTTGTTTTGCTTTTGAGGCAATCTCGTTCTGTTGACCACGCTGGAGTGCAGTGGTGCGATCACAGATCACTTCAGCCTCCAACTCCTATTCCCAAATGATCCTCCTGCCTCAGCCTCCTGAGTAGCTGGAACTACAAGCCTGTGCCACCGCACTTGGCTAGTTTTAAATTTTTATAGAGACAGGGTTCTTGCCTTGTTGCCCAGGCTGGTCTCAAACTCCTGGCCCCAAGCAATCCTCCTGCCTCAGCCTCCGAAAGTGCTGGGATTACAGGTGTGAGCCACTGTGCCTGGCCCATAAGTGTACCTGTTGCCTTAGGAAATATGCAGCCAGCATTCCCTGCCACCACCACACATACCCAGGACGTCTAGGGAAGGCTCAAGCCTAGATTGCTCCAACAGAAGTCAGAAACAGGTGACCAGAAGGTGAAAGTTGGCCTGCAGACAAGATTTCACATGGAAGTCCTTGTTTTCAGCTTCCCTTGAAAAATCCAAAAATCTATGGTCACTAGACCTGCTTACTCCCATGGCTTTCCTTTCTTTCCTTTGAGATGGGGCATATTCTCACCAGAGTGCCACTGTTCCCTCCACTCTGTTGTCTTGGAGTACACCACAGTCACTATTCAGGCTACCTCTCTGACCCCTATAGGCATTTGAGAGTGACTCTCAGGATATTTTCTTTCTCTTTTTTTTTTTTTTTTTTTTTGAGACAGTCTTGCTCTGTTGCCCAGGCTAGAGTGCAATGACGCAATCTCATGTCCCTGCAACGTCCACCTCCCGGATTCAAGCCATTCTCCTGTCTCAGCCTCGCAAGTAGCTGGGATTACAGGCATGCACCACCATGCTCGGCTAATTTTTTGTATTTTTAGTAGAGATGGGTCACACTAAATGTTGGCCAGCCTGGTCTCGAACTCCTGACCTCAGGTGATCCACCCGCCTCAGCCCCCCAAAATGCTGCGATTACAGGCATGAGCCACCACGCGCTGCACAGTTAAATATTTTCTAGACATGCCTATCCCACCTCTCCTAGATCTCTCCCCAAGCACCTCAGATATCCCAGAAATTAAGTCATCTTCGAGATCTGATGCCCTGCTTCCCCCAGGTTTCCATCTCTGTGTCATCAGCACTCAAGTCAGAAACCTCCCTCTTCCCTCACTTGATATAGTTTCTGAGCTGCCCTTGATTCTTTTAACCACTGTTGACTTCATCCGGCCGGTGATACAGAGGTACACAAAACAAACCCCAGCCATCCTGGAGCTTACATTGGACTATGAAAGAGGACAATTACAGAAGCTAATGACAAAGAATTCCAAGGGCTGGGCGTGATGTCTCATGCCTGTAATCTCGGCACTTTGGGAGGCTGAAGTGGGCAGATCACCTGAAGTCAGGAGTTCAAGATCAGCCTGGCCAACATGGTGAAACCCTGTCTCTATTATAATAAAAATACAAAAATTAGCCAGGTGTGGTGGTGTGCACCTGTAATCCCAGTTACTTGGGAGGCTGAGGCAGGAGAATCACTTGATACTGGGAGGTGGAGTTTGCAGTGAGCCAGAATCGGCCATTTCACTCCAACCTGGGCAACAGAGCCAGACTCCGTCTCAAAAGAAAAAAAAATCATTTTTAATTTTTCTGGGTACATAGAAAGTGTATATATTTATGTGTTGCAAGGCATTTTGATACAGACATGCAATTGTGTAATCACAAAAATATGGAAAGCTTCATGAATTTGCATGTCATCCTTGCTCAGGGGCCATGCTAACCTCTGTATAATGTTTTAGCATATGTGGCCGGGCGCGGTGGCCCATGCCTGTAATCCTAGCACTTTGGGAGGCCAAGGTGAGTGGATTTCCTGAGAGTGCAGGAGCTCGAGACCAGCCTGGGCAACACAGTGAAACCCCGCAGTCCCTTCTTCACTCAGGCCGAGGCAGGCGTATTGCTTGAGCCCGGAGTTCGAGACCAGTCTGAGCAACATGGTAAAACCCTGTCTCTATGAAAAATACAAAAATTAGGATGTGTCGGCCCGCACCTGTAGTCCCAGCTACTTGGGAGACTGGGGCAAGAGGATCACTTGAGCCCAGGAAGCAGGAAGTTGAGGCTACAGTGAGCAATGATGGCACCACTGCCCTCCAGCCTGGTGGACAGAGCAAGACCTTGTCAAGAAAGAGAGAGAGAGAGAGAGAGAGAGAGAGAGAGAGAGAGAGAGAGAAAGGAAGATGAAAGTTATACATATACATGTTTGTTATTTAAAAGTAGAGATGGGAGCTGAGCACATTGGCTCCTGCCTCTAATCCCAGCACTTCAGGTAACTGAGTAGGAGGTAACTGAGGTAGGAGGATCGCTTGAGTTCAGGAGTTCAAGACCCGTCTTTATGTAAAAACAAAACCAAACACATGGCCAGATGCTGTGGCTCACGCCTGTAATCCCAGCACTTTGGGAGGCCGAGGCAGGCGGATTACCTGAGATCAGGAATTTAAGACCAGTCTGGTCAACATGACGAAACCCCAACTCTACAACAATATAAAAATTAGCCGGGCATGGTGGTGCACATCTGTGATCCCAGCTACTTGGGAGGCTGATGCATGGGTCGCTTGAAAATGGGAGGTAGAGGTTGCCGTGAGCTGAGATCGTGCCACTGCACTCCAGCCTGGGCAACAGAGTGAGACTTCGTCTCAAAAACAAAACCAAAAACAACACAGATCTCTGTGGATAGACATTTAGGTTGTTTCCAGCATTTGTGTTATGACAAACAGGATTTCTGGGAGTATTTTTATTATTTTATTATTATTGCTGAGATAAAATTCACATATCATAAAACGTACCTTTTAAAGTGTGCCATTTGGTGGTTTTCGTATATTCACGAAGTCGTACAAGCATTGCCATTATCTAATTCTGGAGCCATTCAGAAACACCCATTTTTTTATGGCCACGTGTGCATGTGTCAGCAGAAGGCGCTCTTGGAGGTGCAGCTGATGGGTTGTACAACCATTGCCATTATCTAATCCTGGAGACATTCAGAAACACCCATTTTTTATGGCTGTGTGTGCCTGTGCAAGCAGAAGGCCCCTGTGGAGCTGCAGCTGATGGGCTTTGGGGCAATGAGTCCTTCCAATGGAAAGAAAGTGGGGCCCAGAGGCTTGGGATCACCACATTACCTCTGCTACACTGAGCAATTTGCAATGACCGCCAGTCCCTCGGGGAAAGTTAGTTCTATCCGGATTTTTGCACATCAGATTTCCTTCAAGCAGGGTAGGCCCCTAAATATTCCAGTTAGAACAGGCTAATGATAGGAAATGTCCCCATAACATGGGAGTTGTGATATCTCAATTCACAGACCTTGCAGTTGTGTGGTCCTTTTAAAACCTAAGTCAGACCGGGCGCGGTGGCTCACGCCTGTAATCCCAGCACTTTGGAAGGCTGAGGTGGGTGGATCACGAGGTCAGGAGATTGAGACCATCCTGGCCAAAACGGTGAAACCCCGTCTCTACTAAAATTACAAAAAATTAGCCAGGCGTGGTGGTGGGCACCTATAGTCCCAGCTACTCGGGAGGCTGAGGCAGGAGAATGGTGTGAACCCGGGAGGCGGAGCTTGCAGTGAGCACTGAAATCGCACCACTGCGCTCCATCCTAGGCGACAAGAGCTAGACTCCATCTCAAAATAAAAACAAAAACAAAAACAAAAAACCTAAGTGAGGTGATGTCTTCCTCTGCTTTCAAAACTCCCCAAAAAAGGAAAAAAGTGGCCAGGTGCAATGGCTTACGCCTATAATCCCAACACTTTGGGAGACTGAGAAGAGCAGATCACAAGGCCAGGAGTTCCAGACCAGCCTGGCCAATATGGTGAAACCCCATCTCTACCAAAAAACAAAAATACAAAAATTAGCTGGGTGTGGTGGTGTGCGCCTGTAGTCCCAGCTACTCTGGAGGCTGAGGCAGAAGAACCGCTTGAACCCAGGAGGTGAAAGTTGCAGTGAGTCAAGATGGCGCACACTGCACTCCAGCCTGGGCGACAGAGCAAGACTCTGTCTCAACAACAACAACAACAACAACAACAAAAAAAAAAACAAACAAAAAAAAAAAAAAAAAGAAGGAAGGAAGGAAAGAAGGAAGGAAAAAAGTACAGCCAAAATAAACAAATTCTGCAATGGCTAGCATCTCACTCACAGTAGAAGCCAAGTCCTTACAAAGACCTGCAAAGCCCAACACAATCTGGTTCCTGCCTACCTCCCAGGCCCCCTCTCCCAGCCCTCGCCCTCTCACTCACTCTGTTCCAGCCCCTCTGGCCTCCTGATAGGGCCTCCAGCTCACCCAGCACATGCCCACCTTGAGGACCTCACAATGCTCTTTCGTCTGCCTAACAGATTCCTGCACAGTTCCAGCCTCACTCAATTTCCCCACTCTGTCGCCCAGGCTGGAGTGCAGTGGAGTGATCTTGGCTCACCGTAACCTCTGTCTCCTGGGCTCAAATGGTTCTCCTGCCTCAGTCTCCCAAGTAGCTGGGATTACAGGTGTGCACCACCATGCCCAGCTAATTTTTGTATTTTTAATAGAGACAGGGTTTCACCATATTGGCCAGGCTGGTCTTTAACTCCTGACCTCAGGTGATCTGTCCACCTCAATCTCCCAAAGTGCTGAAATTACAGGTGTGAGCCACCACGCCCAGCCCGTAATGGGTACTTTGTTAGGCCCCAAGGTGGTGGGCAGTGATGGGTAAGACTTATGAATGGCTTAAGCCACCGCGCCTGGCCCCTAAACCCACACTTTGCTAACCGTTTGCTTTGTGATGTTAGGCTAGTTGCCTAAACTCTTGGAGCCTGAGAGTGAAGCACACCTATCACAAAGGGAAAGAGCCTTGGACTCCACTGGGCGGTGATGAGTAAAAGCTGCTGCAAATGAAAAAGCCTCCCACAGCACTGAGGTCTACAAAACAGTAGCTATCAGGGTGATTCTTATGTAAATACTCTGAATAATAATACCACTAACATGTATAGAACTAGATGTCAAGCTCTGTTAGGCGCCCACATCAGGGGAGATCTTCTAGTCCCTAACTCTTTACCCAAAACCAGCTTCTGCTCACTAAACCCCACTGGGAATAAGGAGGAGGCGCTCTCGGTGATGCAAATGAGTGTTGACTTTTGTTTTATTAACAAAACAATGAGCCCTTAGAAGTATAATGGAAATGTTTAGAACTTTGAAAGGAGAGAAATCAGTTAACAAGTGCTTACTGATAACACTCACACCCAGCTCTACTTGTCAATAAACATTTCCCAAAGCCTGAAGATTGGAATCCAGGCGAGGGCCCTAAGGGCTGTGTGAACTGGGGCCTGTTACTTGAGGTCACTGTGTTTCAAGTTAATGCAGGAAAACAGGGAAGTAATGAGGCTGACCTCTTGGGGCTTCGGTGAAATGTGTATGAAGAGCTTGGCACTTAATAGAAACAAGGCAATTTTTCTTATCTAAGGAAATCATTTTACCTCAACCCTCCCCATCTCACTCCTACTTCAGAAGTGTAGGAGACTCCCCTAGATTCTGATCCTTAATTCTGGCATCACAGAGCCACTTTCAGTTTCCTGGGGGAAGACAGGAGGGAGGAATAATGTGTGGAATCAATACTGAGGATGCTGGCCTGGCGTGGTGGCTCATGCCTGTAATCCCATCACTTTCTGAGGCTGAGGCGGGTGGATCATCTAAGATCGGGAGTTTGAGACCAGCCTGGCCAACATGGTGAAACCCAGTGAAACCCAGTCTCTACTAAAAATACAAAAATTAGCCGGGCATGGCTACGCAGTAGGTGCACGCCTGTAAACCCAGCTACTGTGGAGGCTGAGGCAGGAGAATTGCTTGCACCCAGGAGGAGGAGGTTGCAGTGAGCTGAGATCTTGCCACTGTACTCCAGCCTGGGCAACAGAGCAAGATCCCATCTCAAAAAATAAAAAATAGCCGGGCGCGGTGGCTCACGCCTGTAATCCCAGCACTTTGGGAGGCCGAGACGGGCGGATCACGAGGTCAGGAGATCGAGACCATCCTGGCTAACACGGTGAAACCCCGTCTCTACTAAAAAATACAAAAAAACTAGCCGGGCGAGGTGGCGGGCGCCTATAGTCCCAGCTACTCGGGAGGCTGAGGCAGGAGAATGGCGTGAACCTGGGGGGCGGAGCTTGCAGTGAGCTGAGATCCAGCCACTGCACTCCAGCCTGGGCAACAGAGCGAGACTCCGTCTCAAAAAAAAAAAAAAAAAAAAAATTTAAAAAAGACAGGATGCCTAGAGCCATTGTGCTAGGTGCAGAACAGGCTAGTTAGGCAAGCAATAGACAGATATCTAAATATATATGTATAAGTATTTTTAAAATAGAGACAGGGTCTCACTACAGTGCCCAGGCTAGTCTTGAACTCCTGGCCTCAAGCAATTCTTCCACTTTGGACTCCCAAAGTGATGGGATTACAGGAGTCAGCCTCTATGCCTGGTGGAGAGATACTTTTATATTTTATTTTATTTTATTTATTTGACACAGGGTCTTGCTGTCACCCAGGCTGGAGTGCAGTGGCGTGATCTCGGCTCACTGCAACCTCCGTCTCTTGGGTTCAAGTGATTATCCTGCCTCAGCCTCCGGAGTAGCTGGGATTACAGGTGCCTGCCACCACACCCAGCTAATTTTCATATTATTTATTTATTTTTAGTTAATTAATTAATTTTAATTTTAATTATATTTATTTATTTTTTGAGACGCAGTCTTGCTCTGTCACCCAGGCTGGAGTGCAGTGGCATGATCGTGGCTCACCTCAGCCTCCGCTTCCCGAGTTCAAGCGATTCTCCTGTCTCAACCTCCCAAGTAACTGGGATTACAGTGTGGACCACAACGCCCAGCTAATTAATTATTATTACTTATTTATTTATTTATTTATTTATTTATTTATTTATTTTTTGAGACAGTCTTTCTCTGTCACCCAGGCTGGAGTGCAGTGGTGCGATCTTGGCTCACTGCAAGCTCTGCCTCCCGGGTTCACGCTAGTCTCCTGCCTCAGCCTCCCGAGTAGCTGGGACTACAGGCGCCCACCACCACACCCGGCTAATTTTTTGTATTTTTAGTAGAGATGGGGTTTCACTGTGTTAGCCAGGATGGTCTCGATCTCCTGACCTCGTGATCTGCCTGCCTCAGCCTCCCAAAGTGCTGGGACTACAGGCGTGAGCCACCACGTCCGGTCGATTTTTTATTTTTAGTAGAGATGGGGTTTAACCATGTTGGCCAGACTGGTCTGGAACTCCTGTACTCAAGTGGTCCACCCACCTCGGCCTCCCAAAATGCTGGGATTACAGGCGTGAGCTACCGCATCTCGCCTGGAGAGATATTTAGAGAAAAAGAAAAAAAACCTTACAGTGTTTCCTTACGCGTGAAGATACACACTACAAGGGTACATGCTGTTATGATATATACTGGTTTTCATCCATGATTCCTGGCTCCTGACTTCTGTATCCCTTATTACAGTCTTTTGTTACGATGTGGGTGTGTTAGGCCTCAGGAAACAAGAGTCTCTCTCCAGCCCTCTTTTCACCTTCACCTGCCCCAAGGCAAGACTCTAATCTACTCCTGCCTTTCTGATTATGGGTTTTAAAACTCTCCCAGAGGCCGGGCGCGGTGGCTCACGCCTGTAATCCCAGCACTTTGGGAGGCCGAGGCGGGCGGATCACAAGGTCAGGAGATCGAGACCACGGTGAAACCCCGTCTCTACTAAAAATACAAAAAATTAGCCGGGCGCGGTGGCGGGCGCCTGTAGTCCCAGCTACTCAGGAGGCTGAGGCAGGAGAATGGCGTGAACCCAGGAGGCGGAGCTTGCAGTGAGCCGAGATCGCGCCACTGCACTCCAGCCTGGGCGACAGAGCGAGACTCCGAGACTCCGTCTCAAAAACAAAAAAAAAAAAAAAAAAAACAAACAAACAAAAAAAAACTCTCCCAGAAAAGGGTCCCACCCTACACCCTGAGGGCAGGAATGCTGATGCTGTGAAGCTTCCATAAAAACTCAAGAAATTCATGGCTCACACCTGTAATCCCAGCAAACTGGGAGGCCTAGGTGGGAGGATTGTTTGAGCCCCAGAGTTCCAGACCAGCCTGGGCAACATAGGGAGACCTCATCTCTACAAAAAAGTAGGCAGGTGTGGGGGCACACGCCTTTAGTCCCAGCTACTCAGGAGGCTGAGGTGGGAGGATCGCTTGTCCCAAGAGGTCAAGGCTCCAGTGAACCATGATCATGCTACTGCACTCCAGCCTGGGTGACACAGCGAGATCCTGCCTCAAAAAACAGAACAGAAAGATAGAAAGAAGGCCAGGAGCGGTGGCTCACACCTGTAATCCCAGCACTTTGGGCGGCCGAGGTAGGAGGATCACCTGAGGTCAGGAGTTTGAGACCAGCCAGGCAAACATGGTGTCACCTCATCTCTACTAAAAATACAAAAATTAGCCTTGTGTGCTGGCGTGTGCCTGTAGTCCCAGCTACCTCAGGAGGCTGAGGCGGGAAAATCACTTGAACCAGGTAGGTGGAGGTTGCAGTGAGCCGAGATCACGCCACTGCACTCCAGCCTGGGTGACAGAGCTAGACTTCGTCTCAGGAGGAAAAAAAAAAAAAGAAGAAGAAGAAAAGGAGAGGAGGAGGAGGAGGAGGAGGAGGAGGGGGAGAAAAGACCCAAAAGGACAAGGAGGAGGAGGAGGAGGAGGAGGAGGAGGAGGTTTGAGTGAGACTTCATCTCGGGAGAGGAAAAAAATAAATAAATAAAGAGAAAAGACCCAAAAGGACAAGTTCAGTGAGCTTCTGGATAGGTGAACAGGCTTCCCCCATACCTCAAACTACCTTCCGTCTGGGCGACAGAGCGAGACTCCGTCTCAAAATATATGTATAAAATAAAATAAAAAATAAAATGAGGCCGGGCGCGGTGGCTCAAGCCTGTAATCCCAGCACTTTGGGAGGCCGAGACGGGCGGATCACGAGGTCAGGAGATCGAGACCATCCTGGCTGACACGGTGAAACCCCGTCTCTACTAAAAAAATACAAAAAAACTAGCCGGGCGAGGTGGCAGGCGCCTGTAGTCCCAGCTACTCGGGAGGCTGAGACAGGAGAATGGCGTGAACCCGGGAGGCAGAGCTTGCAGTGAGCCAAGATCACGCCACTGCACTCCAGCCTGGGCGGCAGAGTGAGACTCTGTCTCAAAAAATAAATAAATAAATAAATAAATAAAATAAAATAAAATAAAATGAAATATTGTTTCTAGAGGCAGAGAACGTAAACAACTCAAGTGTTCAAAGTAGGAGATTGATTAAATAAATCCTGTGAGGTTGATCACAATGTGTAGATCTGAAATAGTCTTCAATAATTATTATTAATTAGTAAATATCGATATATTGTATTCATGGATAGGAAGACTCAATATTGTAAAGATGTCAATTTTCTTCAATTTGTTCCATACAAGGCAATGCAATGCTAACAAAAATCACAACAGGGATTTTCATGAAACTTGCCAAGCCAATTAAAAAATATGCATAGGAGGCCGGGCGCGGTGGCTCATGCCTGTAATCCCAGCACTTTGGGAGGCCAAGGTGGGTAGATCACGAGATTAGGAGATCGAGACCATCCTGGCTAACACGGTGAAACCCCATCTCTACTAAAAACACAAAAAATTAGCCGGGCATGGTGGCACACGCCTGTAGTCCCAGCTACTTGGGAGGCTGAGGCAGGAGAATTGCTTGAACCCAGAAGGCGGAGGTTTCAGTGAGCTGAAATCACTCCATTGCACTCCAGCCTGCGCGACAGAGCGAGACTCCGTCTCAAAAAACAAACAAACAAACAAAAAAGTATAGGAAGGGCTCAGAACAGAAAGATACTCTTGAAGAAAAAGGGAGAGGAGATTTGCTCTACCTGAATTATTATAGAGCTGTGGCAAAAAAGATGAGGTAGTGTTGCTAATGGAGGTGGAAAGAAAGGTCATCCATATGGGAGAAGATGAAATTAAATCAGTGACCTGCTGGGCACGGTGGCTCATGCCTGTAATCCCAGCACTTTGGGAGGCCGAGGCAGTTGGATCACAAGGTCAGGAGTTCGAGACCAGCCAGGTCAAGATAGCGAAACCCTGTCTTTTTTTTTTTTTTTTTTTTTTTTGAGACGGAGTCTCGCTGTGTCTCCCAGGCTGGAGTGCAGTGGCGTGATCTCGGCTCACTGCAAGCTCCGCCTCCCGGGTTCACGCCATTCTCCTGCCTCAGCCTTCCCAAGTAGCTGAGACTACAGGCGCCCGCCACCACGCCCGGCTAGTTTTTTTGTATTTTTAGTAGAGACGGGGTTTCACCATGTTAGCCAGGATAGTCTCGATCTCCTGACCTCGTGATCCACCCGCCTCGGCCTCCCAAAGTGCTGGGATTACAGGCTTGAGCCACCGCGCCCGGCGTGAAACCCTGTCTTTACTAAAAATTAGCAAGGCATGGTGGCGGGCGCCTGTAATCCCAGCTACTTGGGAGGCTGAGGCAGGAGAATCACTTGAACCCGGGAGGCAGAGGTTGCAGTGAGCCGAGATCGTGCCACGGCACTCTAGCCTAGGCAACAGAGCAAGACTCTGTCTCCAAAAGAAAAAAATCAGTGAAAAATATCAGTGACCCACACTATATACAAAAGTCAACTCAAGATATAAGGACTTAATTATCAAAAGCAAAACAAAAACTTTTAGGAGAAAAGTAAGATAATTTATTTCTGACATTGGCAGTAATGAAAACTCAAAACACAAAAGGCTAACTATAAAAGGAAATAGTAATGAATGAAACTATACTAAAATGAATGAAAGTATAAGCTACAAACTTGAAGAAGATATATGTAAACATATATAGCCATTCAAAAATATATACTGAGATAATCTAAAGGCCTTGTAAAAATCAGTAAAGCCAGCCTGTGCAACATAGTAAGACTCTGTCTCTACTGAAAGAAAAAAATTAGTCAGGTGTGGTGGTGCACACCTGTAGTCTCAGCTACTCAGGAGGCTGAGGAGGGAGGATCACTTTAGCCAGGAGTTCAAGGCTTCAGTGAACTATGTCATGCCACTGTACTCTAGCCTGGGCAACAGAGCAAAACCCTGTCTCAAATAACAAAATCAATAAATGAAAATAAGCTAGTAGAAAAATGGATACAAGACTTGAACATGAATTTCAACAAGGAAGAAACATGGCTAAAAAGCTTGTGAAGAGATGCTCACATCATTAGTGATCAAAGAAATATACAGATCATAATGAGATACTATTTTATAACCAGTATATGGCAAAAATTAAGAAGTCAGATAACACCAAGTATTGATCAACAGATCTTCTGTACATTGCTGGGAGGAATATGTATCTGTACAGCCATTTTGAAGATTATCTTTTTTTTTTCTTTTTTTTCTTTTTTTTTTTTTTGAGACGGAGTCTCGCTCTGTCGCCCAGGCCGGAGTGCAGTGGCTGGATCTCAGCTCACTGCAAGCTCCGCCTCCCGGGTTCACGCCATTCTCCTGCCTCAGCCTCCCGAGTAGCTGGGACTACAGGCGCCCGCCACCTCGCCCGGCTAGTTTTTTGTATTTTTTAGTAGAGACGGGGTTTCACCGTGTTAGCCAGGATGGTCTCGATCTCCTGACCTCGTGATCCACCCGTCTCGGCCTCCCAAAGTGCTGAGATTACAGGCTTGAGCCACCGCGCCCGGCCTATCTTTTTTTTTTCTTTGAGACGGAGTCTTGTTCTGTCCCCCAAGCTGGAGTACAATGGTGCGATTTCGGTTCACCGCAACCTCTGCCTCAGCCTCCCAAGTAGCTGGGGACTAAAGGCGCATGCCACCACACCTGGCTAACTTTTGTATTTTTTGGTGGAGATGGGATTTCACCATGTTGCCCAGACTAGTCTTGAACTCTTGGCCTCAAGTGATCCACCTCAGCCTCCCAAATGCTGGGATTACAGGCCTGAGCCACCATGTCCAGCCAAAAATTATCATTCTCTTGTCAAATTGAACATTTACATGCCTTAAAACCCAGCAGTTCCATGTTTGGGCAAATATCCAGGAGCAAGTCTTGCTCAAGTGTTCCAGGAGACATGTACGTGAATATTCATGACTGCAGTCAACATATGGCAGAAACACCCATAAAGAAACCAAAATGCCCTTCAACAGGAGAATGGATAAATACAATGGGGTACCATGACAAAATAAAATATTATAAAAGAGTGAAATTTCAATGAACCACAGGCACACATAAAAGTATGAATGACTTTTGTCAATACAATATTGAGTGTAAAAAAGAAACAGCTAGAGGATTACATACACCATTATATCTTTTATTTTATTTTTTTACATTTTATTTATTTATTTATTTATTTACTTTGAGATGGAGTCTTGCTCTGTCGCCCAGGCAGGAGTGCAGTGGCGCAATCCCGCCTCACTGCAACCTCCACCTCCCAGGTTCAAGTGATTCTCCCACCTCAGCCTCCGGAGCAGCTGGGAATACAGGCACACACCATCATACCTGACTAATTTTTTGGTTTTTTTTTTTTTTTTTTTTTTTGAGACGGAGTCTCGCTCTGTCACCCAGGCTGGAGTGCAGTGGCGCAATCTCGGCTCACTGCAAGCTCCGCCTCCCGGGTTCACGCCATTCTCCGGCCTCAGCCTCCCGAGTAGCTGGGACTACAGGCGCCCGCCACTGCGCCCGGCTAATTTTTTTTTTTTTCTATTTTTAGTAGAGACGGGGTTTCACCATGGTCTCGATCTCCTGACCTTGTGATCCGCCCGCCTCGGCCTTCCAAAGTGCTGGGATTACAGGCGTGAGCCACCGCGCCCGGCCATTTTTTGGTATTTTTAGTAGAGAAGGGGTTTCACTATGTTGGCCAGACTGGTCTCGAACTCCTGACCTCAGGTGATCTGCCCGCCTCAGCCTCCCAAAGTGCTGGGATTACAGACATAAGCCACTGGGCCTGGCTCATCATCCTTTCTTTCTAAAGGTTGCACATATGCCATTTACAGTTACAGCACAACTGAATCAAACAATCCCTAACTATTGCAGTTTTTTGTTTTTGTTTTTGTTTGAGACGAAGTCTCGCTCTGTCGCCCAGGTTAGAGTGCAGTGGTGCCATCTTGGCTCACTGCAACCTCCACCTCCTAGGTTCGAGCAATTATCCTGCCTCAGCCTCCTGAGTAGCTGGGACTACAGGCGCATGCCACCATGCCTGGCGAATTTTTTGTATTTTCAGTAGAGGCGGGGTTTCACCATTTGTCCAGGCTGGTCTGGAACTTCTGACCTCGTGATCCGCCCGCCTCAACCTCCCAAAGTGTTGGATTACAGGCGTGAGCCAACGCATCTGGCCCAGTTTGTTTGTTTGTTTATTGAGACAGAGTTTTGCTCTTGTTGCCCAGGCTGCAGTACAGTGGCTGTTCTTGGCTCACCGCAACCTCCATCTCCCGGGTTCAAGCGATTCTCCTGCCTCAGCCTCCTGAGTATCTGGGATTACAGGCATGTGCCACCACGCCTGGCCAATTTTGTATTTTTAGTAGAGATGGGGTTACTCCATGTTGGTCAGGCTGGTCTCAAACTTCTGACCTCAGATGATCTACCCGCCTCAGGCCTCCCAAAATGCTGGGATTACAGGTGTACACCACCGTGCCTGGACAGTTGACTTTTTAAGTTCTTTTTTTGTCCTTTCTTCCCCCTCTACCTATAATCCTGTTAAAAAAAAAAAGCTTTTAATTATAAAATATATCCCTGGTTCGGGCGCAGTGACTCACACCTGTAATCCCAGCACTTTGGGAGGCCCAGGCAGGCAGATCACTTGAGATCAGGAGTTCGAGACCAGCCTGGCCAAAATAACGAAACCCCGTCTCTACTAAAAATACAAAAATTAGCTGGGAGTGGTGGCCCACTCCTATAATCCCAGCTACTCGGGAGGCTGAGGCAGGAGAATTGCTTGATCCCAGGATGCGGCAGTTGCAGTGAGCCAAGATCATGCTACTGAACTCCAGCCTGGGCGATAACAGCGAAACTCCGTCACACACACACACTGAAAAAAACTGTAAACTATAACACACCAGCAGAGTGTATAAAATACATGCATTTTTTAAAAAAAGTAACCAGATGGTCGGGCGCAGTGGCCCACGTCTGTAATCCCAGCATTTTGGGAGGCCAAAGTGGGTGGATCACCTGAGGTTGGGAGTTCAAGACCAGCCTGGCCAACATGGTGAAATCCCGTCCCTACTAAAAATACAAAAAATTAGCTGGTCATTGTGGTGGGCACATGTAATACCAGCTACTTGAAAGGCTGAGGCAGGAGAATTGCTTGAACCCAGGAGACAGAGGTTGCAGTGAGCCAAGATCGCGCCACTGCATTCCAGCCTGGCAACAAGAGTGAAACTCCGTCTCAAAAAAAAAAAAAAAAAAAAGTCCGGGCGCGGTGGCTTACATCTGTAATCCCAGCACTTTGGGAGGCCGAGACGGGCGGATCACGATGTCAGGAGATCGAGACGACCCTGGCTAACACGGTGAAACCCCGTCTCTACTAAAAATACAAAAATTAGCCGGGCGCAGTGGTGAGCACCTGTAGTCCCAGCTACTTGGGAGGCTGAGGCAGGAGAATGGCGTGAACCCGGGAGGCGGAGCTTGCAGTGAGTGAAGATCACGCCACTGCACTCCAGCCTGGGCAACAGAGCGAGACTCTGTCTCGAAAAAAAAAAAAAAAAAGTAACTATAAGCCAGGTGCTGTGGCTCATGCCTATAGTGCCAACGCTTTGGGAGGCTGAGGCAGGCGGATCACCTGAGGTCACGAGTTCCGACACCATCCTGGACAACATGGTGAAACTCTGTCTCTACTAAAAATACAAAAAAAATTTAGCCGGGCATGGTGGCTCATGCCTGTAATCCCAGCTACTCGGGAAGCTGAGGCAGGAGAATCGCTTGAACCTAGGAGGAAGAAGTTGCAGTGAGCCAAGGTCATGCCACTGCACTCTAGCCTGGGGGACAGAGGGAGACTCTGTCTCAAAAATAAATAAATAGTAACTATAAAGCAAACATTTGTGTTACCTCTACCTTAAAAACATTTTTAATTGTTTTGTAAAGGCAGGGTCTCACTATGTTTTACCTGCTGGTCTAGAACTCCTGGGCTCAAGGAATCCTCTTTCCTCAGCCTCCCAAAGTGTTGAGATTATAGGCATGAGCCACTGCTCCCAGCCAGTTGTTTTTTTTTTTTTTTTTTTTTTTTTTTTGAGACGGAGTCTTGTTGCCCGGGCTGGAGTACAGTGCAGTGGCCGGATCTCAGCTCACTGCAAGCTCCGCCTCCCGGGTTTACGCCATTCTCCTGCCTCAGCCTCCCGAATAGCTGGGACTACAGGCGCCCGCCACCTCGCCCGGCTAGTTTTTTTTTTTTTTTGTATTTTTTTAGTAGAGATGGGGTTTCACCGTGTTAGCCAGGATGGTCTCGATCTCCTGACCTCGTGATCCGCCCGCCTCGGCCTCCCAAAGTGCTGGGATTACAGGCTTGAGCCACCGCGCCCGGCCCCAGCCAGTTGTTTTTAAGTAAAAAAAAAAAGTATAACAGGCCCGGCGCGGTGGCTCACGCCTGTAATCCCAGCACTTTGGGAGGCCGAGGAGGGCGGATCACGGGGTCAGGAGATCGAGCCCATCCTGGCTAACATGGTGAACCCCGTCTCTACTAAAAATACAAAAATTAGCCGGGCATTGCGGCAGTCTCCTGTAGTCCCAGGTACTCGGGAGGCTGAGATAGGAGACTGGCGTGAACCCGGCAGGCGGAGCTTGCAGTGAGCCGAGTTGGCGCCACTGCACTTCAGCCTGGGCAACTGAGTGAGACTCCATCTCAAATAAATAAATAAATAAGTATAACAAACGGGCCTGTGGCAGGGCGCAGTGGCTCACGCCTATAATCCCAGCACTGTGGGAGGCTGAGGCAGGCAGATCACCTGAGGTCAGGAATTCAAGACCAGCGTGTCCAACATAGTGAAACTCCATCTCTACTAACAATACAAAATTAGCTGGGTGTGGTGGTGGGTGCTGTAATCTCAGCTACTCGGGAGGCTGAGGCAGGAGAATCACTTGAACCCAGGAGGTGGAGGTTGCAGTGAGCCAAGATCACGCCACTGCACTCCAGCCTGGGCAACAGTGTGAGACTCTGTCTCAAAAACAAACAAAACAAACAAACAAACAAAACAAAACAAAACAACAAAAAAAAACAAGGCTGGGTGTGGTGGCTCACGCCTGTAATCCCAGCACTTTGGGAGGCTGAGGCGGGTGGATCACGAGGTCCAGAGATTGAGACCATCCTGATCAACAAGGTGAAACCCCATCTCTACTAAAAATACAAAAATTAGCTGGGTGTAGTGGCCTGCGCCTGTAGTCCCAGCTACTCAGGAGGCTGAGGCAGGAGAATCATTTGAATCCAGGAGACAGAGGTTGCAGTGAGCTGAGATTGCACCACTACACTCCAGCCTGGCAACACAGCAAAACTCCGTCTCAAACAACAAAAACACACCAAAAGCACCTGTGTACCACTCTCCAAGAATTAACAAACATATTCTGCTAATTTTTTTTTGTTTCCTTTTTTTTCTAACAAGACCACAAAACAGAAAGTACTTTATTCTATACACCTTTTTTTAAATTTAATTTTAATTTTTCTTTTAGAATACAGTACTTAATGGTCACTCTTTTGTGAGTCATTTAATGGATCAAGGCTTTTCTTATTTATTGTATGTCATGTGACCTCAACCAATACTCTCCTTTTTTTGTTGTTGTTGTTTTTATTTTTTGTTTGTTTTGAGGTGGAGTCTCACTGTTGCCCAAGGATGGAATGTAGTGGCGTAATCTCGGCTCACTGCAAACTCAGCTTCCTGGGTTCAATAATTTTTTTTTTTTTTTTTTTGAGATGAACTCTCGCTCTGTCGCCCAGACTGTAGTGCAGTGGCGTGATCTCAGCTCACTGCAGCCTCTGCCTCCAGGGTTCAAGCAATTCTCTGCCTCAGCCTCCTGAGTAGCTGGGACTACAGGCGCAGGCCACTACACCCAGCTAATTTTTGTATTTTTAGTAGAGACGGGGTTTCACCTTGTTGATCAAGATGGTCTCAATCTCTGGATCTCGTGATCCACCCGCCTCGGCCTCCCAAAGTGCTGGGATTACAGTCATGAGCCACCACGCCCGGCCGAAGAATTTTTTTTTTGAGACGGAGTCTCGCTCTGTCTCCCAGGCTGGAGTGCAGTGGCCGGATCTCAGTTCACTGCAAGCTCCGCCTCCCGGGTTTACGCCATTCTCCTGCCTCAGCCTCCCGAATAGCTGGGACTACAGGCGCCAGACACCTCGCCCGGCTAGTTTTTTGTATTTTTTAGTAGAGACGAGGTTTCACCGTGTTAGCCAGGATGGTCTCGATCTCCTGACCCCGTGATCCGCCCGTCTCGGCCTCCCAAAGTGCTGGGATTACAAGCTTGAGCCACCGCACCCGGCCTGAATTTTTAAATTCAAATAAAAAAGTTTGGGCACGCTTACAGTCCCTCCAACAGCAGTGTGCGCACCTAGCTGCCAGTACCCTTCCTAGAATTGGGTGTCACAGTTACAGTTTCCTTCTTGTAGGGTTGGGGTGTTTTGGATTTGTATGTTTGCTTAAGATGTGCTGGGTTCAATCCATGAAGGCTCAGTGCTCGGCTGTGTTCTGAGAAGTTCCCAGTCTTTGTGGAGGGGAGAGGTATTCTAGCATCTCCCTACCCTCTCCTTCCCTCCTGGGACCTTAGCCACCCACAACTGCCCTCTGGAGTTTCCTCGAAGAGGTTCCCCAGAAGAGTTATTTGCTAAATTTGTCAACCCTACCACCACATTTCCTTTCTACTTAAAGATTTCAATCTCCATCACCTTTCATCTAGACTACAGCAGTCACCTTAGGCTCTTATCCCAACAGTCCGTTGTCAGCACATTGTATCCGGCCTCTGCTCAAAGCCTTCCTGCTACACTTCACATTCCATCTAAGCTCCTTAACTTGGCCTTCAAAGCCCTGCCAGACACAGGCCCGATCCTCTTCTCAGACTGCATCTCCCAGTGCTCCCCTTCCCCTGAAGTCTCCTGGTGGGTTCCTGGCAGGATAAGCTGGGTCTAGCCTCAGGGACTTGGCAATTATTATTATTATTATTATTTTATGAGACAGAGTTTTGCTCTTGTCACCCAGGCTGGAGTGCAATGGCATGATCATGGCTCACTGCAACCTCTGCTTTCTGGGTTCAAGTGATTCTCCTGCCTCAGCCTCCCTAGTAGCTGGGAGTACAGGTGCTCGCCACCAGGCCCAGAAAATTTTTGCATTTTTAGTAGAGATGGGTTTTTACCGTGTTAGCCAGGCTGGTCTTGAACTCCTGATCTCAGGGGATCTACCTGCTTCAGCCTCCCAAAGTGCTGAGATTACAGGCATGAGCCACTGTGCCTGGCCCCTTTGTACTTATTTACCTCTGCTTAGGATGCTCTTCCCCAAAGCATCTCTGTTTAAATGTCACCACACTAGAGAGGCCCTCCCAGACAATCTTGTCTAAAATAGCACCTCTTCTGCCCCTCACCCGAGCTCATCCACCCCACGTTATTTTTTCGTAACACATATCAGCCATTATTATTTTATTTTATGTATTTTATGTATTTATTGAGATGGAGTCTTGCTCTGTCGCCCAGGCTGGAGTGCAGTGGCACAATCTGAGCTCACTGCAACCTCTACCCCCCAGATTCAAGCAATTTTCCTGCCTCAGCCTCCCAAGTAGCTGGGACTACGGGCGGGGGCCACCATGCCTGCCTAATTTTTTTTTTTTTTTGAGACAGAGTCTTGTTCTGTTGCCCAGGCTGCAGTGCAGTGGAGGTGGCATGATCTTGCCTCACTGCAACCTCCGCCTCCCGGGTTCAAGCGATTCTTCTGCCTCAGCCTCCCGAGTAGCTGGGAGTACAGGTGCCTGCCACCATGCCTGGCTAATTTTTGTATTTTTAGTAGAGACGGGGTTTCATCATATTCACCAGGCTGGTGTCGAACTCCTGACCTTGTGATCTGCCCACCTCAGCCTCCCAAAGTACTGGGATTACAGGTGTAAGCCACCATGCCCAGCCAGCCATCATTATTTTATATTCGTACTTATTTATATGTTTGTTCTTTGTCTTATCCCGCCAAGAATGTAAGCTTGATAAAAACTGAAACCTTGAGTGTTTTACTTGTTTGTTTTCCCAACATTATCTCCCCAGTGCCGAGAATAATCCCTGGCACATGGTAGATGGACTCAGATGGTAGACCTGGATTTGACAAGCTGTACTGCACAGCAGTTAACAGCACAAATGTAGCTGGGCACAGTGGCTCATGCCTATAATCCCCACACTTTGAAAGAGGCCAAGGCAGGAGGATTGCTTGAGGCCAGGAGTTGAGGCTAGCCTGGGCAACATAGCAAGACCTCATCTCTCTCTATATATATTTTTTATTTTTATTTATGTATTTTTTTTTTTTTTTTTTTTTTTTGAGACGGAGTCTCACGCTGTTGCCCAGGCTGGAGTGCAGTGGCGCGATCTCGGCTCACTGCAAGCTCCGCCTCCTGGGTTCACGCCATTCTCCTGCCTCAGCCTCCTGAGTAGCTAGGACTACAGGCGCCCGCCACCGCGCCCGGCTAATTTTTTGTATTTTTAGTAGAGACGGGGTTTCACTGTGGTCTCGATCTCCTGACCTTGTGATCCGCCCGTCTCGGCCTCCCAAAGTGCTGGGATTACAGGCTTGAGCCACCGCGCCCGGCCTATTTATGTATTTTTTTTAGATGGGAGTTTTGCTCGTCACCCAGGCTGGAGTGCAATGGCGCAATCTTGGCTCACTGCAACCTCCGCCTCCTGGGTTCAAGTGACTCTCCTGCCTCAGACTCCCAAGTAGCTGGGATTATAGGCACAAACCACCACGTCTGCCATTTTATTGTATTTTTAGTAGAGGCAGGGTTTCACCATGTTGGCCAGGCTGGTCTCCAACTCCTGACCTCAGGTGATTCCACCTGCCTCGGCCTCCCAAAGTGCTGGGATTACAGGCATGAGCCACTGTGCATGGCAAGACCTCATCTCTTAAGACAAGTTAGCCAGCCATGGTGGCTGGCACCTATGGTCTCAGCTACTCAGGAGGCTGAGGCAGGAGGATCACTTGAGCCATGAATTTGATGCTAAAGTGAGCTATGATGCCCACCACTGCCCTCCAGCTCCAGCCTGGGCAAAGAGTGAGACCATCTCTTGGGGGGAAAAAAAAAGCACAAATATGAGTGAAGCCCCTCTGGGTTGACAGCAGTCCCTGTGCTGTTCTTTATCAGCTTGTAACTTGCGACACGTTACTTAACCATCCTTTTTATCATCTATAAAAGGAGGATGGTAATTTTTTTTTTTCTTGAAGCAGAGTTTCACTCTTGTTGCCCAGGCTGGAGTGCAATGGTGCAATCTCGGCCCACCGCAACCTCTGCCTCCCATGTTCAAGCAATTCTCCTGCCTCAGCCTCCTGAGTAGCTGGGATTACAGGCATGTGCCACCATGCCCAGCTAATTTTGTATTATCAGTAGAGATGGGGTTTCTCCATGTTGGTCAAGCTGGTCTCGAACTCCGGACCTCAGGTCATCTACCCACCTCGGCCTCCCAAAGTGCTGGAATTACAGGTGTGAGCCACCACGCCCGGCCGACAATCTATTTAATATGATAATTGTGAGAATTAAGTGAGTTCATTCATGTAAATACACAGGTTGGTGCTTAGTGCTTGTCATTACTATACTTCTTGAGTGAATTTAACACATAGTAGCCAGGCACAGTGGCTCACGCCTGTAATCCCAGCACTTTGGGACGCCGAGGCGAGTGGATCACCTGAGGTTGGGAGTTTGAGACCAGCCTGACCAAGATGGCGAAACCCTGTGTCTACTAAAAATACAAACAAACAAACAAAAAAATTAGCTGGACATGGTGGTGTGTGCCTGTAATCCCAGCTACCCTGGAGGCTGAGGCAGGGGAATTGCTTAAACCCGGGAGGTGGAGATTGTAGTAAGCCGAGATCGCACCACTGCACTCCAGACTGGGTGAGGGAGAGAGACTCTGTCTCAAAAAAAAAAAAAAAAAAAAAGCACATGTGATTTATTGCCATCATGCAACATGCAGGCATCAACCAAGCCCAAAGTGTTGATATTTATGATGTGCGTGGCACTCCCCCAGACAATGGACATAGATGGGCATGCACTGAAGTGAGCAAGACAGAGCTAAACCCAAGGAATTATTTGTAGAGTGCAGAGAAGCAAAAAGAAAGAAGGGAAGGAAGGAAGGAAGGAAGGAAGGAAGGAAGGAAGGAAGGAAGGAAGGAAAAGCACAGACTGTTACAGGAGATACAGTGTAGTCTGAGGGCAGGGAGGGCTTCTGGAGGCAGTGACATTGTCCTAGGACTAAGGATGTGTAGGTTGTAACTGCGTGGAAGGAAAGAGAGAAGCAAGTGTGAGAAAGTCCAGAACAGAGAAAAGAACCTGTAGAGAGACAGCAGTGGCTGGAGTGCAGGGTACTGGGAGAGATGAGGCTGGAGAATCTGCCAAGGGCTCATCACGCAGGGCCCAGGGGCCTCGGAAAGGGGTTTCACGGGAGCCATGAAAGGACCTGGAGGAGGAGAGCGACTCTGTCTGATCTGCGGTGAGACAAGTTTCCTCTGGCTGCTGTGTGGAGATGTCTTCTTCAGGTCTCCATCCAACTGCCACCTCACCAGAGATCCCCTGGTTTAAAAGAGCCCCTCCCCTGCCCCTCTCTACCTGCTTTATTATGTAATTGCTCTCGCCCGTCCCTAACATTATGTCACGCTCTCAAATGCTTGTTCCGATTCTCCCACTGCAATGGATACTACATGGGAACTAGGGTGGGGCAGGAGAGACTGGCCACACAAAGATTCATTAGGAGGGTGGTACAGACTGCTTCAGATCCAGATTTTTGACTTGCCAGGGGGGTTAGGAGCAGCTGTTGGGATGGAAGAAAGCAGGAGGTTGGAGGACGAAGTTCATCTGGAAGCTTCATTTGCATAGCACTTTACATAAGACTTGAGAAACATCAACTATCCATGTCAAAGAATGGGGCGGGGAAGCTATTGGAGACCACGGTGGTGTTGCTGAAGTTTCAAACCAGCCATTCTTCAGGTTATAAATCATCAAGGGCTTAGGATCTCTCACAGGAGTGAAGAGAAACAGAAGGAATGGAGAAATGTTTAAGATATAATGCACAGGACTTGGTGTCTGGATGTGGGGCATGAGGAAAAGGGAAAGTGATGCCTACATTTCTAGCTTGAGCAACTGAATGGATGGTGCCATCTCCTCAGAGCAGAGGGAGGAGGAGCAAGTTTTGTGGTTCAGATGGTGAGTTCACCTTTTTTTGGAAACGGAGTCTCGCTCTGTCACCAGGCTGGAGTGCAGCGATGCGATCTTGGCTCACTGCAACCTCCGCCTCCCAGGTTCAAGCAATTCTCCTGCCTCAGCCTCCCGAGTAGCTGGGACTACAAGTGCCTGCCACCACACCCGGCTAATTCTTGTATTTTTAGCAGATGGGATTTCACCATGTTGGCCAGGATGGTTTCAATCTCTTGACCTCATGATCCACCTGCCTCTGCCTCCCAAAGTGCTGGGATTACAGGCATGAGCCACCACGCCCAGCCTTGTTTTGCCCAGGCTTTTTTGTGCAGTGGCGTGATCTCTGCTCATTGCAACCTCTGCCTCCCGGTTCAAGTGATTCTCCTACCTCAGCCTCCTGAATAGCTGGGATTACAGGCATGAGTCACCACGCCCAGCTAATTTTGGTATTTTTAGTAGAGACCGGGTTTTACCATGTTGGCCAGGCTGATCTCAAACTCCTGACCTCAGGCGATCTGCCTGCCTTGGCCTCCCAAAGTGCTGGGATTACAGGCGTGAGCCACCACACCTGGCTGTGAGTTTACTTTTGGATGGAGGAGTCCAAGGTTCCTAGGGAGCCTCCTGCAGGAGGATTCCAGGAGTTAGAGGGTTCTGAGCCGGGGCTAGTCTTGACTTAAGAGATGGTGGTTGGAATAAACATGGAAATCATGAAAAGTTACTGGAGCCTTAGAGATTAATGCCCCTTTTTTCCCCTGAGATGTCTTTAGGCAAATCACCAGAAATGCTTATATGGGAGTGCTTTCTGGTTACAACCTGGCTTCTCCACCTCACCTAGATGGTTCTGTAACCCCCAGACACTAATAGCAATGGAAGGTCCATTAAAGGGAGAAGTCCTGGAAGCTGAAGCTTCATTAGTTTCACAGTATCTGCCTCAGCCCTTGAGGACTTGGATGAGAGGGGGCAGTTGAGGCAAGAATCCTTAGCAGCCCCACCAACTGATGGAGGGGTCCAGAAGTGTCCTGTGGGGTGAGGGAGAAACAGAGTGGCCAGGGAGGTGGGAGGAGCCTGGGAAAGACTGGAATCACAGAAGGAACGATGTTTAGCGGATCATCATCACTAGCAATCAACGGCCAGGTTCTGCTAATTTTTCCTTCTTAGTCTCTCCCCCCATCTCCACTGCCACCTTCTGGCCAACAGCTCCCATTACACACAGGTGACTGCTGGTATCCTCCCTGTCTCCAGTCTTACAGACATCCCATGCATCTTGTTACATACATCACCCTTTGTAAAGTGGAACATGGGTCATGCCAATCTTTTTTTTTTTTTTTTTTTTGAGACAGAGTCTGGCTTTGTTGCCAGGCTGGAGTATAGTGGTGTGATCTTAGCTCACTGCAACCTCTACCTCCCGGGTTCAAGCAGTTCTCCTGCCTCAGCCTCCCAAGTAGTTGGGACTACAGGCACACGCCTCCACGCCAGGCTAATTTTTGTATTTTTAGTAGAGACGCGGTTTCACCATGTTGGCCAGGATGGTCTCGATCTCTTGACCTCACGATCCATCCGCTTCGGCCTCCCGAAGTGCTGGGATTACAGGCGTGAGCCACCGTACCCAGCCTGGGTCATGCCAATCTTTTGCTTAACAACTTTCTTTTTTTTTTTTTTTTTTTTTTTTTTGAGGCGGAGTCTCGCTCTGTCGCCCAGGCTGGAGTGCAGTGGCGCGATCTCGGCTCACTGCAAGCTCCGCCTCCCGGGTTCCCGCCATTCTCCTGCCTCAGCCTCCCGAGTAGCTGGGACTACAGGCGCCGCCACCACGCCCGGCTAATTTTTTTGTATTTTTAGTGGAGACGGGGTTTCATTGTGTTAGACAGGATGGTCTCGATCTCCTGACCTCGTGATCCGCCCGTCTCGGCCTCCCAAAGTGCTGGGATTACAGGCTTGAGCCACCGCGCCCGGCCTGCTTAACAACTTTCAATAGCTCCCTGTCACTTCCAAGCGAATGCCCCAAACCTAGCCTGGCATGCTGGGCCCTAGCCACTTGGAGCCAGGTGATCTCTCCAACAGTGACTTAACCTGCTCCCTCATAAAGAAGACAGGCTAGGGCTGGGTGTGGTAGCTCATGCCTGTAGTCCCAGCACTTTGGGAGGCTGAGACAGGAGGGCTGCTTGAGGCCAAGAGTTCAAGACCAATCTGGGCAACATAGAGAGACCTCTCACTTTCACTACAAAAAAATAAAAAATAGCCGGGCCTGGTGGTGTGTACCTGTAGTCTCAGCTATTTGGAAGGCTGAGGTGGGAGGACCACCTGAGCCCAGGAGGTCGAGGCTGCAGTGAGCTATGATCACACCACTGTACTCCAGCCTGGGGCACAAGCTGATTCACTGTCCCCCTTCCCCCCACCGCCGAGCCATGAGCCTTGTGGAGGCTGTGTCATATTCCTGGAGTGCCTGCCTTCATGCCTAAATTTTTCAAGGTCAGGTTCAAATGATACTTCTCTAGGAAGCCTTCCCTGATACCCCACTGGGTATCCAACCTGACCCTTGGAGAGTTCCTTGACCACTCTTCTTTTGAGATACCACAGCACTGCCATGCCTTTTACCAAGCTCACAGCTTATCCCACAATGAGACTAAGTTCTTTTTTTTTTTTTTTTTTTTTTTTTTTTGAGACAGAGTCTCGCTCTGTCGCCCAGGCTGGAGTGCAGTGGCCGGATCTCAGCTCACTGCAAGCTCCGCCTCCCAGGTTTACGCCATTCTCCTGCCTCAGCCTCCCGAGTAGCTGGGACTACAGGCGCCCGCCACCTCGCCCGGCTAGTTTTTTTGTATTTTTTTTTTTTTTAGTAGAGATGGGGTTTCACCGTGCTAGCCAGGATGGTCTCGATCTCCTGACCTCATGATCCGCCCGTCTCGGCCTCCCAAAGTGCTGAGATTACAGGCTTGAGCCACCGCGCCCGGCCGAGACTAAGTTCTTAAGAGCAGGGACTGTGCCATCTTCCCTCCTGTCTCTCCCACTGCACGCAGCACAGGGCCAGACAGGAAACAGGCAGAGGAAATGCTGGTTAGGAGAACATGCTCGTTGACATGCTTGTGTATGAACAAGAGGTCACAAGTTTAACTGCCTTTAGGTGCCAGATATGACAAATTTGTTAAGTTGCCTGGTGCAAGACAATTGGGAATGGTGGGACCTATGGTACATTGGAGACGTCATTCTCTTGCCTGAAGTATTTTTTCTTTTCTTTTTTTTATTTTTTTGAGATGGAGTTTTGCTCTTGTTGCCCAGGCTGGAGCGCAATGGCGTGATCTTGGCTCACCGCAATCTCCGCCTCCCGGGTTCAAGCAATTATCTGCTTCAACCTCCCGAGTAGCTGGGATTACAGACACGTGTCACCACGCCTGGCTAATTGTGTATTTTTAGTAGAGACAGGGTTTCTCCATGTTGGTCAGGCTGGTCTCGAACTCCCAACCTCAGGTGATCCACCTGCCTCAGCATCCCAAAGTGCTGGGATTACAGGCGTAAGCCACCGTGCCTGGCTTCCTGAAGTATTAATAATACCCAGAACATTAAAACACTACGTAAACCGGCCAAGCGTGGTGGCTCAAGCCTGTAGTACCAACACTTTGGGAGGCTGAGGTGGGTGGATCACCTGAAGTCAGGAGTTTGAGACCAGCCTGGGCAACATGGTAAAACCCTGTCTCTACTAAAAATACAAAAATTAGCTGAGTGTGGTGGTGCACACATGTAATCCCAGCTACTTGGGAGGATGAGCCATGAGAATTGCCTGAGCCCGGGAGGCAGAGGCTGCAGTGAGCCAAGATTGTGACACTGCACTCCGGCCTGGGTGACAGAGCAAGACTATCTCAATAAATGAATACATACATAAATAAACACTATGTAAAGCACACCAGAAGGCTAACCTTGACCTTAAGATCATGGATGTGAGACACTGAATTATAGTGAAATACACTCTGCATTTAGGTGGTCCTTTAGAGCTTTTTTTTTTTTCCATACTTTAAAATTTTTAAATTTACTGTAGAGAGAACATCTCACTATGTTGCCCAGGCTGGTCTTGAGCTCCTGGCCTCAAGTGGTCCTCCTGCCTTGGCCTCCCAAAGTGCTGGGGTTACAGGTGTGAGCCACCGCACCTGGCCCTTCAGATCTTTCAAAGCAATTTTACATCAGCAACTCTATCCTCAGTTTACAAAGGAAACTGAAGCTCAGAAAGGTGAAGTTAATTGCTCAAGGTCACATATCAAGGAGTTAATGGCACAAGGCTAGGGCCAATTCATTCAGACTCTGGCCTGGGATCCCCTCTTTTGGGGGTGATGGGAGGAGGGTCTAGAAAATATAGGCATCATCCACTTTTCTTTCAACTCAAACTTCATCTGTAAAACACGACCAACAATCCTCTTCGCAGGGAAGAGCTAAACTGAATGGAGGAAGGGGAGCTTCTCAGGGCTTCCTAATCTGGCCTTTTAGGGCGGGCTTTAGGTGGTAAAATTTTGTGACAGCAAGTGCATTCTTGTGGCTTAGACTGCTTGGCTAGGAATCTTGACTTCAGGATCTGTCACTGTGTTTAACGCCTGAGCCTCAATTCGTTTGTAAAATGGAGCATTGTTAGGATTAGAAGAAATAATCAATGCATAAAGTAGTGTCAGTAGAAGGTAGCTGTTATTTATTGTTCTATTCTGGGGTAAAAGTATCAGATTCTCAAAGGGGTTCTTAACCTAGAACGTTTTCGAACAGATGGCAAAGGTGTTTGAAAGCTATCAGGAAACCATCCTCGTGTAAAACGAAACAGCGCTACAGAAGTGGGCTGCCCTGGGAACTGGGAAGCCCAGGTTCCACTGCTAACTTGTTTCAGCTCACTGGGTGATCTGTAAATAAAAAGGGAGGTGGCGGTGGTCCGAGCTGGCAGCCGCAATGCAGCCCCCAGGTAGCTCTAGGGGCAGACAGTAAAGGCGCTCCGAGGAGGGGCGAGCGCGCAGCCACCGGGAGACTACACCTCCCAGGCTGCCTTGCGCGCCGGGCGGCGCCCTACGCTAGCACGCGAGCCTCCCCGTACCCCCACCCTCCAGTTACTGTCTCTCGCGAGAAGACGGGCCGCGCCGACGGTAGCGATAGCGAGCGGTGGCGGCGGTGGTGGTGGTGGTGGCGGCCGAGACGGCGGCGGCCATTTTGGTGAGGCCTCGGGAGCGACGGCGGCGGTTCGCTGGGAGTAGCGTCTGCCCTTTTTCCTACCCACCGTCCGCATCTGTGTGCTCCGAGAAGAGGCAGTGGAGGCAAGGCGGTGGCAGTAGCTGCAGTCTCCAGGGGAGTTTAAAGGCCGCAAAGGCGGTGGCCAAGAGGGAGCCCTCCCCCCTCCTCGGCGGGAGGGGGGGTGGTGCGCACGCCCCCGAGGACGCAGGTAAGGAGAGGGAGACAAGATGGCGGACGTCCCACAGTTCCCCCTCCCCTGACGGCTGACTGCGCGCGCATCTTTCCGCCACCGCCTCCCCTCCCACCTTCCCGGGGTGCTGCGCGCGCACCCTCAGCCGGGGCCCCGGGGCCGGTGCGCGAGGCTGTCGGCGCGCGCCCATAGAGATAGAGTGAGGGGGTCAGGCCGGCCGGCGCTGGGCCCCGCGTCTCCTCTCCCTTCCCGCTCTTCTGCGCACGCGTGCCTGAGCAAGCGAGCGAGCGAGCCCTGAGAGGACGGACCCAGGTGCGCTCCTGCCCGCCCACCAACCCAGTCACCCGTCAGGGGCGCGCGGGAAGAGGAAGGGGGGCGTGGGACGAGTAGTCGGGGCGCGCGCCCACCACATCCAGCCGGGGCATCAGGACCTGGTGGCACGAACCCTCCCTTCTCTCAGCCTTTCGCGGTCGGGTGATGGGGGGGGGCTCCCTGACGGGCTCGGATGAGGGGCTTCCCAGCCCCGCGACCCTTGTGTGCGTGGGCTCGGGTTCTGGCGGGAGCCCCCGGGCCGTGCGCGCAGCCGGCTCTCTCCGCCTCCAGCCGCGCACGCGCGGGCCCCTCCCCCGCCCGGCGCGCACGTTGGGTGGGGTGGGAGTCTGGAGGGGGCGGGGCTATCGCAGGGCTAGTGGCAACTTGGGCAGAGGTCAGGGGTCACGCGAGGTCAGTCCGCCAGGAGGGCTAGGGAGACGGTCACGAAACCTGGAGTGAAGAGTTCAGGCTTGTTGGCTTCTGGTGAGCTCGGGTCTTGGGAACGTGTGGCGGAGGAGGGAGTGAATCAAAGGCGGCACCGTGGTTTAGGAATTTCCTTAAACACAGGGGAAGCATTTCCGGGCCTCCTGCGGGTTCACACTGCCTGTTTCCGGCGCGTGGTTCTTGGCAGTGCGGCTTCTCGCTTTTGACTGCTCCTGAGTCTCCCATTTGCTGTGGTTCTTGTGTTTGGGGAAGTGTCTAATGGCGCAGGTATGGGATTCACAGTGCCCTGCCCTGAATCCTGGGCGGATTTTCCTGTCACCTGCATGTTTGTTGACTCTTCCCGGGAGTTCCACTCTCATTTCTGCGTCCAGCCCTCACTGGAAAGACACGCAGGCAGGTAGCACCTTTCTGAGGCTCTGGATGTGACAGCTTTTTTTTTGCTGTAATTTTTTTGGTTTTGTTTTCCATTCTATGGTTGGAGCCTTCACACTTAAAATTTTTGAACTTTCTTGCTTAACTCCTTTCCTGCTCCTGCCCCCAGGCAGGATCGTATGTCCCTACAGAATTCGCAAAACAGGATTCGTCTTCACAAAACATGATTTGCATTTCCCTGAAATATGTGCTTTTCATACTGTTGTTTTTCTGTTTCTAGTCTTTGAACTGATTTGGGTATGTTTAAACGTCTCAAAAAAACTGGAGTAAATAATACGCTTTGATGGATGTTGGCAAATGTGGAAGAGTTCCTCACTGTTCTTCTGTTTCAGGTGTGATTCCCTTCAGTACGGCGGCACCGTGGAAGTGCAGACTTTCACAGGGGGTGTGGTCTCAGCTCACACAGGTGAGGGATCTGCTACCATTTTGTGTGCTGATGCTAATGGGAGAAATGTTTGAGATAATGAAAGCAATTATAGGTCAGTATTGGGGATTTTCACTCTAGAGAAACACGGGAATGTTTGCATGTGATTTTTCTGTGGAGGGTTTGATTATAGCAGTGCAACAACAGAACTGAGGCTGTGGGTTAAGGAAAACGTGGTCAACCTGGCTCTACCAGGAAGAATAGCAGGTTTTCCATGGTTTTGGCATTAAGACTATGTGGATTGAAGTCCTCCTACCACTTTTTTACTGTGTGACCTTCCGCAAATCATAAGGTTTTAAAACTTTTTTACTTATAGAACAGATTATATTAGAATGTAAGCTCCATTTAGGTTGGGAATCCTTTCTGCATGGCTTTATCCGTTGTGTGTAGGAGGAAATAAATATTTGTTATGCTGTGAGAAGCACTTGGTTTTTTTTTTTTGAGACGGAGTCTCGCTCTCACGCTGGCTGGAGTGCAGTGGCGCAATCCCGGCTCACTGCAAGCTCCACCTCCTGGGTTCACACCGTTCTCCTGCCTCAGCCTCCCGAGTAGCTGGGACCACAGGCGCCCGCCACTACACCCGGCTAATTTTTTGCATTTTTTTTTTTTTTTTTTTTTTTTTTTTTTTTTTTTTTGAGACGGAGTCTCACGCTGTTGCCCAGGCTGGAGTGCAGTGGCGCGATCTCGGCTCACTGCAAGCTCCGCCTCCTGGGTTCACGCCATTCTCCTGCCTCAGCCTCCTGAGTAGCTGGGACTACAGGCGCCCGCCACCGCGCCCGGCTAATTTTTTGTATTTTTAGTAGAGACGGGGTTTCACTGTGGTCTCGATCTCCTGACCTTGTGATCCACCCGCCTCGGCCTCCCAAAGTGCTGGGATTACAGGCTTGAGCCACCGCGCCCGGCCATTTTTTGCATTTTTAGTAGAGACGGGGTTTCACCGTGTTAGCTAGGATGGTCTCGATCTCTTGACCTCGTGATCCACCTGCCTCGGCCTCCCAAAGTGCTGGGATTACAGGTGTGAGCCACCACGCCCGGCCAGCACTTGGTTTTTAAGGTAGATGTGAGGATTATAGAATACATCAAACAAGTACTAAAAGTATCTCATACATATTAAGTGCTGAAGAAATGTAACCTGTAATTTCTGTGTTTTTCTTTATTCAGTGTTATTTCTGGTTTTTTAAAAATAATTTTGCATCCCCTTTAACTGCATTTCTGTCTTCTTCTTATCCTATTTAGGTGCTCCAGAGGCTGGTGGACCTGAGCGGAGGCTGGGACGCCCTGGTGGGCCCCGGGCCCTGGAAGGCGGGTCCCGGTGGCCGGTGGCCCAGAATGAGGCCAGCTCCCAGCATGCCCTGCAGCCGGACGCCAGCCCCTCGGCCAGCAGCAGTGGTGATAACGACCCAGTCATTCTTCAGGCATCCAAGGAGGAGCCTGGGAGTGGGACCATGCAGAGCAGCCCCTCCCCTGCTCACCCTCAGCTCCCAGTCCTACAGACACAGGTTTGAAAGTGGGGAGAGGTCCTTCTCTGCTTCTGCTTTGTGGATTGTTGGGTGTGAGGCAGAAGAAATGTGACGGGAATATTTGTGGAGAGTTTTGGAGAATCTTTGGTACTCAGGGGGCTGGGCTGTAGTGTGTCAGGTCTGTTGGATACTCACATTCCATTTAACATTAGTGTAATGTGTCCAAGAGTGCAAAAACTCCTCATTACCTAAAAGAGGTTGAATTAGGCTAGGTTGGAAATGGAGGTCTGGGCACCATGCTTTTAAGACCGTACACTTTGAGAATAGTTTAACTTCTATCAGAACTGGAGTAGGATAAGCCTATGGATGATGTGTAGTGTTCATTCCTTTCTCATACCAAGGAAGGGTGTGGGGTAGGAAAAAAAAAGCATGGCTTTTAAACATACATCTAGGTGTGTGTACAGTCAGCTTTCTTTTTATTTTAATTTTTTAAAATTTTTTATAAAAAGGATTTCTTTATTGCGTCATCCTCGCATATGGGCCATGTTGATGTTTTCTGTATCCTCCCAGGTTTAGTATATGTGTTGCTAAAGTAAGCAGTACAGTAAGCTTTTCGTGTTTATAAATTTGATAGTTATAATTTTCCTGAGAAACTGGGGAAATTTGTGACAGTCTTGTCGTTTAGCTGAGGTTGGAATTTGAGTGGCGCAGTGTAAGGCTTATGTCCTGGAGTGAATTTGTGAATTCCCTGAATATCCACATTTTAGTAGGACTTTGTTTTCCATTTTTTTCTTTTCTTTCTTTTTTTTTTTTTTTTTTAATGAGATGGAGTCTCTTTCCATCACCCAGGCTGGAGTGCAATGGCACGATCTCAGCTCACTGCAACCTCTGCCTCCCAAGTTCAAGCACATGTCCCGCCTCAGCCTCGCGAGTAGCTGGGATTACAGGCACCCACCATCATACCTGGCTAATTTTTATATTTTTGTAGAGATGGGGTTTCACCATGTTGACCAGGCTGGTCTTGAACTCCTGACCTCAGGCGATCCACCCACCTCGTCCTACCAAAGTATTGAGAGTACAGGTGTGAGCCACCGGACCTGGCCTGTTTTCCTTTTCTTTTCTTTTCCTTTCCTTTCTTTTCTTTTCTTTTCCCCTCCCTTCCTCTCTCTCTCTCTCCTTCCTTCCTTCTTTCCTTCCTTTTCCTTTCTTTTCTTTCTTTTTTTCTTTTTCTTTCTCTTTCTCTTTCTGTCTGTTTTTCTGTCTTTCTTTCTTTTGAGTCTCGCTCTGTCACCAGGCTGAAATGCAGTGGTATGATCTCGGCTCACTGCAACCTCCACCTCCCCGGTTCAAGCGATTCTCCTGCCTCAGCCTCCCGAGTAGCTGGGACTCTAGGTGCACGCTACCACACCTGGCTAATTTTTGTGTTTTTAGTAGAGGTGGGGTTTCACCATGTTTGCCAGGATGATCTCGATCTTTTGACCTTGTGATCCCCACCCGCCTCAGCCTCTCAAAGTGCTGGAATTACAGGTGTGAACCACTGCGCCTGGCTCAGAGTTTCACTCTTGTCCAGGCTGGAGTGCGGTGGTACGATCTCGGCTTACTGCAACCTCCACCTCCTGGGTTCAAGTAATTCCCCTGCCTCAGCCTCTTGAGTAGCTGGGATTACAGGCATCCGCCACCACGCCCAGCTAATTTTCTGTATTTTTAGTAGAGATGGGGTTCACCATGTAGGTTAGGTTGGTCTCGAACTCCTGACCTCTGGTAATCCACCTGCCTCAACCTCAAAAAGTACTAGGGGCCGGGCGCGGTGGCTCAAGCCTGTAATCCCAGCACTTTGGGAGGCCGAGACGGGCGGATCATGAGGTCAGGAGATTGAGACCATCCTGGCTGACATGGTGAAACCCCGTCTCTACTAAAAAATACAAAAAACTAGCCGGGCAAGGTGGCGGGCGCCTGTGGTCCCAGATACTCGGGAGGCTGAGGCGGGAGAATGGCGTGAACCCGGGATGTGGAGCTTGCAGTGAGCCGAGATCTGGCCACTGCACTCCAGCCTGGGCGGCAGAGCGAGACTCCGTCTCAAAAAAAAAAAAAAAAAAAAGTACTAGGATTACAGGTGTGAGCCACCGTGCCCAGCCATATCTGCCTTCCTTTCATCCGCCCGTCCGTCCAGACGTGGCACAATCTCGGCTTACTACAACCTCTGCTTCCTGGTTCAAGCGATTCTCCTGCCTCAGGCTCCTAAATAGCTGGGATTACAGGCTCGCGCTACCACACCTGGCTAATTTCTGTACTTTTAGGAGAGACGGGGTTTCACCATGTTAGTTAGGCTGGTCTGGAACTCCCGACCACATGATCCACCCGCCTTGGCCTCCCAAAGTCCTGGGATTACAGACGTGAGCCACTAAGCCTGGCTTCCATTTCTTAATGCTTTTGGAGTACCTTGTAAAGTGACGTGTTGGGTGTTTGAGAACAGTGGCTATGCCTCCAGCCCTTGCCTGTCCAGTGAAGAGGTTAAGGTGGCTTGGGATTTTGTTGGTGGCTGTTGAATTTAGTGGTAGCTTACATTTATTGCATAAGTGAATTTGCCACACTTGTGAAAATGGAGGGAAAATAGGGAGTTGTTTATGTGAATGAAATCACTGAGGCTCTGAAAGGATCAGAATTTGAAATCATGCTATATATGTGTGTGTGTGTGTGTGTGTGTGTGTGTGTGTGGGTTTTTTTCCCCCCAAGTCATAGTCTTACTCTGTCATCCAAGCTGGAGTGCAATGGCGCGATCTCGGCTCACTGCAACCTCCGCCTCCCAGGTTCAAACGATTCTTGTGCCTGAACCTCCTGAGTAGCTGGGATTACGGCTTCCGCCACCATGCCCAGCTAATTTTCACATTTTCAGTAGAGACGGGGTTTCGCCATGTTGGCCAGGTTGGTTTCAAACTCCTGACCTCAGGTGATCCACCCGCCTCGGCCTCCCAAAGTGCTGGGATGACAATTGTGAGCCACCATCCCCGGCCTATATGGGTCTCTGTGTGTGTGTGTGTATATATATACACGTAGATATACACATACATACATATACATACATATATACATGTTTTTAAGTTTGGGGACTGTGTAAATGTCAGGACATAATTCTTTCATGTCAAGCATGTATAAACTTGGCTTTGCCATCGGAGTCCCTTATTAAAACTTTATCCCAAACGTTTGTGTTTATGAAAATAAGATTTACACATTACTCTACGTAGTTTTTTCTTGTGAAGATGGAATGAAATAATGTACCTGAAACACTCAGCACAGTGCTAAGCATTTATTTTTGCCATCGTTTTCCACTTTTCTAGATGGTGTCGGACGGCATGACAGGCAGCAATCCTGTGTCCCCTGCCTCATCCAGTTCCCCAGCCTCTAGTGGGGCAGGCGGCATCTCCCCCCAGCACATAGCTCAAGATTCCTCCCTGGATGGACCTCCAGGACCCCCAGATGCTGCCACAGTGCCCCTGGAGGGGTTCAGCTTATCCCAGGCTGCTGACCTGGCTAACAAGGGCCCGAAGTGGGAGAAGAGCCATGCCGAAATCGCGGAACAGGCCAAGCATGTACGTATTAGGAAGGCTCATGAAGATTTTTGGGAGTCATCTTCACTAAACTCCCACATCCTCTTGAGTATTTTAGGTTTCTTTTCTTTTTTTGTCATGGATTTAACCTATATACCTTAACGTATATGATTGTGAGCAGATTGCTTGAATACTGAGTCTCATTTTCCTTGCTGTAAATAAAAAAGGAATGATATAATAATTTGTAGGCTATTAGGAGGTTTAAATTATAGGAGCAAGGCCGGGTGCAGTGGCTCACACCTGTAATCCCAGCACTTTAGGGGGCTGAGACAGGCAGATCTCTTGAGCTTGGGAGTTCAAGACCAGACTGGGCAATGTGGTAAAACCCCATCTCTGTAAAAAGTACAAAAAATTATCTGGGCATAGTGGCACATGCCTGTAGCAGTCCCAGCCACCCAGGAGCCTGAGTTGAGAGGATCACCTGAGCCCAGGAGGTCAGGGCTGCAGTGAGCCATGATTATGCCACTGCACTCCAGCCTGAGCAGCCAAGTGAGATCCTGTCTCAAAAAAAAAGGGAAAAAAGGAGAAAATAGACATGAAAGCACTTTGTAAGCTGTGATGCTCTTAAGATTTACTGGTTTCTACTTATTTCTGTCCTGCAGTGTGTTACATTTATCCAGTGGTAAGTGTGGTCTCGGCTAGCAGCATTAGCATCACCTGGAACTTACTAAAAACACAAATTCTCTTTCAGGCGTGATGGCTCATGCCTGTAATCCCAGCACTATGGGAGGCTGAGGTGGGTGGATCACCGGAAGTCAGCCTGGCCAACGTGGCAAAACCCCGTCTCTACTAAAAATACAAAAATTAGGCTAGCGTGGTGGTGCAGGCCTGTAGTCCTAGCTACTCAGGAAACTGAGGCAGGAGAATTGCTTGAACCAGGGAGGCAGAGGTTGCAGTGAGCTGAGATGATGCCACTGCACGCCAGCCTGGGTAACAATGAGACTCCTCCTCAAAAAAAAAAAAAAAAAAAAAACAAACGCAAATTCTCGGTACTCCTCACCCACTGACCCATTTGAAACTATGAGGGTAGGGCCCAGCAATCTGTTTTTATTTATTTTTTTTATTTTATTTATTTATTTTTTTGGAGACGGAGTCTCGCTCTGTCACCCAGGCTGGACTGCAGTGGCACGATCTCAGGTCACTGCAAGTTCGGCCTGCCAGGTTCACGGCCATCCTCTTGCCTCAGCCTCCCAAGTAGCTGGGACTACAGGCGCCCGCCCCCAAGCCTGGGTAATTTTTTTGTATTTTTAGTAGAGACAGGGTTTCACCATGTTGGCCAGGATGGTCTCAATCTCCTGACCTCGTGATCTGCCTACCTCAGCCTCCTGAAGTGCTGAGATTACAGGCGTGGGCCACCATGCGCGGCCTATCTTATTTTATTTTATTTATTTGTTTATTTTGAGATGGAGCCTTGCTCTGTCTCCAGGCTGGAGTGCAGTGGCGCAATCTCGGGTCACTGCAACCTCTGCCTCCTGGGTTCAAGTGATTCTCCTGCCTCAGCCTCCCTAGTAGCTGGGACTACAGCCGTGCACTGCCACACTCAGCAATTTTTTGTATTTTTAATAGTGACGGGATTTCACCATATAGGCAGGATGGTCTCGATCTGTTGACCTTGTGATCTGCCAGCCTCGGCCTCTCAAAGTGCTGGGATTACAGGTGTGAGCCACTCCACCTGGCCTCAATCTGTTTTCTTTTGTTTTTCTTGAGATGGAGTCTCGCTCTTTCGCCCAGGCTGGAGTGCAGTGGCATGATCTCGGCTCACTGCAAGCTCCACCTCCCGGGTTCACACCATTCTCCTGCCTCAGCCTCCTGAGTAGCTGGGACTACAGGCGCCTGCCACCACGCCCAACTAATTTTTTGTGTTTTTAGTAAAGACGGGGTTTAACTGTTTTAGCCAGGATGGTCTTGATCTCCTGACCTAATGATCTGCCCACCTTGGCCTCCCAAAGTGCTAGGATTACAGGCGTGAGTGCAATCTGTTTCTAAAAGTCCTCTAGATGATTCTGGTGTCTGCTCAAGTTTGAGAGCAGCTGGTCTAATATGCACGTCTGTCTTGATGTTTCCTTCACTATCAGGCCATTTAGTTCTGTCTCATCTCTGGCTGTCATTTTCTCTGATTTAGTTTTTATCAGGAGAGGACAGAATAACAAAGGCAGAGGCTGGGTGTGGTGGTTTTTGCCTATAATCTGAGCATTTTGGGAATCCCAGGCAGGCGGACTGCTTGAGCCCAGGAGTTCCAGACCAGCCTTGACATCGTGAAACCTCGTCTGTACGAGAAATAAAAAAAAAATTAGCTGGGCATGGGTTGCATGTGCCTATAGTCTCAGGTACTTGGGCAGCTGAGTTGGGAAGATAACCTGAGCCTAGGCAACAGAGTGAGACCCAGAAAAATCTCACTCAGATTTCTGAGTGAGATTCAGAAAAAGAAATAAGGCAGTTGTCCTGAATTTTTTGAGTCATCTCTGTCAAAAATATTTTAAATGCTTTTTTTATAAAAGACAATCAGTGTAGAAACTTTAGTAAAAATGACCAATTTTTTACATCTAACCAGTGTTAAACAATTCATGTATAATGTTTCATGTTTTTTACATAAACACATGCATTTTTACAAAAGTAGTATTTTTATAAACAACAGTGTGCCAGTTATAGCGTATTTCTAAGCTTAATGCATCATGAACATACTGTAAGTAGAATTCTAGGATGATGATAATCCCTTGTATCTAGAATCAAGAGGGAAGTATGTGTTCCTTACTCCTCTGGGAAGCTCCCCTTGGGATATGTTTTCCCAAGTCTCTTCTATGTCTATGGGGTGTGGAGATTGTGTTAAATAATGGAAAGCACATGAAATTTGCTGTCTGGAGTCCTCAGACCTATTTTTGATTGCCATCTTCTATTACTTTCTAGCTGTGTGATCTTGGGCAAATCACTTAATCTCCCTGATCTATTTTCCCTCTTCTGAAGAGAGTATAGTACCTGCCTGTAGGTTTGGTATGTGGACTAAGCATAAGCATAACACAATCAGCCCACTTATTGTTCAGGAATTCAGCCGTGGCAGTGAGACGGATTGTGTGTTTAGAACTGTTGATTGATCTGGCTCTCCCTGATTAGGAGGCTGAGATCGAGACTCGGATTGCTGAGCTGCGGAAGGAGGGTTTCTGGTCACTGAAGAGGCTGCCTAAGGTGCCAGAGCCCCCTCGCCCCAAAGGTCACTGGGACTATCTGTGCGAAGAGATGCAGTGGCTCTCTGCTGACTTTGCTCAGGAGCGCCGTTGGAAACGGGGTGTGGCCCGTAAGGTAGGTCTTCCACTGGGACTGCCTTCCTTTTCCTTTTCAGGTTTGTGCTTTCCGTTGAAAGGTGGGTTAGTTGGAAGGTGACCAAACAGAATGATGTAGGCATTAAGAGGCAAGCTCTTGACTTTCCAGATTTCTTGGCCTTGATTATTTTCTTTGCCTTTGGGTGGGGAAGTCTGGCTTTGAGTGTTTTCACCCTGGGTTTTCATTCCCACAGGTGGTGCGCATGGTGATCCGGCACCACGAGGAGCAGCGGCAGAAAGAGGAACGGGCCCGGAGGGAGGAGCAGGCCAAGCTACGTCGAATCGCTTCCACCATGGCCAAGGATGTCAGGCAGTTCTGGAGCAATGTGGAGAAGGTGGACAGTGGGGATCAGGAAAGGGAAATGGCCTTGGATTAGATTGGTAGATGGCATGGTAGTAGGAATTATCAAAACTTCTTGAGGGAGTAAGTATAATTTCAGGCAACTCTAATGATGATTATGTTGTGTGGATAAAAAAGTATAGTGGCAAAAATGAGTTCTTTCTTTGGGGTTGTTAATAGTTCTCCTTGACAGCTCTAGGCCACCTGTCCCTTGCAGGGCATTTAGCATGTGTTTACTAAAATGTATTTGTGCCACTTACATGCTTAAATTCTGCCGAAGTTCTCACTGCCCGTATAGTAAGTTGTAATTATTTCTTAAGTACTACCTGGATTCCGTCTATATTCTCGGTCTTGCCTCCTGCCATGTTCTTTCCTTCTCCCTTTCACTCCACACCCATCTTTCTTTTGTATATCTCTGGCCATTTACACATGGACTTTATGCTGCTGGGAATGCCTTTTTCCTCGTGTACTTAGGGAACAGCTACCTATTTTTTAGTTGTCTTGGACAGGGTCTTGCTGTGTGGCCTAGGCTGGAGTGCAGTGGTACGATCACGGCTTACTGCATCCTCAACCTCCTGGGCTCACGCGATCTTCCTGCTTCAGCCTCCCAAGTATCTGGGACTACAGGCACGTGCTACCACATCTTGCTAATTATGAAAAATTTTTTTTAATTTCCTTTTTTTTTTTTTTTTTTTAAATTTTTTTCTGAAACAGAGTCTCGCCCCATCACCCAGGGCAGTGGCGCAATCTTGGCTTACTGCAGCCTCTGCCTCCTGGGCTCAAGTGATTCTCCTGCCTCACTCTCCGGAGTAGCTGGGATTACAGGCATGTGCTACCATGTCTGGCTAATTTTTGTATATTTAGTAGAGACAGGGTTTTGTCATGTTGGCCAGGCTGGTCTTGAACTCCTGACCTCAGGTTATCCACCTGCCCCGGCCTCTCAAAGTGCTGGGATTATAGGCGTGAGCCACCGCAGCTGGCTTAAAAATATTTTTTTGTGGAGACAAAGTCTCGCTGTTACACACCAAGCTAATCTTGAATTCCTAGGCTCAAGGGATCCTCTCGCTTTGATCTCCCAAAGTGTGAACCACCATGCCTGGCTTCACCTACCTGTTTTTTTTTTGTTTTTGAGATGGAGTCTCGCTTTGTTCCCAGGTTAGAGTGCAGTGGTTCAATCTGGGCTCACTGCAACCTTTGCCTCCCAGGTTCAAGCAATTCTCCTGCCTCTGCCTTCCGAGTAGCTGAGATTACAGGCGCCCACCACCAAGCCTGGCTAATTTTCGTATTTTTAGTAGAGATGGGGGTTTCACCATGTTGGTCAGTCTGGTCTCGAACTCCTGACCTCCTGTGATCCTCCCGCTTCAGCCTTCCAAAGTGCTGAGAATACAGGCATGAGTCACTGTGCCCAGCCCACCTGCCTACTTTTTGAAATCCAATTCCAGCTGGGTGTGGTGATACATGCCTGTAGTTCCACCTATGTGGGAGGGCAAGGCAGAGGAGGATCATTGGAGCCCAGGAGTTTGACACCAACCTGGCCAACATAGTGAGACCTCATCTCTTTTTTTTTTTTTTTTTTTTTTTTTTGAGACGGAGTCTCGCTGTGTCGCCCAGGCTGGAGTGCAGTGGCCGGATCTCAGCTCAATGCAAGCTCTGCCTCCCGGGTTTTTACGCCATTCTCCTGCCTCAGCCTCCCGAGTAGCCGGGACTACAGGCGCCCGCCACCTCGCCCGGCTAGTTTTTTGTATTTTTTAGTAGAGACGGGGTTTCACCGTGTTAGCCAGGATGGTCTCGAACTCCTGACCTCGTGATCCGCCCATCTCGGCCTCCCAAAGTGCTGGGATTACAGGCTTGAGCCACCGCGCCCGGCCGAGACCTCATCTCTTAAAAAAAAATCAGATTGCAAATCTTCCCTCCAACTGAGGCTAAGCTGGCTCTTCTTCCTGCATGCTCCCTTTGTGCTTCCTTTAGACCATAATAAGTCCCGAAGGTTATTTAGCCTTACTCTCCTAAGAGGCCAGCCCGGGATCTGGTTAAAGAAGGCCTCCCTAAACATCGGGTAAAAGTACCTAAATAAATGGTTATCTTGGTGAGCAGTCCCTTTCACATCTGTGGCAGGTGGTGCAATTCAAGCAACAGTCCCGGCTTGAGGAAAAGCGCAAAAAAGCCCTGGACCTGCATTTGGACTTCATTGTCGGGCAAACTGAAAAGTACTCGGACCTTCTGTCTCAGAGCCTCAACCAGCCGTTAGCCTGCAGCAAAGCAGGCTCTTCCCCTTGCCTCGGCTCTTCCTCAGCTGCCTCCAGTCCTCCACCCCCTGCTTCCCGCCTGGATGATGAAGGTGTGTGTTCTCTTTGGCCCTGTTACTCTTCCTCGTGTACCCTTTCCAGAGCTGAAAAACCCACCCTGTGGCTTGCAGGGCCCGTGGACTTTGTGACCTTGTTCTCCTGCTATAGATGGGGACTTTCAACCCCAAGAGGAGGAGGAAGAGGATGATGAGGAAACGATTGAGGTAGAAGAACAACAGGAGGGCAATGATGCAGAGGCCCAGAGGCGTGAGATTGAGCTGCTTCGCCGTGAGGGAGAATTGCCACTGGAAGAGCTGCTCCGTTCCCTTCCCCCTCAACTACTGGAAGGGCCTTCCAGCCCCTCTCAAACCCCCTCATCTCATGATAGTGACACCCGAGATGGGCCTGAAGAAGGTGCTGAAGAAGAGCCCCCTCAGGTGTTGGAGGTATAGGCAGAAGGAGCAGAGGGGAGGGTTCAGAGGGGGAGCAGAGGGAGAGGTTCAGGGTCTGAGTTCAGGGCTATGAGGTTGGTTATGGGTTTTGAGAGTTCTACCTAGTGATGGACATTTGGGCTCTTCTTTGGGGATAACTGGGGAAGAATCTGTTTGGGGCAAGTTGCATTTTATGATTGGCAGGTTTTGGCACTATCGTGGAGGAGTGTATTGTACTTTACTCTTTAAATTGCTATGTGGTCTTGAAAAAGTACTTGCTCTGACTGTTCTTGCCACTTCTCTGAACGTGCCCTAATATTCCCTCATTGGCCTTATAGGTTGGAAGCTGGCATGGTACCCTTAAGTCTTTTCTCTTTCTCCATATGTCCCAAGTGCATGGAGATATGTTGGGTACCTTTCTTTGTTACCTGGCACTTTCACAGGTCTTTCCCCAGGCGGTGGGGCCAGGATTTGGTAGTTGGTGCTGAGAGAAAACCCTTGATTGTATTCTTGCCCTGGGATTGTACCAGTGGCAGCTGTCACTCAATGGGATAGAGATTTTCCTGTGACATCTTTTTCAAGTTTGTGCCATTCTTCTGCTACTCTAACCTTAGACCCTTTCCTTTTTTATCTTTTGCCATACAGGTAAAGCCCCCACCCTCTGCTGTCACACAGCGCAACAAACGGCCTTGGCATCCAGATGAAGATGATGAAGAGTTTACTGCCAATGAGGAGGAAGGTCAGGGCTGTTCTGTTTGTCCTATTGCCACTTAATGAATTGTCTGGACCTAACCTTTCAGGCTTTCTCATCTGTTTCATTTGGACTGTGTCCTGTGCCTCTAGCCTCTATCCCTGTTGATCCTGCTTCTGTCTCTTTCCTAGCGGAGGATGAAGAGGACACTATAGCAGCTGAGGAACAGTTGGAAGGGGAGGTGGATCATGCCGTGGAGCTGAGCGAGTTGGCTCGAGAAGGTGACATTCACCAGACATTTTACTAAGCATCCACTTGGTGTCTGCCCTGTGCAGTACCAAGGATAAAGAGATGAATAAGGCAGTTTGTATCCACTCTGGAGGAACTCTGTGTCTAATGACTACGACAGACTTGTAAATGAATAATGATTAGAAAGTGATGAGTGGCCGGGCGTGGTGGCTCAAGCCTGTAATCCCAGCACTTTGGGAGGCCGAGGCAGGCGGATCACAAGGTCAGGAGATCGAGACCACAGTGAAACCCCGTCTCTACTAAAAATACAAAAAATTAGCCGGGCGCGGTGGCAGGCACCTGTAGTCCCAGCTACTCAGAAGGCTGAGGCAGGAGAATGGCGGGAACCCGGGAGGCGGAGCTTGCAGTGAGCCGAGATCGCGCCACTGCACTCCAGCCTGGGCAACAGCGTGAGACTCCGTCTCAAAAAAAAAAAAAAAAAAAGAAAGTGATGAGTGATTATGATGGAAGTTTAAATGGTGATGTGGGAGTGAAATGGAGGGAAGAGCTAATGTAAGAAGATATTGGCAGTATCTGACATGGACCTTGAGAGGCTCACCAGGTTGATAATGTTCTTCCCACTTCCCATGGTACATCCCCCAGGTTGTGGGGCTTGGTTTTGCTAGCCGATGCTGAAGGTAAGCTATTTTGCCTCCCCTCAGACCTGGGCCTAGCAGTATCTACAGAGACCTAGGTAAAATTAATTGGTACCACTCAGACCTCCCCGTCTCCCTCCCCTCCGAGTAGCCAAAAGCTTCGCTTTTATTTCTCTTCCAGGTGAGCTTTCCATGGAGGAGCTATTGCAGCAGTATGCAGGAGCCTATGCCCCAGGCTTTGGGAGCAGTGATGATGAGGATGAAGATGAGGTTGATGCTAATAGCTCTGACTGTGAACCAGAGGGGGCCGTGGAAGCAGAAGAAGCTCCTCAGGAGGATAGTAGCAGTCAGTCAGGTGAATATGTGGTCATGAAGCAGGAGCCGGGGAGGGTGGCCATTGGAGGAGCAGGTATTGTGAGCAGTAAGCCTTGGTCTTACACTTTAGACTCTGTGGAGGACCAGAGTGAGGATGAGGAAGATGAACATTCAGAAGAGGAAGAAACAAGTGGAAGTTCAGCATCAGAGGAATCTGAGTCTGAAGAGTCTGAGGATGCCCAATCACAGAGCCAAGCAGATGAAGAGGAGGAAGATGATGATTTTGGGGTGGAGTACTTGCTTGCCAGGGATGAAGAGCGGAGTGAGGCAGATGCGGGCAGCGGGCCTCCCACTCCAGGGCCCACCACTACTCTAGGTCCAAAGAAAGAAATTACTGACATTGCTGCAGCAGCTGAAAGTCTCCAGCCCAAGGGTTACACGCTGGCCACTACCCAGGTATCCCCAGGTTCTGGCCTCTCCTTTCTTGTCTTGACTTTTCTCATGTCTCCATGATAAATGCCTTATTTCCATTGTGTTACCTCTTTTTCCTCTCTGCCAGGTAAAGACGCCCATCCCCCTGCTTCTGCGGGGCCAGCTCCGGGAGTACCAGCACATTGGCCTAGACTGGCTGGTTACCATGTATGAGAAGAAGCTTAATGGCATTCTTGCTGATGAGATGGGGCTTGGGAAGACCATCCAGACCATCTCCCTGCTTGCCCACTTGGCTTGTGAGAAAGGTAAGTAGGCAAGGCCCCTTCTTTTGTGCCCCCTAGTCTAGCTCCCTGGGGAGCTTGTTAGTGATGACTCCGGCTTCATTGACTCCTGCTTCATTGACTCTGGTCATTAACTGTATAGAGAGGAGGGATTCCTAGGAAGGGCCAAAGGGTGGTCAGGGTTATAACTGAGGAGTCGGAACCACAGAATTTACATTTCCTTACCATCTCTCATTTTTTTGTCAAACAGGTAACTGGGGTCCCCATTTAATCATTGTTCCCACCAGTGTGATGTTGAACTGGGAAATGGAGTTGAAACGGTGGTGCCCCAGCTTTAAAATCCTCACTTACTATGGAGCCCAGAAAGAAAGGAAGCTCAAGCGGCAGGTTCGATCTTTCATGTGGTCACTTTCCCCCCATGGATGCCTCCTTTGTTTTTAAGCCCTTTCTTCAGTTGAATTCCTTTCCCTCCACTTTCTTTTCTTTTCTTTTCTTTTTTAATTTTTAAATTTCTTGCAAAGATAGAGATGGGTCTATGTTAACCAAGCTGACCTTGAGCACATGGACTCGAGATCCTCCCACCTCAGCCTCCCAAAGTACTGAGACTATAGCTGTGAGCCACCATGCCCAGGCCCCTCCTCTTTCTGTCGCTCCATTCTTTTGCTGGGACTTTCTCTTTTCTTCCAACCTGATTTCTGTCCTTTGAGGAGTTTAGCATGTCTTCCCTTGGCTCTCTTTTCTTTTCATCCCACTATCTGCTACTTTCTGTCTTTGATCCTTCAGGGCTGGACCAAGCCCAATGCCTTCCATGTTTGTATCACATCTTACAAGCTGGTGCTGCAGGACCACCAGGCCTTCCGCCGCAAGAATTGGCGCTATCTCATTCTGGATGAGGCGCAGAACATCAAGAACTTCAAGTCACAGCGCTGGCAGTCACTCCTCAACTTTAACAGGTGGAGATGGAGATGGGGATTCATGGGAGGGTTGACTTGGCTTGAAGGGAGGGCTGCCTGGGTTGAGGAATGTATCAGAATGCTCAGAAGGTTGGGAGCTGCTGACCATCCTCCCTCTGATTCTCTCTGTCTCTTTGCAGCCAGAGGCGCCTGCTCCTGACAGGAACTCCCTTGCAGAACAGCCTCATGGAGCTGTGGTCCTTGATGCACTTTTTGATGCCCCATGTCTTCCAGTCTCATCGCGAGTTCAAGGAGTGGTTCTCTAATCCCCTAACTGGCATGATTGAGGGCAGCCAAGAGTATAATGAAGGTCTTGTCAAACGCCTCCACAAGGTAGGGCCTGCAACAGTTTGTCAGGGTATTGGGAATGGTGAGGAACCATTCCTGGGCATTGCCCAGGAAACCCTTGGGGAGAGGGAAGTCAGTGCCAGGCTGAACTCACTCAGTTGTCAAGCTGCAATGTTTTAGTGACTACCCATTGCCAGATTGAATGACCTCATCTTAGTCATCCATTCGGTTTTTTTTTTTTTTTTTTTTTGGACGGAGTCTCGATCTGTTGCCCAGGCTGGAGTGCAGTGTCTTGATCTCCACTCACTGCAAGCTCTGCCTCCCGGGTTCACGCCATTCTCCTGCCTTAGCCTCTCGAGTAGCTGGGACTAAAGGCGTCCGCCACAACGCCCAGCTAATTTTTTGTATTTTTAGTAGAGACGGGGTTTCACCGTGTTAGCCAGGGTAGTCTCAATCTCCTGACCTCTTGTTCCGCCTGCCTTGGTCTCCCAAAATGCTGGAATTACAGATGTGAGTCACTGCGCCTGGCCTTTTTTTTTTTTTTTGTAACAGAGTCTCGCTCTGTCCCACGGGCTGGAGTGCAGTGGCGTGATCTGGCTCATTGCAGCCTCCACCTCCCGGGTTCAAGCGATTCTCCTGCCTCAGCCTCCTGAGTAGCTGGGGTTACAGATCTGCGCCACCATACCTAGCTAATATTTGTTATTTTTAGTAGAGGCAGTTTTCGCCATCTTGGCCAGGCTGGTCTCGAACTCCTGACCTCAAATGATCCGCCCTGTCCCCCTTGGCCTCCCAAAGTGTTGGGATTACAGGCGTGAGCCACCATTCCCAGCCTGTTTTTTTTGTTTTTTTTTTATGGTGATGTTTTTGTCCTTATTGTCTTTGAGTAGAATGGTACTGCTAATTGGTCCCTGCTTGGATTTCTCTTTACCTGGATTTCTTCAACTTCATATTGTTGGTGTTTCTCTCTCTGGTCTTCTTTGGCTCTCCTTTTTTGCCCAGCTTTTAAATCACAACATCTTTTAGCATTCCAATCTTTACTTTTTTTGTCTTCTCAGTCTACATATCTCACAGGCCTTCTCGTTCCTAAAGCTTTGACTATTTCTTATGTGATAAAGACTCTCCAGTCTGTGCTAAAAGTCCTTGACTTTCTAGATCACTTGACCTGTATTTAGATTTCTGATTTGGTATCATTAATTGAAAGTTCCTCTTGAACTCAACACTGTTCTAAGCCAGACATCTCTGGCCTTATAGCCTGTTATAAGGCCATCTTGGTCAATCACTATCATTTGGTAAACTAAGCTAGAAAACAGGAAGTCTTCCTTAACTGTTACTTTTCCTTCATTTACCTCCCTTCCTTCTTCCATGTCACTGTAGACATTGATGACTGTGTCCTATCGGATTTTATCTTCTGAGATTTCAGATTTGCCTTTCGTTTTATTTCCCGTCAAGGCCACAGTTTTTGTTCTCCTCATCTTCTTTTTTTTTTTTTTTTTTTTTAGACGGAGTCTCGCTCTGTCGCCCAGGCTGGAGTGCAGTGGCGCGATCTCGGCTCACTGCAAGCTCCGCCTCCCGGGTTCACGCCATTCTCCTGCCTCAGCCTCCCGAGTAGCTGGGACTACAGGCGCCCACAACCGCGCCCGGTTAATTTTTTGTATTTTTAGTAGAGACGGGGTTTCACCGTGGTCTCGATCTCCTGACCTTGTGATCCGCCTGCCTCGGCCTCCCAAAGTGCTGGGATTACAGGCGTGAGCCACCGCGCCCGGCCCTGTTCTCCTCATCTTCTAGATTTATTTGCATCATCTTGTAAACTTACAATCACTCCTCAAAATCTAGTTTGAGTTTTCTCTCCTGCATAGTTGGTCTGCCCACAGTGCTTCCTTATATCACTTCCTATGTCGTGGTATCATTTTGTGTCTGTCTCCTTCAGCAGACGGCAGATCCCTTGAGGGCTTGCAGTTGACTCATCTCTGTGTGGTTGGTGTCTGATATGGTGTGCCGTATGGCTCCATTCGTGTTTACTGAGGGGCTTAGGCTGGGGTTTGGTGCCTGAGTTCTCCTGTTTAGCCTCCTGCTTAATTTGCTTTTAGGTTTTGAGGCCTTTTTTACTGCGCCGAGTTAAGGTGGATGTTGAGAAGCAGATGCCCAAAAAGTATGAGCATGTTATCCGCTGCAGGCTCTCCAAGCGTCAACGCTGTCTCTATGATGACTTCATGGCACAAACCACGTAAGGAAGGAAGGAGGGTGGGCCCTGGGACTCGAGATTGAAGTGTAGGTGGCTGTTAGGGCGTCCCATTTATTTTTCCTCTTTCCCTAGAACTAAGGAGACACTAGCCACAGGCCATTTCATGAGCGTCATCAACATTTTGATGCAGCTGAGAAAAGTTTGCAATCATCCAAATCTGTTCGACCCTCGACCGGTTACCTCCCCTTTCATCACCCCAGGCATCTGCTTCAGCACCGCCTCTCTGGTGCTAAGGGCCACGGATGTCCATCCCCTCCAGGTAAGTATGATTCCATTAATGTGAAATATAAAGGTTATTGGCATTACCCCAACCATGTACCTCTTTTCGTTAGACTGGGGTCTGACTTTTGCATCCTTATTACTCCCCTAAGTATCATTCCCTTAGTTTTATTGTACTCTAGTCATGTGACTTAACGATGGTTCAACTTAATATTTTTTTGGCTTCACTGTGAATTTATCAGGATGTAACCCCATTGTAAATTGAGGAGCATCTGGACTTAGAATGATTCAGCTTACAGTTTTTTACTTTTTGATGGGCTTGTCAAGGGTATTAAAGGGCATTAAATTCTCGATTTGCTGAGGGTTTATTGGGATGTAACTTCATCATAAGTCTGGGAGCATTTGCATCACATTTTGTTTATCCATTCATCTATCAGTGGGCACTTGGATTCTTTCCACCTTTTGTCTCTTGTGAATAAGGCTGTGAACATGGATGTACAAATATCTCTGCTTTTTACTTTGGGTATTTACTTAAAAGGAATATTGCTGTAACATACAGTAATTCGATTTCTGCATATTGGGAAAACCTCTACGCTGTTTTCCATAGTAGCTGCATGTTTTACATTTCCACCCTAGCAGGGCACAAGGGTTCTAATTTTTCCACATCCTTGCCATTACCTGTTCTTTGTTTTATTACACCCATATTAATGAGTGTGAATTGGTATTTCATTGTGGTTTTGGTTTGCATTTCCCTAATGATGAGGGCTGTCAAGGATCTTTTCATGTGCTCATTGGCCCCTTGTCTATATTTTTGGATAAATGTCTATTGAAGACGTGTTTATTTTGGGTGTTTGTGTGGTGGTTGTTGAGCTGTAGGACTTCATTATATACTTTGGAAATTAACCCGTTACCAGATGTATGACTTGCAAATATTTTGTCACATTCCGTGAGTTGTCTTCACTCTGTTGATAGTGTTTTTTGATGCGCAAACACTTGTTTTTGGTGGCTTTTTTTTTTTTTTTCTGAGACAAGGTCTATCTCTGTCACCAAGGCTAGAGTTCAGTGATACAATCATAGCTCACTGCAGCCTTGAACTCCTGGGCTCAAGTAGTCCTCCCACCTCAGCCTTCTGACTAGCTGGGACCACGGGTATGCACTACCATGCCTGGTTTTTTTTTTTTTTTTTTTTTTGAGATGGAGTCTCGCTCTGACCTCAGGCTGGAGTGCAGTGGTGCCATCTTGGCTCACTGCAACCTCTGCCTCCTAGGTTCAAGCAATTCTCCACAGCCCCCTGAGTAGCTGGGGCTACAGGCGCGTACCACCACACCCAGCTAATTTTTGTATTTTTAGTAGAGATGGGGTTTCACCATGTTTCCCAGGATGGTCTTCATCTCTTGACCTCGCGATCTGCCCATCTCAGCCTCCTAAAGTGCTGGGATTACAGGTATGAGCCACCGCACCCGGCCTCACTAATTTTTTTTTTTTTTTTGAGATGGAGTCTGGCTGTGTCTCCCAGGCTGGAGTGCAGTGGCGTGATCTTGGCTCACTGCAAGCTCCGCCTCCCGGGTTCATGCCATTCTCCCGCCTCAGCCTCCCAAGTAGCTGGGACTACAGGCGCCCGCCACCACGCCCAGCTAGTTTTTTGTATTTTTAGTAGAAACGGGGTTTCACCATGTTAGCCAGGATAGTCTCGATCTCCTGACCTCGTGATCCACCCGCCTCGGCCTCCCAAGTGCTGGGATTACAGGCGTGAGCCACCGCGCCCGGCCAAATTTTTTTTTTTTTTTTAGTTTTCTTGTAGAGATGGTGTGTCACCATGTTGCTCAGGCTGGTTTCAAGCTCCTGGGCCAAGTAGCTGAAACTATATGCATGTACCACTATACTTGAGTGATTTTTTTATTTTTTATTTTAATTTTTTTGTAGAGATCGGGTGTTGATATGTTGCGTAGATGGGTCTTGAACTCCTGGCCTCAAGTGATCCTTCCACCTTGGCCTCCCAAAGCCCTGGGATTATAGGCGTGAGCTACCACACCTCGTTTTAAATTTTTTTTTTTTTTGGGTTTTACTCTTGTTGCCCATGCTAGAGTCCAATGGTGCGATCTCGGCTCACTGCAGCCTGCACCTCCCGGGTTCAAGCAATTCTTCTGCCTCAGCATCCCCAGTAACTGGGATTACGGGCATGTGCCACCATGCCCAACTAATTTTTGTTTTTAGTAGAGATGGGGTTTCACCATGCTGGCCAGACTGATCTCAAACTCCTGACCTGAGGTGATCTGTCTGCCTCGGCCTCCCAAAGTGCTGGGATTACAGGCATGAGCCACTGTGCCTGGGCCCCCCCCCCCTTTTTTTTTTTTTTGAGATGGAGTCTCACTCTGTTGGTCAGGCTGGTATACAGTGGTGCAGTGTCAGCTCACTGTAACCTCCACCTCCTGGGTTCAAGTGATTCTCCTGGCTCATTCCCAACTAGCTGGGACTACAGGTGAGTGCCACAATGCCCAGCTAATTTTTGTATTTTTAGTAGAGATGGGGTTTCACCATGTTGCTCAGCTGGTCTGGAACTCCTGATCTCAGGTAATCTGCCCACCTTGGCCTCCCAATGTTCTGGGATTACAAGCGTGAGCCACTGCACCCGGCCCTCAGTTACAAATTTTGATGTAGTCCAATTTATCTATTTTTTTCTTTTGTTGGCTGTGCTTTTGGCATCATATCCAATAAATTATTGTAAAATTGGCATCTTTGACACTGTGCATTGTGTTGTTATTACTACTTTTTTTTTTTTTTTTTTTTGAGACCGAGTCTCACTCTGTCACCCAGGCTGAAGTACAATGGTGCAGTCTCGGCTCACTGCAACCTCTGCCTCTTGGGTTCAAGTGATTCTCGATTCTTGTGCCTCAGCTTCCTGAGCAGCTGGGACTACAGGTGTGCACAACCACTCTGGTTGTATTTTTAGTAGAGATGGGGTTTCACCGTGTTGGCTAGGCTGGTCTCGAACTCCTGGCCTCAAGTGATCTGCCCACTTTGGCCTCCTAAAGTAGAAGGATTACAGGTGTGAGCCATAGTGCCCTGCCTATTATTTATTTTTTCACTTTTTTTTTCTTTTGAGACAGAGTCTTGTTCTGTGGCCCAGGCTGGGGTGCAGTGGCATAATCATAGCTCACTGCAGCCTCAGCCACCTGGACTCAAGCAATCCTCTTGCCTGAGTCTCCTGAGTAGCTGGGACTACAGGTGCGTGCTAACATGCCTGGCTAATTTTTTATTTTCTGTAGAGACAGGGTCTTACTATGTTGCCTAGGCTGATCTCAAGTTCCTGGGGTCACACAGTTCCCCAATCTTGGCCTCCCAGAGTGCTGGGATTACAGATTTGAGCCACCACGCCCAGGCTTTTATTTTGGAGTAAGGGTGTACATGTGCAGGTCTCTTACATGGGGTATATTGCATGATGCTGAGGTTTGGGGTACAATTGATCCTGTCACTCAGGTTGTGAGCATGGTCCCCAACAGGTAGTTTTTCAGCCCTTTCACCCAGTCATTTCTGGTGTGTCTTGTTCTCATCTTTATGTTCATGCGTGCCCAGTGTTTAGCTCCCACTTGTGTCTGAGTACATGTGGTATTTGGTTTTCTGTTTCTGTGTTAATTCACTTAAGGATAATGGCCTCCAGCTACATCTACATTTCAAAGGATGTGTGATTTTGTTCTTTGTGACTGTGCTTTGTGTTCTTTCTTGTGGCAGCGGATAGACATGGGTCGATTTGACCTTATTGGCCTGGAAGGTCGTGTCTCTCGATATGAGACAGACACATTTCTGCCCCGGCACCGCCTCTCTCGCCGGGTACTGCTAGAGGTGGCTACTGCTCCTGATCCCCCACCCCGGCCCAAGCCAGTCAAGATGAAGGTCAACAGGTACAAGGACTAAGGAATGAGGGGATGGTTCCTAGAATAAGTGGCTGAAAGCTGGCCGGAGGGGCCTGGGATGGGAAGAAAAGAGTTGGATACAAGGCTGGAATATTTGTATGGGATGGGTGCAGACACGTGGAGGGAATCGGGGAGAGAATAACTAGAAGAGGGTGCTGGGATGGGCTTCTGTGTTAGTCACTTTTTCTCCCATTCTGTCTGTTTTGTGCTTTCTGATTATCTTAAATTCCTATTCCTCTTTCTCCTTTGGGTCTCTTTCCTTTCCTTTGCTTTTATAATCTGTCTCCCTGCTTCATTTTCTTATTTTCTTTGATTTTGCTACCTCTTATTCTCCTTCTCTCCCTACCCACTCCCTAAATTTTTCCTCATAGGATGCTGCAGCCAGTACCTAAGCAAGAAGGCCGGACAGTGGTCGTAGTGAACAACCCACGGACGCCCCTGGGCCCTGTCCCGGTTCGACCCCCTCCAGGTCCTGAGCTCTCAGCCCAGCCCACCCCTGGCCCAGCCCCCTCAGTGCTGCCAGCACCACTGATGGTTTCAGCCTCACCTGCTGGGCCCCCGCTTATTCCTGCATCTCGGCCTCCTGGCCCTGTCATCTTGCCTCCACTGCAGCCAAACAGTGGTTCTCTCACTCAGGGTGAGTTGAAGGGGAGCCAAGGATGATGCGTGGTGCTTCAGAAAAGTTGTTCAGACTGAGGAAGAAGTAGTGAAATTAAAGGGTTTGAGGAGCTGGGCTGGGGACAGGGTTCTAGTATTTGATGGGCTGGAAGGGAGGATGGAGGCTTCTGGGACCAGGCCAAGGCTTTAGTCAGGGTATATCTGACAGGTGTTTGCTTTGTGTCTGCAGTGTTGCCATCCCCCCTGGGAGTCCTGAGTGGGACCTCACGGCCTCCCACGCCAACCTTGTCCCTAAAGCCAACACCACCTGCCCCAGTTCGCCTGAGCCCAGCCCCACCTCCAGGCTCCTCTAGCCTGTTGAAGCCCCTGACAGTGCCACCAGGTTACACCTTCCCTCCTGCTGCTGCCACCACCACTTCTACCACCACGGCAACTGCTACCACGACAGCAGTGCCAGTTCCGACTCCTGCACCACAGCGCCTCATTCTATCTCCCGATATGCAAGCTCGCCTGCCCTGTAAGTTCCCAGGGCTCTGTGGTGAGGGACTTGAGATGGGAGGAAAGCTCAGGACTATGACAGCATCAAATTTTAGGCAGCCGGGTCAGGCATAATGGCTCATGTCTATAATTCCAGCGCTTTGGGAGGCCAAGGTTGGAGGATTGCTTGAGCCAGGAGTTTGGAAGCTGCAGTAAGCCATGATTGGGCCACTGCAATCATGAGCAAGACCCTGTGTCAAAAAAAATTGAGGCAGCTAGCATGTTAGGTATTACACCAGACGTTGTTAGATCATAATTAAGAGCCCTTAAGGAATTGACATAGGGAGATGACACATAGGTGAATAAATAGTGGTAAGCCTAGCGGTAGAAAAGTATTTGGGGTAAAAGGGCAGTGTAGAGCAGAGGGTGGTGGTTAACTCAGTCTTGTGGCAGGCCGTGTTAGAGAATATAAAGGAGATTGCTAAGCAAATGGGATTGGAAGGAGTAGCACATTAAAAGCTCAAAGGCTGTAGGTGGAGACTGAGTTTGTTGGGACACAGTAAATTGTGGGAAAGGCTTGGTTGGTTGGACTGGACACTCGGGGGAGAGGTGTGCTTCATGGGGTCTGTGAAGTGGTGTTGAGCAGGATGAACCTTGTGTACAATAAGGCCTTCTCTGTTTTTAGCAGGTGAAGTGGTCAGCATCGGGCAGTTAGCCTCACTGGCACAACGTCCAGTGGCTAATGCAGGGGGAAGCAAACCTCTCACCTTCCAAATCCAGGGCAACAAGCTGACACTGACTGGTGCCCAGGTGCGCCAGCTTGCTGTGGGGCAGCCCCGCCCGCTGCAAAGTAGGTAAAACCCACCCCCTGTCCTGCCTTTTTCCTCCTCTTCCCTGTCTCTTTGTTTTTGTGACTTTTTTAAATGTCAGCCTTAATGTTTCTTTCCCAAGCTTTTGGTGGGTGGGGCCAACGGGCATGGTTGGAGGGATCTTGGATAAAGATAGGGAAGAGGTCATTCTAGAGAATTTATTCCCTCTATTCTTTCCCTCTCTTCTTGCCTTGCCTCTGCCCTCCTCAGGCTGATAGCTGCTTCTCTCTCTCTCTTTCTCTCTTCCCTTAACCCAGGGAATGTGGTGCACCTCGTGTCAGCAGGGGGGCAGCACCACCTCATCAGCCAGCCTGCCCATGTGGCCCTCATCCAGGCCGTGGCCCCGACCCCTGGCCCTACCCCTGTCTCTGTGCTGCCTTCTTCGACCCCCAGCACCACCCTTGCCCCCACTGGCCTCAGCCTTCCGCTTGCTGCTAACCAGGGTGAGGCTCCTGGCCTTCCTAATTCCTTAGCCCTTGCTGGCCTTGGTCCTTCCAGGCATGCGCTGGGCTACTGTCTGTCCAGCCTTTCCTTAGTGTTGTTTTCCCTTACGAATATCTACGATACCTGTCTGCCACCTTCTCCTGCCCCTGGACTTCTTCCATCCTTTGGGTCTCTTGTTTCTTTTCTACCTTCCTCTCAGTGTAGCTTCCTCTTGCAGTGCCACCAACCATGGTGAATAATACAGGCGTGGTGAAGATTGTAGTGAGACAAGCCCCTCGGGATGGACTGACTCCTGTTCCTCCGTTGGCCCCAGCACCCCGGCCTCCGAGCTCTGGGCTTCCAGCTGTGTTGAATCCACGCCCCACGTTAACCCCTGGCCGGCTACCCACACCTACTCTGGGTACTGCCCGAGCCCCCATGCCCACACCCACTCTGGTGAGGCCTCTTCTCAAGCTGGTCCACAGTCCTTCACCTGAAGTCACTGGTGAGTCCAGGTGGCTGAGGCCAGAAATCCTTGCCAGGAATGGAGATGAGATGGGGTTGCCCGAAGGTTTCTTAGTTTTAGTGCAAGTTTCTTCATGTCAGCATACTGCCTTGATTTGTAGTGGGCCCCAGAACTGGGCTGCCTGAGCCCTGACCTAATTTCAAGATACATTTGCTGGAATCTTGGAGGGAAAGAAAATCTAAAGTTGTCAGATTACTTGGATGTTTGACTTCATGTTGTGGGAGTGAATGCCTTTGGGGAAATGGGAAGCTTGGGGGTAAGGGAAAGGTGGGACAGAGTCAGGAAAGGGTCAGGAAGTTATTCTGGGGCTAACTCATTCTCTCTCTCCACAGCTTCAACCCCCGGAACTGCCCCTTTGACCATCTCTTCTCCTCTCCATGTGCCATCCTCACTCCCTGGGCCAGCCTCTTCTCCAATGCCAATTCCCAACTCCTCTCCTCTTGCTAGTCCTGTGTCCTCTACAGTCTCAGTTCCAGCGTCATCTTCACTCCCCATCTCTGTCCCCACCACACTTCCTGCCCCAGCCTCGGCTCCACTCACCATCCCCATCTCAGCCCCCTTGCCTGTTTCCGCTTCGGGCCCAGCTCTGTTGACCAGTGTGACTCCACCACTGGCACCTGTTGTCCCAGCGGCTCCTGGACCTCCATCCTTGGCACCATCTGGTGCTTCCCCGTCAGCATCAGCCTTGACTCTAGGTTTGGCCACAGCTCCGTCCCTGTCTTCATCTCAGACACCTGGTCACCCTCTGTTGTTGGCTCCCACCTCTTCACATGTTCCAGGGTTGAACTCAACCGTGGCCCCAGCATGCTCACCTGTCCTGGTGCCAGCTTCAGCTCTGGCCAATCCTTTTCCGGCAGCACCAAATCCAGCTCCAGCTCAGGCTTCCCTTCTGGCTCCAGCATCTTCTGCATCTCAGGCTCTAGCCACTCCTCTGGCTCCTATGACATCTCCACAGACAGCAATTCTGGCTCCTTCTCCAGCTCCTCCTCTGGCTCCTCTTCCAGTCCTGGCACCATCGCCAGGTCCTGCTCCTGTCCTGGCTTCATCACAGACTCCGGTTCCAGTTATGGCTCCATCGTCTACTCCAGGAACCTCTTTAGCCTCAGCTTCACTGGTACCAGCTCCAACCCCTGCGTTGGCTTCATCATCAACTCAAACTTTGCTACCAGCCCCGGTTCCATCACCTCTCCCGAGCCCGGCTTCTACACAGACACTGGCCCTAGCCCCAGCTTTAGCACCCACTCTTGGAGGCTCATCTCCATCTCAGACACTCTCTTTGGGCACGGGGAACCCCCAGGGACCCTTTCCAACTCAGACATTGTCATTAACTCCAGCATCATCCCTGGTACCAACTCCAGCCCAGACACTGTCTTTGGCACCAGGACCACCACTGGGTCCAACTCAGACGCTGTCTCTGGCTCCAGCACCTCCTCTGGCTCCAGCTTCTCCGATGGGCCCAGCCGCAGCTCACACACTGACTTTGGCTCCAGCATCGTCATCTGCTTCACTCCTGGCCCCAGCTTCAGTGCAGACACTGACCTTGAGCCCTGCCCCAGTTCCTACCCTGGGCCCGGCTGCAGCTCAGACCTTGGCGCTGGCCCCAGCCTCCACACAGTCCCCAGCTTCCCAGGCATCTTCCCTTGCGGTTTCGGCATCTGGTGCCGCTCCCTTGCCTGTCACCATGGTATCCCGGCTGCCTGTTTCCAAGGATGAGCCTGACACACTGACATTGCGCTCTGATCCCCCCAGCCCTCCCTCCACTGCTACCTCGTTTGGTGGCCCCCGGCCTCGACGCCAGCCCCCCCCACCACCTCGTTCCCCTTTTTATCTGGTAAGTTTTACTTCCTCAAGAGGGAACAGGAAGTTGAGTTTCTTTGGAGTATTGGTAGGGTGGATGGAACAATGATGTCACATTTAACCTGGTGAATTACAAAGCTTAATGTTACGGACCAAGTACTTGAGTGACATTTGGACAAGTCCCTTCTCTTCCCTGGGTGTGTACCTCATGATCCGCCTGCCTCGACCTCCTGAAGTGCTAGGATTACAGGCGTGAGCTACCGCGCCCGGCCTCTTTTCCCGTTTTTTAACCTGCATGGTAATAAATGGGCAGTAAAAGGAACTCTTCTCTGTCCCTTTTATGATTTCTGGTAGCCATTTCTTTCCTGTACTATGTATATAGGCCCATGTCTGTGTAGTAGTTGAGTTAAACTCACAGTTTCAGCTTAAGTAACCCAGAACTAAAGAGAAGGAAGGTCCAGTGGGTCCCTCCAGGCCCTCTGGGTTTTCCCCACTATAATCAGAGCTGCTGCTTAGTCTTTGCTTCCCGCTTACTCCCCCACCCTCCACCATTGCCATTGACTCCACCTTTGGTCTTTACCTGACCAGCCGCTAGGTTGGTCATGGCTGGTTGGAAGTAGAGAGTAGAGGGAGAAAAGAGTGACGACGTGTAGTCTGTGCTGAATTTTTTTCCCCCATCTTGGATGATACGTTGAATTTTGATTGCTCTGCAAGTAGATAATAGCCTCTTGCCACTTTTTTTTTTTTTTTTTAACAGTTTGTGCTGTAAGTCATATACTATCCAATTTACCCATTTACAGAGTACAATAGCTTTTTTTTTTTTTTTTAAATAGAGATGGGGGTCTCACTGTGTTGATCAGGCTGGTCTCGAATTCCTGGCCTCAAGTGATCCTCCTATCTTGGTCTCCCAAAATGCTGGGATTATAGGTGTGAACCACCACGCCTGGCCCTAAAGTGTATAATAGTTTTTTAATATATTTATAGAGTTGTACAATCATCAACAGAATCACAACCATTCCATGGCCCCAAAAAGAAACACTGCACCTGTTAGCTAGCATTCCTCAATCCCTCCATCCCTCCTAGTCTTGAATGACCACCATCCTACTTTTTTGTCTCTAGTTTTGCCTATGGAGTCATAATGTATAATGCGTGGTCTGTTGTGACTGGCATCTTGCACTTAGATTAATGTTCCTTGAAGTTTATTGTGTTGTAGCATATATCAGTACTTCATTTGTTTTTATGTTGAATAATAATGTATGGATACCACATTTTATCCTTCCTTGAGTTGATGGAAACATGTATTACTTCTGCTTTATGGCTATTATGAACAATGCTGTCGTGAACATTTCATGTACAAGTTTTTGTATGGACAGGTGTTTTCAGTTACTGTTAGATACATACTGAGGAGAAGAATTGCTGGGTTATATTGTAACTAGGTGTTAACTGTTTAAGGAACTGCCAGACTTTTCCAAAGTGGCTGCAACATTTGACATTAGCACCAGCAGTCTGTGAGGATTCCAGTTTCTCCACATTTGAGTCCATATATTTTTTTTTTTCCTTTTTTTTTTTTTTTGAGACGGAGTCTTGCTCTGTCGCCCAGGCTGGAGTGCAGTGGCCGGATCTCGGCTCACTGCAAGCTCTGCCTCCCAGGTTTACGCCATTCTCCTGCCTCAGCCTCCCGAGTATCTGGGACTACAGGCGCCCGCCACCTCGCCCGGCTAGTTTTTTGTATTTTTTTTAGTAGAGACGGGGGTTCACTGTGTTAGCCAGGATGGTCTCGATCTCCTGACCTCGTGATCCGCCCGTCTCGGCCTCCCAAAGTGCTGGGATTACAGGCTTGAGCCACCGCCCCCGGCCTTTTTTCCTTTTTGAGAAGGAGTGTCGCTCTGTTACACAGGCTGGAGTACATTGGCATGATCTTGGCTCACTGCAACCTCTGCCTGAGGTTGGGGTCATTGAGGTGTTCAATTACCCCACCTCAGCCTCCCTTGTAGCTGGGATCACAGGCATGTGCCACCATGCCCACCTAATTTTTTTGTATTCTTAATATTTTTTTTCTTTTTTTTTTTTTTTTTTTTTGAGACGGAGTCTTGCTCTGTCGCCCAGGCTGGAGTGCAGTGGCCAGATTTCAGCTCACTGCAAGCTCCGCCTCCCGGGTTTACGCCATTCTCCTGCCTCAGCCTCCCGAGTAGCTGAGACTACAGGTGCCTGCCACCTCGCCCGGCTAGTGTTTTTTGTATTTTTTAGTAGAGACGGGGTTTCACCGGGTTAGCCAGGATGGTCTCGATCTCCTGACCTTGTGATTCGCCCGTCTCGGCCTCCCAAAGTGCTGGGATTACAGGCTTGAGCCACCGCGCCCGGCCCTCGATATTTTATTTTTGAGACAGAGTCTTGCTCTGTTGCCCAGGCTGGAGTAAAGTGGCACCACCTCAGCTCTCTGCAACCTCTGTCTCCCAGGCTCAAACGATTCTCCTGCATCAGCCTCCCAAGTAGCTGGGACTACAGGCATGGCATCACCATGCCTGGCTAGTTTTTGTATTTTTAGTAGAGAGAGGGTTTCACCATGTTGGCCAGACTGGTCTCGAACTCCTGACCTCTGGTGATCTGCCCGCCTTGGCCTCCCAAAGTGCTGGGATTATAGACGTAAGCCACTGTGCCTGGCCAGATTTTTTTGTATTTTTAGTGGAGACGGGGTTTACCATGTTTGCCATGCTGGTCTTGAACTCCTGACTTCAAGCGATCTGCCTGCCTCAGCCTCCCAAAGGCTGAGGCACATCAACACTTATTTTGATTATAGCCATCCTGCTGGGTGTGAAGTAGTAGTTCATTGTGATTTTGATTTGAATTTCCCTGTTGGCTGATGTTGAGCTTTATTTCATGTGGTTGAAATACTATGTTGGCCATTTGTGTATCTTTGAAGAACTATCTGTTCAGATCCTCTGCCCTTTTAAAATGGGTTGTCTTTTTATTATTGAGTTGTAAGAGTTCTTTATATATTCTGGTTACAGATCCTTTTTCAGATGTATGGTTTACAAATAGTCTTTTTTTTTGAGGCAGTGTCTCACTTTGTCACCCAGGCTAGAGTGCAGTGGCACAATCTCTGCTCATTGCAGCCTCCTGGGCTTAAGTGAACCTTCCATCTCAGCCCTCCAAGTAGCTGGGACTGCAGATTCGTGCCACCATGCCAGGCTACTTGTTTCTTTTTTTGAGATGGAGACTCACTCTGTCACCAGGCTGGAGTCCAGTGTGCGATCTTGGCTCACTGCACCCTCCACCTCCCAGGTTCAAGCGATTCTCCTGCCTCAGCCTCCTGAGTAGCTGGGACTACAGGCTCGCACCACTACACCCAGCTCTTTTTTTTTGTATTTTTAGTAGAGACGGGGTTTCATCATGTTGGACAGGATAGTCTCGTTCTTTTGACCTCATGATCCGCCCACCTCGGCCTCCCAAAGTGCTGGGATTACAGGTGTGAGCCATCGCGCCTGGCCCTTGTTTGTATTTTTTTGTAGAGATGGGGTTTTGCCATGTTGCCCAAACTGTTCTTGAACAGGAGGCTCAAGCCATCCGCCTAGGCCTCCCAAAGTGCTGGGATTATAGGCTTGAGCCACTGCTCCTGGCCAGATTTTCTTTTTGTTGCTGTTGAGAGCTTGCCTCAAAAGGAACTAGCTCTTTGAGTCTATTGGTTTTTCCCTCTGCTAGGACACTTTTTTTCCATCACTTAGAGCACTTCAAACCAAGAGGTGATACTTGGTATCAGGAAGGAGATTTGGAACACTCTTCTTTTCACAACTATCTCCTGGGGTCTAGTCTCTCTCATTTATTCATTTTGTTAACAGATAGATGTATTGGAAGCTTAATTGTGCTAGTTACTGGGTGATTATGGTGAGCAAGGCATAATTCATGTTATATGGGGCCTACCGTGTAGTGGACAGATGTTAGTCAAATAATCATACAAATGTGTAACTACAAGCAAAATAAGTGATACAAAGAAGTTTTACAAACTATGAAACTGGAAGCACAAAGATGGGAAAGGATTGGGTCAAAGTCATCCTGGTCTACTTACTGCCAGGTTGCCCATTTTCTGTCTCAGAGTGACGAGACCTGGATGTCTGGTTAGCTGTTCCCATTCCACCCCATTCCAGTCTGGCCTTTGGCAAAAACCTCGTCTGGATTTGATTGGCCTCTCTGTATCCTGGTCAGTGATTTGAAGAAGGCTGTAGTCCTGGAGTTGAGTGTTACATAGGAAAATACCCATAAATTGTCCATTCTGTAAACTTGTTGGAATTATAGATCTTAATTTTGAATATTCAGTCATGCTGCTTTGGTAGCATGCAAAGAAAGATCAGTTTTCTCTTACAGAGAAGTTACTTAATATTGTGAAAAGAATAGTTCTCATTGATAACTTGGAATACTACAAAAAGCATAGTGTATTTTTGGATCTCATGGTTTCTGTATATTTCTATCTGGGAAGAACAGTCAGGTTTTGATGTGGACTCTGAGGGCCCTGATTACTTTCTCTGTTTCTCTCTCACCTCCAGGACTCCCTGGAGGAAAAGCGGAAGCGGCAGCGGTCTGAACGCCTGGAACGGATTTTCCAACTTAGTGAGGCTCATGGGGCCCTGGCACCTGTGTATGGGACTGAAGTCCTGGATTTCTGTACCCTACCCCAACCTGTTGCCAGCCCCATCGGCCCTCGTTCTCCTGGCCCCAGCCACCCCACCTTTTGGACTTATACCGAGGCTGCCCACCGGGCTGTACTGTTTCCCCAGCAGCGACTAGACCAGCTGTCAGAAATCATTGAGAGGTTGGCAGGGCTAAGTGCTAATGGGGAGTGGGTCTTGGGGCCTCAGAGTGGATGTAGTGCTTAGGGCTGGTGAAGGTGTTAACTTCTGGGGCATTTCAGAGTGCCATCTTTTACACTGCCTGCCTTCCTTCCACAGGTTCATCTTTGTCATGCCTCCTGTGGAGGCACCTCCCCCTTCCCTGCATGCCTGCCACCCACCTCCTTGGCTGGCCCCACGTCAGGCAGCCTTCCAGGAGCAATTGGCCTCTGAGCTCTGGCCCCGGGCTCGTCCATTGCACCGTATTGTGTGTAACATGCGCACCCAGTTCCCCGACTTGAGACTCATCCAGTATGATTGCGGTGAGTTTTTTGGCTAATGTGGGACCCTTGGCTTCTCTTCCTTTCTTACTAGTAAGACTGTTACATCAGAGGGATGCTGCGCTTAAGGTCTCTCGCTATTTCTGTAAAGGTTTAGATGGTTTTTTAGGTTATGCTTATGGGCAAGATAGAGAAATGTAAGCCTCATGTTAGATTCTTGACATTCATAAATTTGATTTTCTCTTTTTTCTTTCTTTTATTTTGAGATAAAGTCTCACTCAGTTGCCCAGGCTGGAGTGCAGTGGTGCAGTCTCAGCTCACTGCAGCCTCCTAGGTTCAAGCGATTGTCCCACCTCAGCCTCCAGAATAGCTGTGATTACAGACATGTGCCACCATGCCTGGCTAATTTTTGTATTTTTAGTAGATTTTAGTAAATTTTGTATTTCGCCGTGATGGCCAGGCTGATCTCGAACTCCTGATCTCAAGGCCTCGAACTCCCGCCTCAGCCTCCAAAGTGCTGGAATCACAGGCATGAGCCACCATGCCGGCTATGAATTTGACTTTCATGACAGTTGAAAATGTGCTGCTAACTCATTCATTCAGTGATCATTTTGTGAACATCTGTTACATTTTACTGATCATTTGGGATACAATAGGAAGTAAGACAGTGCAGCATAGAGTTTTCATTTAGGTGTATGGAAAAAGATGTCTGGTGGTACAAGACTGCACAGGAAGTGAACAGTAAATTTTGGTCTTGGAAAAGACAATGACCTTTTTGTGTTGGCTAAAATTATTTGGCGGTAACAGAAAACCAACTAACAGTTGCTTAAACCACAAGAGCATTTATTGTTTACTTAATGAGCCAGTCTGAGAATAGTGGTGTGTAGCTGTTTCAGTAGCTTAACGATATTTTCAGGGACTAGGACCTTTGCTTCGTTCGTTCTTTTTTTTTTTTTTTGAGATGGAGTCTCGCTCTGTCACCCAGACTGGAGTGCTGTGGCTCGATCTCGGCTCACCGCAACCTCCACCTCCCAGATTCCAGTGATTCTCCCGCTTCAGCCTCCGGAGTAGCTGGGATTACAGGCGTGCACCACCACGCCCAGCTAATTTTTGTATTTTTAGTAGAGACGAGGTTTCACCATGTTGGTCAGGCTGGTCTTGATCTCCTGACACCGTGATCCGCCGGCCTTGGCTTCCCAAAGTGCTGGGATTACAGGTGTGAGCCACTGCGCCTGGCCCTTTTTTTTTTTTTTGAGACAGAGTTTTGCTCTGTTTCAAGCTATTCTCCTGCCTCAGCCTCCCGAGTAGATGGGATTACAGGTGCCCACCACCATGCCTGGGTGAGTTTTTTGTATTTTTAGTAGAGACAGGGTTTCACCATGTTGGCCAGGCTGGTCTCGAACTCCTGACCTCGTGATCCCCTTGCCTTGGCCTTCCAAAGGGCTGGGATTATAGGCATGAGCCACCACACCCAGCCTTAAGGGACCAGGACCTTATCTTTCTACCCTGCTGTACCATCTTTAGCTTTTATCTTTTTAGTCTCATGCTTTTGTTTCTTCATGTTAGGATGGCTGCCATAATTCCAGGGTATACACCAGTCCTCTAAACAAGAAACAAGGGGTTGAGACAAAACAGTCTGAGAAAGTTTTCTGGGAACAAAAGACCTCCAAGCTGGCCGGGCGCGGTGGCTCAATGCCTGTCATCCCAGCACTTTGGGAGGCTAAGGCGGGCGGATCACGAGGTTAGGAGATTGAGACCATCCTATGAATGGTGAAACCCCGTCTCCACTAAAAATACAAAAAATTAGCCGGGTGTAGTGGCGGGCGTCTGTAGTCCCAGCTACTCGGGAGGCTGAGGCGGGAGAATGGCGTGAACCCGGGAGGCAGAGCTTGCAGTGAGCCGAGATCGCACCACTGTACTCCAGCCTGGGCGACAGAGCAAGACTCTGTCTCAAAAAAAAAAAAAAAAAAAAGACCTCCAAGCTGACTTTGCTTCATAACTCATTGGCTCAAACTGAGCTATATGCCCATATCTAGAGCAATCACTGACAAAGGGGAATAGCAAAAAAGGCCTCTGGCTTATTTACAACTTATTTATTTTCTGGGGTTGGGTTGGGGCCTCCTTCACCTGGGAGCAAGGAACTTCTGCCAGCTGTCCAGTGTTAATCAGGTTCTGTTACCCAAGAATGGCTGTTGGGTAAGTGACTTGTTTCTTCCACAACCCTGCACAGACATTTCTATAGTAACATGTTTCAAGATTTCTTAAATTTTCTAGAATAGAAGAAAATCAAAATTTTTATTAATATGTGTTCAATAAATGTTTTGGTAAAAAAAGTGTTTTTGTTATAATTGCAACTATTCAGAATAGATAAACTGAAAGTCTTGGTTAAAAGTGTTCAAGGCCGGGTGTGATGGCTCATACTTGTAATCCCAGCACTTGGGTAGGCTGAGGTGAGCAGATCACTTGAGGCAAGTAAAGACCAGCCCAGGCAACGTGGCGAAACCCTTTCTCCTCAAAAATTGAAAAATTAGTTGGATGTAATGGTGCACACCTATAGTCCCAGCTACTCAGGTGGCTGGATTGCAGGACCCTGGGAGGTCAAGGCTGCAGTCAGCTGTGATCATGTCACTGCACTCTAGCCTGGGCGACAGGGTGAGACCCTGTCTCAAAAATAAAATAAGACTGGGTCCGGTGGCTCATGTCTATAATCCCAGCACTTTGAGCGGCCAAGGTGGGCAGATCACTTGAGCTCACGAGTTGGAGACCAACCTGGGCAATATGGCAAAACCCTGTCTCTACAAAAAAATACAAAAATTAGCCAGGATGGTGGCACGTGCCTGTAGTTCAAGCTACTTGGAAGGCTGAGGCAGGAGGATGGCTTAAGCCCGGGAGGCAGAGGTTTAGTGAGCCGAGATCGCACCACTGCACTCCTGCCTGGGTGATAGAGCCAGACCTTGTCTCAAAAAATGAAATAATAAAGTAAGTGTTCAGGCTGGGCATGGTGGCTCAGGCCTATAATCCCAGCACTTTGGGAGGCTGAGGCGGGAGGATCACCTGAGGTCGGGAGTTCGAGACCAGCCTGACCAACATGGGGAAACCCTGTCTGTACTAAAAATACAAAATTACCCAGGCGTGGTGGCACATGCCTGTAATCCCCCCTACTCGGGAGGCTGAGGCAGGATAATCGCTTGAATCCAGGAGGCGCAGATTGCCGTGAGCTGAGATCGCACCATTGCACTCCAGCCTGGGCAACGAGAACAAAACTCCATCTGAAAAAAAAAAAAAAAAAAAAGTTCAAACTGAGTTACCAGAAATGTTGAAGTTGTTTCTGTGTTTGATGGAAGGTTGAACTAGATAACCTTCTAAGAGCCTTTATGGTTCTGACTGTGACCTTAAATCCCTGTCTGTAAGCTGTGACAATGGATTTATTGACATCTATCCTGTGAATCTGTTCTGGATTTCAGGTGGTATGACTGTTGTAATACTTAAGAATCCCTTGCTCATAAAGCATTGAGGATTCTGTTCTTCCCTCGATGTTGTGTATTCCCCTACTCTTTTAGTTAGACTCAAAGAAATTAGATTCTAGGCCGGAGCAGACCGAAGAGGTGAAGCCCTTAAAGGAAGAACTTGTATGGCGTTAAATATAGATATGTATTTTTTTGTTTTGTTTTGTTTTGTTTTTTGTTTTTTTTTTTGTTTTGTTTTTTTTTTTGAGACGGAGTCTCACGCTGTTGCCCAGGCTGGAGTGCAGTGGCGCGATCTCGGCTCACTGCAAGCTCCGCCTCCCGGGTTCCCGCCATTCTCCTGCCTCAGCCTCCTGAGTAGCTGGGACTACAGGCGCCCGCCACCGCGCCCGGCTAATTTTTTGTATTTTTAGTAGAGACGGGGTTTCACTGTGGTCTCGATCTCCTGACCTTGTGATCCGCCCGCCTCGGCCTCCCAAAGTGCTGGGATTACAGGCTTGAGCCACCGCGCCCGGCCTAGATATGTATTTTTTGTGACAGGGTCTCACTTTGTTGCCCAGGCTGAAGTGCAGTGGTGGGATCTCAGCTCACTGCAACCTCTGCCTCCTGGGTCCAAGCCTGAGTTCTCATGCCTCAGCCTCCTGAGTAGCTGGGATTACAGGCGCCTGCCACCACGCCTAGCTAATTTTTGTATTTTTAGTAGAGACAGGGTCTCATGTTGGCCAGGCTGGTCTCGAACTCCCGACTTAAAGTGATCCACCTGCCTCGGCTTCTCAGAGTGCAGGGATTACAAGCGTAAGCCACCATGTCCCGCTGTAATTAAACATTTTTGATCCGCTAGGCTAATTGAAACTTTGGCCTAAAGCATTGATTACCTTTTAACCCCAGCCTTACACTGCTAAGCATTCTACCCATTGCAGCTTGTAGCTAGCTCCCTGTATCCCTTAATATCTCTTCAGGAAAATTGCAGACGTTGGCAGTGCTGTTGCGGCAGCTTAAGGCAGAGGGCCACCGAGTGCTCATCTTCACCCAGATGACCCGAATGCTGGATGTATTGGAGCAGTTTCTCACCTACCATGGCCATCTCTACCTGCGCCTGGATGGGTCTACTAGAGTTGAACAGAGACAGGTAACCCAGGTTTCTGCAGCCCTTAGAGGCTCACCTCTGCTTCTCTCTTCTTTTCCCAGGATTTGGGCTTCCAGAGGGGGTGCCACTAAGCCTTAGACCTGTTTCGGGGGATAAGTCTCCCAGTATCATCTTTTTTTCCCTTTCTTTCTAGGCCTTGATGGAACGGTTCAATGCAGACAAACGCATATTCTGCTTCATCCTTTCAACTCGGAGTGGGGGTGTGGGCGTGAACCTGACAGGAGCAGACACTGTTGTTTTTTATGACAGCGACTGGAATCCCACCATGGATGCTCAGGCCCAGGACCGCTGTCACCGAATTGGCCAGACCCGGGATGTTCACATATATAGGTATTGCCTAGTCTTCCCTCACCTTACTTCCCCTTTACTGATGGGGTTTCCTGGATATATTTGGCTGCTTACACATGGCCTTCATCACCCCCTAGGCTTATCAGTGAACGGACAGTGGAGGAGAACATCCTAAAAAAGGCAAATCAGAAGAGAATGTTGGGAGACATGGCCATTGAGGGAGGCAACTTCACCACAGCCTATTTTAAACAGGTACTTAAGTAAGATCTTTTAGCCTATGCAGGAGAAAACTGCTGTGCCTTTAGGAATTCCTCCTGTTTATTAAAAAAGACTGCTTTGCACTTTGGGAGGCTGAGGCAGGCGGATCACTTGAGGCCAGGAGTTCGAGACCAGGCTGGCCAACATGATGAAACCCCGTCTCTACTAAAAATACAAAAATTAGCCAGGCGTGATGGTGGGTGCCTGTAATCCTAGCTGCTTGAAAGGCTGAGGCAGGAGAATCACTTGAACCTGAGAGGCGGAGGTTGCAGTGAGCTGAGATGGCGCCATTGCACTTTAGCCTGGGTGACGAGAGCAAAAGTGTCTCAAAAAAGAAAAAAAAAAAGGACTGCTTTGGCCTTCACAGACCTGTGTCTTCAGCCAGTGGCACCCCTGATAGTTCCAAGAACCATCAGCCTTACAACTTAGAGCCTTACAGCTTAGAGCTAAGACTAGCATTCTGTTGATTCTGACAGTTCCCTCTGTTCTATCCGATAGCAGACCATCCGAGAGCTGTTTGATATGCCCCTGGAGGAACCTTCTAGCTCATCTGTGCCCTCTGCCCCTGAAGAGGAAGAAGAGACTGTGGCCAGCAAGCAGACTCATATTCTGGAGCAGGTGAAAAAAGAGTGGGCAGTTCCTAAAGTTGAGCTAATTCTTACAGCATATCTTGTCCTTTGTTAGTCTGTTGAACTTGTCCAGGGGAAAGAGATGTTTTTTCTGCTTCCCAGATTACAGTCAGCGTTTGATAGTTGTAAGTACATTGCTTATTGGTTCACATGATTTAGTAGGAAAAAAGACAGGATTTTGGAGTCCTTAGTTTTAGGTATGAATTTCAGTAATGCTTCTTTAGTGTTAAGACAAGTTACAATCCTCACTCTTTTGAACCTCACTTCCTATTAAAAGTAATGTGGGCAGGGCATGGAGGGTGGCTCACACCTGTAATCCCAGCACTTTGGGAGGCTGAGGCTCCCAACTGGAAAGCTTTGAAAACACACAAATGCTCAGACCCAGCACCCCAAAATTATGATAGATTTTGAGAGAGGGCCAAGGAATAAATCTTTTAAAAACCTTTCCAAATGTGATTTAATTATGTGTAAGTGTTTGAAACAGCGTTTCACATTAAGTACAAAGCATTAAGTACGGCCGGGCGCGGTGTCTCAAGCCTGTAATCCCAGCACTTTGGGAGGCCAAGACGGGTGGATCATGAGGTAGGGAGATCGAGACCATCCTGGCTAACACGGTGAAACCCCGTCTCTACTAAAAAAATACAAAAACAAAAAAAATTAGCCGGGTGAGGTGGCGGGCGCCTGTAGTCCCAGCTACTCGGGAGGCTGAGGCAGGAGAATGGCGGAACCCAGGAGGCGGAGCTTGCAGTGAGCCGAGATCGCGCCACTGCACTCCAGCCTGGGCGACAGAGCGAGACTCCGTCTCAAAAAAAAAAAAAAAAAAAAGCATTAAGTACACAGCATATCCACCTCACCATTTAATCCTCAAAATTATTTCCTTTTCATTAGCATTTCCACTTAAGTATTTAGGTTGATGCAAAAATAATTGCAGTTTTTGACATTATATTACTTTTTTTGGAGATGGAGTCTCGCTCTTTCGCCCAGGCTGGAGTGCAATGACGCGATCTCGGCTCACTACAACCTCCACCTCCCGGGTTCAAGCGATTCTCCTGCCTCAGCCTCCTGTGTAGCTGGGATTACAGGCACGTGCCACCACACCCAGCAGATTTTTGTATTTTTAATAGAGATGGGGTTTCACCACGTTGGTCAGGCTGGTCTTGAACTCCTGACCTCATGCCTCCCAAAGTACTGGAATTACAGGAGTGAGCCACCGTGCCCAGGTGAATTGTGCATTTCTATTCACATCTTTCTGTGATGGCTTTTTTGTTTGTTTGTTTTTTTGTTTTTTGAGAGCTGAGGCTGGCTTTAAAGGAAGGGAGGTAGAGCGAGCAATCTCTAAAATACTCATTTTTCCCTAGTGGGTGTCCTGGTAAAATCCGTTCCATCCTTTGTGGACCACTGAGTTGTGGTAACTCTGGAGGCCTAGGAGGTTGTTGAGTTCTATTGCAAACCTAGTTTGGTGTATGCCTGGTCTTGCCTGAATCAAATCACATGATGTAAAGTACTTATAGTCTCATGTTTTTGTTTCCTTTTATACACCCTGGTAGGCATTGTGTCGGGCAGAAGATGAAGAGGATATCCGTGCAGCCACCCAGGCCAAGGCTGAACAGGTGGCTGAGCTTGCAGAATTTAATGAGAACGATGGGTTTCCTGCTTGTGAGGGAGAGGAGGCTGGCCGGCCTGGGGCTGAGGATGAGGAGATGTCCCGGGCTGAGCAGGAAATTGCTGCCCTCGTAGAACAGGTCAGTCAGTGTTGGACCCACTAGTTCTTGACTTTACTGCTTCCCCTGGGCTTGTGACCCTCCTTCTGTCTTCCCTGCTGGGAATAAATAAGGGTGGTGGGTCCCTGGGTACCAGGTTCCTACGTTTATCATCACTGCTCCTCCTTGCAGCTGACCCCCATTGAGCGTTATGCCATGAAATTCCTGGAGGCCTCACTGGAGGAGGTGAGCCGAGAGGAGCTCAAACAGGCAGAAGTGAGTATTTCCAGGGATGGGGCTGGCAGTTGGAAGCTGCTAATTTCTTTTTCTTTGTTTTTTTGAGACAAAGTTTCACTCTGTCGCCCAGTCTGGAGTGTATTGGTACAATCTCGGGTCACTGCAATCTTTGCCTCCCGGGTTCAAGCAGTTCTTCTGCCTCAGCCTCCCGAGAAGCTGGGATTACAGGCGTGTGCCACCACACCTGGCTAGTTTTTGTATTTTTAGTACAAATGGGGTTTCACCATGTTGGCCAGGCTGGTCTTGAACTCCTGACCTCAGGTGATCCGCTGGCCTCAGCCTCCCCAAGTGCTGGAATTACAGGCATGAGCCACTGCGCCTGGCCTGGAAGCTGCTAATTTCTACTCACTCTCTACTCTGCTTGCCTCCTCCTGACCACTTGTGGGCCCTGTTGTTGTAGGAGCAAGTGGAAGCTGCCCGCAAAGACCTGGACCAAGCCAAGGAGGAGGTGTTCCGCCTACCCCAAGAGGAGGAGGAGGGGCCAGGGGCTGGGGATGAGAGTTCCTGTGGGACTGGTGGAGGCACCCACCGGCGCAGTAAAAAGGCCAAGGCCCCTGAGAGGCCAGGGACTCGTGTCAGTGAGCGTCTTCGTGGAGCCCGGGCTGAGACTCAAGGGGCAAACCACACTCCTGTCATATCCGCCCATCAAACTCGCAGCACCACCACACCGCCCCGCTGCAGTCCTGCCAGGGAGAGAGTTTCCAGGCCAGCACCTAGGCCTCGACCCACTCCAGCTTCAGCTCCAGCTGCAATTCCTGCCCTTGTTCCTGTCCCAGTCTCTGCCCCAGTACCCATTTCAACCCCAAATCCAATAACCATTCTCCCTGTCCATATATTGCCTTCTCCCCCCCCTCCACAGATTCCTCCTTGTTCTCCTGCCTGCACCCCTCCTCCCGCCTGTACCCCTCCACCAGCTCATACACCGCCTCCAGCCCAAACCTGTCTTTTAACTCCTTCCTCTCCTCTCTTGCTTGGTCCACCTTCTGTGCCCATTTCTCCCCCAGTCACCAACCTCCCCTTGGGTTTGAGGCCTGAGGCAGAACTGTGTGCCCAGGCATTGGCATCTCCAGAGTCCCTGGAGCTGGCTTCTGTGGCCAGTTCAGAAACCTCCTCACTTACTCTTGTGCCCCCTAAAGATCTGTTGCCAGTTGCTGTGGAGATCCTGCCTGTGTCAGAGAAGAACCTTTCTCTCACCCCTTCTGCACCCAGCCCGACCTTGGAGGCTGGCAGTGTCCCTAACGGTCAAGAACAGGAGGCACCACATTCTGCTGAGGGCACCACCCTTACAGTGCTGCCTGAAGGTGAGGAGTTGCCCCTGTGTGTGAGTGAGAGCAATGGCCTGGAGCTCCCACCCTCAGCAGCATCTGATGAGCCACTTCAGGAGCCACTGGAAGCTGACAGGACCTCGGAAGAGCTGGCAGAGGCCCAGACCCCAACCTCCAGCCCAGAGAAGCCACAGGAACTTGTTACACCTGAGGTTGCAGCTCCATCCACCTCATCTTCAGCCACTTCCTCACCTGAGGGTCCTTCACCTGCCCGACCTCCTCGGCGTCGCACCAGTGCTGATGTGGAAATTAGGGGTCAAGGGACTGGTCGGCCAGGACAACCACCAGGCCCCAAAGTGCTTCGAAAGCTGCCAGGACGGCTAGTAACTGTGGTAGAGGAAAAGGAACTGGTGCGGCGGCGGCGGCAGCAGCGGGGAGCTGCCAGCACCCTAGTGCCTGGGGTCTCTGAGACTAGCGCCAGCCCAGGAAGCCTGTCTGTCCGCAGCATGTCAGGGCCAGAATCCTCCCCTCCCATTGGTGGGCCTTGTGAAGCTGCTCCTTCATCCTCACTGCCCACTCCACCCCAGCAGCCCTTCATTGCTCGCCGTCACATTGAGCTGGGGGTGACTGGTGGTGGCACCCCAGAGAATGGAGACGGAGCACTGCTTGCCATCACCCCACCTGCTGTGAAACGTCGGAGGGGGAGGCCCCCCAAGAAGAACAGGTCTCCAGCAGATGCTGGGAGAGGTGTGGATGAGGCACCCTCATCCACCTTGAAGGGAAAAACCAATGGGGCTGACCCAGTCCCTCGGCCTGAGACCCTAATTGTTGCAGAGCCTGTCCTGGAACCACAGTTTGTTCCTGGGCCCCAGCCTCTTGGACCCCAGCCACTTCACAGACCCAATCCTATCCTGTCACCTGTGGAGAAAAGAAGGCGAGGGCGACCCCCTAAGGCACGAGATTTGCCCATCCCTGGGACCATTTCCTCTCCAGGGGATGGCAACTCCGAAAGTCGGACACAGCCACCCCCACACCCATCACCCCTAACCCCACTCCCACCACTGCTAGCTTGTCCCACTGCTACTGTTGCCAACACTGTCACCACTGTCACCATTTCAACGTCCCCACCCAAACGGAAGAGGGGCCGACCTCCCAAGAATCCTCCATCACCTCGGCCCAGCCAGCTCCCTGTGTTGGACCGTGACAGCACTTCTGTCCTCGAGAGCTGTGGATTGGGGAGGCGACGGCAACCGCAGGGCCAAGGGGAGAGTGAGGGTAGTTCCTCTGATGAGGATGGAAGCCGCCCCCTCACCCGCCTGGCCCGCCTTCGGCTTGAAGCAGAAGGAATGCGAGGACGGAAGAGTGGAGGGTCCATGGTGGTGGCTGTAATTCAGGATGACCTGGACTTAGCAGATAGCGGGCCAGGGGGGTTGGAAATGACACCTCCTGTGGTCTCATTAGCCCCAAAACTGCGCTCGACCCGGCTGCGTCCAGGGTCTCTAGTCCCCCCACTAGAGACTGAGAAGGTGCCTCGCAAACGAGCAGGGGCCCCAGTTGGTGGGGGTCCTGGGCTGGCAAAGCGGGGCCGCCTACAGCCCCCAAGTCCCCTGGGGCCTGAGGGTTCGGTAGAGGAGTCTGAGGCTGAAGCCTCAGGTGAGGAGGAGGAAGGGGATGGGACCCCACGCCGACGTCCTGGTCCCCGCCGGCTTGTTGGGACCACCAACCAAGGGGACCAGCGCATCTTGCGCAGCAGTGCCCCTCCCTCCCTGGCTGGCCCTACTGTTAGTTACAGAGGCCGCAAGGCCAAGACGTGAGTGGGCTGCCCCTCCACCTAGGCTTTCCACCGTGGCCGCTCCCTCCATGACCAGGCCTGACTCTGTTAACCACTACTTGAAGTCTTGAGGGGGAAAGCCTCCAGGGAGACATAGGGGCCTTCTCCCTTCTTCCCACCAAAGTAGGGGGTAGGCAACTGGTTGTCATGGAAATGGGGATCATCACAGTCCCCCTCCCCTTCACCCCACGTGGCTGGGCAGTGTTAAGGGTGGCAAGATAGTCTCTGTCCCCACCCCCTTGTACTTGATTCCCCAGCTGTCTTTCACAGCCCCCCACCCTTAGGGGAAAGGGGAGGGGCTTCTCTACAATGAGGTTTTTTTCTTTTTTTCTTTTTTTCTTTTTTTTTTTTTTTTAAGAAGAAAAAATAATAAACTTAGTTTCTGTACGAGCATCCGCGTAAGGAGGCTTCTGATTTTCTGGTCTGGTGGAGGGTTGGGTGGGAACTTGGGCATCGTTTTTCTCTTCCCTCTTGCTCTTGCAAAGATCCTAGCACCTGATCTCTAGCCTAGGACTGTATATTCCAAGTAGAAACCTACCCAAGAAAAGGGAAGATTGGTGAATTTGATGTGGTAGGGTGCCTTTCCCTAGTCAGTTTGAAGTCACAGACATTCTTTTCCTCCTCTCTTTTCCCTCGGTTCCTAGACGTTCCTCAGAGCTCTTTGATGCCTCAGACCTTTCCCTTTTATCCCTCTTGCTCAGGTGCTTCCTTTCACTCCTTTTTCCAGAGGGCAGGCGTCCTAGCTCCAGTTGGTCCATCCCTTGGGCACTCCCCTGCTCTTCATCTAGCCAAACTGGTTTGAGTCAGCCACACCCCTTCCCAGCTCCCTGAGCTCTTCAGGTGGTGGCTGGCCACTCAACCCCACCCCTGGGCTTGGCTTGGAGCCCTGAGTCAGCTCCATCACCACCCAAGCCAAACCAAAGCTGAGGCAGGAGCCGAAACTCAGAGTCCCTCAAAGCCTATAGCCAGGTAAGAGCCCTGTTCATTTTATATTCTCTGTTGACTCCCTGGGCCCTCCTTGTGTCTTCCTGTTGACTCTGTTTACCTCATCCGAGTTATTTATTTGTATCTACTTCCCTGCAGCTTCTTGGCACACATCATTCTTTGCTCTGTGCTTGTCTCACCCCTTTCACCTTTCCTATCCTTTGTTCCTTGGGTTCAGGGAGCCATTGTGGTTTCATTTTGTGTGGGTTGTAGGAGAATGGTTGGAGATAAGGGTAGAAAGGTGGTTTGATGCCAGGGCCTAGAGGACCTGAGAAGTAGGGAGACGAGAAATAATTAAGTAGGGCATCATTATGCAGGTTTCTGTGTGATAATGAGGTCATTTGGACTCAGTGTACTAGTCTGATTGTGTTGTGTGGCCTGGGTTAAAATAGAGAGAGGAGGTGGCAGGGAGGCAGCATAGCAGAGGAAGACCTGACTTAGGGAAGTAAGGTCTTTTTGGTGTTTGGTTTCAGCGGTAAAAAAGGGCTTACTCGGGTATATTTTCCTTACCTTTCTCCATTCCCATAACTGTTTTCATGTAAAATGGCTGCTTTGCTTGAAGTGGGGTGCAGTACCTAGGGTTCTGCTCTCTGACATCTATAGTACTCAGGGGGCAGCCTCTTGGGAATCTGGGGGAATTGTAGGGTCCTTTGAAATACAGATTAAAATAACAGATTCATAGCAGCTTTCAAGAGTTTGTATTTCTCCTGCTTCTTGGTGTGCACCCGTCATTTGGCCTCTTCCCACTTGTTGTAACACTAAATAATACAGATAATACCTTGTCTACATTGGCTTGCTTTCAAAGACTCAGAACCTCAAACTCAGGTAAAAGGATTCCAGCCACACATCACATTTCCTCTTCTGCTCTGTGAGTCACTAGAGGAATTCCCCAGTAAGGCAGCATTCCTGAGTGCCAGGCTATGCCACGAGAACAGAGTGCTCCGAGGGGTGGAGTCTGAGCAAGCAAGGCCAAGGGCTCAGTTGTTGGGCTCACAAGTACCTTGACTATCGCCCACAGGTGATGGAGGACGAGGAGAAGGCAGTGGAGATCTTGATGGGCAACACGGAAGCTGCTCATCCTCCATCCCCCATCCGCTGCTGCTGGCTCCGCCTCCGCTGCTTGGCAGCTACTAGCATTATCTGTGGCTGCTCTTGCCTGGGAGTCGTGGCTCTGGTGTTTGCCATCAAGGTGAGGAGTGACAGGGGGGTGGGTATAAGGCAATGGTTTCATGTATCTGATCTATCTGCATTGATTAGTCACTGAATACCTATCAGTGCTCTGGGCCTAGTGCCAGAAATAAGAGTAAGACAGGGTTCCTTGCCATCAGAGGACCCATAGTCTAATGAAAGAGATGACAGTGAAAAAGGATAATTAATAGAATGCAGTTCATCAGTACCATAATACAGGAAGCACAGGACAGTCTGGGAGCCAGGGAGGATCTATGTATATAATGATATATGTGTATGTGGTAGAGTAGGTAACTGGAAAGGCATCCTAGGAGAGGTGACGGGAATTAACCTTAAAGCGTGAGTGAGTAAGGGTGGAAGGGCATTCCAGATAAAGGAAGCAGTGTGTACAAAGGCCTGTGGGGCACGACTGGACCGGTGAGGAATAGTGAGAGATGAAGCTAGAGGACCCAGATTTCCAAGGGCCTCCAGTTCTGTGCTTAAGAGTTTTGACTTTATCTGGGAAGTACTGGGGGGGGCATTGAGTGGTTCCTGCAGGGGAAAGTGATGTGGTTAGATTTGAGTTTTAGAAAGATCCACTCTCAAGGCCTACATCGAGGGTGACTTGGAGGGGGCAAGGCTAGAGGCTGCTGAACGGTGATAAGCACAATCTCTAGGAGTCTGAAAGACACTACTGGGTTTTTGAGAGGGCTTCACCATTTCAAAAAGCCTATTAGAAACAGCATATGTCCGCCGGGCGCGGTGACTTAGGCCTGTAATCCCAGCACTTTGGGAGGCCGAGGTGGGCACATCATGAGGTCAGGAGATTGAGACCATCCAGTCCAACATGGTGAAACCCCGTCTCTACTAAAAATACAAAAATTAGCTGGGCGTGATGGTGCGTGCCTGTAATCCCAGCTACTCTGGAGGCTGAGGCAGGAGAATTGCTTGAACCAGGGAGTCGGAGGTTGCAGTGAGCCGAGGTCATGCCACTGCACTCCAGCCTGGTGACAGACTCCGTCTCAAAAAAAAAAAAAAGAAAAAGAAACAGCACATGTCCTTTAGGAAAGGCTACACAGGCTAAGTTAAACTTCATGCTGGAATTTTCTCAACCCTAGACATATTTTAACAGTCAGAAACTTACTGTAAGAACTCCTGGGTTCCCGGGAGGCGGAGCTTGCAGTGAGCTGAGATCCGGCCACTGCACTCCAGCCTGGGTGACAGAGCGAGACTCCGTCTCAAAAAAAAAAAAAAGAACTCCTGGGTTCCATTAGGGCAAAATCCTAAAAAGGGCCCTTAATGATGACAGAGAGACTGGGCACGGTGGCTCACACCTGTAATCCCAGCACTTTGGGAGGCCGAGGTGGGCAGAACACTTGAGGTCACGAGTTCGAGACCAACCTGACCAACATGGTGAAACCCCATCTCTACTAAAAATACAAAATTAGCTGGGTGTGGTGGCACGCGCCTGTAATCCCAGCTACTCAGGAGGCTGAGACAGGAGAATTGCTTGAATCTGGGAGGCAGAGGTTGCAGTGAGATCACACTATTGCACTCCAGCCTGGGTGACAGGAGTGAAACTGTCTCAAGAAAAAAAAAAAAAAAAGATGGAAAAGATACCCATCAGGCTATGAGAATGAGGTGGTGTTTGGGCATGAATGAAATACTCCAGGCTCACTATTTCTTGCCAATAGTTACAAATTCTGAATCAATCTTGGATGGTTGGAAAGAATGGGGAATAAAAGAATTGGAAAGTACTTTACCATATGCGATCTTGTGAGCTAACTGTGGCCACTCTGAGAAGTAGGCAGGGCGTAGAGATGGGTACTTTATTTTGCAGATGAGAGTTTAGAATCAGAAACTGGAAAGGAGGTAGAGGGTTTGGATGTGAGATTTTCATCTGTGACAGGGAAGGGGGAGTGAAGTGGGGAAATGGACACCTTGGGGCAGAAGTAGCGGGAGAACCTAACCAAGAACCTGCCCCCACAGGCAGAAGAGCGGCATAAAGCAGGCCGGTCCGAGGAGGCAGTGCGCTGGGGGGCCCAGGCCCGGAAATTCATCCTGGCCAGCTTTGCTGTCTGGCTTGCTCTCCTCACTCTGGGTCCCCTGCTGCTGTGGTTGCTCTCCTACGCCATCGCTCAGGCTGAGTGACCCTGGATGGCCTCTGCTGAGAGCCAGCTGAGACCTCCTGGATCCTGCAATGCGGCATTGCTAAGGTCCTGTGACAGCAGTGGTTGGAAGGATCCTGGTTGGAAGGATGGGGACTCTCAAGGGGCTTCGGAAGAGCTCTTCTAGCCCTTTATAAAAGGAGGGCAGCAGCTGAGACTGATGAGAGGAGGGCAGCCCGCTCTGTTCTTTCAGGGCCTCCCATCCCTATCTCCCCCACCCAAGCCCACCCTAGGCCTCTACCCAGCGGGAGGGGTTGAAGACCAGGCCTGGTTTTATTAGAATTCATTTTGTAATAAAAGCCTTTTTTAGTGGTGAAATACTCCTGTCTAATTGTTCTCCCCCTGCTTTACTTTGGGCCCTTGGTGAGAGCCAGCCTGAACATCTGACTGATAGCAGAAGCCAGCATCCACCTCATCCAGGAGCTTCAAGAGTAGGAAACAATTTTTATTTTCTTCTTCTGGAAGTTTTCCTTCTTGGAAAGACCCCAGCTTCTCCCTTGTACGTCCACAGAGACTCTGAGGCCAAGAGTAGTAGCAGCTGCTACTATTTATGACTTACTATATTCTGGGCTGTGTTCTAAGCACTTTATATTTCTTTTTTTTTTTTTTTGAGACGGAGTCTCGCTGTGTCACCCAGGCTGGAGTGCAGTGGCGCGATCTCGGCTCACTGCAAGCTCCGCCTCCCGGGTTTATGCCATTCTCCTGCCTCAGCCTCCAAGTAGCTGGGACTACAGGCGCCCGCCACCACGCCCGGCTAGTTTTTTTTTTGTATTTTTAGTAGAGACGGGGTTTCACCATGTTAGCCAGGATGGTCTCGATCTCCTGACTTCGTGATCCACCCGCCTCGGCCTCCCAAAGTACTGGGATTACAGGCTTGAGCCACCGCGCCCGGCCAGCACTTTATATTTCTTAACTTCCTCCAGTTTTCAGTCACTCAGTAGGTATCTATACTATCATATCCATCATATGAATATGTCACATATGATAGGTACCAACTATCTGAGTGAAAACTGGAGGAAGTGTTCTAAAATGACAGTGTTCTCATTTTATACTTGAGGAAATAAGACAGATTTGCACAAGGTCCTCAGCTACTAAATGGTAGAGCTGAGACTGAACCCAAACAATTTTGATTCCAGAGCTGAGAGAGGAGTGAAAGAGTTGGGTAACAGCAACAACCATCCTGTACATGGAGATTTGAATGATTAAAATGGATTTTCATATCTTTTATCTTGGACCTCATATTTTAAATTTTTTTTTAAATTATGAAGTATATCATACATATAGGAAAATACCCCAAACAAGTATGTATACAGTTCATTAACACAAAGCAAACATGAATAACCACATTCAGTAAAGAAATTGGAACATTGTCAACACTTCAAAGCCTCCTTTATACTCCTCCCGATCACTGCTACTTCCTTTCTTCCCACAGGTAACCACCATTCTGACTTCTAGCAGTGTCGTTTAATTTTGTCTGCATTTGAACTTTATATAAATGGAATCATGTATTCTTTTCATATTTCACAATGTTATTGTGAAATTTGTCAATATTTGGCATAGGTGTAGTTTTCATTGCTGTGCAGTATTCAGTCATACAAATGTATCACAATTTGTCCATTTTCTGTTGGTGGACTTTGGGATATTTGCAGTTTGGGGTTATTATGAGTCATGCCTTTTGGAGTGCACGTGTCCTGGCAAGCACCTTACCATAATTCAGAGTCCAGAAGAGCGCCTAAAGGAATTGGAGATGTTGCACACTGAAGAGAGACTAGAGGGGAAAGAGAGGCACATGATGGCTGTCCTCAGTGTTCCCAAGTGCTCCAGGAAGAAGGAAGAGAATTGATTGGTGGTCTCAGAAGTTAGAATTACAACAGTGGGTAGAAGCCATATACAGGGCAGTGTTCTCAACATAGCTTCATAATGGAACACCTGGGAGCCTTAAAAAGTAGTTAGGCCTGGGCTTTGCCCAGACTATATTCTGACTTAATTGGTGTGAGGTACAACTTGGGCATTAGGATTTCACAGTTTCCCAACTGATTCTAGTGCACATAGTTTGAGAACTACTGCTCTACAGATAAGATTTGATTGGGTTCACTCTGAAATTTCTAAATCAGGAAAAAAGGGTAACACATTTTAGAATGTTGTTTTGTTTTTTCTTTTTTTTTTGGAGATGGAGTCTCGCTCTGTTGCCCAGGCTGAAGTGCAGTGGTGCGATCTCGGCTCACTGCAAGCTCTGCCTCCTGGGTTCATGCCATTCTCCTGCCTCAGCCTCCCGAGTAGCTGGGACTACAGGCACCTACCACCACGCCTGGCTAATTTTTTCTATTTTTAGTAAAGACTGGGTTTCACCGTGTTAGCCAGGATGGTCTTGATCTCCTGACCTTGTGATCCACCCGCCTTGGCCTCCCAAAGTGCTGGGATTACAGGTGTGAGCCACCGCACCCAGCCTGTTCGTTTTTTTTTTTCTTTCTTTTAAGTTCTGGGATACAAGCAGAACGTGCAGGTTTGCTACATAAGTATATGTGTGCCATGCTGGTTTGCTTCACCCATCAATCTGTCATCCAGGTTTTAAGCCACCACGCCCTGCTAATTTTCATATTTTTAGTAGAGACGGGATTTCACCATGTTGGTCAGATCTCTTGACCTCGTGATCCACGCGCCTCGGCCTCCCAAAGTGCTGAGATTACAGGCGTGAGCCACTGTGCCTAGCCCAACACACAGATCTTAAGTGTTCAATTTGATTTTTTTTTTTTTTTTGAGATGGAGTCTCGCTCTGTCACCCAGGCTGGTGCGATCTCGGCTCACTGCAACCTCTGCCTCCCGGGTTCAAGTGATTCTCCTGCCTCAGCCTCCTGAGTAGCTAGGATTACAGGCACGTGCCATCACGCCTGGCTAATTTTTGTATTTTTAGTAGAAATGGGATTTCACCATGTTGGTCAGGCTGGTCTTGAACTCCTGACCTCGTGATCCGCCCACCTCGGCCTCCCAAAGTGCTGGGATTACAGGGGTGAGCTACCGTGCCCAGCCGATGAATGTTTTAACATAAATAAACCTGTGTAGTCAGTCACTCACCACCTATAGGAATATAACATTTGCAGCACATCAGCAAGCTCCCTCATACTCCTCATTATTTTTATCCCCGATACTGACTTAACGGAAACCTCTTCAATCTGGTTCCTGTGTCCTTGTGATAAGCCCCCCTCTTTAGTAATTTCTAGCACCAATCGCTCCAGACTCACCTTGTACTTTCCCTGCTGAAGCCTAGAAATTGGCCATTTCTCCTGAACAGCCTTGGTTCCTTTTATTGGGGACTGTTGTTGAGAAATCAGCATCTAGACACTAGGCGTTCTACTGTGACGTTACTGCTTGGGGCATTCTGAAAGCAGAGTTAAGAGCCAGTAAATAATTAATGTTATCTATTTTAAATATTTTTAAAATCGTTTAAAAAATTCTAGTCAATCATAGGGTTCTTTCTCCACTTTCCCCTTCCAGATTCCAGATTCCCACAGTAAGAACCTTGGCTTCCAGTCACGTCAATATGTTGATTACTCAGCTTCAGAATAATCATTCCATTATATTACCAAACAACAAATCTAAGTAAAGTTCAAGATTTCTTTGCAATTTTGCCTTTAGATTGATGATACAGAGTCAAAGTACTCTATAAAAAGTTACCTGAATTCATTTTTCTTCCCTCATATAATTGTAATCCCAAAGTGTTATTTCTAAGATAGCTGTTGGAAGATAAGTTCATTCTTTTCCTCTTTGCTGGAACATAACCTCCACAAGGTAGGGGTGTGTGTGTGTTTCATTGTCTCAGTCTAGTCCCTAGGTCTCAGATGGTCATAAAAATTTGTTAGTGAATGCCAGGTCTGAGCTATGCACTGAGTCGCTCCTGGCAGAAGCGACTGGTGGCAAAAGCTCCTGGCAGAAGAACCTTGTGGGTTTAGAACAGTGTGATACAAGGCTTTTGGGAGAGGGTGGAAGATGGAGAAAGTGTATAAACAATCCCAGATAGTAAACGCTAGGGCTTTGGATGTATTCAGGAGGGATTGAAGCGGCCATAGAAAGAGAAGGCTGCTTCTGGCCTTCTAAGTCCGAACTAAGAGGCCAAGCTGGGGGTCCAAGCTGCGTGTGTCCAAATGTTTTAAGGGCTGGAGTGTACTCAAGACAGGCGCTTTGGGCAAGGCTGCTAATATTGAAAAGAGCTTGCTGGGCGTTGTGGCTCAAGCCTGTAATCCTAGCATTTTGGGAGGCCGAGGCGGGAGGATCGCTTGAGCCCCGAAGTTCAAGGTTGCAGTGAGCTATGATCGCGCCACTACACTGCAGCCTCAGCGTGGGCTACAGAGCGAGACCCTGTCTAAAAAAAGAGAAAATGGTGAATGCAGTTAGGGGTGCTTGGAGAAGACCGAGGGAATTCCCCTGCTCAAGTCTGGGAACTAGAGGCGCGGGAAGGTCCTGCTTCCCCGCCACCCAACGATCACGTTTCCCAGTAAACTCAATTTCCGGGTCCCATTCCAGGCCTCCAAGCCCACTTGACAACAAGCTCCGCCCTCCGCTGGCCCGTAGATGCCACTCGGTGATTGGCCGTGTCTGAAGCCGCGCCCCGGCGTCGCGTCGCGTCCTTAGGTCACGCCGAGCTCCGACGCCCGCACCAGCCCCTATTGGGCGGCCGGTTTCCAATCGGAAGAGCTTCTGAGCCTCAGTCTTCGGGCGGCGCTGGCCATTGGCGGGCAGGATGGAGGCGGAGCCTTGGGTCGTCGCCTGCTGCCCGAGGTTAAGGTGAGTGACTGCAGGCGAACCCGGCGACAGCGCAGGTCGCGTCGACCCTGGTTCCTCTGCCTACCCCAGCGGGTGAGCCTGCGCTAGACCCCCGTCCCCTTCCTGCGCCCGCCCGAATGCGCCTGCGCGGCAACAGCCGCCTGCCCTTGCGCCCCTTCCCCCAGCTTCCTGGGCACCTCTCCCCACTCCCTTTCCTGCCCTGCCATCCTCCCGCCCCCAGGCTCTTCTGCGGGGTCTCCCCAGTCCGAGTCCTTCCCCTACCCCCCTCCCCCACTCCCCAGGACCCTGGCGCCCCAGCCGCAAGGGCTGCGCCCCCGGGAGCCGCGATGCGGGTCGTCTCAGAGCCTGTGGGCTTCCCTGCCCTCACTGCCCTCCTCCTCCGCGCAGGCCCCCGCCCCCTTCAGGATGACGCTGGACGTGGGGCCGGAGGATGAGCTGCCCGACTGGGCCGCCGCCAAGGAGTTTTACCAGAAGTACGACCCTAAGGACGTCATCGGCAGGTGAGACCGCGGCCAGGGAAACGGAGGTCCAGAGAGGTCGGGCCCCAGCAGTCCCGCTTCCGTTTGAGGGCTGGAGAGGTAGGGGTGTGTGTGTGTGTGTGTGTGTGTTTGTGTCAAGGTTTTCAGGAGAGGACTGGATAGTTCTTTTTTTTTTTTTTTTTTTTTTGAAACGGAGTGTCGCTCTGTGGCCCAGGCCGGAGTGCAGTGGCGCGATCTCGGCTCACTGCAACCTCTGCCTCCTGGCTTCAAGTGATTCTCCTGCCTCAGCCTCCCTAGTAGCTGCTATTACAGGCGTGCGGCACCACACCGGCTAATTTGTATTTTTAGTAGAGGCGGAGGTTTCACCATATTGGCCAGGCTGGTCTTGAACTCCTGAACTCGTGATCTGCCAGCCTCAGCCTCCCAAAGTGCTAGGATTACAGGTGTGAGCCACCGCGCCTGGATGACTGAATAGTTCTAAACGGGAAGAATCAGTGGTAAGTGGAGAACACCTGGTGACTAGACTGTTAACCATGGGTCAACCCCATATGTTTCACGGATTCATTCATTTATGCCTTCAACACACACGGATGGTTGACGCACCTACTGTGCCAGACACAAAGTTCAACAGGGGGAGGGTAGAAAAGATACCTATGCCCTTGAGGTACTCCACCTGAAGTGACGTGAACGTTAAAAAGGCATCAGGCTAGATAGGTAGAGGTCTGTATCAAGTGTTATGGGATTCCAGAAAAACACAGTTTCCCAGGAGTCACTTTTGGGCTGGGTCTTGAGGTATGAGTAGGAGTTCAGGGGGGTCTTTAAAATCATAAAAATGTATGCGTGTGGTAGATGTCTACAACTTTCATCAGATTCTCAAAGAGGCTCGTTAAAGCTGGGTCATAATTAAAACATGGCCGCAAACTCAGATGCCCTTAGTGGTTGCGCGGGAAATTAAAACCATGACGTGGCCAAGAGTAACAGAGTAGGAAGTGTTGTGTAAGGTGGAGGATTCATGTCCCACCTATGATGTGTGAATTCAGATTTGTTAAAAAAAAAAAAAAATTGCACTGGCCAAAACGTACCACATCGGAGGGCTGTGTTTGGCCTATGGATCAATAGTTTACATCCCTTGATTTAACTAGATGTGGGTGACCGAATTCCCAAGTGAGTTATGTGAGGCCAGGAGGCCCCACAGAGCATAGTAGTAAGGCTCTGTGAAGGGCAGCGAGGGAACCAGCATAAGAAATGGAATTTGAGGCCTGATCCTGGAGGGATTTGCTCCTTAGTCTGAGGAATGTGTAGGGTCATATGGAGTTGGTGATAGCTTGAGCAAGGAAATCCTTATCTAGGACTTTGTGTGTGCCTCATGAATGCCCTTCAACATCCCTTCAGGATGCTGTTGGCTACATTTCACAGTTGCAGGAGCTGAAGCCCAAGGACCTTACGTCAGGGGACCACTTAGGTTAATTGGTAGCAAATCTGGGGTCTACTCTAAGGTCTGATTCTCAGCTTTGGTCTTCTAGTCAATGGCTTCATATTTATTTGGAGTTTCCTACACTTGAGGGAACTTTGGGATTTGGATGGGGTAATCAGGGAAGTACAAGTGGAATATGGAGGGAGACTTAAATCTTTCTTCCCCCTTCCTTCAAGGAGCAGGTGCTGAGGCTCAGTGTGGGAAGGACTTGCCTAGGCTTTCCCATGGAGGAAGTGGCAGAGCCTGGATTTGAACCCAGGCCCTACCTGCCTTCCCTGTGAGCTTTGTGTTGTGCCTTGCTGGGTACCCAGGTTCCTGAGGCTGCTGTGAAGCCAGGGTGAGCTCCTAAGCTAGTTGCCCTGTGATCCAGATGGGTCTTCAGGGTCTGGCACAGCGGGCATGAGGATGCTGAAGCCCCAGCCCGTGCAGAAATGTGAGCACAGATGCCCTGACTTGTGCTATTTTCTGGCTCTCGCAGAGGAGTGAGCTCTGTGGTCCGCCGTTGTGTTCATCGAGCTACTGGCCACGAGTTTGCCGTGAAGATTATGGAAGTGACAGCTGAGCGACTGAGTCCTGAGCAGCTGGAGGAGGTGCGGGAAGCCACACAGCGAGAAACACACATCCTTCGCCAGGTCGCCGGCCACCCCCACATCAGTGAGGCTGTCTTCCTTGCTCCTGTTAGCAGACGACCCCCCACCTCTTGCTGACCCTGCCCACAGCCCACTTCCCCCAACATTGCCTCCATGCCTCTCCTCCCTTCCTCCTGGCTTCATTCCACTAAAGAGTGGCCATCCATTGGGCCCCCACTGCCTCCTCTGGTTCTCCTTTCTTCCCAGTAACAGCCCGCTGCTGTCCCAGGGTGACCAAGCCCCATCAATGTGTATCCACTCCTTTCCATCTCTGTCTCTCTGCCTCTCTTCCTCTCTCCCTAGTCACCCTCATCGATTCCTACGAGTCTTCTAGCTTCATGTTCCTGGTGTTTGACCTGTGAGTATCTCCCTGCCACCATCTGAGAAGCCTCCTCCCCACCTCCATGTATGGCCCAGCATTTGCTGCTCAGTGGGCTGGACCCACCCTGCTCACACCTTCCTGCTCCAGCTGGGGCTCTCTATCACCTGGGCCTGCCTCCTAGCCCATGGCTCTGGCCTTCTCCCTCGGTGCCATCATTAAGGCAAATTCTTTAAAAGTAATAGTGACCAGCCAGGTGTGGTGGCTCATGCCTGTAATCCTAGCATTTTGGGAGGCTGAGGCGGGTGGATCACCTGAGGTCAGGAGTTCAAGACCAGCCTGGCCAACATGGTGAAACCCCATCTCTACTAAAAATACAAAAATTAGCCAGGTGTGGTGGTGCACGCGTGTAAGCCCATCTACTCGGGAGGCTGAGGCAGGAGAATCGCTTGAACCCGAGAAGCAGAGGCTGCAGTGAGCCAAGATCATGCTATTGCGATTCTCCTGTGTCAGCCTCCCGAGTAACTGGGACTATAGGCGCCTGCCACCATGCCCGGCTCATTTTTTTTTTTTTTTTTTTTTTTTTTTTTTTGAGACGGAGTCTCGCTCTGTCGCCCAGGCTGGAGTGCAGTGGCCGGATCTCAGCTCACTGCAAGCTCCGCCTCCCGGGTTTACGCCATTCTCCTGCCTCAGCCTCCCGAGTAGCTGGGACTACAGGCGCCCGCCACCTCGCCCGGCTAGTTTTTTGTATTTTTTTTTAGTAGAGAGGGGGTTTCACCGTGTTAGCCAGGATGGTCTCGATCTCCTGACCTCGTGATCCGCCCATCTCGGCCTCCCAAAGTGCTGGGATTACAGGCTTGAGCCACCGCGCCCGGCCTACCGGCTCATTTTTGTATTTTTTTAGTAGAGACGGGGTTTCACCATGTTAGCCAGAATGGTCTCTATCTCCTGACCTCATGATCCGCCCACCTCGGCCTCCGAAAGTGCTGGGATTACAGGTGTGAGCCACCGCGCCCGGCCTGAACAGATTGTGGCCGGGTGCAGTGGCTCACGCCTGTAATCCCAGCACTTTGGGAGGCCGAGGTGGGCGGATCATGAGGTCAAGAGATCGAGACCATCCTGGCCAACATGATGAAACCCCGTCTCTACTAAAATACAAAAAATTAGCCAGGCATGGTGGTGGGTGCCTGTAATCCCAGCTAACTGGGAGGCTGAAGCAGGAGAATCACTTGAACCCGGGAGGTGGAGGTTGCAGTGAGCGGAGATCGTGCCATTGCACTCCAGCCTGGGTGACAGAGCAAGACTCTTATCTCCAAAAAAAAAAAAAAAAAAAAAGTGTTCAGCAGTGGACTGACCACTTAGAAAATAGATCCTTGCGGCTGGTCGCGGTGGCTCACACCTGTAATCCCAGCACTTTGGGAGGCCGAGGCGGGCGGATCACAAGGTCAGGAGATCGAGACCATCCTGGCTAACACAGTGAAACCCCATCTCTACTAAAAATACAAAAAAAACATTAGCTGGGAGTAGTAGCAGGCACCTGTAGTCCTAGCTACTCGGGAGGCTGAGGCAGGAGAATGGCGCGAACCTGGGACGCGGAGCTTGCAGTGAGCAGAGATCGCGCCACCGCACTCCAGCCTGGGCAACAGAGTGAGACTCCGTCTCAAAAAAAAGAAAAAGAAAAAGAAAATAGATCCTTGCTCATCAGCCTCTCGTGCTGCTTAACACACTAACTACTCTGGTGTCTGTCTCTGCCCATCTGTTCTTTTTCTGGTCAGAATCTGAATGTCAGATGTTACATGGTATAATGTAAACTAATTGCAAAGGTATTTCAAAAGAGAATGATTTGAATTCCAAAGATTTAAGAGAGGCCCTTGGAAAAAATTCATGAAGGCTTCCATATTTTTACAGAAATAGCCCTCTGCAAAAGTGAGAGGGGACATAAGGATGTCTATTATGCCATCCTCCAGCTGTGCAGAGTGACTACACTCCCCAAAACAGTACCTGATAAGTTACTTTGAGGACTGATGCAGAGTTGCAAGTATAACTCAATTTTGAAAGTATTATTTTTAATTGACACATAATCATAACCTCAGCTTTTAAAGACAAAATTTCAAAATCAGGTCCTATTCAACCTTTGTGCCACAAAAAAACTGAAATTTTGGTCCATTTTCTTTATAGATTCACTTTGAGAGGCCTTTTTCAGGCATAGTTATTCTCAAACAACAAGAAACTCCTATAAATTATATTGCCACAAGAAGTCTCTTATTTTTGCTATAATTGCCATCATGGCATAATGCAGGTATTTCAGCTGCCAACACACCAGGCCAAACTGCCTTGTTGGAGTGCTGTGTCTCTAGACCCTTTGGTTTGTCCGCAGAGGAATCTATCTTTAGTGGCCTCTTCCATGATATTTTGTATGAGCACTGGTCTGTTTTCTCAACCCCCAATGTGGGGTGCAGCTGCCTCCTATGCCCCTCCTTCCCTTAGGATGCGGAAGGGAGAGCTGTTTGACTATCTCACAGAGAAGGTAGCCCTCTCAGAAAAGGAAACCAGGTAAGGGTTGAGCCTGCAGCCCCAGGGGTGAGCAGGGGGTGGGACAGGGCAGGGAGGAGCCAAGGAGGAGACTGCACCCGCCTTCCCTTCCCTCAGGTCCATCATGCGGTCTCTGCTGGAAGCAGTGAGCTTTCTCCATGCCAACAACATTGTGCATCGAGATCTGAAGCCCGAGAATATTCTCCTAGATGACAATATGCAGATCCGACTTTCAGATTTCGGGTTCTCCTGCCACTTGGAACCTGGCGAGAAGCTTCGAGGTGAGGGGATCTAGTGTCCTTATAGGCTTGGGAGGGGAGACCCAGGCCTGATGAGATTGGTTGGCTGGGTCTGAGTACCAAGTCCCTGGTGCCAAGAAAAAGGGAGAAGTCATTGGGTACTTGCCAATTACCCTGTGGGCGCAAAACCTGTGTTTACCTCAGACTGGGCATTCTGACCTGGGGAGAATGGAGACAGACAAGTAGGCTGACAGACAGTGGTGCACGGTGGGCAGAGGGCCATGCCAGGGGAGCCCAGAGGAAGGAACCCCAATTCAGCCTGAGCCCCACAGAAGAGGTGAAAAAGGGAGCAGGGCAGAGTCATGCTCAGCCACATGTTTGGGGTCTGGAGTGCAGGACCACGGGAGCCTGATGTGATGTGTCCAGACTGCACTTCCCACCTGGGCCCTAGGCCTCAGGTTCACCTGATGTGAATACATTTGTCGGGACAGTAATATTTCTACTGCAAATGGGAAACTTCAAATAAAATTCACCTGTGGGATTCTTCAGAGCCTTTAGTCTGCCACTGACTCTCTCCCTCAATGGCTTTGCACTAGACTTATGAAAAGCTACCGTTTACTGGGCATTCACCTATGAGGCAGGTATCAGTCTTTTTTTTTCTTTTTTGAGACAGAGTCTTGCTCTGTCACCCAGGCTGGGGTGCAGCGGCATGATCTTCACTCACCGCAGTCTCCACCTCCTGGGTTCAAGCTATTCTGCCTCAGCCTCCCGAGTAGTTGGGATTACAGGTGCCCACCACCATGCCTGGCTCATTTTTGTATTTTTTTTTTTTTTTTTTTTTTTTTGTATTTTTTAGTAGAGATGGGGTTTCACCCTGTTAGCCAGGATGGTCTCGATCTCCTGACCTAGTGATCCGCCCGTCTCGGCCTCCCAAAGTGCTGGGATTACAGGCTTGAGCCACCGCCCCCGGCCTCATTTTTGTATTTTTAGTAGAAATGGAGTTTCACAATGTTGGCCAGGCTGGTCTCGAACTCCTGACCTCAAGTGATCCTCCCGCCCCGGCCTCCCAAAGTGCTGGGATTACAGGCATGAGCACTGTGCCTGGCCGGCACCAATCTTTATATGGCTTATTCCCCTAAATCCTCTCCACAGCCCTGTGTGACAGATAGTATTTGTGTCTCTGTTTTTACAGAAGGGCTCAAAGAGGTGAGATGACTTCTCCAGGGTCCTAATGCCAGGACTGAACTTGGACAGTCTGACTTCAAATTTCATACTCTTAACCTGTGAGCTTACATGTCTGGTGGATGTTGTGCTTTAAAACCCTTTGGGCTTCCACATGTACTTTTCCCCTTTCTGGAATCATCTTTGCCTGTGCCCACTGCATCCTCTTCTTGGCTTGGGTAATTCAAGTTTCACTTTACACCTCCAGGGCAGCTTAGGTCCCTTTGCTTTTTGTTCTCCTATCTTCTTCATTTACAACACCTCTTACTCTATTGTTACTTCCCGCTTGCCTTCAGGTAGACAGTGAGCTCGCTAAGGACACATCTCATTTGCCACTTGGCAAATCAATGCCACTGGCATTCAATAAATACTTGATATAGGAATGAATTTCCCAAGAAAGTCAGTTTCAATTCGGGGCTGTTAAAATCTCCTGGAAGTGTGCCATGGAACATAGTTCAGAAATTACTGGAAGAATTGGTGCCCGAGTGGTGGAAAAAAACTAAAAATACAAACTTGAGCCAAGCATGGTGGCACGCATCTGTCACCTCAGCTACTTGGGAGACTGAAGGAGGAGGATCACTTGAGCCTAGGAGCCCAAGGCTGCAATGAGCTGTGATAGTGCCACCACACTCCAGCCTGTGTGACATAGTGACCCTGTCTCTAAAAATAAATAAATATAAAAATACAGACTTGCATAAAGTTTTGGAGGGCTCTGGGCTTTAGAACTGTAGATTTGATCATGTGTCATGATGTGGAATCAGGGAAGGGTTTTAAACAAGGGACTTACCCACTATGTGCTTTAAGAAATCCCATAGCTTACAGGGTGCAGTGGCTCACACCTGTAATCCCAACACTTTGAGAGCCCGAGGCGGGTGGATCACGAGGTCAGGAGTTCAAGACCAGTCTGGCCAACATGGTGAAACCCCGTCTCTACTAAAAAGACAAAAAATTAGCCAGGTGTGGTGGCACGCACCTGTAATCCCAGCTACTCAGGAGACTGAGACAGGAGAATCGCTTGAACTTGGGAGGCGGAGGTTGCATTGAGCTGAGATCATGCCATTGTACACCAGACTAGGCGACAGGGCAAGACTCCATCTCCCAAAAAAAAAAAAGAAAAAGCAAAAGAAATTCCATATCTCCGCTTGTTCCCCTTGGGTTGAGTGATGGTTGGAGGTTATAGGAGGAGAAAGGTTTGGGCAGATAGGAATGCAGAAAATTTTTTTTACATATGTATTGTGATGTATGTAAAAATACATAATCTTTCCATATGCTTTATGATATATATAAAACTAAGGTAACAAGTTGTGAGGAGTAGATAGGTTGACTTGGATAGTGGGTAGGTAGGGTTGGAGGAGGCAAATGATATGGTGGAACAAGGACCTTGAAATCAATCCAAAACCCAGGTTTTCCTAGGAAGACCACCAGGAGCCATGATGGGTATCTGAACTGTTGAGCAGGGATAGTGCCTCAGCGGAGACTTGGCAGAAGGCAGGCAGGAGGAGGATGGGAACACTGGTAGTCCTGGTGGCGTTGAGGAGGCTTCAGCAGAGATCCAGTGCTAGGGGCCCTGGAGGGGCTGGTGGCATCCCCTCAATCTTGGTCCTCTCTCCCCAGAGTTGTGTGGGACCCCAGGGTATCTAGCGCCAGAGATCCTTAAATGCTCCATGGATGAAACCCACCCAGGCTACGGCAAGGAGGTCGACCTGTGAGTTCCTGGTCTCCCTCTCCCTCCTGTGCTTGCTGTCCTTTGCCGGGTCTGCCTGTCACCCAGTCCCGCCTGACTCCAGTCTCTTTCCCAGCTGGGCCTGTGGGGTGATCTTGTTCACACTCCTGGCTGGCTCGCCACCCTTCTGGCACCGGCGGCAGATCCTGATGTTACGCATGATCATGGAGGGCCAGTACCAGTTCAGTTCCCCTGAGTGGGACGACCGTTCCAGCACTGTCAAAGACTTGGTGAGCTGGGGCTGAGAGGACAGTAGGGGAGGCCCAAGAGCTGCCCCTCATGCTCTGGGTCTCTCCTAGATTTCCAGGCTGCTGCAGGTGGATCCTGAAGCACGCCTGACAGCTGAGCAGGCCCTACAGCACCCCTTCTTTGAGCGTTGTGAAGGCAGCCAATCCTGGAACCTCACCCCCCGCCAGCGGTTCCGGGTAAGCCTGAGAGTGTCAGGGTCTGGGCCCATTCCTCTGTCCCGTGATCTTTCCCCTGCACTAGAGCTCACCCTGCCCCCCTTCCTAGGTGGCAGTGTGGACAGTGCTGGCTGCTGGACGAGTGGCCCTAAGCACCCATCGTGTACGGCCACTGACTAAGAACGCACTGTTGAGGGACCCTTATGCGCTGCGGTCAGTGCGGCGCCTCATCGACAACTGTGCCTTCCGGCTCTATGGACACTGGGTGAAGAAAGGGGAGCAGCAGAACCGGGCAGCTCTTTTTCAGCACCGGCCCCCTGGGCCTTTTCCCATCATGGGCCCTGAGGAGGAGGGAGACTCTGCTGCTATAACTGAGGATGAGGCCGTGCTGGTACTGGGCTAGGACCTCAACCCCAGGGATTCCCAGGAAGCAGAACTCTCCAGAAGAAGGGCTTTGATCATTCCAGCTCCTCTGGGCTCTAGCCTCAGGCCTACCACTGATCCTGCTACCCTCTTAAAGACCAGCCTGGTACCTGTCTTCCCACCAGCCAGGGCTCTGAGATCAGAGCTGGGGTGGAAGGGAGCCACTCTGAACGCCACGCCTGGCCCAGTCAGTGCTGCCTGCGCTGCATATGAAATAAAACCCACTACACACCAGGGAGAGCGGGTGTCCTGTGTCTGCTGTCTGGCTTGGGCAGGAAAGCCCAGAAGATACTCACCAGGGTGCAGGGATGGGGCCATTCTGGCCCAGACCTTTATTGGGGAAAATGCTGGGGGTCACTTGGTCTTGCTCTTGCCTTTACCCGGAGGTAGCTGGAAGGGCCGCTCTAGTGCAGTCAACTTGCTGCTGAGCCTTTCCTCGCTGGCCTTGAGCTGCTCTTCCACCAGCTGCTGGAGCTCCTCCAGCTCCTTGTTCATTTGGGTCTTGATGTAGGCTCGGAGGATGTGGACGTGGCCTGAAGGGGCAGGGTGAGGAGAGATGCTGTCTGGCAATGGGGATGGTCCCTAGCTGGGCAAACACAGCCCCCAAATTTCCCCTGGGGGATATACAGGTGGCAATGTTGTTTCCCTTTAGGAAATGTCAGCCAGCCCTTGTATGAAAGGTAGTTGGGTAGGGTGGCTATGCTGGACTTTGCAGATTCAAATTCTGATCCCTACTCAATAGCTGTGTGACCTTAGGCAGGTTATTTAACCTATCCGTGCCTCAGTTTCCTTGTGTGAAATGTGAATAGTGGTACCTAGCACATAGGATTGAGGGAGGATTAAATGAGTTAATTTATATAAAATGCTTAGAGCAGGGCATGCACTGCACACCTATTGCCAAGTATGTGCTGGCTGTTACTGTCATTGGCTTTCTAATGATCATTTCTCTGGAGCCACCTCAGCTGTGCATTTTTTTGTTTTGAGACAGAGTCTCGCTCTGTGGCCCAGGCTGGAGTGCAGCGGTGAGATCTCGGCTCACTGCAATCTCCGCCTCCTAGGTTCATGCAATTCTCCTGCCTCAGCCTCCCAAGTAGCTGGGACTACAGGAGCGCACCACCATGCCTGACTATTTTTTGTATTTTAGTAGATATGGGGTTTCACAGTGTTGCCCAGGCTGGTCGCAAACTCCTGAGCTCAGGCAATCCACCCGCCTCAGATTGTGTTGGGATTACAGGCATAAGCCGCCGCACCGGGCCTACAGCTATGCTTTTATCTGTCATCTTGGACTTCTGCATAAGGGATCAGTTAGAGAAAGGACTCTATGACTAAAAACAAAAAGTCTGAAGTCCTGATGTGATCCAAACCCTTCATTCTACACCCGCTCAGAGGGACAGGGCAGCCTGCCCCCTCCAGATCCTCACTTGGCTCCGGCTCTGGCGGGGCTACTGTCTCTAGTTCCTCTTCCTGCGGCGTAACTGCCTGCTCCTCCACCTCCTTGCTTGCTTCTTTCTCTGCAAACCAGAAGCAGGAAGAGACTGTGGCCCCAGGCCTGGCCCAGCCCAGCCCTGCCCTGGCACTCTCCCTTACCCGTCTCACTCTCTGGCCACAATTTGGGTGGCTGTAGCCCCATGTAAGTCAAAGACAGATCCAGCCGCACCTGAGAAGCAAAGAAGAGGGAGGCTGAAAAGAGGGCACCTGCGCTGAGGGGATGGGGAGTTGAGGATGGCTCCTCATGGTCCACCACCCCCTACCTGGGGTGTGAAGACGTATTTATAGAGTTTGAAGTGGCGGAAGTAAGTGTTGACCACGTAGTCTTCCAGGGCCAGCAGTTGTTCCTCTTTGAAGAGGTCGATGCTGAAAGGAGGCCGCTGTGGTGGTGACTGGGAATTAGAACCCTGACTACCTCCTGGAGCCCTGGCTTTGCCTCCAAAAGCCTAGCAATCTAGGAGCAAGGAGAGCCCACTGGGGTCTTCACAGGAATATAAGGGTGATGAATGTGAGAGAAACTGGGCTAGACCTTGTCTGGGGATGGGTAAAGGTTCCAGAATGTTCCAGGGGAACTGACCCTGACTCCATGGCAAAAAAGAACGCTGGTGAAGTAGTGGTAGCACTCCTCCACGTTGCCCAAGGGGGTTGCTGGTAGGGAAAGCAAGATGCGGCAGTGAGGCCCTCTCTGGTATCCATTCATTCACTTCACTCAATAGCTGTTTATGACCATGAGCTTCAGAGGCAGATCTGGGTTTCAGCCCTGGCTTGTTTCCTTGACTCATGTAACAAATATTGAATACCCACTATACGCCCACTGTTTTAGGCACTCAAGACAGACAAGGTCCTGTTCTTACGAAGCTTACATTCTAGGAGAAGTGACACAATAAACCAAGAAATAGCTCATTTCAGCTATTAAACATTCTGAAGCATGAGCTATTAAATATTCTAAAGCAGGTTTTATTGTGCACTATGCATATATTTGCATATATTATTTCTCAGAACAGTCCTGTAAAATGTGCTGTACCACTAATTTCTCTTTTTTTTTTTTTTTTTTTTTTTTTTGAGATAGAGTCACCTCTGTCGCCCAGGCTAGAGTGCAGTGGCGCGATCTCGGCTCACTGCAAGCTCCACCTCCCGGGTTCATGCCATTTTCCTGCCTCAGCCTCCTGAGTAGGTGGGACTACAGGTGCCCGCCTCCACGCCTGGCTAATTTTTTTTTTTTTTTTTTTTTTGTATTTTTAGTAGAGACAGGGTTTCACTGTATTAGGCAGGATGGTCTCGAACTCCTGACCTTGTGATCCGCCTGCCTCGGCCTCCCAAAGTGCTGGGATTACAGGCGTGAGCCACCATGCCTGGCCTCTATCCTTAATTTCTAGATAAGGAAGCAGTGGATTGGAAAGGTGATGGCTTATGTGTGATAATGCTGTTAATAATGACATATTCCAGGCAGAAATCCCCTGCTTCTGCTTCCCATGGTCACTTGTGCCAGCCCCAGTTCCTCTTCTCCCTGGGGCTCAAACCTGGTAGCTGCCCCCTCTCACCAATACAAGCCTTGTGAAGATCCTGGAGCAGGGCACAAGCTGCTGAAGTCTGCTCCAGTGAGAAGCCCTGCTGGCGGCAGAAGATGAGCGCGTGGCAGAAGAGGTCCAGGGTGATGGCGTCCCGCAGGCTCTGCTCAGGACACCCTAGCTCCAGCAGCTCAGCCAACACCCTTGGGAGGGAGAGAGTAGTGAGTGACAACTGGAGCCTCCTTTCATCACCCTAAACCCACCACATGCTTTGGAGTTAGCCATTCCTCATGTCTTCCCAACCTGACCCCTCGACCTTTGCCAAGAGCTCTTCCCGCGCCCCCACTCAGTCCCTACTGCCTCATCTCCTCAGCACTGGTAGTCTTCTCCAGCTGGTGCATGGAATGGATGTCCAGGTACTTCCTGTTATAGGAAAAGAAAAAGAGTATTGGTGGCCATTACCTATCATGACAGGGCTGTGACAGCTAGTGCGTGGGACTGGGAGTTGGGCCACTGGTGTGAAGCTGGGCTCTTTTGCCAACTTGCTGTTTAACTATGCAAATCGTTAGCTCTCTGGGCCTAAATGAACTCTTATGAGCCTCTCAATTTCTAAAGCCTAGGGTTAGGAAACTTGAATTCTTTTTTTCTGCTCTGCCACTACCTTGTATGACCTTGGTCAAATCCCCCCTGTGGCCCTCAGTGTCCCCCTCTGTACAATACTCCATAGCAGTCATGAGACTCCCTTTACATCCTGTCTTTGGCTCTTTTTTTCTCACACTGTCTCCTCTTTGGATTGGGGATGCTGGAAAGCTGGCTTCCAGTCACCTGGAGTAATTGCATCTCTGGGCCTCAGTCTCCTCATCTGTAAAAATGGGGATGCCCTGGCCACAGACAGGACTGTTGGGGAGGCAATAAAGAAAGAACGCAAATATTCAGTGTAACTCTTCCCCAAGTCTCTTCACACTCACCACATGCAGATCCGGGGTCGGGGCAGCGGCGGCTGCGGAAAGAAAGCGAATTGGGGAAGGCAGCTGTGGTGTCCTGGCCGTCGCGAATCTGCAGCGGGCCCCAGAACTCGCTGTAACTTGCCATCTCATCTCAACGACTAAGAAGGAGAGGCGCGGGCGAGGGCGGGCTTCAGGAGGCCCTAGGTGCTCTATGTGAGCACAATAACCACCAGGGTCACACACCCCTGCCTCTCCTCGCCCAGGCAGCGCGGGAGACGTCCCGAACGTTAGTAAGCATAATGACGATTGGTGCCTGCGGGGGAGCCCGTTTATAAATATTCACGAGCGGACCAGACTGTCCCGCCCTCACCGGGAACAAGTTGGCTCCGGGGTCTTCATCCGCTTTCGCCGCCGCCGCCGCCGTCGACTGGGTCCGCACACTCGCTCGCGTCCGCGCGGCCGACCCACGCACTGAGATGCGATCCTTCCCCGCTTCCCGCCGCAGCTCGGAGAAATGTTCAAGTTCCGACTGCACCCTCATTCCCAAAAAGTGGCTGGTCTTGCGGTTGAGCATCTCGCCGCTCTTCCGTGCCGCGGCGCGCCCCGGGCTCCCGCCGCCTCGGTTCCAGGACAGCCAGCGCTCGGTCTGCGGCTACCAAGGCCGGGCCCGCTAGTCTTGCTCCGGCCAATCTGCGCGCCGAGAGGCGCGGCGGAGCGAATCCGTGGGGGCGTCTCCCTCCGTCTCAACGGTGACGGTTGCCAAGGGGGCTTGTGAAGGAATGAAGGCGGGAAACGCAAGCTCACGCCAGTGGGTGCGAAGAGAACGCGCAGATACGTAAGAAGTTGCGAGTGCCCACCTGAGCACCCTCTCTTCCAAGTTGTTAATACGAGGGCCGGCGCTGTCCTCAAGGCCGGGAAGTGGGAGCTTGGTGTCAGTTACTATGGGAACTGCCTCTTGGCCAATCACCGAGAGAAAGAGAAGGTGTTTGGGAAGAAGCCAGAGGACCCGAGAGGCGGGACCAAACGTAACCAATAGAAGCAGAAGATAATGAAGTTTCCTCACATCCGGGGCTGCCTCCGGCGCCTGCGCCCTGCGCACCGTTGGGGGGGGCCAGTAACGTCCAGTGACGTCCGGTGAAATCCAAGATGGCGGCGCTAGGCTGACCCTGTTGCTGGTGAGGGCTCTGGCGCCGGCGGGGACGGGATCCAGCAGGTGTGTGCGGGGTGGAGGGTGTTTGGGGCTGTGGAACACCAGCCGTTCCCACATCTCTGCTCTCTGTCTTCTGCAGGTGACGGAAGTACCGCCTCCTCCCGTCTGACGCCCCTCAGGGGACCCTGCGCCGCTCCAGCCGCCGCGGCCATGTCTGGGCTAGGCAACAAACGCGCCGCCGGCGACGGGGGCTCAGGGCCCCCGGAGAAGAAGCTGAGTCGTGAGGAGAAGACCACCACCACTCTTATCGAGCCCATTCGTCTTGGAGGCATCTCTTCCACGGTTCTTGGGCTCTTGCCTTAACCCTCAGAATTTCCCAGAGCCCTCCCTCTGTTCCCTGGCCAAATTGTCCAGAATCTTACACCCACTTCCCCAAGTTTAGCAAGGTCCGCGTTACAGGATACTCTGTTGAAAGAAGCCGAGAACACGACGCCTGTCTTCCCTTTACAGATAGGAAAACAGGTTCCCAGGGGGCGTGTGACTTGTCAAAGACTAAGGAGTTAGAAGGGGACAGGCAGAAACAACGTGAGCCTCCTCACAACCAAGACACTTTCGCTGTGGGTTGTGTGAGCCTCCTTAGATTCTGTTAGCGGTTAGTGTGGGAATACCCCCATCTCCCATGCATTCCAGATGCTCTGCTCCTCTCTTTCTGTGTGATTGGTTTCTGGGCTCTGCTTGATATTCTCGTCGGCCCCTTTGTTTCCTTTGGTAGGAGGAGATGGACCTGAAGGTACTACAGTTCAAGAACAAAAAACTGGCAGAGCGGCTGGAACAACGGCAGGCTTGTGAAGATGAACTCCGAGAACGAATTGAGAAGTTGGAGAAGCGGCAGGCCACAGATGATGCCACACTCCTCATCGTCAATCGCTACTGGGCCCAGGTGGATGCCTTCTGCTTTCCAAGACCAGGCCTTGATTCAGCTGCCAATCCCCAGATTCCCCTGCTGGAAAAGGGGTATAATGTTGGAAAGCATTAAGGGATTCATAACATTTTTGATGCTTTCTCCTTCCAGCTGGATGAAACTGTGGAAGCCCTTCTCCGATGCCATGAGGGCCAGGGGGAGCTGTCTTCAGCGCCTGAAGCACCTGGGACCCAGGAGGGGCCCACATGTGATGGGACTCCTCTCCCAGAGCCGGGGACATCAGAGCTGAGGGGTGAGACCAGAGTTCTGGGATCTAGGGAGCTTCAGTTCTGGGAAAAGTCCTGGGGAGGAGGGGACTTTGGTGTTGGGCCTCTGAATTGCCTGCCTTACTACTCCCCACGAAATGGATTTCATGTTTGGGTGGTAAAGTGCAGTGCACAAAAATACAGGCTTTGGACTCTGACTAACTTGGTTTATAGAGCAATTCATGTTTCGACACCCATTTGTTTGAAAACAGTATTACGGTTGAGTGTTAACTATGTATTTGACGCTTTCTAGAAATGGGTACTTGCTCATTGCATTTGCTATGAGGGAGGAAATTACAAACATAGTAAGCAGAAAGTACTGGGGCTCTTGAAAGGGAATAATTGTGTGTGCACACGTGTGTGTGTGTGAGATTCTAATTTTTATTGGGAAAGTACAGGAGGCATCCCTGAGGATGTGATACGCAACTCTGTAGCTTTGAGGAAATTACTTTACCTCCCTGAACCTCATTTGTCTCACTTTCAGGATGGAGATAATAGTGCACTATAGGTTGTGTTGATTAAGTGAGCCATGAATATTGAAGGGCTCAGTCTGGAACTTAGTACAGAGTGGTGGTAACTGCTGCTATTATCCTCATGAGGGTCTGTCCATTCCTTCCAGAGCCCTTGCCATTGCAGCTGCGGCCCCCTCTCAGTGAGCCGGCCTTGGCTTTTGTGGTGGCACTGGGTGCCAGCAGCAGTGAGGAGGTGGAGCTGGAGCTGCAAGGCCGAATGGAGTTCTCTAAGGCAGCTGTGTCTCATGTGGTAGAGGCCTCAGACCGCCTACAGCGCCGGGTGGAGGAACTCTGTCAGCGAGTGTATAGCCGAGGTGGGTTCTTTGTGCCCATACCCAAGAGGTGTCCATCCCTACCTGCATCTTTTTTTTTTTTTTTTTTTTTTTTTTTTTTGAGACGGAGTCTCACGCTGTTGCCCAGGCTGGAGTGCAGTGGCGCGATCTCGGCTCACTGCAAGCTCCGCCTCCCGGGTTCCCGCCATTCTCCTGCCTCAGCCTCCTGAGTAGCTGGGACTACAAGCGCCCGCCACCGCGCCCGGCTAATTTTTTGTATTTTTAGTAGAGACGGGGTTTCACTGTGGTCTCGATCTCCTGACCTTGTGATCCGCCCGCCTCGGCCTCCCAAAGTGCTGGGATTACAGGCTTGAGCCACCGCGCCCGGCCTCCTACCTGCATCTTGATGGCACCCCTTTCCAATTCCCCTAATGCCCAAGTCCAAGGGCGGCCAGAATTCCCCAAGGAATATATCAGCCACGTTCTTGGGAGGGGTAGGTTAGTCTGTAGATGGGGGTTCCAACTTTGATTCCTGGACTGAATGCTAGAGAGATGGGTTGGAGGAGCTGTTGATGCTAGTAGAGCCTCCTGTCCAGAGGCCCCTCTGGAGCACTTTGTGTGGGTTGCAGATCCACAAGGCATAGCTTCAAGGGCTCAGGCCTTGTAGGTTGACAGGCTTCTCCCACTTCAGTTCTGCCACCCTCACCTGGACGTGCTGGGAAAGTGGCTCCCCTCTCTGAGCTGGTTTCCTCCTCTGTGCAGTGGAGATAAAGACTCCTAGCTTTGTCATGAGAAATTGGCAAGACAGCTGGGGGATCACACTGGGCACATAGCAGACTCCAGAATGAGTTAGTTCTTTGCCCCATTGCCCTGAGCTGGACTCTTAACCTGGGCCCTGCTTTCCCAGGGGACAGTGAGCCCCTCAGTGAGGTGGCTCGGGCACGCACCCGAGAGCTGGGCCGTGAGAACCGGCGACTGCAGGACTTGGCCACCCAGCTGCAGGAGAAACACCACCGCATCTCATTGGAGGTGAGGAGCCAGGGGCTTTGGGAGTGGGATTAGAATCAGGCAGGATTTGGGTTAGATGGGCCCTCAGGGACCAAGTCCCCCATCCAAGCATCTGCTCCCTCATTGTTCCCAGTACTCCGAGCTCCAGGATAAAGTGACGTCGGCAGAGACCAAGGTGTTGGAGATGGAGACAACAGTGGAGGACTTGCAGTGGGACATTGAGAAGCTGCGGAAGCGAGAGCAAAAGCTCAATAAGCACCTGGCAGAGGCCTTAGAGCAGGTGGGGCAGGGGTACTGGGGCAGGTGAGGCAAGGCTGGGCCCTTGGGCCCTAGCTCCTCCCCTCCACTTCCATTGCCTGTCTGTTTTCTCTCCACAGCTGAACTCTGGCTACTATGTGTCTGGGAGCTCCTCAGGCTTCCAGGGGGGCCAGATCACACTCAGCATGCAGAAGGTGAGCGGCGTCTTCCTCCCACCCCTTCTCACGACCTCTTCTGTGTTGCACTCTTGAAATTCCCCTCGAGATGAAGGACAAACGTCCATCTCCAAGGCCCTTCTTGGTCACTCCTGCTGCTCTTTCTTTCATGCATTCATATACTTTTTGAGTAGATTTTTGAACACTTAGTGCTAGGCACTAGGCATATTGGGGAGAACAAAATAGAGGTTAAAACTTTCATGGACCAGACAAGAAATAAATAAAAGAATATATCTTTAGGTTCTACTTGTTGTAACAAACAAGAAATTGGTAAAATAGCCTATCATTGTGTTATGAGTACCACAAAGATAAAGCACAGAAGAGAGAGAGAGGAGTGAGTTGGAGTCAGTTGGCATCTGGTGGTCACTGTGCCCTTTTTCCCTTTACTGGCACTTTAGGCCTTCCTGGAATGCTTCCGTGATTCCCCATCAGTTAAGAGCCTTAGTTCTCAACACCAACCATGCAGTATTGAATTTTCTCCCATTTGTCTGGGAGCCCTTAGGAAAGTACTTGGTTTGGGGCATCAGAATCGGTCATTGCCCTGCACGGAGTGCTTGGGCTGGAGTGTTTGCTGGGGATGTAAGGGAAGCCTGCTGCCACACCTGGCCCTGCCTCCCATGGCCCCGCCTCCCACTCCTTAGTTTGAGATGCTGAATGCAGAGTTGGAGGAAAACCAGGAATTGGCCAACAGCCGCATGGCAGAGCTGGAGAAACTGCAGGCTGAACTTCAGGGGGCTGTGCGGACCAATGAGCGCCTCAAGGTGGGCTGCCGTAGGAGCTGAGAAGGCCTATGCCTGTAAGGGAGGGACTGAGCCCTGAATCCTCTTGCTGATCCCATTTGGGCATCCCTGCCCCAGGTGGCCTTGCGGAGCCTTCCCGAGGAGGTAGTGCGGGAGACAGGGGAGTACCGCATGCTGCAGGCCCAGTTCTCACTGCTCTACAACGAGTCTCTGCAAGTGAAGACCCAGCTGGACGAGGCTCGGGGCCTGCTGCTGGCCACCAAAAACTCCCATCTGCGACATATAGAGCACATGGAGGTATGGCTCTGGAACAGGTGTGGGGACTGGGCTAAGGGCCAGACCCTTAGTGTTGAGGTGTTGGTGGCTTCAGAGGCCCTGTGTGCCAGCCAGGGGTCCCTGGGGAATAGATTTTTCGTAAGATACTGAATCCTGAGGTGGGACCGAGGGACTGTGTGGGTCCTTAACACGTCAATCCACAGAGCGACGAGCTGGGGCTGCAGAAGAAGCTGCGCACAGAGGTCATTCAGCTGGAGGACACGCTGGCCCAGGTACGCAAGGAGTACGAGATGCTGCGCATCGAGTTTGAGCAGAATCTGGCGGCCAACGAGCAGGCGGGTATGTGGTGAGGATAGGGCGGAGGTGGGGCCTTATCTGGGAGTGCTGGGCCCTGGTGTGGGGCCGCTGCTTATCCAGATGCAAGAGGCTAAGGCCTTTTTTTCTTCACAGAGCCTGGGCTTCCTATGCAAAACAGGGCCTGCACTGCTTGGCTCCCAGGCACAGTGAGGGTCACGCCAGCTGGGATGGCTGATGGAGCAGGCACATGCAGAGTTTGAGCTGTCAGCCCTGTCCACAGTCTTCTGGTCTGATGATGTCTCTCTCTCTCAGATACCTGTGTTCCAAAGATTTATCAGATGCCACCTATGAGCCAGGCTCTGTTCTAGGGTTTGGGGTTATGCCAGTGAACAAAACAGAATTCCTGCCATGTAGAGCAACATTCTGATAGAAGACAGACTAGAGAAAGACGAACTAGTAGAAGAAAAGTAGAAAATGTGTTAGTTCCTGACAAATACAGTAAGGAAAGTAAAGCAGAAAAGGATGATAGGAAGTATCAGGAGAAACGGTGTTGCAATTTTGGATAGGTGGCTAGGGAAATGCAACTGGGAAGGTGATGTTTAAGAATCTAAAAAAAGTTGGCCGGGCGCAGTGGCTCAGAGCGCCGTAATCCCAGCACTTTGGGAGGCTGAGGCGGGAGGATCATGAGGTCAGAAGATCGAGACCACCCTGGCTAACACAGTGAAACGCCGTCTCTACTAAAAATACAAAAAATTAGCCGGGTGTGCTGGCGGGCGCTAGTAGTCCCAGCTACTCGGGAGGCTGTGGCAGGAGAATGGCGTGAACCCAGAAGGCGGAGCTTGCAGTGAACGGAGATTGCGCCTCTGCACTCCAGTCTGGGTGACAGAGCGAGACTCCGTCCCCCCTCCCAAAAAAAACAAAAAACAAAAACAAAGAATCTAGAAAAAGTTGACTAACTTTTGTGAATGTTACAGTTACCTTCTCTATTAAAGGGAATTGGATGTATTAAAAAAAAAAAGAAAAAAGAAAAAACATAGGCCAGGCATGGTGATTCATGTCTGTAATCCCAGCACTTTGGGAGGCCAAGGTGGGAGGATCACTTGAGGCCAGGAATTTGAGACCACCCTGGGCAACAAAGTGAGACACTGTTTCTGTTTTAAAAAAACAAAAAACATGTTCTACATTAGCAAAAGTCATATGAATAGGCAGTGTCAAGTTACTTTTGGGTGAGTTTTCTTGAAGTCAGCATTATTTACTTTGGTGAGTTCATGCTCAGTTGAGGCCGCAGTGTTCCCCTCCTGCACAGTGGGAGTGATGGCATAGCCTCTTCCCACACTGAGGGGTTGGAGCCCTAACCCAGGAACTGGTTCTGACACCCTTAATTCCTGGTGCTTCTCCAGGGCCCATCAACCGTGAGATGCGCCACCTGATTAGTAGTCTTCAAAACCACAACCACCAGCTAAAAGGGGACGCCCAGCGATACAAGCGGAAGCTTCGAGAAGTACAAGCTGAGATTGGCAAGGTAAGAAGGGGCCTGCCTGGGAAAAGCTTTGGCTAGACTCCAATGAACAACATCTGACTTCATCCTTCTTCCTCTCTGCCTTTGCAGCTCCGGGCCCAGACCAGTGGCTCTACCCACTCCACCCCCAACCTGGGCCACCCAGAGGACTCTGGCCTCAGTGCCCCAGCCCCAGGGAAAGAGGAGGGTGGGCCAGGCCCTGTCAGTACCCCCGACAACAGAAAGGAAATGGCTCCAGTGCCTGGCACCACCACTACTACCACTTCAGTGAAGAAGGAGGAGCTGGTCCCCTCTGAAGAGGATGTCCAGGGCTTAACCCTTGGGGCCCAGGGCCCTTCCTCCCGGGGCCGAGAACCCGAGGCCAGGCCCAAGCGGGAGCTTCGGGAACGAGAAGGTCCTGGCTTGGGTCCTCCACCTGTAGCCTCCGCTCTCTCAAGGGCCGATCGGGAGAAGGCCAAGGTGGAAGAAGCCAAGAGGAAGGAATCAGAACTCCTCAAGGGTCTCCGAGCAGAGCTCAAGTGAGACTGTATTCCTGTCTCCTTCCTGACCCTGCCAGGTGGCCTCCAGTCCCACTCACCAAGACTTCCTCCTGTACCTCCTTGCCAGGAAGGCCCAGGAGAGCCAGAAGGAGATGAAACTGCTGCTGGATATGTACAAGTCAGCACCTAAGGAACAGCGGGATAAGGTGCAGCTCATGGCAGCAGAACGCAAGGCCAAGGCCGAGGTGAGGGCAGCTGGGGCTTGTGGGACATGCAGAAAGGCAGAACAGAGTCCTAGGTCAGCAGGAAGCAGTGTCAAGAGAGTTCCTTTTTCCCTGTGCTGTAGGTTGATGAGCTGCGGAGCCGCATCCGGGAATTGGAGGAGAGGGATCGAAGGGAGAGCAAGAAGATCGCGGATGAGGATGCCCTGCGGCGCATTCGGCAGGCAGAGGAGCAGATAGAACACCTGCAGCGCAAGCTGGGTGCCACCAAGCAGGTGCGGCCCCTGTGTTGCCCTCGCCTCCGAATGCAGAGAGATCCCTTCAAACCCTGTTGGGTGCCTGTAGTGCCTGCAGCACCTTGATGATCTGGGTCCCCTCTGTGGTTCTTTGCTTTGCTGCGTTTTCCCATGGTTCCCCCATAGCCATCCTGTCCACTTCCCATGTTCCATCTTGTCTCCTCCCACTTGCTGCAGGAGGAGGAGGCTCTGCTCTCAGAGATGGATGTGACAGGTCAGGCTTTTGAGGACATGCAGGAACAGAATGGGCGGCTGCTACAGCAGTTGCGGGAAAAGGACGATGCCAACTTTAAGCTGATGTCAGAGCGGATCAAGGCCAATCAGATTCACAAGCTGCTGCGGGAGGAGAAGGATGAGTTGGGCGAGCAGGTCCTTGGCCTCAAGTCCCAGGTATGGCCGCCCCCAGCTTATAGGGTGGAGCTGGAGAGGCGGGGGTCATGCCCCTGAGTCCTCCTCTGGTCCTTAGGTGGATGCCCAGCTGCTGACTGTGCAGAAGCTGGAGGAGAAGGAGCGGGCCTTGCAGGGCAGCCTTGGGGGTGTGGAGAAGGAGCTGACGCTGCGCAGCCAAGCCCTGGAGCTCAACAAGCGGAAGGTGAGGCTGGGCCAGGGGGACACACAACTTGGGCTGCTGGCTCACCTCCTCACCTTCCGGTTCTGCTCAGAGCACCCAACGCGATAGCCTAAGATGAAGCCAGGCTGTCACAGAACAGCTCACACATCCTGAACATTTACATGCGCCAGGCCACATGCTGAGTGCTTGACATGCTTGGTCACATTTCAGTCTCATTAATCCTATCAAGATGGTGTTTACGGGTTTGGGGGCTCACGCCTGTAATCCCAACACTTTGGGAAACAGAGGCGGGAGGTTTGCTTGAGGCCAGGAGTTGGAGACCAGCCTGGGCAACATAGTGAGACTCCCATCTCTACAAAAAAATTTTAAAATTAGCTGATTGTGGTGGTATGTGCCTGTAGTCCCAGCTTCTCAAGTGACAGGCTGACAGGTGAGAGGATCACTTGGAGGTTGAGGCTGCAGTGAGCTATGATCACACCACTGCACTGCAGTCTGGGTGACAAGGATGAGACTCTGTCCCTAGGAAAAAAATAAAAGGTGGAAATTTTTTTTTTTTTTTTTTTTTTTTGAGATGGAGTCTTGTTCTGTCGCCCAGGCTGGAGTGCAGTGTTGTGATCTTGGCTCTGCAACCTCCACCTCCCAGGTTCAAGCAATTCTCCCACCTCAGCCTTCCAAGTAGCTGGGATTACAGGTGCGCACCACCATGCCCGGCTAATTTTTGTATTTTTTTTAGTAGAGATGGGGTTTCACCATGTTGGCCAGGCTGGTCTCAAACTCCTGACCTTGTGATCCGCCCACCTTGGCCTCCCAAAGTGCTGGGGTTACAGCGTGAGCCCCCACGCCTGGCCGAATTTTGTTTTTAACCTCATTTTATAAATAAGGAAACTGAGGCTCAGGGAGGTGGACTGATATGCTCAAGAGGGAGTGGCCCTGGTATGTGGGTCCAAGCCTCCTTGACTCCAGGCTCTACCTTCTAACCACTCACTGGTGAACTGTAAACTGGGGATGATGTGCCCTCTCACATAGTTGTGTTAAATATAAGAAATGTCTAGCTTTGGCTAAAAGCTTAACATTAACATTGATTTCCATTTCCTCTGAAGCTGTTTTCTTCTCCAGTTAGTTCATTCATTTAAGCAGTGTGTTTGTGGTTTTTTTTTTTTTTGGTTTATTTTTTTAGACGGAGTCTAGCTCTATTGCCCAGACTGGAGTACAGTGGCTTGGTCTCAGCTCACTGCAGCCTCTGCCTCCCAGGTTCAAGCAATTCTTCTGCCTTAGTGTCCTAAGTAGCTGGGACTACAGGCACCTACTACCACACCCAGCTAATTTTTGTATTTTTAGTAGAGACAGGGTTTCACTGTGTTGGCCAGGCTGGTCTCAAACTCCTGACCCCATGATTTGCCCGCCTCGGCCTCCCAAAGTGTTGGGATTACAAGCGTGAGCCTCTGCGCCCAGCCCATTTAAGCAGTATATTTTACACCCCTGCTATGTACTAGGCCTTGTGCTGATTGCTGTGGAGACGGTGGGAACTAGAAGGTCCCTGCCTTCCAGTCAAAGCTGTAACTTCAGGTCTTGGCAGGCAGAGCAGGCCAGTAATCCCCCAAATAAAATAGTGCAGGTCACAGTATGCCTTATGCAGGAATCTGAGGTGCTGTCAAAGAAAAAAGGGGAGCCTCTCAGGAGGTGACTCTTGAGCTGAGGCCCGGGGAGCTGTGCGTGTGTTGGGGAAGTTGAGGGGAGCAAAGAGGAGAGCCTTGTGAAGCCTCAAAAACCAGACAGCATCACACAGGGGAGGAACTTGAGAGGGAGAACAGGAGGGAAGGGCTCAGGGATCAGGAGGCAGGAGTAGCTCCAGGGCAGGTGTCACTGGGGCACTGGACACAAGCATCGGTGGGCCGTGGCTCCACATGCCTGAGTCACCAGGCTCATACCAGTGCCTCCTTCCTGTTCCACTCCACTCAGGCTGTAGAAGCCGCCCAGCTGGCCGAGGACCTGAAGGTGCAGCTGGAGCATGTGCAGACTCGGCTGCGGGAGATCCAGCCCTGCCTGGCAGAGAGCCGGGCTGCTCGTGAGAAAGAGAGTTTCAACCTCAAGAGGGCTCAGGTGCGTGCAGGGTGAGGGGCCAGGCTAGGGTGGTCCATGGTCACGGACCTATCATGGGGGCAGATGGCTCAAGGGTGAGGACCCTTGCCCTTAGCCAGGCCTCTCCTACCCCAGGAGGACATCTCACGGCTGCGGCGCAAGCTGGAAAAGCAGAGGAAGGTGGAGGTCTATGCGGATGCTGACGAAATCCTCCAGGAGGAGATCAAGGAGTATAAGGTGGGGCTGTGAGCCAAGTTGTGCCCTGTCCACCTGGGAATTGTAGATACAGGATTGCTGAGACTGTAGTAGAGAGTCTGGGGACCCTGGAAGTAATGTAGGGCAGCACAAAGGGGGCAGCACAGTGGTTGCAGAGCCAAATGCTGACCGAGTGTTTGCTGTACATGCACCGTGAGCCAGGCACAGTGCTTGGCTGGGTATGGGTTGGGAAACTAGGAACTGACCCTGGTCTCTGACCTCTTGAAACTGACAGGGGAGGAGGCAGCCAAGTAATTCTCTCATCCCAGATGTGTAATGTGATGGCAGAGGCCAGAGGGGCTGAGGGGACTCAGGGGAGGCCCTTCCCCTGGCCCTGGGGTCAGCAGGCTTTCTGGAGTGAGTGTCACCACAGCAGACCTGAAGAATAGGCCAGAAGTGGCTGTGAGGAATGAGGGTGAGGGGCTGTAGGCAAAGGGAACAGCAGATGTGGAGGCCTGAGCAGAGGGGTTGCTGGGGGTGTGGCACCGGAGGTTGTAATCGAAGGAGCCAATGTGGAGAGGTTGGGTGGTGTCACCTCCTGAAGGGTGTGGTACGCCAGGTTGAGACCTCAAAGGGTTTTAAACAGGAGAGTGATGTAGTTGGATTCGTTGTTGGATTTGAGCTGGAAGAGGTAGACTGGAGGCAGGGAAATTGTTAATGGTGTTGCAGTCACTGAGGCAGAAACCACAGTAGATAGGTTCAGGAGACATTTCGGAGGCAGAATTGCTTGGACTCGGGGATGGATTGAATGCATGGAGTGAGGGGAAGGGAACACTTGGAGGACTCCTGGGTTCCTGGTTTGAGAAACTAGGTGGATGGCCAGTACCATTTAGGGGGTTAGGAGACCTGCAGGGGAGCAGGGTCTATGGGATGCTATCAAAGGATGCTGAGAAGGAGCCTGTGGGACCCCTTGGGAGGCTGGGAAGGTACTCAAGGCAGAAGGGCTGGGCTGGAGAATGGGCTTGGGGAATGTCAGTAGAGGCAGAGGTGGAAGCCACATATGACTTGGTCACCCCTTAGAAGCAGTTGAACCTTGAAGGGCAGAGGCAGCTGGAGGCAGCCACGGGGTAAAGGCAGGCTTGGGAGCCTGTTCAGTGCTGGAGCGTAGGGTCCTGGGAGACAGGAGTGATGGCTGGGAGGCTGCTGAGGCAGCAGGCTGGGCTGGGATTTTAACAGGCTGGAGGAGGACTCTTGGGATATGCTGAGTTGAGTCAATCCATGTCTGGAGTTGGAGGTGAGACCCTCCTGGTAGCAGAAGAGAGGTCTCAGGCTAAGAAGGGACTCACAGCAGGGTCTCTGGCCAGTGCTGAGGCTGGGCCAAGTTGAGGGTAGAGAGAACAGATTTCTAGTTGCATTGCCATTCCAGCTGTGACTTTGTAAGTGCAGGTGAAGAGGTAGACAAGATTGGGATTTTACCAGAGAAGGCCAGTGGGGCAGGAGATGAAGCCCCAAGGCAGAGTCCAGGCTGGGCTTGTGGGTCTTTGTCCTTTTGAGGGGACACATGATGGGCATCACTGCCCAGTGATTAATCCGGACTCTGCTGATTTCTAGTGTTGAGACCTTGGCCTCTGCGCCTCAGTTTGCTCATTCATAGAGTGCTCGTCCCTACCTCCAGGGTTATGGGAGGATGAGGTGCAGTCTCCTGTGTGGTGGGCTTGGCTTGGACTCCTGCTGTCAGCTTGGGGTTTGGGCACTGTCAGAGTTGTTCCCAAGCTGATGCCTTTGCCTGGCCCAGGCGCGGTTGACCTGCCCCTGCTGTAATACCCGCAAGAAGGATGCAGTCCTTACCAAGTGCTTCCACGTTTTCTGCTTCGAGTGCGTGCGGGGCCGCTATGAGGCCCGCCAGAGGAAGTGCCCCAAGTGCAACGCGGCCTTTGGTGCCCACGACTTCCATCGTATCTACATCAGCTGAACCTGAAACTCGGGACTCTGGAACACCATGGACCCTGGGGGCTGTGCCCCCAGCCCCTCCCTACCCCAGGTCTAGTGGCCCCACCCTCCATTCCGGACCCTATGGGCCCAGCCCCTGCCCACCTAGTTGGTTTGGGGACCCTGGTGCGTGCTAGTGGGCATGGGATCAGCCAAGCTTCGTTCCATCTTTCCTAAAGGTCAGAGCTGCAGCCTAGGGGGCACTGCCCTACAGAAAAGGTCTGCCTGAGAGGCCTGAGGATCCCAGAGCACTCCACTGAGCTTCCTGGAAACTGGCCCTAACCTGTCTGTCTCCATGGATGCATCCTAGCCCTAAGGAAAATTCCCCAGGCTGTGATCTGCTACCCTAGAGAAGGCTAGATCCCTGCCTACTGGCTCACAAATGAGGACCTGTGGGCCATGTCCTTATTCCTTGTTTGAGACGGGGCTACAAGCCCCAAGAAGAATTTCCTGGCCGGGTGCGGTGGCTCAAGCCTGTAATCCCAGCACTTTGGGAGGCCGAGACGGGCGGATCACAAGGTCAGGAGATCGAGACCATCCTGGCTAACACAGTGAAACCCCGTCTCTACTAAAAATACAAAAAAAAACTAGCCGGGCGAGGTGGCAGGCGCCTGTAGTCCCAGCTACTCGGGAGGCTGAGGCAGGAGAATGGCGTAAACCCGGGAGGCGGTGCTTGCAGCGAGCTGAGATCCGGCCATTGCACTCCAGCCTGGGCGACAGAGCGAGACTCTGTCTCAAAAAAAAAAAAAAAACGAATTTCCTTCACCCACCATCCCCCTCACCTCAGCAGGGCTTCTGTCCTGTGGAGTTCCCTGGACACCTTGGTCTGGCTCTTGTGCCAAGGGCTGAAGGAGGTACCCTCCTGGCAGACAGGGACATCACTCGCTTCCTTTGGGAAGCTCTAAGGTTGCTGCAGTCACCTTCCTCATCTTGCAGGTGCTGAACCAACATCATCAATTTATATTCTAATCGGGGCCCCTTCCCAATCTCCACTTCTCTCCCAAGTCCATTTACTCCCACCTCTTGCATCCCAAGGCTCTACTGGGTCCCTGGACCTAACCCTGCTTTCATCCTGGTGGCCTTAACTACAGTGGAGGTGGAACTTCCCAGGAGGGGAAGGGACAGACCAGCCCCAGCTGCTGGGCCAACTTCCAATCATTCCAGCTAGAAGAGCTTCCCCTGACACCCTGTGACTGAGCCTGTGTCTTGTCTGCCTGCCCAGGCATGCTCCATGGGCTGTGAGGGCAGCGCCTGGAGAAGCCAGAGGGTTGGAGCTGCAGGGGTCCGTTTGGACCCACAGCCTCTACTCTAGAGATGCTTGTATAGGCTGTTAATTGTGATGAATAAACGTTCAACCCTCGGCCTGCAGCCAGAGTAGCCAGGCCTTGCACCCCAAATGTAGTCCCCCGATTTTAGCTGCAACAGCTGAGCAGCACTTTGCTGGTTTGGTGTGAGCCTGGGAGGGGGCCTGTGCCAATATGAGACCCCGCTTCTGCCCATCTCAACAGCGAGGCTGTGCTCAGACTTAAGGGCCAGCAGGGGTCCCCGACTGGGCGCGAAGGGAAGAGCGTGGTGGTGGCCGCGGAGCCGCCTGTCTTGCTCCCACGGACCCCGGGCTGACCACGCCCCCGGCTGTCATCCGCCTGGGGATGCCGGGACGCCTCGGGCTGCATCCTGGGAAGTGTAGTTCCTGGTTCGCACGTGAGGAGGAGGTTCTTGGAGGGAGAGCTGGTTTCCCGGTTGCGCTGGCCAAAGGCCGGTCTGAACTGGATCCTGCGGGCCACTTCTCAGCGGCTTCACCCCGACACCACTCGCACAGATCGGGACACCTCAGCGGGGTGACTTCCTTCTTTGTAATTGGCTTTGGGAGTGGTGCGCCGCGTACAGAGCGGCGCCCCTGGGCTCAGCGCGTTGCGGGCCCACCGGACAGATCCTTCACCGAGGCGGGACTGGGGCTGGGCGCGAGAGCTCGTGCGAAGCGGTGTTGGTTCCGGCGCTGGCGACAGGGCCATGGCTACGGCAGGGGCTGCGTGTCTCAGCAGTGGCGCCTTCGCGAGGACTAGCGGTTCTGTCCGCCTTCGGGCTCCACTGGCGCCCGGGGCTTGGGCGGGGCCGCCGCTGCTGGACCAGGACGGACTGGAGACGGAGACGCGGGCCACGGTGACCTCGGGGCAGGGCCGCCGGCGGCGGCGGGCACGCTGGTGGAAGCGCGGCCCGCGGCGGGGAAGGACATCGGGCCGCCGAGGAAGTGTGGATGGCCTGGGGCAGCGGTGCGAGGGTGGGAAAAACGCAGGATATTGCATCATAGAGACGCGACCACCTGCTCCCGTGTACAGCGCCAGTCTCAGGAGCGCCGCACGGGTCACGGGTGGAGGTCAGCCAGGTCTCCTTAAGCGCAGTTCCCTTCCAGGAGTCGCCTTCGCCTGGGCTCTTTATAAATGCCAAATAACTCCGCATCGTCTCCCTAGATATATGCTCTAAGGGCCATTCGGTTTCCCTGTCAGAGGGGCAAAACTCTCCTCGTGGGTCTTCATACCTAATAAAAGTCGGCATCAAACCACTTTCTCAAGGTCAAGTCTGAGGGAATGGGGTGAAGATCCCAGAATGTCAGTGGGGCAGCAACCACTGATGTGGCAGGAACCAAACCTTTTTTTTCTTTTTGAGATGGAGTCTGTCTCCCAGACTCGAGTGCAGTGGCACGATCTCGGCTCACTGCAACCTCCGCTTCCCGGTTTCAAGCGATTCTCCTGCCTCAGCCTCCCGAGTAGCTGGGACTACAGGCGTGCACCACTGCGCCCAGCTAATTTTTGTATTTTTAGAGACGGGTTTCACCATGTTGGCCAGGCTGGTCTTGAACTCCTGACATTGTAATCCGCCTGCCTCGGCCTCCCAAAGTGCTGGGATTACAGGCGTGAGCCACTGCGCCTGGCCAGGAACCAAACTTTTTTTTTTTTTTTTTTTTTTTTTGAGACGGAGTCTCACTCTGTTGCCCAGGCTGGAGTGCAGTGGTGCGATCTCGACTCACTGCAAACTCCTCCTCCTGGTCCCACGCCATTCTCCTGCCTCAGCCTCCCGAGTAGCTGGGACTACAGGCGCCAGCCACCGTGCCCAGCTAATTTTTTGTATTTTTAGTAGAGGCGGGGTTTCACCGTGTTAGCCAGGATGGTCTCGATCTCCTGACCTTGTGATCCGCCCGCCTTGGCCTCCCAAAGTGCTGGGATTACAGGCATGAGCCACCGCGTCTGGCCAGGAACCAAACTCTTAATAAACATTTCCCATGAGGCTCTGGTGCCCGGAGGATTTGCCTTAATTTTTTGACTGCTTACCACCCCTAGTGGTCCCAGTGGCAGCGGTACCCTGGGCCACTGCCCAGGGACTGGCAGACCAAAAGTCCTCCTGGGCCCACCCTGACCTTGGCTGTCTTCTTGGGAGTGAACAGATGTTGGCATTAGTGGTGGACATGCCCATTTCAGCCAGACCTTGGGCACTGCCTGTGATTGGCCAGTGAGTTGCCTGACGTTGACCGCTCTTCTCAAAACTTGCCTTGCATCCAGTGGTGCTACGCTGTCCTGTCCTGGTTTTTCTTATACCATCTTCTGCTGGTTCTCTTACTCCACCCCTAAGCTAGACCTTCTACTTTGCCACTCTGGGTGTGTTTATTCATGGTTATGGCTATAGCTAAGCTGATAAGACCTAACTGCTCCAGCCACTTCTCTTTCCTGAGTTCCAGACCTGGAGAATCACCTATTCTTGTGGCAAGAGGAGAGATCATGTCACTCTCAAATATCCCCAAGTGGTACCTTCCCCGAGCTCCTCCAGGGGCTCCACACTGTGGGCTCTGCTCTCTGCCTCTGTCTTCCCATAGTCCCCTCTCTGCTCTAAGCCCATACCCAGCTGTTATGCACCCCTGTCCCCCGTCCCACCCCCAACCCATATACCTACTCTAGGGTCTTCTTGCAACCCTTATCCTTCAGGTCACTTTCCCCGGAAAGCTTCCTGGCCCTCCGCTGTGGCAGGCACCATCTCTGGGTCCACAGACCTGTGAAATGTCTGAAGCAGTCACTGCCTGTGCCTGCTCTTCCGCTGTAGTCACTTTTCTGCAGATTTCTCCAGCACTGGGACTCCTGATGGACCTCAGTGTCCCCAGGGCTTGGCACACAGAGAACGTGGAGTAGCCTTCATTACTTGCTTCTCCTCTCCTCCCAACCCCCTTTCCAGGTGGGGAAGGGAAGGAGACACTAAACCTGCCCTGGGGTGTGGTCAGAGGGGTACAGGAAAGGTGGGGAGACACTTCCTGGCTGGGGCAGGACCCTCCCCCCAACCCCCTATGGCCAGGCCCAGAACCCAAGAGACTGAGCACTGAGGCAGGCCTGACATTGGGATGGAGTGGGTGCAAAACATGCTTGAGTTCCTGGCCATTCTGGTTTCCTTCATGGACTTACTGTGGATCTTGGGCAAGTGGCTGCCCTTCTCTGAGCCTCAGCCTCTCCACACAGTGAGGGCACAAAGGCTGACATCCTGGGAGTGAGATGACAAGCCAGGTCTCCACCCACCTCTCCCAGGGTCCCCAAGTGAACCAGGAGTGGTGGATGCCAGCTTCTGAAACTAGATCCTCAGAACTTCCCCGTGGCAGGGTGCGGGTATGGTGGCCAGAGAGGCCTCCCTGGGGCTGCACGGCTGGGCCTGAGCTGGCCAGCGCCAGAGCCACCAGGTGGCCACTCTACAGTCTTGCTGGTGGGGAGGCCAGGCACTGATGAGGACAGCTTGGCCCTGCTGCCATCTCATCAGATTCATCCCTCTCCATACCAAGGGTGTGCAGCTTAAAACTTCATCAACTCCTCAGCTTCCCACAAGCCAGTACTGGATGGGGATTTTAGGGCCCCTGGGTGAAGTGTGGGCCTGGGGCTGGCCTCAGCTTTTGCAGTCACTCCTGGGCTCCGGCTTAAGGTGAGGCCATGCTCTTTCAGCTCACTCTAGGCTGAAATAAAAAAACAAGAAACACCCAGGACATCTTATTCCCTTTATTCTCTTCAACTAAGCAACATGACCACCGGTGACACAACACTGTTTTGGACACACAGCACTCAAACGTGGGGCCTCTCTTCACTCCAAGGGGACAAGTCAGGTGACTGGGGCTTCCCTAGTGGGGGCAAAGGAGTCTGGGAGCTGCTGACCTCAGGGCGGGTCACGGAACCCCACCTCTTGGCTGTGATGGCTTCAAGTTTTCCCACCATTCAGGATTCATGCCCAGTTCCAAGTTCCCATCTGACCTCCATGTCCACAGCAGTTTCGAGTTTCACTCTAAGCTCTCCCCTCTGCTTTCCTCACTGACTCCCTGACCCTATCTGTTGGGCTCCTCCCTCCACCAGGGTGTTTCTGAGAGGCCTGGGGTCTGCATGTGATTGGACAAGAGGGTTTGGTTGCACAGTGCCTTCCAGACTCAGTTCTTTTTTTTTTTTTTTTTTTTGAGACAGAGTCTCGCTCTGTCGCCCAGGCTGGAGTGCAGTGGCGTGATCTCGGCTCACTGCAAGCTCCGCCTCCCGGGTTCACGCCATTCTCCTGCCTCAGCCTCCCGAGTAGCTGGGACTACAGGCGCCCACAACCGCGCCCGGCTAATTTTTTGTATTTTTAGTAGAGACGGGGTTTCACCGTGGTCTCGATCTCCTGACCTTGTGATCCGCCCGCCTCGGCCTCCCAAAGTGCTGGGATTACAGGCGTGAGCCACAACGCCCGGCCTCCAGACTCAGTTCTGGTGGGCAAATGCTTTGACCTCTGGGCCTTCATCTGAGCCAATCTGAGCAACTCTAGCCACTGCCGCCTCCCTGCTTCGATCCTCCGGAGACGTAGCTCACTCTGGGAGGGAAGCCCCTGGTTAAAGGAGCTTGGGGAGTTAGGCAAGAAAGAACAGGCCACACCCCAGAGGTCTCCGACCCTGCCCCTTTCCTACTGCAAAATGCCTGACCCCACAAACTGTGCTCACATCATCCATCTCGTACCAGAGCCAAGCCCCTTAGCCCTCACCCATCCCTACAACATGCGAGCATCCTACTACATATGCTACACCCTAGTCCGAAACAGGCCTGCGCCGGCCTTCGGCCACACCGCCTGCCTCCCCTCGGACTGGCCTCTGAGCCCCAAAAGCTGCTCCTCAGTTCTCTTCTGGGGAGATTCCTTAGGCCCATTTCTGAGGGCATCTGCTTCTGGCTTTGCGAGGGGTTTGTCTCTACAACTTCAGTTTCTGCTACCATCTTGGGGGGCAGGGAAATCTGCTTAGACTTGGCGGACTTCTCAGTCTTACAGGGACACCCCTTCATCGGCATTCTGTTAGGGAGACCCACAGGCAGCCCCTCCCTCAGTAGTGCTTCCCTTCCTGGCACTTGGGTAGGCTGGGGCATTACGCAGATGGCAACAAGGTTCTCTGCACAATCCTGAGGCCTGCCTTCTCCCTCTCCCCAGCAGGCCTGGCGTTTTCCTCCCGCAATGTTTGAGATTTCGATCCTTTTAAATGTTAGGGTCATTCCACTGGGGCCAGGATAGATGAAGGAGGAAGGATTTGCATAAAGGTTGTGTGAACCTTTAGGTCATGGAATTAGAGGTCTCTTCCACAGCTTTGCAAAAATCCTGGTCACCCCTGTCTGAGACACGACTCCTGACAGGCCCCGCAGCTGGCATCTGAGTCCTCTTACTCCAGGACAGCGCACTACTGGGGTTGGCTTGCACTTCCTTTCCGACCCAGTGCTGAGCAGAGTTCTCTCCTTTTGAAGGGGTCTCCAGGATTAGGGAATGGGATTCTTGTTACAGATGTTTCATTCAAGAATTTTCTCTCTTCCACCATCTCACAGGGCAGCAGTCTCTCCCCAGCCACATACGCCCAGGCCTGTGAGCAGGCTTGGCTGAGTTTATGAACATGTAACTGTGTGGTGTGGGAGGTGAGATGGGCCTGGCAAGGGAGCCTTTCTCATCCTTTTTTCCCTCTGAAGGTTTCTGGCTAAGGAGAGAAGCCAAATGGGTGGAATCCCTCCCATCCATCCCAAGGCTGAGATTGGGCTGGATCGTCACAACCCTGGAGGGCTCCAGGTACCAGGGTGAGGAGGGTAGTACGGCCTATGCGGACTCTTCAGGGACCTGTGGCTCAGTCTGTGGGATGCCTGGATCCCCACCAGGGCGGCTGCCTTATCCTGTGAGGCAGCCTTGCTACCAACAAAGATGAATGGCTGAAGTTTAAAATCAAGTTGCTGGCTAATCAAAGCTTTCTAAGAAATTCTGTGGCCCTGCTGACTTGGAGAAGGCTAGGGAGGCCCACATGCAGGCCCTAAGTCTCTGAAGGGCTTTATTCTTTGGAGGTCTGACTAGCAGCGGTTCTCCCTCTTCACTGAGGACAGAATTCGAGGAAATGAGCTGCCACTGGCGGCAGTTAGGTTTCAGGAAAAACCTCCTGACGGTGAGACCTGAGAATGTGGTGGGAGGCAACCGCCGTCCCTGGAGGCCTTGCAGAGTAGAAGTCCCTGGCTGGGCAGGTAGAAAGGGTGGTCCTGCCTGGTGTGGGGAGAACCCTTGCAGCCTGAGAGCTGGGACCTGCCTGCAAATTGCAGTTTCACAAGCTCCCGGAAGCAAGAAGGGGCCTGGAGTTAGCTGAGTTCCATGTGAGCAGTTTCCCCACCTTGGTTTGCTCCCCTCAAAGTAATCTAACAGGAACTGACCCCTGCTTCCCCCTAATTTTTGTGGTGGTTTCTCAGTATTCTTATACTGACCATGTTTCTGCACCCCAAACTTCAGCCTTTAAAAAGGCTTGCCAATTTGTTTTTTCTTCCCCATTTTGGGGTTCTTTTTGATAAGGGATTCCACAGGCCTCTTTCCCTAACACACAATTCATCTAACATTGGCCTCAAACCCCAAGGAACCCCAGTGCAGTGAACGGGACCTTCTCTTCCTAGTCTCTGTCTTATCTCCTCTGGGGGCCCCAGAGCTCCTGGTCACTTATTTTTCTCCTGTTTTCTTCCTTTGCAGTTCCACACAGTTCCCACACCACTCCCCCAGCTGAACATCTTCATCTCTGGAACTGTCCAGGGCCGCTGGGAGAGAACCCTGTGGAACAGCGAGGGGCAGGTGTTTACTGCACCTTCGGAGGGTCGCTCCTCCCGGGTCAGTGCCATCGCAGCACTTCCCCGACCCTACAGGATTTTCCTAAGGATTTTGATACAGTTTTATAGGGTTGTTCAGAGACACATTGGGACCTCTTCCTACAATTAATAGGGCTCTTATCCACTATGGTTTATAGGGTTTTTCTGCTACAGACTTAAAGGGCTTTTTTTTTTTCCTACATATTTATAGGGCTTCTAACCCAACAGTTTTTCTCTACTGCCTTATAAGTGCTTCCCACCAACAATTTTATAGGGTTTCTCATCACTGATGTAAAAGCACTATTTTTTCCCCAGGGTTCTTTCTCCTCCACTCCACTACCATCTGATAGGGTTATCCTCCCTTCCCCATGTAATTATTTTGGGGGAAAAAAAAATCCAGTGTTCCTCTCTGGAGAGAGCGAGGCCCCTGGTCTCCAGACCCATTTCACAGGGAGACACCTGGGTGGCAGCTCCTATGGAGCAGGAGGGCCGCGACTTCTGTGAAGCCGTCTCCACACTCGGGGCACAGATAGGGCTTTTCTTCCACTCGGGTTTTGGGGCTTTCCCCTTCTTCCCCTTCCCCATGGCTGCTGCTCCCTGTGGGGGTAGGGGCTTCCCCCTCACCTTCCTGGCCTGTGGACAGGGTGGCTGCCTCTGGAGGGGGGTCCTCGGGACTGGGGGACTTTTCCTGGGTGTGGGTTTCTTGGTGCCGGGTGAGGGCCACGCGGTCGAGGAAAGAGGCCCCGCAATCTGAGCAGCTGTAGGGTCTGGCCCCCAGGGGGCTCCTGAGATGCTCCAGGAGGACGGAAGAGCTCTTCCCCAGCTCTGTACTCTTCTGGGAGCTCTTCCCGCCTGCATGGACTTTCTGGTGCAGCAGCAGCTCAGAGCTGAGGCCAAAGCTTTGTTTGCATTCAGGGCATTTAAAGGGCTTCCCACTTAGGAAGGGGCTGGGCCCTGCGCCTTCCCCTAGGCCAATCCTATAATCAGGAAAGAGAAAGGGCTTTTCGTTGCCGTGGGTGAGCTGATGCTGGAGGAGCACAGAGCGATCCAGGAAGCTCTCTCCGCAGTGGGAGCAGATGTAGGTCTTGGAGGACAGCAGTCCCCGCCTCTGGCCGAAGCCCTCCTGACCCTCTGGCGGCTTAAGGGGCTGTCCCGGGGCGTCGGCTCTGCCCTCCGCAGCCCCGGGGTAGGAATTCCCTCGGAAAGGGAGCCTCGGGGATCGTAACTGAGGAGGTTTGGGGGCTGGGTGTGCGATGAGGCCGTCCGCATTTTTGTAGGGGTTTTCTCCGATATGGATCCTTTGATGTTGCATGAAGATGCCCTCGTCGTTGAAGCCCTTTCCGCACACGAGACACTTGTGCGGCTTGGCTCCCGGCGGCGGGGTCAGCAGGGAGGGGTCCCCGAGCCCCAGCAGGGCGTCGCCCTGGGCCCTCCGCGCTGGGGTCTTCCCCCTCTCATGGATCACCCGGTGCTGCTCCAGCTCGTGGGCTTCCAGGAAGGCCTTCCCGCAGTCGGAGCACACGAACAGGTTCTCGTCCATGTGCGTGCGGACGTGGGTGATGAGGTTGGAGCTCTGGCTGAAGCTCTTGCCACACTCGGGGCACTTGTAGGGCTTCTCGCCGGTGTGCGTGCGGCGATGCTGGATAAGGTGGGAGCTGCGGATGAAGCTCTTGCCGCAGTCGGAGCACTTGTAGGGCTTCTCGCCGGTGTGGATGCGCTGGTGGCGGATGAGGGTGGAGCTCATGATGAAGCTCTTGCCGCAGTCGGCGCAGATGTAGGGCCGTTCGCCGCGGTGGATGCGCTGGTGGTTGATGAGGTTAGAGCTGACGCTGAAGCTCTTGCCGCACTCGGGGCACTTGTAGGGCCGCTCGCCCGTGTGAGTGCGCTGGTGCCGCAGCAGGGTGGCGCTCAGGGTGAAAGTCTTGCCGCACACCGGGCACTTGAAAGGGTCCTCGCGCAGGTGAGTCCGCTGGTGCTTGATGAGGGTGGAGCTGTGGCCGAAGCTCTTGCCGCACTCCAGGCACTCGTAGGGCTTCTCGCCTGTGTGCGTGCGCTGGTGCTGCGTCAGCTCCGAGCTCTGGATGAAGCTCTTCCCGCACTCGGTGCAGCGGTATGGCTTCTCGCCCGCGTGGATCTTCTGGTGCTTGAGGAGGTTGTGGTTCTGACCGAAGCGCTTCCCGCACTCGGGGCACTTGTAGGGTTTCTCGCCCGTGTGCGTGGCCTGGTGCTGGATGAGGTCGGAGCTGCGGTAGAAAGCCCGGCGGCACTCGCCGCATTTGTAGGGCTTCTCGCCGGTGTGGGATCGCTGGTGCTTGATGAGGTTGGTGCTCTGGGTGAAGGCCTTCTCGCACTCCGTGCACTTGTAGGGCTTCTCTCCCGTGTGCGTGCGCTGGTGCTGCACCAGGTTGGAGCTCCAGCTGAAGCACTTGCCGCAGTCGGGGCACTTGTAGGGCTTCTCGCCGGTGTGCGTGCGCTGGTGCTGCACCAAGTGCGAGCTCTGCGTGAAGCTCTTCCCGCACTCCGAGCAGGTGTTGGGCCGCTCTCCCGTGTGGATGCGCTGGTGCCGCAGCAGCTTGGACCACTGACTGAAGCTCTTGCCGCACTCGTTGCAGATGTAGGGCTTTTCCGCCCCCGCCGGGCGGCCCTGCACCAGCTCCCGCAGGCTAGGCTCGTTGGTGGGGACGACCGGGGGGCTGTTCCATGTGGTGAGAGCGCCCCACTGCCAGCTGGCCTCGCAGGCCTTGGTCCAGTCAGATGGGGTAGGGACAACCTCCGGGGCTGGGGGGTCCAGGGGGGTCTGGTGGTCCAAGGGGTTGGAGTGAGCCAGTGGGGTTGGGGGGTTCTGGGTGACAGAGGGGTCCTGGGAGGGTCTCTCCAGGGACATCTCTATGGAGTCCTTGGATTCTGGACTCTGAGCCGGGTCTCCCATGATGATCTCCTCCCCAGAACTTTCCTGCCGAGGGCTCTCCTCTTCGTTTTCACTCTCGGCACCTACAGAGAGAAAGGGAGTCTCCAGCCCCCAGCCCCTTTCAGAACACGGGGTCTGGTCTCTCTTCCCTCCCCTGGGTGTCCCCCAGAGTCCAGGCCCCTCCCTGAGCTGGGGCCACCGTCTTGCCGGGACCGCAGCCCCTTCTTGTGCCCCTCACCTCTGTGAGCATCGTTGGGGCTCTGTTCCGGACCCTGCAGATCCGGGCCCCACAGCGCAGTCTCGGGCTCCATCCCAGAGCTCAGGACTGCAGCGTTCCAGGGACCCTGCGGGGGAAGAGAGCGATGAGCGCACACTGGGAGCTGATTTCGCACTTTGCTTTATTCCCCCTGAACCTCACTCCCGCCCTGCCCCACCCCAGTCCTCTTTGTGTGAGCTTCAGTGTCCTCCAACCTCATTTTTCTGGGCACGGGTTCTTGCTGTGGCCCCTTTCCCCTGCAGGCCTGATTCTCGCTCCAGATCTTAAGAGCACAACTAAGCAAGCAGGTGAATTTAAGAGCGTAATTAAAAACTCATCACTCATAAGCCTTTGAACCCAGACTGGGGGCTGGAACGGTCTCTGACATCCACAGGGGAAGGAGGTTTTCACCCCACACCTATGATGCCCAGAGGCTGGGAAACCTGTTATTTGCTAATCAGAGGAAGCTCATTAAGACTCTAATTTTCCTTCTAATGGGGCTGCTAATTGAGACCAATAAACTTTTCTGTGCCCCAGAGTGAACGCAGGCTGCCGGAGACACTTAAAGGGTTAAGAAAAAATACCCCAGTTTCCCAGAGGAGACAGGGGCCCTCTAAAAGGATGGGGGCACTTTCCCGTTATCCAAGCACAGAAAGAAGGTCAGGCTGGAGGTGGGGGGAGGGGCAGTTTAAAGCGGCCAGGAGCATCTGCAGTAACCGCCCAGAGGAAGAGAAAAAGTAAGGAGAAGGGGAGAATGGATGCTTGTGTGAACACCTGCAACGGACCCAGCACCTGCCATGGTGTCATTTCTCTCACCCAGTCCTCCCACAGCATGGTGAGGAGACCCAGAAATCTGGCTGTCCATTTTACAGATTAGTACATCGACGCCTGGGGAGACCTCTCCAAGGTCAAGGCTGGGAAGTGGCAGAGCTAAGATGACAAAAGCAGGGCTCTGTGTCTGGCTCACCCCTGTCTCTTAGAGCACGAGGTGACCTTGGGAGTCATGTGAGACTCATGCTCGTGGGAGGCTGGCAGGAAACAGGTGATGAGGACAGCTCATGGGGAGCCTGCTGGCAGTGAGAATAGGCTGGAGAAATTCCTGGGACCCAGAGGGTTCCCAGGCTAGAAAAGGAGGAGTTGCACCCAGGGACTAGGCCTGCTGGTCTGCACCAATGAGCTGGAACTATACTCCCCACCAAAGCCCTCCTATTCCCACCCCCGCCTGGACCCTCCTTCTACTCCTTCTGTTCTGCTTTGTTGAGGCTGTTTCCCAAGCCTAGGACTGCGCCTGGCACCGAATAGGTGCTCCAGGAACTTTGTTGAATGAATGAATGAATCAATGAATGAATCAATGAATGAATGAATGAGATGTCCCTGGCCCCTGGAACACCTGTTTGGTCTAATGCCTTTAAAGATCAGTTTGCAAGGGGATGGCAGCAAAAGAGCAGGAGTTCCAAGTGGCCCCCTGGTAAAAACAAACAAACAAAAAAACAGCCAGCTGTCACTCCAAAAATGGTGAGATGAGTCCAGGATGAGGGAACGGGGCCACATGAACAAAGCACTAGAAGGAGGTCCCACACCATTTACACCCTGCAGAGAATCCCTGGGTGTGGCCTGGAAACTTTGGATGGCTGTGTGAGGTGGGTGCTGTGTGCACAGGGGCAGTGGGGCAAGAGAGACATGGCAAGAGGCAGCCGAGAGGTGACCAAGGTGAAGCAAGACTGGCTGCACCCTGCCAAAGAGCGGTAGGAGAGACAGAAGTTAGCGTTTAGGAAGTAAATTAATTTCTTCATCTCTGCAGCTACGTAAGCTCCGAGAATCCCCCCTCCCCGCCTGTAAGTGTCTTTGGGGTGGTGGAAGCGGAGACCTCTGCCACACTGGGGGCTGCCTGATGTCCGGTCCGGGAAGGATGCCCTGCTGTGTTTGCTGGGGACAGGTAAGAGCTTGTGGACCTCGATGGTCTCCAAAAAATTCTCCCCCAGTGGTGCAGAGTAGGAGAGAAAGGGTTAATGACAGGGCCGACACAGAGCATGGACGTGGGAAGACCGAGGGAGGCCGAGTCGCTGGGAGCCCAGGCGCCAGGCACGCCAGCCTGAGACCTCGCGATGGCCCTGCTGCAGAGGGAGGGAAGGAGGAGCCGCCTCCCGAGAGATGTGGGGAACGGCCCAGGGTGACCCTGACATGGAGGCGGCGGGAATGCGGCCGCCCGGCCCGGCCCCCCCACCGCCTGCACCGTCGGCCCCGGGCTTCTGCTCCCCCGGAGCCGCGACCCCCGTCCCGCTGCTGATCCAGAGCGTGGGCATCCGCCCCCGCCCTGGCCCCCGGGGTCCCGGCTCCTTCAAGCACTGCCAGGTTCCTCCAGGGCTGCGCTGGCAGCGCCGGCCCCCGGCCCCGGCCGATCCCTCTTCCCAGAATCCCTAGGCTCCCCTCCCCCGCCGCCGACCCCCGCGCTTCCCAGAATCCTCGGCCCTCCGCGCCCCCCACCCGCCCCCACCCCGGCCACAGCCTCGGGCGCGGGTTGGGGGCTCAGGCCCGGGCTCCCGGCACCCCCCTCCCGGGCCCCATTGTTCCCCGGCGGCCGTCCCGGGCCCTCCAGGCCACCCCCTGGGAACCCAGGCGTCCCCAACTCACGGCTCTGGGGTCTGGGAAAAGCCGGAAGGCGGAATCCAGCCCCAGGGGACTTAACCCCTTCAGTGCCCTGCCTTGGGGGACGGACTAGGCGCCGAGAACTCTAGGGTCCTTCTCAAGGGGTGATTCCAGGCTGAGGACCCGGGGACCAGTTCAGGGTGACTGGGACGGAGCAGGAAGTGACCCCAGCTTCCCGGGCCCCTCTAGCCTGGAGTCAGAGCATCAGCTCTATGGGATTTAACCCTTTGCCTCCCGCAGCCTGGGGAAAAAAGGGGACAGCAGTGGGAGCAGGAAGGAGGCTGGGATGACGCCCCTGTCCCCGTCTCCAGTGGGAGCAGGCAGCGTGGGCATCTGGGAGCCCCGATGCCCGCGAGGGTCCCTGGGCTTCTGGCCGCTCTTCATCTCGCAGGGGTTCCACCGGCAGGGCCAGGAAAGCCCTATCTAAGATTTGGCGGCTGCTGATCCCCTGAGGCCAGCCTTTGTTTGGACTCACCCTGGGATGGGGCTAGGGTGGGAGCAGGGGCTGGCAGGGCAGACCTGAGGGGGAATACCCTACGCACTAAACATGGCCTTAATGCTTGGTGGAAGTCATGGCTACAGGAGTTGGGGCTGCAGGGACAAACACAGCCGGGAAGGATTTGCAATAGCCTGTGTCCCAGCCCCTTTTCCCCAGACACCTCCCCTCAGAGGAGGAAACTGAGGCTCACGGTGGCAGGAAAGAAATCAGTGGGGGTTCCCTTGCCAAGGAGGGAGAACCTCTTTCCTCATAGCTCAGAAGGCATCCAGCTCACAGCAGAAGAAACCTTTAAAAACCCAGGAACACTGGTGGCCTCTCAAGGTCCAAGTTATCTATGCTCGCAATTTTTACAGCCTTTCTTTCTCGTCTTCCTTATCACAGTCCCATGGGATAAGGTTGCCTATCATCCCTTTTTCACAGGTGAGGAAACCAAGGTGTGAGAAGTGAGTGGTGTACTTAAGGCCACCTAATTCTTTCAGTTCGACACATTGCATTATTATTCCTGGACACTGTGGTTAACACCGAGGTGGGCGTACTTCAGAGATGCATGGAAATTGGGCTTTCTACCCTTGGGAAGTTTGGTATTGTGTATGTGTTACAGACACAGAGGAATCCTGGGAGTGTGCGGAGGGCTCTGTCCAGAGACTGAGGGGCCTGGGGGAAGAGTAAACCAAAGGTCAGAAATTACTACAGGCAGCTGGGCGCGGTGGCTCACGCCCATCATCCCAACCATTTGGGAGGCCAGGGCAGGTGGATCACTTGAGGTCAGGGGTTCGAGACCAGCCTGGACAACATGGTGAAACCATATCTTTACTAAAAATACAAAAATTAGCTGGGTGCAGTGGCTCACGCCTGTAATCCCAGCACTTTGTGAGACCAAGGCAGGCAGATCATTTGAGCCCGGAAGGCAGAGGTTGCATTGAGCCGAGAGCAAGACCCTGTCTCAAAAAAAAAAAAAAAAAAAAGAGGGAGGGAGGGAGAGGAAGGAAGGAAGGAAGGAAGGAGAGAAGGAAGGAAGGAAGGAGAGAAGGAGAGAAGGAGAAAAGAAAAAAGAAATTGCTAAAGGCCAGGCTTATTGGCTCATGCCTGTAATCCCAGCACTTTGGGAAGCTGAGGCAGAATGGTAACTTGAGCCCAGGAGTTTGAAGGTTGGTCAACATAGTGAAACCCCGCCTCTATGAAAAACTTAAAAACAATTAGCCAGGCAGGGCACGGTGGCTCATGCCTGTAATCCCAGCATTTTGGGAGGCCAAGGTGGGTGGATCACCTGAGGTCAGGAGTTCCAAACCAGCCTGACCAACATGGAGAAGCCCCATCTCTACTAAAATACAAAAATTAGCCCAGCGTGGTGGTGCATACCTGTAATGCCAGCTACTTGGGATGCTGAGGCAGGAGAATCGCTTGAACCTGGGAGGCTGAGATTGTGGTGAGCTGAGATCGCGCCTTTGCACTCCAGCCTGGGCAACAAGAGCAAAACTCAGTCTCAAAAAAGAAAAGAAAAGAAAAGAAAAACAACAACAAACAACAAAAAACAAACAATTATCCTCGTGTGGTGGTACATGGCTGTGGTCACAGCTGCTTGGGCTGAGGCAGGAGAATCACTTAATTTTGGGAGGTGGAGGCTGTAGTGAGCCATGATTGCACCACTGCACTCCAGCCTGGGTGACAGAGTGAGACCCTGTCTCAAAAAAAAAAAAAAAAAAAAAAAATCCAGGCGCAGTGGCTTATGCCTGTAATCCCAGCACTTTGGGAGGCCAAGGCAGGCGGATCATGAGGTCAGGAGATCAAGACCATCCTGGCTAACACGGTGAAACCCCATCTCTACGAAAAATACAAAAAATTAGCCAGGGGTGGTGGCACATACCTGTAGTCCCAGCCACTTGGGAGGCTAAGGCAGGTGAATCTCTTGAATCTGGGAGGTGGAGGCTGCAGTGAGCCAAGATCATGCCACTGCACTCCAGCCTGGGTGACAGAGGAAGACTCTCGTCTCAAAAAAAAAAAAAAAAAAAAAAAAAAGATGGCTGGGCGAGGTGGCTTATGCCTGTAATCCCAGCACTTTGGGAGGCTGAGTGGGCAGATCACTTGAGGGCAGGAGTTCGAGACCAGCCTGGCCAACATGGTGAAACTCTGTCTCTACTAAAAATACAAAAAATTAGCCAGGCATGGTGACGTGCACCTGCAATCCTAGTTACTCAGGAGGCTGAGGCAGGAGAATCGCTTAAAATCCAGGAGGCAGAGTTTGCAGTGAGTCGAGATTGCACCACTACAGTCCAGCCTGGGCAACAGAGTGAGGCTCCATCTCAAAAAATAATAATAATGATAACTGGCCAGGCGTGGTGGCTCATGCCTGTAATCCCATCACTTTGGGAGGCCGATGCAGGTGGATCATGAGGTCAGGAAATCGAGACCATCCTGGCTAACATGGTGAAACCCTGTCTCCACTTAAAATACAAAAACAAAATTAGCCGCGCGTGGTGGTGGGTGCCTGTACTCCCAGCTACTCGGGAGGCTGAGGCAGGAGAATGGCGTGAACCCAGGAGGCGGAACTTGCTGTGAGCCGAGATTGTGCCACTGCACTTCAGCCTGGGCAACAGAGCAAAACACTGACTCAAAAAAAAGAAAATTAATAGTAATAATAATTAAACAAAAAACATTAGGCCAGGCGTGGTGACTCACGCCTGTAATCCCAGCACTTTGGGAGGCCGAGGCAGGTGGATCACGAGGTCAAGAGATCGAGACCATCCTGGCTAACACGGTGAAATTCCATCTCTACTAAAAATACAAAAAATTAGCCAGGCTTGGTGGCGGGCGCCTGTAGTCCCAGTCCCAGCTACTCAGGAGACTGAGGCAGGAGAATGGCGTGAACCTGGGAGGTGGAGCTTGCAGTGAGCCAACATCTCGACACTGTACTCCAACCTGGGCAACAGAGTGAGACTCCGTCTCGAAAAAAAAAAAAAAAATTAAAAATTGCCAGGCGTGGTGGCTTATGCCTGTAATCCCAGCACTTAGGTGGGCGGATCACGAGGTCAGGAGTTCGAGACCAGTCTGACCAGCATGGTGAAACCCCGTCTCTACTAAAAATACAAAAATTAGTTGGGTGCAGTGGTGCACACCTGTAATCCCAGCTACTCAGGAGGCTGAGGCAGGAGAATTGCTTGAACCCGGGAGGCAGAGGTTGCAGTGAACTGCACTCCAGCCTGGATGACAGAGTGAGACTCTGTCTCAAAAAAAAAAAAAAAAAATAGCTGGGCGTAGTAGCATGCACTTGTAGTCTCAGCTGCTCAAGAGGCTGAGGCACGAGAATTGCTTGAACCCAGGTGGCGGAGGTTGCAATCAGCTGAGATCACGCCACTGCACTCCACCCTGGGTGACATAGTAAGACTCTATCTCAAAAAGAAAACAAAAAACCTAAAAATTGAATTTCTTGCTTATTTATTATTTATGTATTTTTTGAGACAGAGTCTCCCACTGTCGCCCAGGCTGGAGGGCAGTGGTGCGATCTCGGCTCACTGCAAGCTCCGCCTCCCGGGTTCACACCATTCTCCTGCCTCAGTCTCCTGAGTACCTTGGACTATAGGTGCCTGTCACCACACCTGGCTAATTTTTTTGTATTTTTAGTAGAGACAGGGTTTCACCGTATTAGCCAGGATGGTCTTGATCTCCTGACCTGGTAATCCGTTCACCTCAGCCTCCCAAAGTGCTGGGATTACAGGCCTGAGCCACCGCGCCCAGCCTGAATTTCCTGCTTCTTTGGAAAATCCAAAGATGTGGCAACATGATCCACATTTTCACATGTCAGTAACTGGCTGTTGCTGGGCAGCTTGTGTCTTTACAGGGCACTGACCTGCCAGCCGGTCACCATCCCTGTCACTCCTCTGTGTCCCCAACCCTGAGGCCAAGGTGGCTTCATGATATGAATGGTCCTTCACTGCTGATGTTCCAACCCCTGTTTAACTGTAGGTATAGATTCTGGACCCCTTAGTCTGTGTCTCCAAGGTTCAGAGTAATCTTTTATTTTTAGAGACAATGTCTTGCTGTCACCAAGCCGGGAGTGCAGTGGCACGATCATAGCTCACTGCAGCCTTGAATTTCTAGGCTCAAGCAATCCTCCCACCTTAGCCTCTGAAGTAGCTGAAGCTACAGTTGCATGCCACCATGCCTGGCTAACTTAATTTAAAAATATTTTGTTCCTAATTCTTCCTGAATGATTTTTTATTTTGTAGAAATAGGATCTCACTATATTGCCCAGCCTGGTCTCAAACTCCTGGATTCAAGCAGTCCTCCCGCCTTTGCCCCACAAAGTGCTGAGATTGTGGGCATGAGCCACCACGCCCAGCTCCAGAGTAACACATGAGGGTGGTGCCTGCTGACATAGTTACATTTATTGAGCACTTATGCACTAGGCACTGTTGCAAGTGTTTGCATGTAACAACCCCTTAAACTTCCACAACTCATGGCACCAACATTATTATCATCCCTGGACAGAAAGAGTAAGTCACTTGCACACAGGTCATCAGTGGCAGGAGTGGATTAAAACCACCCATGGTGACTTCAGAGCCACCGTGGATCCTAAACACACCTCTCCTGCTCAGATGGGCCCAAGCGTGTCTGGGACCCAAGGATGAGCCTCTCAGTCCCTCTGTCCTCTCCCTCAGAGTTGGAGAGAGGAGCTGGGAAGGGCAGGGCACCCCCATTGGGCCAATACATCCTCCAGGAAGAGTCTGGGTATCCTGCTCCTAGGGACATAAAGGCTGCCATGTCCTCTTGCCCTCAGTCAGCTGGCATTGCAGCCATGGCGTCAACCTGCTCTTGCAGGGATGTAGAGGATCCCACCCCACACCTGTCAGGAACAACTCACCCAATGGTCTTCTCTTTGTGTGTTTGTTTGAGAAGAGTCTTGCTCTGTCACCCAGGCTGGAGTGCAGTGGCGCAGTCTCGGTTCACTGCAACCTCCGCCTCCTGAGTTCAAGGGATTCTTCTGCCTCAGCCTCCTGACTAGCTGGGACTTCAAACACACACCACCACGCCCAGCTAATTTTTGTATTTTTAATAGAGACGGGGTTTCACCATATTGGCCAGACTGGTCTCGAACTCCTGACCTCATGATCTGCCTGCCTCGGCCTCCCAAAGTGCTGGGATTACAGGCGTGAGCCACCACACCCGGCCCAATGTTCTTCTTAGTTATGGGCCTTGTGCCCCGAGGGGCTGCAGTAACAGTTAGTTCCTGGCCAGGTTTGGTGGTTCACACCTGTAACCCCAGCACTTTGGGAGGCCAAGGCAGGCAGATCAGTTGAGGTCAGGAGTTTGAGACCAGCCTGGCCAACATGGTGAAACCCCGTCTTTATAAAAATTCAAAAATTAGCTGGGCATGATGGCGGGTGCCTGTATTCCCAGCTACTTGGGAGGCTGAGGCAGGAGAATCACTTGAACCCGGGAGGCAGATGTTGCAGTGAGCCAAGATCGCACCACTGCATTCCAGCCTGAGCAACAGAGCAAAACTGCATCTCAAAACAAAAAACAAAAAAGTGAGGTCCTAGAGGTAGACCTGGGTCCAAACCTGCAGCAGCACTCCTCTCGAGGGGGCACTGGCTGTGGGCAGTCTGTCCTAACCTGGCAATGGATGAATAAAGTATAATGGCACACAGATACTCTGCTCTGCCAGTCCAGCTGAGGGTCCAAGCTGCTTACAGGCTGCCTGCTGAGTCCTATAAACAGTTGCACAGTTGCGACTGCGGCCCTGATCAGCTAGTCAAACTCACATTTATTCAGTAAGATTAATTAACAAAAGCTTGAGTCAACATCATTAGAAGGTAATTGACATTGTGGACTTCCCGAGTAAAAAGCACTTAAGCACCTGGTACATCATAGGTTAGTTTTAAGATAGTATGAGTAAACAAGCTAGCTAGGTAAACTACTCTGCCTTCCTTTATTACTACTTTAATTTGTTTAAAGGTAAAGATCAGCTTGCCTTCAACCATATCTATTACTGAAGCTAATGCAAACTTATTGGCCTTCCAAGATTTGTGTCTATCTCTCTTTAATATTTTTCCCACCAGCCTGATTGAATCCCAACACAAACCCTGCACCATCCTCACTGGCTGGTGTGGTGTTGGGCAACTCTTGGAGATTCAGCTTCCTCTTTCTTGGGAAGAAGATGAGCCTTGGTACCCAAGGGGCAGAGGGGTAAATGAGATAATGTGTGTCTGAGCACTTGGGAAGAATGTGTTCCCTCTCCCAAAGGAGGTGACCAGCGGAGCCGGGTTGGCCTCACACTTCCTTGTCTGAGCTCACAACACTTGGCCGGGTAGGTAGGAGATGGAGGATTCTCAAAGCCACGTCCTGAGATGACACAGGGAGTGTTTAACCTGTGAGGACTCACCATCATAAGCTCCAAGCTCTGCTGTCTGGCCAGGGATACTCGAGGGCAGGATGGTGATGCTGGAGGGACCCATGCTGTTCCACACCTGAGGCACCCCCTCACCTGGAGAAGGTCTCACCGCAGGCAGGGGAGGCTACGAAGGCCGCTGTCAGGCCAGGGTGGGCCTCCTTCCTGGAGTCGTGTGAGCCACAGGTGTGCTGGTGGCTGCTTTTCAGGACTGCAGTCCTTAAATATGGAGCAAGAGCTGAGGCTGAGGAGCTAGCAGGCCCCTCCCACCTCGGGATTTCATGATCAGTCACTCACTGCCCAAAAACCTACCATGTCTCCCTAATGCTTCACACATCAGACTTCCTGTCCTCCTGGTGCTTGCTAACAGCTGCATTTCCCAAGGCTCAGACCTGAGCCCTTCCCTTATGTTCTCTTCCTGAAAAATCTCAGTGTGGCCAATTCCAAAATCCCTAGATGTCCACCGCCCAGCCCCTGGCCCTCTCCTCACCGCCATCCCCGTGTTTTTTGTAGTTGTTTGTTTTTTGAGACAGAGTCTCGCTCTGTCGCCAGGCTGGAGTGCAGTGGCGCAATCTAGGCTTACTGCAACCTCCACCTCCCAGGTTGAAGTGATTCTCCTGCCTCAGCCTCCTGAGTAGCTGGGACTACAGGCGCGCAACACCACACCCAGCTAATTTTTGTATTTTTAGTAGAGATGGGATTTCACCATGTTCGCCAGGATGGTCTCGATCTCTTGACCTCGTGATCGCCCGCCTTAGTCTCCCAAACTGCTGAGATTACACGCGTGAGCCACTGTGCCCGGCCTCACCCCCCTGTTTTTAAGACACAGGTTCTGACTCTGTCACCCAGGCTGGAGTGCAGTGGCGTGATCGCAATTCACTTCAGCCTTGACCTCTTGGGCTCAAACAGCCCTCCTGTCTCAGTCTCCTGACTAGCTGGGACTACAGGCATGGGCTACCACACCCCCTTACTTTTTTTATTTTTTGTAGAGACAGGGTCTTGCTCTGTTGCACAGGCTAATCTCAAACACCTAGTCTTGAACTCTTGGTCTATAACTGCTGACCTCAAGTGATCCTCCCACCTCAGCCTCCCAAAGTGCTAGGATTAGAGGCATGAGTCACCGCCTCCTCACTTTGTTCTTTCTCTCCATTTGCCTATCAGATCTTTCCACTAGGCCATCACTGCAGATTCACCAGCTCCATTGCCCTATACCACACCTGATCATTCTGCTCCCCAAGGCCTAAGGGATCCAACCCCTTAATCAGTAGATCCTGATCCCTGTGGTGCTCCTGCTGCCCTCACCCCCACCCCAGGCCACTGGAGCCCTCAGGTCCTCATTCCTGAATCACTGCAGTGACTTTCAAATGGGTTTTCCCCACTCCAGCCTTCTTCACTTCTCCCTGCCCATCTGGTGTCCCATGGATCTCCCTAAAAGTACCAGTATGTTCCCCCTTCAGGACCCTCCATGGTCCTTGTTATCTTTTTTTCTTTCTTTTTTTATTTTGAGACGAGTCTTACTCTGTCACCCAGGCTGGAGTGCAGTGGTGCGATCTTGGCTCACTGAAACTTCCACCTCCCAGGTTCCAGCAATTCTCCTGCCTCAGCCAAGCCCGGTTAATTTTTGCATTTTTTAGTAGAGACGGGGTTTCACCATATTGGCCAAGCTGGTCTCAAACTCCTGACGTCGTGATACACCTGCCTTGACCTCCCAAAGTGCTGGGATTACAGGTGTGAGCCACCACGCCCAGCCAGGTCCTTACTATCAGTGGAGGGCTTAAAAACAGTTTTTTAAGCTATAGAAAACCATATATAAATGGGTAAACAAAATACATGTATAGGCCAGGCACAGTGGCTTATACCTATAATCCCAGCAGTTTGGGAGGCCAAGGCAGGCAGATCACTGGAGGTCAGGAGGTCGAGACCAGCCTGGCCAGCATGGTGAAACCCGGTCTCTACTAAAATTCAAACATTAGCCAGGTGTGGTGGCTCAGGCCTGTAATCCCAGCTACTCAGGAGGCTGAGGCTGGAGAATCTCTTGAACCTGGGAGACACAGGTTGCAGTATTTTGGTGGTGTTAGTAGAGACAAGGTTTCACCATGTTGGCCAGGCTGGTCTCAAACTCCCAACCTCAGGTGATCCTCCCTCCCGACCTCAGCCTCCCAGACGGATGGGATTACAGGGATGAGCCACTGCACCTGTCCGGGGGTTGAGTTTTGTAAAGGTATTCTCACTAGACTAATGGCTTCTGACTGCAAAGAGTTTGTTTGTTTGTTTTCTTTGTAGGTTTATTTCTTTTTTTCTTTTTTTTCTTCTTTTGACACTGTGTTTCGCTCTTGTCCCCCAGGCTGGAGTGCAACGGCATGATTTGGCTCGCTGCAACCTCCGCCTCCTGGGTTCAACTGATTCTCCTGCCTCAGCCTCCTGAGTAGCTGGGATTACAGGTGTGCGCCACCATGCCTGGCTAATTTTTGTATTTTTAGTAGGGACAGGATTTCACCATGTTGGCCAGGCTGGTCTTGAACGCTTGACCTCAAGTGATTCCCCTGCCTTGGCCTCCCAAAGTGCCAGGATTACAGGCGTGAGCCACCATGCCCAGCTGGCTTATTTTCAAACACATATTTATAAGGTGACCTATGAAGTTGAAGTTGTGCAGCCTTTCTCTAGTTATATAAGGCTTCAGATATTTAAAGAACATCTTGAAGTGGGTCCTATAAAGGAGCGGAGGGAATTTTACAGTTGTGTTTGTTTGTTTCTTTGTTTATACCTTGCTTGGTTTCAAAAAGGCTATGAAGCATTTAGAGAGCCACATATTACACAACAGGTGCCTGGCATCTGATCCTTACTGACTCACAGTCCCTAAATCTTGGCCATTGTTACTGACAGTAGCAATAGTAATGGAGTAAGTAGTATCATTAACAAGACAAAAAACTGAAATACAAAGGGAAATTAAAGGGGGAATTATAACAGGAAGCTAGTGTTGGTACACAAAACATATGGTATAAAGTTCCATACAATAGCTAAAAGTGGCTCGCAGATTGGCTGATCTTTCTAGAGACCTGTGCAAATAAATACTGGGTCCAGGCCGGGCATGGTGGCTCAAGCCTGTAATCCCAACACTTTGGGAGGCCAAGGTGGGTGGATCACGAGGTCAGGAGTTCAAGACCAGCCTGGCCAATATGGTGAAACCCCGTCTCTACTAAAAATACAAAAACATGTAGCTGGGTGTGGTGGCGCGTGCCTGTAGTCCCAGCTACTCAGGAGGCTGAGGCAGGAGAATTGTTTGAACCTGGGAGGTGGAGGTTGCAGTGAGCCAAGATCGTGCCACTGACTCCAGCCTGGGTGACAGAGTGAGACTCTGTCTCAAAAAATAATAATAATAAATAAATAAAATACTGGGTCCACACTTCATGTGGCACATCCAGGAAAGTTCTCCTGTGGGTCTTCAGCAAACCGATATTTTGAGATGCACAGGGCTGCGTCTTCAACCCCATCCCTTTGTTCTGGACCCAGTCTAACACCGACATGGATGGACAAACAAAGCCCTAATGATGTATGATAATAAGTATGGCTGCCGTGATTTGACAGTTGCGCTTTTAAAGCCGCCATTACTGGCCAGGCGAGGTGGCTCACACTTGTAACGCCAGCACTTTGTGGGGGCCAAGGCAAGAGGAACTTGAGGCCAGGAGTTCAAGACCAGCCTGGGCAACATAACGAGAACCTAAACTTCTGAGAAAAAAAGGAGAGGGCCTGACAGATGACCTGAAGCTAGACCAGCTTAACACCAGTGTAGCTTGACTGCCCCTATAGGCAGGCTTGCTCCAGACCTAGTGGATAGCACTAAGAGTACAAAAGCAGGCTGGGTGCAGTGGCTCATGCCTACAATCTCAGCACCTGGGGAGGCTGAGGTGGGAGGATCGAGCCCAGGAATTGGAGGCTGCAGTGAGCTATGACTGTGCCACTGCACTCTAGCCTGGGTGACACAGTGAGACCCTATCTCTACAAAAGAGAAAAGAAGTAAAACAGCAAACAAACAACAAAACCTCCAAACACTACTCTGTTAAGAGTATGAAACAGAAACCATCTTCTTACTGGTTGGATGTTTCTAGGGCCACTGTGTTTCATTCTCTCTGAATGGCCCCTGGAGCTGAGCAGGGAGGAGATACTGTGTATCTATGGCGTAACCCCATAGGGTCAAAAGTCACATGTTGTCCTGGTTTTTCTTAGACTTCACCAGTGCTTTTTTTTAATTTTTTTATGTGTGTGTGTGTGTGTATGTGTAAGTGTGTGTGTGAGAGTCTCGCTGTGTTACCCAGGCTGGTGTGCAGTGGCGTGATCTCTCGGCTCGCTGCAACCTCTGCCTCCCGGGTTCAAGTGATTCTCCTGCCTCAGCCTCCCAAGTAGCTGGGAATACAGGTGTGTGCCACCATGCCCAGTTAATTTTTGCATTTTTAGTAGAGACAGGGTTTCATCATGTTAGCCAGGCTGGTCTCGAACCTGACCTCGTGATCCGCCCACCTCAGCCTCTCAAAGTGCTGGAATTATAGGCATGAGCAACCGTGTCTGGCCTAATTTTTGTATTTTTAGTAGAGACAGGGTTTCACCACGTTGGCCAGGCTGGTCTTGAACTTCTCGACCTCTGGTGATCCACCTGCCTTGGTCTCCCAAAGTGCTGGGATTATAGGCATGAGTCACCGCACCTGGCCTAACCAGTGCTTAAAATTTGACATTCTCTAGATCCTCTACTGGGATTGTTTAAGGCTGGGAAATATGATTTGTAATAGTGGCTTTATTTATGTATTCATTTTTTGAGACAGGTCTTCACTCTGTTGCCCAGGATGGAGTGCAGTGGTGCAATCCTAGCTCGCTGCAGCCTGGACCTCCCAAGGGTCAAGCAGTCCTCCCACCTCATCCTCCCGAGTAGCTGGGACTACAGGCGCACACCACCACAACCGGCTAATTTTTGCACTCACAGATTCACCACTCACTTTTTTTTTTTTTTTTTTGAGACAGAGTCTTGCTCTGTTGCCCAGGTTGGAATGTAGTGGCGGGATCTCGGCTCTGTGCAACCTCCGCCTTCTGGGCTCAAGTGATCTTTCTGCCTCAGCCTCCTGAGTAGCTGGGACTACAGGCACATGCACCCGGCTAATTTTTGTATTGTTAGTAGAGACAGGGTTTCACCATGTTACCCAGGCTGGTCTCGAACTCCTGACCTCTGGCGATCCACCCGCCTTGGCCTTCCAAAGTGCTGGGATTACAGGTGTGAGCCACCGCGCCCAGCCTGAAGTACTATTTTTAACCTAAGAAGTTATCAAATACAAATAGTTTATCTACTATGTGGAGAAAGAGGCACTCTCAAACATTAGTAAGAGTATACATGTGCACTCCCTCTTTGAAGAAAGATTTGGCTACACCGATCAAAATTCAAAATTCAAAAACCATACCCTTTGATGCAGCAATTCCACTTCTAGATCCCACAGGCATGGTCACACATGCACATGGAGATGTATTTACATACTGCAATTTCCACTGAAATGTTTTTATAGCAAAAGATTGAAAATAACCTATGTCCACCATAGGAGAGTTGATTAAATAAATCATAGCATATCCATATAATGGAACACTTGGCTTTGAAAATAAAAGCAGCTATGTAGAAACTGACATGAAACATTCTCCAAAATAGGTGCTGATGTGAAAAATGCAAGGGGAAAAGCAAGTATTACCGTGTGCCATCCATTTTCTGCTTTCTAAAAGGAGATCCTTGCATATGCCTGGACTAGCTCAGAAAGACACGACAAATTGGTAACGGCTCAATTCAGGAGAGGGAAAGGGAAGGGGCTGGGCAGAAGCAGGAGGGAATCTTGCTTTTTTTATACATCTACCTTTTTATACAGTTTGAATTTCTTTTAACCATGTGAATTCTTTTTCTTTCTCTCTCTCTCTTTTTCTTTTTTCTGATGGAGTCTCACTCTACTGCCCAGGCTGGAGTGCAGTGGGGCGATCTCCACTGCACTTCGTCACCAGCCTGGTCACAAACTCCTGACCTCAGATAATCCTGCAGAGGATTACTTTGGGCCCAGGAGTTCACGACCAGCCCGGGCAAGATAGTGAGACCCTGTCTCTACTGAAAAATACAAAACTTAGCCAGACATGGTGGCAGGTACCTGTGGTCCCAGTTACTTGGGAGGCTGAGGTTGGAGGATTGCTTCAACCTGGAAAGTCAAGACTGCAGGCAGCCATGATCGCACCACTGCACTCCAGCCTGGGGGACAGAGTGAGACCCTGTCTTTTTCTAAAAAAAGAAAAAAAGTGTGCATGGTCTTTGAATCCAGGGACATGTCGTACTCCTCTTGGTACCCTCGTGTACCTTCCGTGAGACATTCGCTGCCCTGGCCGATGTACACCAGAGAGAATTTTTTTTTTTTTTTGAGACGGAGTTTCACTCTTTTTGCCCAGGCTGGAGTATCTGGGATTACAGGTGCCTGCTACCATGCTCTGCTAATTTTGTATTTTTAGTAGAGATGGGGTTTCACCATGTTGGCCAGGCTGGTCATGAACTCCTGACCTCAGATAATCTGCCCACCTCAGCCTCCCAAAGTGCTGGGATTACAGGCGTGAGTCACCACACCCAGCCACCAGAGAGAATCTGATGCAACGTGAAGCCCTCAGCCAGCAGGTAAGAAATCTGGGTTCCAGTCCTGACTAAACCACAACCTGTAGAGTCCTCCTGAAAGAGCCCCACACTGTTCTCAGGGTTAGGATGCGGAGGTGACGAGATGGACAGTGCCCTGCCCCTCAAAGCTTACACCAGGCAGAGCCAGAAGCATGGCCAAGGGCATGGCTATGAGAAAGTTCTCACCCCAGGGTACCCCCTACTCTCTGGCCTTCCCTCCTCCATGACTGTCGAGTTGCTAAGTCTCTAGGGTTCAGGCTCCACAGGGAATGAAAAGAAGACAAGACAAGCCATTTCCTCCAGGCCTCCACAAACTCTGTGAGCCTTTAGTACTAAACGCTGGAGCTCTAGTACTAAATGCTGGAGACTTTAGTACTGAACGCTTTAGTTCTAAACACTGGAGTGGAATCTGCCCAGAGAGCCCTTGAGCAGTGGAAGCAGGAAGAAAGGCCGCGCTGGAAGATCTGCTCTTCCAAGTCTCCACAGGCTGTATGAAAGGGGAGGCCGAATGGTAACTGTTCTTGCAGGTAAGAGCATGGTTTTATTTTATCCTCAAAACACACTCAGTGCCTTTCTGCTTTCTGTTTTTGTCTAAAAACTTGCTTCATTTCAAGGTCACAAGATCCTCTTCTTCTTCTTCTTCTTTTTTTTTTTAAGACAGGGTTTCACTCTGTCACCAAGGGTGGAGTGTGGTGGCATGACTATATCTCACTGCAGCCTCGACCTCCTGGGCTCAGGTGATCCTCCCACTCAGCTTCCTGAGTAGTTGGGACCACAGGTGCAGGCCATGACAGCTAGCTTTTTTTCCTTTGTAGTGACTGGGTCTCCTTACATTGCCTAGGCTGGTCTGGAACTCCTGGGCCAAAGCAATCCCCCCTCCTTGGCCTCCCAAAGTGCTGGGATTACAGGTGTGAGCTCTTCTTTAAATGAAGTTGGTGTCTATTCTGGGGCAGCACCATTCATGATTAATTTTCATCCTGTTGTAGGAATTAGGTGATTTAGCACAGCTTTGAACTAACTAAACGTTCAAGTTTGATGTTTTAGTTTGGAATTCCCAGAAAAAGTTTCCCAAATGGAGATTCAGTGCAGAGGAGAGGGAAAATTGTGGACTCTGGAATCAGGTGGTTTTGAGTTCAAATCAGACTCTGACATATACTCAGTTATTAACCTGTTATTTATTTCTCTTTGTTTTTTTTTTTTTTTTTTTTGAGATGGAGTCTCACTCTTTCACCCAGGCTGGAGTGCAGTGGTGTGATCGGCTCACTGCAGCCTCTGCCCACTGGGTTCAAGCAATTCTCCTGCCTCATCCTCCTGAGCAGCTGGGATTGCAGGCGCCTGCCACCACGCCTGGCTAATTTTTCTATTTTTTTTTTAGTAAAGACGAGGTTTCACCATCTCGGCCAGGCTGGTCTTGAACTTGTGACCTCGTGATCCACCCGCCTTGGCCTCCCAAAGTGCTGGAATTACAGGTGTGAGCCACTGCACCCAACCTTTTTTTTTTTTTTTTCTTTTTTTGAGACAGTTTCGCTCTTGTCACCCAGGCTGGAGTGCAGTGGTGCAATGTCAGCTCACTGAAACCTCGCCTTTTTGTTTCAAGTGATTCTCGTGCCTCAGCCTGCCGACTAGCTGGGATTACAGGCGCCCACCATCACGCCTGGTTAATTTGCTATTTTTTTTTTATTTTTAGTAGAGACAGGGTTTCACTGTGTTGACCAGGCTGGTCTTGAATTCCTGAACTCAAGTGATCCGCCTCCATCGGCCTCCCATAGTGCTGGGATTATAGGCATGAGCCATTGTGCCTGGCTTTATTTATTTATTTATTTTCTGATACAGAGTCTTGCTCTGTTGCCCAGGCTGGAGTGCAGTGGCAAGATCTCATCTCACCATAACCTTGCCTTCCGGGTTCAAGTGATTCTCCTGCCTCAGCTTCTCGAGTAGCTGGGACTACAGATGTGTGCCACCATGCCTGGCTAATTTTTGTAGTTTTAGTAGAGATGGGGTTTTACTATGTTGGCCAGGCTGGTCTCGAACTCCTGACCAAGTGATCCGCCCGCCTCGGCTTCCCAAAGTGCTGGGATTATAGGCATGAGCCACCGCACCTGGCCATTAACCTGTGTGTTTTTTTTTTTTTTTTTTGAGACAGAGTCTCACTCTGTCGCCCAGGCTGGAGTGGAGTGGTGCGATCTCCGCGCACTGCAACCTCTACCCCCCGGGTTCAAGTGATTCTCCTGCCTCAGCCTCCCGAGTAGCTGGGATTACAGGCACCCACCACCGCACATGGCTAATTTTTATACTTTTAGTAGAGACGGGGTTTCACCATCTTGGCCAGGCTGGTCTTGAACTCCTGACCTCGTGATCCACCCGCCTTGGCCTCACAAAGTGCTGGGATTACAGGCGTGAGCCTCCACGCCCGGCCTAATCCGTTTCTTAATCCATAAAATGGGAATAATATTAACATTCCCTTCACAGAATTGCTCTGAGGTTATAGAGATAAGGTGTATAAGGAACCTAGCACACAGAAGGCTCTCAGTAAATAGCAGTTATTAGTATGATTTTTATCATGTTTCTTATTCTCATGTCTCAAACGTGACCCTCCACCAAAAGTTCTTTTGTAGCAGAGTATAAACAATGAAAAAAATGATATCTAGCTTTTTATTTATTTATTTTTTCCCTCCAGACAGTGTGTCACTGTCACCCAGGCTGCAATGCAGTGGTGGGATCATAACTCACTGCAGCCTCAAGCCCCTGGGCTCACGCTATCCTCCCGCCTTGGCCTCCCAGCGCTGCACAGGCGCGCGCCACCACGCCGGGTCCAGCCTCTCTTCTGAGTGCTGCACATGCATTAATTCATGGAATCCTTACAGCAACCCCTTGCGAGGAAGAAAGCTGTGATTCAGAGAGGTTGAATAACTTGTCCGAGGAGCTCAGCCATGAGGCGGATCAGGGATGGAAACCCAGGCCTTGGGCCCTGCGCTGTTACAGGCACTCAATCCTCCAAATGTCTCCAGAGGGACTAGCGGCTATCATTCGGCCCTTCTCAGAAAGAAAGCGAGTGAACACCTCCCGCGGCGACGGCCTCCCGGAGCTGAAGGGGTTATTCCCACTGAGATGCGGGCACCTCCACTCCTAGAGAGGCCCGCGGAGGGCGCCGCACTTCCGGCCTGGGTCCAGCTGCGGCTCCGGCTACCGCTCCTGACCTGCGGATTCCCGGGCTGGCGGCTGGACCCAGGCGGCCCGGGCTTCTGTGCTCAGAGGCCGTGCCGAGAACCGAAGGAGGGGAAGGGATTCCCCAAAGGCATCCCTGACTCCCGAATTCCCGCAAGGGAGGACAAGGCGCTGAGGAAGCAAAGAGAGGGCCGCGGCTGTCCCCGGGGGCCATGGGGCGCGAGTCTTCCAGGACCTCGGCTGCTCGTCCCAGTGGAGCCCAGGCGGCCGGAGGCTGGCCGAGGGAGCGGCCGTCTCCTGCCTCTTCTGGAAGGGCCACCTCCCAGCCCCGCTGTAGACCCCGAGCTGCCGGGGGTGAGGGGAGGGGGAAGGATCCGCTCCTTCCATCCTCCACCCTCCCTAGCGCCAGCCTGGGAAGGAGGGGATCCCAGTTTCTCCTTAGAGGCGACTCCTTTATCAAGGCTGATTTAGACACGGGCTCGTGCAAGGTCGCCCAGCAGCGAGTAGCGGAGCTGGGGCTGCACCGAGGAGCTCAGGCCCCTCTCCGTGTTGCGATCAAGACCAGATTTTTGGGCCAGCTTCTCAAATTCAGCACTACCAGCATCAGACTGCCTGACCCCTCCTTCTCCCGAGAGAGGGTTCATTCTCAAATTGGAACCTCAGTTTTTCTCTCCTGCTTTCCAGCTGCTTCCCTCGTCCTCTCCTGACCATACTTTTATGCTTCATCTTTTTCATCCAACCTGTCTTTCTAGTCCTCTCTTGGCCGTACTGCCGCAAACGTGTGTCGCAAACCTGTGTCGTTGCAACAACCTGCAACCCTGCCTGCCTCTCCCTTTATTTCACATGAAACTCTACTACAAGGAGTCCCCAAATCTTTGCCTCAGGCCACCCCTCATTCCAAAAACACCTTTTAGTGATTTGCTCACTGCCTGTGAGTTCAAGTCAAAACTCCTTAGCTTGGCATTCAAGGCGATTTGAAACCTGGCTCAAGCCCACCTCTCTAACCGTATCTCTCTTGGTTTCCTAAGAAGAGGTCACAGACTGACAGATGCAACCGGGAAATGTGTTTCAACTGGCAGAGTGTTTCTTCTTCTTCTTCTTTTTTTTTTTTTAATTGGAGCCAATGGCCAGGCGCAGTGACTAACGCCTGTTATCCCAGCACTTTGGGAGGCTGAGGCGGATTGCTTGAACCCGGGAGGCAGAGGTTGCAGTGAGCCAAGATCATGCCACTGCACTTCAGCCTGGGTGACAGAGTAAGACTCCGTCTAAAATACAAAACAAAAGAAAGCCGAGGTCCATGCCTGAGTAATGTGCCAAAGGCCACAGAGTAACAGGCAGACCCAGGATTTCAAGCCGACAGGGGCTGATTCCAGGGTCCCTGTGCTTGGCACTGTGCTTTTTGAAACATCTGGGGCTGAAGAAGTGCATGGTCGGGACCCAGAGCCTCCGCTGGCAGCCCCTTCAGGTTCTGGGTTCTCTACCCAAGAGTAAACCTAAAGCAGCGCCTGCCCCCAACTCCTTCTCACCAGTTTTCTCTAACATCCTCCTTTATCTCTTTGCTTAAGGGATTAAAATACATATCAGAACAAATGAAACCTTAAGTTCAAAGAGAAACTCCCCCCCCCCTTTTTTTTTCTTTCCAGACGGACTCTCTGTCGCACAGGTGAGAGTGCAGTGGCGCGATCTTGGCTCACGGCAACCTCCGCCTCCCAGGTTCAAGTGATTCTCCTGCCTCAGCCTCCCCAGTAGCTAGGACTACAGGCGTGTGCCACCACAGCCGGCTAATTTTTTATTTTTAGTAGAGACAGAGTTTCACCATGTTGGCCAGGTTGTTCTTGAACTCAAGACCTCAGGTGACCCGTCCGCTTTGGCCTCCCAATATGCTGGGATTACAAGCGTGAGCCACCGTGCCCAGCTTAAACTGTCCCCCGCCTTTTTTTTTTTTTTTCTTTTTGAGATGATGTCTTGCTCTTGTCACCCAGGCTGGGGTGCAATGGCACGATCTCCGCTCACTACAACCTCTGCCTCCTGGGTTCAAGCGATTCTCCTGCCTCAGCCTCCCGAGTAGCTGGGATTACAGGCACCTGCCACCACACCCGGCTAATTTTTGTATTTTTAGTAGAGACGGGGTTTCACCATGTTGGCCAGGCTGGTCTTGAACTTCTGACCTCAGGCAATCAGCCTGCCTCAGCTTCCCAAAGTGCTGGGATTACAAGCGTGAGCCACCACACACAGCCACAACTTCCCATTTTTTAAAAGATGAAACCAACAGACAATATAACTTCAAACTTGAGTAACAAGAGCCTCTTACAAGAGGGAGAAGTAGCTTCCCAAGGAAAGGACAGAGAGGGAAATTGAAATTGATAAGCATCAAACACCTAGTGTGTGCCAGGGAACGACAGATGCTTTCACATTTTTTTCTTTTTATTTCTTTTTTTTTTTTTGAGATAGGACCTCATTCTTTCCCCCACGCTGGAATGCAGTGGTGTGATCATAACTCACTGTAGCCTCAAACTCCTGGGCTCAAGCAATCTTCTGCCTCAGCCTCCCAAGTAGCTAGGACCGTGGACACATGCCACCACATCTGGGTTTGTTTTTTTTCTTTCTTTTTTTTTTTTTTGAGACGGAGTCTCGCTCTGTCACCCAGGCTGGAGTGCAGTGGCGTAGTCTCCACTTACTACACACTCTGCCTCCCAGGTTCACGCCATTCTCCTGCCTCAGCCTCCTGAGTAGCTGGGACTACAGGTGCCTGCCACCACGCCCAGCTAATTTTTTTGTATTTTTTTTTAAGTAGAGACAGTTTCACCGCGTTAGCCAGGATGGTCTCAATCTCCTGACTTCATGATCCGCCCACCTCAGCTTCCCAAAGTGCTGGGATTACAGGTGTGAACCACCACACCCGACCTGTTTTTTTTTTTTTTTTTTTTTTTAATTATTATTAAGTTTTTGGCTGGGCTCGGTTGCTCACTCCTGTAATCCCAGCACTTTGAGAGGGTGAGGCGGATGGATCACTTGAGGTTAGGAGTTTGATCTAACCTCGCCTGGCCAACATGGCGAAACCCCGTCTCTACTAAAAATACAAAAAAATTAGCCGGGTGTGGTGGCACATGCCTGTAGTCCCAGCTATTCAGGAGGCTAAGGCAGGAGAACCATTTGAATCCAGGAGGCAGAGGTTGCAGTGAGCTAAGATCGCACCACTGCACTCCAGCCTGGACTAGAGAGTGAGACTCCGTCTCAAAAAAAATAATAATAATTTTTTGTAGAGACAGGGTCTTGCTATTACCCAGGCTGGTCTCAAACTCCTGGCCTCAAGTGATCTTTCCACCTCAGCATCCCAAAGTGCTGGGATTACAGGCGTGAGCTGTGGTTCCCAGCCACTTTCACATTTTATCTCACTGAATCCTTACACATAAGAAGGTGGTGTCATCATATTTTACAGAAGAGGGAAGTGAAGCTTAAAATGCTATGTAATTTTGCACTTTTTTTTTTTTTTGAGATGGAGTTTCTCTTGTCGCCCAGGCTGGAGTACAGTGGTGAGATCTCAGCTCAATGCAACCTCTGCCTCCCAGGTTCAAGCAATTCTCCTGCCTCAGTCGGGATTACAGGTACCCGCCTGAGTAGCTGGGATTACAGGTACCCGCCACCTCACTCAGCTAATTTTTTGTATTTTTAGTAGAGGCAGGGTTTCACCATGTTGGGCAGGCTGGTCTCGAACTCCTGACCTCAGGTGATCTACCCACCTCGGCCTCCCAAAGTGCTGGGATTACAGGTGTGAGACACCGTGCCCGGCCAATTTTGCAAAGTTTAAACTGACACTGAGCTTGGATCAGAAGGCAGTCCTGGTAGTCAGAGAGTTGTCTCGCATTCACCCTGTCTTCTGTGTCTCCATATGAAATAAGCCAGTCAAAGAAACTGTTAATGTATGAGTTGTGGGCCCATGGCCCTAGTCTCTTGCTGTCCAAGCGTCATTCTAGATGTTCTCTCCTTGTACCCCAGAGTTATTTTAGATATGTCCACATGAGGGGAAAATTGGCCTCGTTATCTCCCCTGCCTCCCAGCTGGAAATCTGTCAGGTTTACAAAATTATTTTAAGACTTTCCAGGCTGGGCCGTGGTGGCTCACGCCTGTAATCCCAACACTTTGGGAGGCCAAGGCAGGCGGATCGCTTGAGCCCAGGAGTTCAAGACCAGCCTGGGCAACATAGTGAGACTCTCTCTCTACCAAAAAAAAAAAAAAAAAAAAAAATTAGCTGGGCATGGTGACACATGCCTGTAGTCCCAGCTACTCTGGAAGCTGAGGTGGGAGGATCACTTGAGCCCAAGAGTTCAAGGCTGCAGTGAGCTGTGATTGTGCCACTGTACTCCAGCCTGAGCGACAGAGCAAGATCCTGTTTAAACAAAACAAGACTTTACTTCTTTATCATAAAAGTGCCCAGTACACACAGTAGGTTCATTCATTCATTCATTCATGCATTCATTCATTCAATAAGTAAATACTTATGGAGCATTTACTCTGGGCTCTTGTAACCAATGTAGTTGTGAACAAAACAGATAAAAATTAAAAAACAAAAATTCCTGCCCTTCCTAGAGATTAAATTCTGGTTAAGGAAGACAGATAACAAAGAAAATAATGAGAAAAATAAAGTAGGATCAGGGAAGATGTTGAAATTTTGGATAGGTTGGCCAGCAGAGACTTCTCTGAGAAAGTGGCCTTTTTTTTTTTTTTTTTTTTTTTTTGAGACGGAGTCTCACTCTGTCGCCCAGGCTGGAGTGCAGTGGCTGGTGCAGTGGCCGGATCTCAGCTCACTGCAAGCTCCGCCTTTCGGGTTCACGCCATTCTCCTGCCTCAGCCTCTCGAGTAGCTGGGACTATAGGCGCCCGCCACCACGCCTGGCTAGTTTTTTGTATTTTTTTAGTAGAGACGGGGTTTCACCAGGTTAGCCAGGATGGTCTCGATCTCCCGACCTTGTGATCCGCCCGTCTCGGCCTCCCAAAGAGAAAGTGGACTTTTTAATATTTTATTTTATTTTATTTTTTGAGATGGAGTCTCGTTCTGTCACTCAGGCTGGAGTGTAGTGGCATGATCTCGGCTCACTGCAACCTCTGCCTCCCGGGTTCAAACGATCCTCCTGCCTCTCAGCATCCTGAGTAGCTGGGATTGAAGGCATGCACCACCATGCCCGGCTAATTTTTGTATTTTTAGTAGAGATGGGGTTTCACAATGTTGACCAGGCTGGCCTTGCACTCCTGACCTCAGGTGATCCACCCACCTTGGCTTCCTAAAGTTCAGGGATTAGAAGGGCCGGGTGCAGTGGCTCACGCCTGTAATCCCATCACTTTGGGAGGCCGAGGAGGGTGGATCACAAGGTCAGGAGTTCGAGACCAGCCTAGCTGACATGGTCTCTACTAAAAATAGAAAAATTAGCTGGGTATAGAGGCATATATCTGTAATCCCAGCTACTCAGGAGGCTGAGGCAGGAGAATAGCTTGAACCCGGGAGGTGGAGGTTGCAGTGAGCTGAGATCATCGCGCCATTGCATGCTCCAGCCTGGGCGACAGGGCAAGACTCTGTCTCAAAAAAAAAAAAAAAAAAGTTCTGGGATTATAGATGTAAGCCACCAAGCCCAGCCTTATTTTATTTTTTTAAGACAGTCTCACTCTGTTGCCCAGGCTGGGATGCAGTGGCATGATCTCAGCTCACTACAACCTCTGTGTCCCGGGTTCAAGTGATTCTGCCTCAGCCTTCCAAGTAGCTGGGATTGCAGTCATGTGCTACCACACATGTATTTTTTTTTTTTTTTTTTTGATTTTTAGTAGAGGTGGGGTTTCAACATGTTGGTCAGACCAGTTTCGAACTTCTGACCTCGGGTGATCCACCTGCCTCGGCCTCCCAAAGTGCTGGGATTACAGGTGTGAGCCACTGAGCCTGGTTGAAGGTGGACTTTTTTTTTTTTTTTTTTTTTTTGAGACGGAGTCTCGCTCTGTCTCCCAGGCTGGAGTTGCAGTGGCCGGATCTCAGCTCACTGCAAGCTCCGCCTCCCGGGTTCACGCCATTCTCCTGCCTCAGCCTCCCGAGTAGCTGGGATTACAGGCGCCGCCACCTCGCCCGGCTAGTTTTTTTTTTGTATTTTTTAGTAGAGACGGGGTTTCACCATGTTCACCAGGTTGGTCTCGATCTCCTGACCTCGTGATCCACCCGTCTCGGCCTCCCAAAGTGCTGGGATTACAGGCTTGAGCCACCGCGCCCGGCCTAAGGTGGACTTTATTAATAAAGTCATAAAGAAAGTAGATGTTTAGGCCAGGCATGGTGGCTCATGCCTGTAATCCCAGGACTTTGGGAGGCCAAGGCAGGTGGATTGCTCGAGCTCAGGAGTTTGAGATCAGCCTGGGCAACATAGTGAGACCCCTGCCTCTACTAAAAATACAAAAAAATAGCCAGGCATGGGGGTGTGCTCTTGTGGTCCCAGCTACTTGGGAGGCTAAGGTGTGAGGATTGCTTAACCCCAGGAGGCAGAGGTTGCAGTGAGCTGAGATTGTGCCATGGCACTCCAACCTGGGTGACACAGTGAGACCCTGTCTCAAAAACAAAGCAAGAAAAAGGAAGTAGATGTTTAATTCACAGCTTTGTGAATAAACTATTAAAATGATGCTCCTGGCCGGGTGCAGTGGCTTACACCTGTAATCCCAGCCCTTTGGGAGGCCAAAGCAGGCAGATCATGAGTTCAGGAGATGGAGACCATCCTGGCTAAGAGGGTGAAACCCTTTCTCTACTAAAAATACAAAAAATTAGCCGGGTGTGGTGGCACTTACCTGTAGTCCCAGCTACTTGGGAGGCCAAGGCAGGAGAATAGCTTGAACCCGGGAGGCAGAGGTTGCAGTGAGCCGAGATCGTGCCACTGCACTCCAGCCTGAGCAACAGAGTGAGACTCCGTCTCAAATAAATAAATAAATAAATAAATACATAAATAAATAAATAAAATTATGCTCCCTCCAAAATCACTTCCAGAAGGAAGACAGCCATGAATAAAGCTACTCAAACACTTGAAGTCCAGAAGGGAAAAATATCACAAAATATTAAGGAACCTTTTCCTTTTCTTTCTTTTTTTTTTTTTTTTTTTTTGAGATGGAGTCTCACTCTGTCGCCCAGGCTGGAGTGCAGTGGGGCGCGATCTCAGCTCACTGCAAGCTCCGCCTCCCGGGTTCACGCCATTCTCCTGACTCAGCCTCCCGAGTAGCTGGGACTACAGGCGCCCGCCACCCAGCCCGGCTAATCTTTTTTTTTTTTTTTTTTCCTTTTCCTTTTCAAAGTTGTCTTTTGTTCTTTCCTAGTTTGCTCCAGGAAGTTTCTCTCTTTTCCAGTCTCCAGCAAGATTCAGCTGTCTTCTGCCTTTTCTGTTCTCCCCTTCTCTATCCCAACTCCATCCTGGGTAGCCAAGAAATGAGGTGGCAGCCGAGGCAGGCGTGCAGGACATCAGGGGAGCTGGCATGCTTCCTTCTGCCAAGTGGAGCTGGGTAGAGTGTAAAGTGGTGACTGAGTGGGAGATGGAGACGCTGGGGGGGGACACACTTGGAGATTTGGGAGACATCTGCAGGAGCAGATGGCTGAGAACGGCACCCCAGATCTCCCTGGAGTGAGAGGATGTAGCCACACAGAACCTAGGGAAGAAACACAGGCACATGTTGGTTGGTTTTGTTTTGCTTTTTGGTGTGCCTCTTTTGATGTAACAGCTTTATTGAGATGAATTCACATGCCATACATTTCATCTAGTTTTTTTTTTTTTTTTTTTTTGAGACAGAGGCTCGCTCTGTCGCCTGGGCTTGAGTGCAATGGTGCAATCTCGGCTCACTGCAAACTCCGCCTACCAGATTCAAGCGATTCTCCTGCCTCAGCCTCACAAGTAGCTGGGATTACAGGTGCATGCCACCACACCTAGCTAATTTTTTTTTTTTTTTTTTGAGACACAGTCTTAGTCTGTTGCCCAGGCTGGAGTGTAGTGGTGCAATCTCGGCTCACTGAAACTTCCGCCTCCTGGGTTCAAGCAATTCTTCTGCCTCAGTCTCCCTAGTAGCTGGGATTACAGGTACCTGCCACCACACTCAGCTAATTTTTGTATTTTAGTACAAAACTCCCGATCTCAGGTGATCTGCCCACCTCAGCCTCCCCAAAATGCTGGGATTATAGGAGTGAGCCACTGCGCCTGACAGCTTTTTTGTATTTTTAGTAAAAATGGGGTTTCACCATGTTGGCCAGGCTGGTCTCCAACTCCTGGCCTCAAGTGATCCACCCGCCTTGGCCTTCCAAAGTGCTGGATGGAGTTTTGCTGTGTTGCCCAAGCTGGTCTCAAACTCCTGGGCTTAAGCAATTTCCCCCGCCCCCTCAGCATCCTGAGTAGCTGGGACTGTCTCAAACAAAAACAAAAACAAAAACATCACAAAGATCGCAAAGGTCGATTTGGAACATTAGGGTAGGGGTTAGAAGCTGTTCTGGAGGGCACAATGGCACAATGGTGATAGGTGGAAAAGCAGAACAGAGAGAGAACTCACTTCTGTTTTATTTTTTTTTATTTTTTATTTTTTTATTTTTTTGAGACGGAGTCTCGCTCTGTCGCCCGGGCTGGAGTGCAGTGGCTGGATCTCAGCTCACTGCAAGCTCCGCCTCCCGGGTTTACGCCATTCTCCTGCCTCAGCCTCTCAAGTAGCTGGGACTACAGGTGCCCGCCACCTCGCCCGGCTAGTTTTTTGTATTTTTTAGTAGAGACGGGGTTTCACCGTGTTAGCCAGGATGGTCTCGATCTCCTGACCTCATGATCCGCCCGTCTCGGCCTCCCAAAGTGCTGGGATTACAGGCTTGAGCCACCGCGCCCGGCTCTATTTTTGCTTTGCAAGTCACCACGAATGTAGGTAGGATAGAAATCCTAAGTACACCAAAGTGGGAAGTGCTACAAATTAAATTGTTTGCTTTTATTCCTGTGGATAATTTTCTTTCCCTGTTTTAACATATTTATGCCTTCTATTTCCTAACACTGGGTAAAGGAACTGATTATGAAATCAGAAAACCTGGGTTCTTCCTCCTAATGTGACTTAGCTGCTGTCAAAGTTTCCTCATCTGCAAAATGAGGGGGTTAGAGTCCAGTGGACACTCCATTATCCTCTCCAGCATCATCCCCTGAGTGCAGGCGGGCACTCTTTCAGGGATCTGTTGACAGTCCCTACTTTATTTTTAGGTACCAACCCAGCCTTTCCCCTCCTTTTCTAGAACTTTTGTGTACAGAAAGTGAAGTTGGGGCTGGGCACCATAGTAAGATCCCATCTCTCCAAAAAAAAAAAAAAAGAAAAAGAAAAGAAACGCCAGACATTGTGATGTGTGCCTGTGGTTCCAGCTACTTGGGAGGCTGAGGGGGGAGGATTGCTTGAGCCCAGGAGTTGGAGGCTGCAGCAAGCTAGGATTATGCCACTGCACTCCAGCCTGGGTGACAGAGTGAGACCCTGTATTTAAAAAAAAAAAAGAAAAGAAAAGAGGGCCAGGCACAGTGGCTCATGCCTGTAATCTCAGCACTTTGGTAGGCCAAGGTAGGTGGATACCTGAAGTCAGGAGTTCAAGACCAGCCTGGCCAATGCAGTGAAACCCCGTCTCTACTAAAAATACAAAAATTAGCTAGGTGTGATTGTGCATGCCTGTAATTTCAGCTACTTAGGAGGCTGAGACCGGAGAATTGCTTGAACCCAGGAGGTGGAGGTTGCAGTGAGCTGACATCGCACCACTGCATTCCACCCTGGGCCACAGAGCAAGACTCAGTCTCAAAAAAAAAAAAAAAGAAAGAAAGAAAAAAAAGAAAAGAAAAGGCAAAGGTGGCTGAATAGCAACAACATGGCAGAGATTTACAAAGAACCTTTCCACACATTATCAAGTCTGTTTCATGGCTAAGAAGAACTGGAAGGGACCTTTGAGGACATCTAATCCTCATAGGACTTAACACCAGGATGAGGAAACAAGCCCAGAAATAGGCTATAACTTGCCCAAGGCCACTCAGAGAGGGAATGCCAGAGCCAGGGCCAGCTCTCGGCTTCAGGCCAGAGAAGCCCAGGGTCTTCCACGAGAAATAGGGCCTGTCAGACTGGACAGGCTCCTTGGAGGTAGTCCAGTGGGTCCAATCCCTTTTTTGGCCGCGGCTTAGACGAGGGGCCGCTAAGGATTCTCAGAATTCGCTGGATCTGGATCCAGACTTCCCGGTCTTCAGTGCAGCCTGAATGATCAACAGGGGAACGTGCATTCGCCAGGGTCCCCGGGGGCAGAGGCACCTCTCCCTGCGTGGGGCCGGAGAGATTACTCGAGACGGGTCTTAGGTGTCTGGGCCGCTGGGGTCGCCTCCACAGGCGGGAACCACGGCCAGGACGTGCAGGCCGCCCCCTGCTGGTCCATCTCGGAACCGGGCGGGTGGCGGCGGCGCTGCCAGGGTTGGGGGCATGGCCTTACAACGGCGAGCCAATCCCAGGCCGCACCGTGGATGGGGGCAGGCGTTCACTTCCCTTCCCCGTCCCTTGGTTCTCTCCGCGACCTAGCAACAGTCCTTGCCCACCCTTCCGCCGGTGACTTGGCTGCGACCCGCCCTTCTTGCCACAGCCCTTTGGAAAACGAAGGTTCCTTCAGGGCCAAAAGGACAGGGAGGTTTTTGTTTTTTTTTTCCTTTCTTTTCTTTCCTTCCTTTCTTTTCTCTTTCTTTCCCTCCCTTCCTCCCTTCCATCCTTCTTCCCTTCTTCCCTTTCTCTCTTTCTTTTCTTTCTTTCTTCTGACACAGAGTCTGACTCAATCGCCCACGCTGGAGTGTGGCTCACTGAAGCCTTTGCCTCCCGGGTTCAAGCGATTCTTCCAACTCAGCGTCCCAAGTAGGTGAGATTACAGGTGTGCACAGCCACACCCAGCTAAATGTTCCATTTTTAGTAGATACGGGGTTTCATCATGTTGGCCAGGATGGTCTAAAGTGATCCGTCCGCCTCGGCCTCCCAAAGTGCTGGGATTACCGGCGGGAGCCACCGTGCCCTGCCAGGAAAGGGATTTTGGTTGATTGGTTGGATGGAGCCTTACAGTTTGGATGTGGTGAGCATGAAACACCCACGTTCAAGAAGCTGAGCTGACAAAGGGCTTAGGTGGACCGAAAATTCGGAGTTTCCAGTTCAAAACATCTGCTCTCTGAGGTGTGGGTGAAGGTATGAGGGTCCAAAACCGTCCGGGTCCCAGCACCTGATGTTGTTAGTTACACTTCTTTTTTTGTTTTAAGATGGAGTTTTGCTCTTGTTGCCCAGGCTGGAGTGCAATGGCGCGATCTCGACTCACCACAACCTCCGCCTCCTAGGTTCAAGCGATTCTTCTGCCTCAGCCTCCCGAGTCGCTGGGATTACAGGCATGTGCCACCATGACCGGCTACTTTTTGTATTTTTAGTAGAGAAGGGGTTTCTCTTTTTTTTTTTTTTTTTTTGAGACGGAGTCTCGCTCTGTCACCCAGGCTGGAGTGCTGTGGCCGGATCTCAGCTCACTGCAAGCTCCGCCTCCCGGGTTCACGCCATTCTCCTGCCTCAGCCTCCTGAGTAGCTGGGACTACAGGCGCCCGCCATCTCACCCGGCTAGTTTTTTTGTATTTTTTAGTAGAGACAGGGTTTCACCGTGTTAGCCAGGATGGTCTCGATCTCCTGACCTCGTGATCCGCCCGTCTCGGCCTCCCAAAGTGCTGGGATTACAGGCTTGAGCCACCACGCCCGGCCGAGAAGGGGTTTCTCTATGTTGGTCAGGCTGGTCTCGAACTCTCAACCTCAGGTGATCTGGCCGCCTCAGCCTCTCAAAGTGCTGGGATTACAGGCATGAGTCACTGTGCCCCGCCGTTGTTTTTTGTTTGTTTTGTTTTTGAGACGGAGTCTCGATTCCTTGCCCAGACTGGAGTGCAGTGCACCGTCTCAGCTCACTGCAACCTCCGCCTCCCAGGTTCAAGCGATTCTCCCCCCTTAGCCTCCAAAGTTGCTGGGATTACGGGCATGTGCCACCACGCCAGCTAATTTTTGTATTTTTAGTAGAGATGGGGTTTCGCCATGTTGGCCAGGCTGGTCTTGAACTCCTGACCTCAGATGATCTGCCCACTTTGGACTCCCAAAGTGTTGGGATTACAGGCGTGAGCCACTGCGCCAAGCCTTAGTTTCACTTCATTTTTTTTTTTTTTTTTTTGAGTCTTGCTCTGTGGCCCGGGCTGGAGCTCTGCCTCCCGGGTTAACTGGGTTCACACCATTCTCCTGCCTCAGCCTCCCAAGTAGCTAGGACTACAGGCACCCGCCACCATGTTTGGCTAATTTTTTTGTATTTTTATTAGAGACGGGGTTTCACTGTGTTAGCCAGGGTGGTCTCGATCTCCTGACCTCGTGAGCTGCCCGCCTCGGCCTCCAAAAGTGCTGGGATTACAGGCGTGATAGTTACACTTCTTTTGGAAAATTTTCTACATTGACAAACTCTTGAACAACAAAGAAAGAATATATAACAGCAGAATCTATGATTTAATTAGTTATACTTCTGTGAAAGTAAAACAAAATCTTGGGTCTCCAATTCACTATTCCAAAAGGAAAACAATTAAACCAAAGAGTTATGCAAGAAACTGCCTTTCAGCAGGGCACAGTGGCTCACACCTATAATCCCAGAACTTTGGGAAGTCAAGGCCAAAGGATTGCTTCAGTTCAGGAGTTTGAGACCAGCCTGGGCAATATAGTGAGTCCACATCTCTACAAAAAAAAAAAAAGAAAGAAAAATTAGCCAGGTATGGTGGCGTGTGCCTGTGGTCCAAACTACTCAGAGCTGAGGTGAGAAGATCCTTTGAGCCTGGGAGGCTGAGGCTGCAATGAGCCAAGATCACACCACTGCACTCTAGTCTGCGCAACAGAGTGAGACCCTGGCTCAAAAAAATAAAAAAGCAGCTACCTTTCCTTTTGTTCCCAAGCAGATGGTTACAGATAAAAGGGTAAATATCGCCTGGGCATGGTGGCTCATGCCTGTAATCCCAACTCTTTGGGAGGCTGAGGTGGGTGGATCATGAGGTCAGGAGATCGAGATCAGCCTGGCCAACATGGTGAAACCCCATCTCTACTAAAATACAAAAAATTAGCCGGGCGTGGTGGCAGGTGCCTGAAGTCCCAGCTACTCAGGAGGCTGAGGCAGGGGAATCGCTTGAACCCAGGAGGCGGAGGTTGCTGTGAGTCGAGATCACGCCTCTGCACTCCAGCCTGACAACAGAGCAAGACTCCATCTCAAAAAATAAAAATAAAAAAAATGTTAAATATCTCCACAGATAGCTACTCTATGTTCAGCATATCTGATTTACTGAGCGTGAGATGAATACATAAATTATTCCTCTAGCTGCTGCTTTTCTCTTGAAGCCTGTGGATCCAGTGTGTGATGGTGACAGTCTCCTCCCTCTTTCACTTCCAGTCTGCTTTTCCTCTTTAATTACTGAAGCCCTCAAAATTATCTTTGGAGAAAATAACAAACTACACTCCTTCTGTGATTCTGTATTGCTTTCTTCTGGTCATAGTCCTTAACCTTGGCAAAATCAACTTCTAGATTGATTGAGATCTGTCTCTGACACTTTTTGGTTTATGCTTCTTCGTAGTAGTATTGCGAGGAATACAGGTGCTTAACATCCATTGAGTGCTGGCCATGAACAAAACAAAGATTCCTGCCTTCTTGGACCTTTGGGCCTTCTTTTCTTTTTTCTTTTCTTTTCTTTTTGGTGGAATCTTGCTCTGTTGCCCAGGCTAGAGTGCAGTGGCACATTCTTGGCTCACTGCAACCTCCATCTCCCGGGTTCAAGCAATCCTCCTGCCTCAGCTACCAAGTAGCTGGGATTACAGGCACCAGCCACTAGGCTCGGCTAATTTTTGTATTGTTAGTAGAGACAGAGTTTCTCCATGTTGGTCAGGCTGGTTTCGAACTCCTGACCTCAAGTGATTCCCCTACCTCAGCCTCCCAAAGTGCTGGGATTATAGGCGTGGGCCACCGTGCCTGGCCTTTTTTTTTTTTTTTTTTTTTTTTTTTTTTGAGACGGAGTTTCGCTGGAATGCAATGGCGCGATCTCAGCTCACCACAACCTCTACCTCCCGATTCAAGCGATTCTCCTGCCTCAGCCTCCTGAGTAGCTGAGATTACAGGTGCTTGCCATCACACCCGGCTGATGTTTTGTACTTTTGGTAAAAACGGTTTCACCATGTTAGCTGGATTGGTCTCGATCTCCTGACCTCAAGTCATCTGCCCGCCTTGGCCTCCCAAAGTGCTGGGATTACAGGCATAAGTGCAGTGGCGTCAATATGGCTTACTGCAGCCTTGACCTTCTGGTCTCAAGGGATCCTTCCACCTCAGCTTCCCACCTCATAGAGCTTATATTCTAATAAGGGCAGACCCTACATTATGCCATGTATTAGAAGACTGCTACAAGGCTCTGGGGAAAAAGTAGAGTGGATTATATCATTAAATGGGTGGTCAGGTTAGACACCAGTGAGAAAGAGAGATCTAAACAGATAATTTTTTTTTTTTTTTTTTTTTTTTGAGAAAAGAGTCTCAAAAAAAGAGATGGAGTCTCACTCTGTCACCCAGGCTGGAGTTCAGTGGTGAAATCTTGCCTCACTGGACAAGATTTCATCTCCACGTTCAAGCTATTCTCCTGCCTCAAACTTCCGAGTAGCTGAAACTACAGACGTGTGCCACCACGCCTGGCTAATTTTTATATTTTTAGTAGACAGGGTTTCACCATGTTTGCCAGGCTGGTCTTGAATCCCTGACCTCAGGTGATCCATCTACCTTGGCCTCCCAAAGTGCTGGGTTTACAGTGTAATATCTTTTATAATAAATTTGTAAGCGTAAGCGTCTCCCTGAGTTCTATCAGCCACTCTAGCAAATTAAATCCAAGGAGCAGGGAATGGGAACCCTGATTTATAGCCAGTCACTCAGAAGCACAGGTAAAACAACCTGAGGCCTACAGTTGGCATCAGAAGTCAGGGGCAGCCGTGTGGGACTGAGCCCTCAACCTGGGGATCTGACACTGTCTCCAGGTAGATGGTATTAGAATAGAACTGGAAGATACTCAGCTGGTGTTCTCTGCAGAACTGATTGCTTTCTTGGTGTGTAGGGAGAAAGTCCCATACACTGATGTGCAAATAGAGGAAAACCAGTTTGCTTTTTCTACACAATGCTATAACATGGGTGAACCTTGAAAAGATGATGCTAAATGAAATAAGTCGGAGAAAGCTATCTGTATGTTTCCACTTACATGAGGTACCTAGAATAAGTAAATTCATAGAGACAGAGAGTTGATTAGAGGTATCAGTGGGTAACTTATTCCTAGGGAGAGGGGAAAATGGGAGTTTTTACTTAATGGTTACAAATTGTCTTTGTGCTACTATAACAGAATACGTGAGACTGGGTAATTTATAAAGAGCACAGAGGCCGGGCGCGGTGGCTCAAGCCTGTAATCCCAGCACTTTGGGAGGCCGAGACGGGCGGATCACGAGGTCAGGAGATCGAGACCATCCTGGCTAACACAGTGAAACCCCATCTCTACTAAAAAAATACAAAAAAATAGCCGGGCGAGGTGGCGGGCGCCTGTAGTCCCAGCTACTCCGGAGGCTGAGGCAGGAGAATGGCGCAAACCTGGGAGGCGGAGCTTGCAGCGAGCTGAGATCCGGCTACTGCACTCCAACGTGGGCGACAGCGCGAGACTCCGTCTCAAAAAAAAAAAAAAAAAAAAAAAGAACACGGATTTATTTCTCTAACGGTTCTGGAGCCTGGGAAGTCCAAGATTCAGGCACTAGCATGTGCTGAGGGTTGCTTTCTGCTTCCACGCTGGAGCCTCGGATGCATCCTCCAGAGGGGAGGAACACTTTGTGCTCAGGAAGCAGAGGAAGGAAGGACAAAAGGGAGAAACACCTTTCATCAAGTCCTTTTTTTTTTTTTTTTTTTTGAGATGGAGTCTCCTCTGTCACCCAGGCTGGAGTGCAGTGGCGTGATCATGGCTCATTGTAGCCTCAACCTCTGGGGCTCAAGTGATTCTCCCAACTCAGCCTACTGAGTAGCCTACCTACCACCCCACCTGGCTAATTTTTTTTTTTTTTTTTTTTGAGACCGAGTTTCTCTCTTGTTGCCTTGGCCGGACTGCGATGGTGCGATCTCGGCTCACTGCAACCTCTGCCTCTGGGATCAAGCAATTCTCCTGCCTCAGCCTCCCGAGAAAACTGGGATTACAGGCACCTGTCACCATGCCCAGCTAATTTTTTTTTTTTTTTTTTTTTTTTTTGAGATGGAGTTTCACTCTTGTTGTCCGGGTTGGAGTGCAATGGTGCGATCTCGGCTCACCACAACCGCCACCTACCAGGTTCAAGCGATTCTCCTGCCTCAGCCTCCCAAATAGTTGGGATTATAGGCATGCACCACCACACCCAGCTATTTTTGTATTTGTAGTAGAGACGGGGTTTCTGCATGTTGGTTAGACTGGTCTTGAACTCCCGACCTCAGGCGATCCGCCCACCTCGGCCTCCCAAAGTGCTGGAATTATAGGCGTGAGCCACCACACCCGGCCCACACCCAGCTAATTTTTGTATGTATGTATTTATTTATTTATTTATGAGATAGAGTCTTGCTCTGTTACCCTGGCTGGAGTGCAGTCTCTTGATCTTGGCTCACTGCAACCTCCGCTCTGGGGTTCAAGTGATTGTCCTGCCTCAGCCTCCTGAGTAGGAGGGATTACAGGAGGGCGCCACCACACCCGACAGATTTTTGTATTTTTAGTAGAGACGGGGTTTCGCCATGTTGGCCAGGCAGGTCTGGAACCCCGGACCTCAGGTGTTCCGCCCGTCTTGGCCTCCCAAAGTGCTGGGATTACAAGGGTGAGCCACCATGCCTGGCCTAATTTTTGTGTTTTTAATAGAGATGGGGTTTTGCCATGTTGGCCAGGCTGGTCTCAACTCCTCACCTCACGTGATCCGCCCACCTCGGCCTCTCAGAGTGCTGGGATTACAGGCATGAGCCACCGCGCCTGGCCCACACCTGGCTAATTTTTGTTTGTTTGCTTGTTTTTTAGAGATGGGGTTTTGCCACATTGCCCAGGCTGGTCTCAAACTCCTGAGCTCAAGCAATCTGCCTGCTTCAGCCTCCCAAAGTGCTGGGATTACAGGCATGAGACACCATGCTTGGCTGGTTTTATCACAGTTTTAAAAAATTAATAATATAGTAGGCCGAGTAAACAAAAAAACATAGAATTGTACACTTTAGATGGGTGAATTGTATGGTATGTGAATTATATCTCAATAAAGCTGTTTCAGAAAGTTGTGTTTTGTTTTTTTTTTTATTTTGAGACAGGGTCTCACTGTGTTGCCCAGACTAGAGTGCAGTGGAGTGACCTCAGCTCACTGCAACCTCCGCCTCCCAGGCTCAAGCGATTCTGGTGCCTCAGCCTATGTTTCAGAAAGTTTTTAATTTGGATTAAGTTCAATGTGTCACTTTTTCCTTTTATGAATTATGCTTTAGGTATAAAGAACTCTTTGTATAACATTAGATCCTTAAGATATCCTTCTGTTTTTTCCCGAAAGTTTTATAGTTTTTACATTTTACATTTAAGTTTGTAACTCATTTGGAGTTAATTTTTGTATATGGGTTTTTGGGGTTTTGTGTTTTTGTCTATGGATGTCTAATTACTCTAACACCACCTGTTGAAAAGCACCACTGAATTGCCTTTGGTTTTTTTGTTTTGTTTTGTTTGTTTGTTTTTGAGTATAGTGACACCTTGCTGAACCTTCCAGGAGTTTTTTGGAAAAATCAATTACATTTCAATACACTAACAATGGACAGGTGAACACTGAAATGAAAAATATAATATGTGTCAGGCATGGTGTTGCACACCTGTAATCCTAGCACTTTGGGAGGCCGAGGCGGGCAGATCGCTTGAGATCAGGAGTTTGAGACCAGCCTGACCAACATGGTGCTGGGATTATAGGCGTAAGCCATTGTACCTGGCCTAGTTTTTTTAAAAATACTTTCCATCAGATAAAGAAGTTCTATTCTATTGTTTTTAATTTCAGTTAATATATTTTAAATTTCTTTTTATTTTATTTTTTATTTTTGTAGATAGAGATGGGGTCTCACTCTGCTGACCAGGTTGGTCTCGAACTCCTTCCCCATCTCTACTAAAAATACAAAAATTGGCCGGGCGTGGTGGCTCACTCCTGTAATCCCAACATTTTGGGAGGCCAAGGTGGGCGGATCACGTGAGGTCAGGAGTTCAAGACTAGCCTGGCCAACAGGCAAAACTCCATCTCTACTGAAAATGCAAAAATTAGCCAGGCGTGGCGGCACATGCCTGTAGTCTCAGCTACTTGGGAAGCACAAGAATTGCGAGAACCCAGGAGATGGAGGTTGCAGTGAGTTGAGATCACCCCAGTGCCCTGTAGCCTGGCTAAACTGTCTCAAAAAAAGAAAGAAAGAAAGAAAGAAAGAAAAATATGATTTACAATCTCTCAAAATAAGAAAAAGGAAATATGTAAGTGTAAATCTAATAAAATATGTATAGGACTTCTATGCTGAAAACTACACAACGCTAATGAAAGAAATCAAAGACCTGTATAAATGGAGAGACATACTACGTTCATGGATCAGAAGACTCACTATAGTTAAGATACTAATTCTCCCCCAAATTGTTATAGAAGTTTAATTAAATGTCTATTAAAATCCCAGCAAGTTTTTTTGTTTGTTTTGTTTTTATTTTTTAAATTTATTTATTTATATATTTATTTATTTATTTTTAGATGGAGTTTCTCTCTGTCACCCAGACTAGAGTACAGTGGCATGATCTCAGCTCACTACAACCTCCACCTCTTGGGTTCAGGCAGTTCTCCTGCCTCAGCCTCCTGAGTAGCTAGGATTACAGGCAAATGCCACCACACCCAGCTAATTTTTGTATTTTTAGTAGAGACAGGGTTTCACCATGTTGGCCAGGCTGATCTTGAACTCCTGACCTTGTGATCTGCCCACCTCAGCCTCCCAAAGTGCTGGGATTACAGGTGTGAGCCATTGCGCCCAGCCTTGTTTTTGTTTTTTAGACAGAGTATTGCTCTGTTGCCCAGGCTGGAGTGCAGTGGTGTGATGTTGGCTAACTGCAACTTCCGCCTCCCGGGTTTAAGCAATTCTCCTGCCTCAGCCTTCCAAGTAACTGGGATTACAAGCGTACACCACCACGCCTGGCTAATTTTTGTATTTTTAGTAGAGACAGGGTTTTGCCATGTTCCAGTGGATACAAAATTATATATATATATGGGCATGGTGACTCATACTTGTAATTCCAGCACTTTGGAAGGCCAAGACAGGAAGATCACTTGAGACCAGGAGTCACCATGCCCATATATATATATAATTTCGTATCCACTGGACTTTTTTTTCTTTAGGGTTCTATCCCAATCAGTCACTTAAAAACCAAGTAACACAGACCTGAGGGGTGGGAGGTGGGGACTCATTGTGCACAGCAGTGGAGAAGAGGGAGGGGCAGGAGAGGTGGGTGATGCCAGGCAGCAGCAGCAGTGATGGGGCCACGACGTCACAGAGCAAGCTTCGTCTTCTCCCAGACCCTGGCTGGAGCCTCTGTGGCTTGGGGTGGGCAGTGGGGAGAACCCACCCCACGCCCTCCCCATCCCTTCCCCAGACAGTCTCCTTGTGGGCTCAACCCATGTCTTCTGACAGGAGCCTGAGGCACACGGAGAGGAGGAAGTGGAAGAGGACACGGGAGAGGCAGGGTGGTGGCAGGAATGAAGGCAGAGGTGGGAGGCTGACCAGGGCCACTCCACCCCATGCCCACCCCAGAGAGGGGCGAGGAAGCCACCATCACGCAGCGTGTCCCGGGGACCAGGCGGGGTTTAAGGCTGGGGCTGGGGTGGGCAGAGGCCTCAGTCAAAGCCGTTCCAGTGGCTGTGCTGCAAGTCTTATTCCAGTGTTGCGCGCGAGCCCTTGACACCATCCCGCAGGTGGGCACGCAGTGGTGTCCGCCTCTGGCGCCTGCCTGCACCACCATGCGCACAGAGGCGCCGGCGCCACCTTCGCGGGCTGGCAGCATCTCTGCTTTGAGGATGCCCTCTCTGTGCGCCAAGTATTCACACTTGACACTGTAACCTTCAGGGACAGGTACGACGCTGAGGAGCTTGACATGCAGAGGTTGGGGACAGGTGCCTCGCGGATGTCCTTGCTCAGCCTGCGCACTGGGCGGGGGCAGAGCGAAGGTAATCTCATATCTGCGCAGGATCTTCAGGAGGCCAACCCTTGACCAGAAAGCTGCTGTCACTGTCCTGGGTGACCATGATCATGAAGCTTCTCATCAAAACAGACGTGGCTCTGGGAGTGTTACAGGCCGAGAAAATGGGGGTTGTGACCAACTCAGTATACCACTGGAGTCTATATGAGTAAACGGTAAACTGTTCTCATGGAAGCAGGGTGTTGGCATCTGCCCCGGGGGGGAGTGCTGAGGGCCGTCGGGCCCCAAGTGCAGTGTTCCTTGTGATTACCTATAAGAACATCTGAAGCCTGTTGTACAAAGAAAGAAATTATGTGTACCTGTGATAAATCAAGCAAGTGACCAACAGTTACCTCTCCCTCCCTGCTCTTCCTACCTAATAAATACAAAGGTCTGTGGAAGCTCAGGGCTGCCCTTGTTCACTAGAAGCAAGGAGCCTCCTGACTCCTTTCTTTTTTTTTTTTTTTTTTTTGAGACGCAGTCTTGCTCTGTCGCCCAGGCTGGAGTGCAGTGGCCGGATCTCAGCTCACTACAAGCTCCGCCTCCCGGGTTCACGCCATTCTCCTGCCTCAGCCTCCCGAGTAGCTGGGACTACAGGCGCCCGCCACCTCGCCCGGCTAGTTTTTTGTATTTTTTTAGTAGAGACGGGGTTTCACCGTGTTAGCCAGGATGGTCTCGATCTCCTAACCTCGTGATCCACCCGTCTCGGCCTCCCAAAGTGCTGGGATTACAGGCTTGAGCCACCGCGCCCGGCCCTGACTCCTTTCAAAATAGATATTTTTATCTTTGTCTTCATTTCTGCATTCATCCCCCTTCGTTCACACCCTCAGCAACCGACAGCAACACGGGAGCCCTCTGTATCATGGTCTGCCACAAAGCAGAGCGGATACTCCTCTGGACCCTGGGCTTTTTGCCCTTGTTGGCTGCAGCCATGGACGCCCTCCCTGCCACCCAGCTCCTACCAGACACCGCCACTCACACTCAGCAGCCTCCCATGTTCCAGGGAAACCAGAAGGAGCCTTGCAGGGTGCACCCAGGGCCGGGCAGGGCAGGGATGACCCAGGCTCAGCTGCAGGAGCTCTATGCCAAGCACGAGGAAGAACCGGCCCATATTTTTAATTTTTTTTTTTTTGAGATGGAGTCTCTCACTGTCGCCCAGGCTGGAGTGCAGTGGCGGAATCTCAGCTCACTGCAAGCTTCGCCTCCTGGGTTCACACCATTCTCCTGCCTCAGCCTCCCGAACAACTGGGACCACAGACGCCTGCCACCACGCCCGGCTAATTTTTTGTATTATTATTATTATTATTAATTTTTGAGATGGAGTCTCACTCTGTCGCCCAAGCTAGAGTGCAGTGGTGCGATCTCGGCTCACTGCAAGCTCCATCTCCTGGGTTCACGCCATTCTCCTGCCCCAGCCTCCTGAGTAGCTGGTACTACAGGCGCCCGCCACAATGCCCGGCTAATTTTTTTGTATTTTTAGTAAAGATGGGATTTCACCGTGTTAGTCAGGATGGTCTCGATCTCCTGACCTTGTGATCTGCCTGCCTTGGCCTCCCAAAGTACTGGGATTACAGGTGTGAGCCACCACACCTGGCCATTTTTTGTATTTTTAGTAGAGATGGGGTTTCACTGTGTTAGCCAGGATGGTCTCGATCTCCTGACCTTGTGATCCACCCACCTCGGCCTCCCAAAGTGCTGGGATTACAGGCGTGAGCCATCTCACCCAGCCCTAATTTTGTTTCTTTTTTTTTTTTTTTTTTTTTGAGATGGATCTTTGCTTTTGTCGCTCAGGCTGGTGCACAGTGGTGCAATCTCAGCTCACTGCAGCCTCTACCTCCTGGGCTCAAGTGATCCTCCCACTCAGCTTCCCAAGTAGCTGGGACTATAGGCACACTCCACCCCGTCCAGCTAATTTTTGTATTTTTTTGTTAGAGAAGGGGTTTCGCCATGTTGCCCAGGCTGGTCTCAAACTCCTGAGCTCAAGGGATCCACCCACTTGGGCCTCCCAAAGTTCTGGGATCACAGGTGTGAGCCACTGGGCCCAGCCTTGAATGGGTTTAATTTTTTTTTTTTTTTTTTTTTTTTTTTTGAGACTGAGTCTTGCTCTGTTGCCCAGGCTGGAGTGCAATGGCGAGATCTCAGCTCACTGAAACCTCTTTCTCCTGGGTTCACCTCGGCCTCCCAAAGTGCTGGGATTACAGGCATGTGCCACCACGCCTGGCTAATTTTTGTATTTTTAGTAGAGATGGGGTTTCTCCATGTTGGCCAGGATAGTCTCGAGCTCTTGACCTCGTGATCCGCCCACCTCAGACTCCCAAAGTGCTGGGATTACAGGCGTGAGCCACCTCGCCCGGCCTTTTTATTTTTTCTTATGTTAAATAAACAACAAAGAACTGTGAAATAAAATATATAGCAATACAAGGAAAAACATGAGAACAGTTTTATTGGAAATATTCTAACACATTTTCTGAACAAGTAATCAAAAAATAAATAAGGACATAGAAGATATGAACATATACATTTCTTACCCTGAAAACAAACAGTACACCTTCTTTTCAAGTTTCATGGACAGTGGACAAAAGTAAATAATTATTAAGCTACAGAGTATTTTGGTAAATTTTGAAAAGTAGAAATTCTAGAAACCATTCTCAGATCAAAATGCAATACAACTGACAATAATGTAAAACACACCACTTAGAAATTTTGAAATGTAAGTAGCATCTCAAATTATCTTTAGGACAAGATGTATATCAAGAATTAAAAAAATTAAAAAACAGACTATTTAGAAAATAATTTAAAAAGTAGGATTAACAGGCAAAGCTATATGCAGAGGTAAAAACAGCATTAAATGCTTTTAGTGTCAAAAAGAGAAAACAAACAAATTAAGCATGCATGCAAGTTGAGGTTTTGGAAAGTAGTATAAAAACAGTCCCCCCAAAAATGGGAGAAAGGGAATATTTGAAATAGAAAACAGAAAAAACAAACACTCAGAGGCCTGAGAGGCGGTGGGATGAGCTTTCTGCCTGTGGACAGAGACACACTTGGCGGCATCCCTGGGGGCTTGGTCCCCTGGCGTGTGTCATCAGGCCTGTCCCCTCTCACTCCTCGACTCCTCCTGGTGTCCTCTCCTGCTCCCAGGGCTGAAGCTCCTGTGTCTATGTCATCACCGCATCTTGGAACATCCTGTGCCTCGATTGTGGCACTCTACAGGTTGCTCTACAACTAATTCTTTTCACTTACGACTCACTTACTAGTAGACTTGACAGGACAGGAACCATGTCCTGATACTCGTTGGATCCACAGGGCCTGGTAGGCACTGAGTTCTTAATAGACATTTGCTGAGTGGAAGAATGAGTGGATGGGCTCAAGCACCAATTCCTGAGTTGCATCTGGCCCCACTGCCCAGCCATAGGCCAGAAGCCCGTGTCCTGTGGCCTGGAATGAATTAGTCCAATGATAAGAGGACTAACTATGCAGGATCCACCTAATGGATTGTTATGCAACCTATAATGGCTGTGTTGACAATGTCAATAACATATGAGGAAGTGGGGCTTTGACTGGTTTTCTTTTTCCTTTTCTTTTGAGACGAAGTCTTGCTCTGTCGCCCAGGCTGGAGTGCAGTGGCACGATCTCGGCTCACTGCAAACTCCACCTCCCAGGTTCAAGTGATTCTCCTGCCTCAGCCTCCCGAGTAGCTGGGATTACAGGCACCTGCCACCGTGCCTGGCTAATTTTTGTATTTTTAGTAAAGACAGGGTTTCATCATATTGGCCAGGCTGGTCTCAAATTCCTGACCTCGTGATCTACCCGCCTTGACCTTCCAAAGTGCTGGGATTACAGGCGTGAGCCACCGTGCCTGGCCTCTTTTTCTTTTTCCTTTTTTTAATTTTTCTGAGATGGAGTCTCGCTCTGTCCCCCAGGCTGGAGTGCAGTGGCATGATCTCGGCTCACTGCAACCTCCGCCTCCCAAGTTTAAGCGATTCTCCTGCCTCAGCCTCCCAAGTAGTTGGGATTACAGGTGCCCGCCTGCCACTCCTGGCTAATTTTGTATTTTTAGTAGAAGGGGGGTTTCACCATGTTGGCCAGACTGGTCTGATTTTTTTAATTTCCTCTTTTTTTTTTTTTTTTTTTTTTTGAGACGGAGTCTCGCTCTGTCACCCAGGCTGGAGTGCAGTGGCTGGATCTCAGCTCACTGCAAGCTCCACCTCCCGGGTTCACGCCATTCTCCTGCCTCAGCCTCCCGAGTAGCTGGGACTACAGGCGCCTGCCACCTCGCCCGGCTAAGTTTTTGTATTTTTAGTAGAGACGGGGTTTCACTGTGTTACCCAGGATGGTCTCGATCTCCTGACCTCGTAATCCGCCCGTCTCGGCCTCCCAAAGTGCTGGGATTACAGGCTTGAGCCACCGCGCCCGGCCTTATTTCCTCTTTTTACTAAATAATCAAATATTTCTTGTGTGAAATGGAAAATAGTCTTCTCCTCAAGTCCCAGTTCAAACGCCATCTTCTCTGGGAACGACCCTGATTTCTCCAACCAGAAACACTCTGGCCTTTCCTGGGCTCCCAGAGCACCTGCCCCTCCCTCTGGTCTCTTACAGTTTCTGCCTTTGGTTATCCGTGTACCGCCAAGGGGCTCTCAGCACCCCGTAGGCAGGACTGCAGACTTCCTGGATGCCTGCACCCCAGGATGTTCATTCCGGCTTAAACCCACCCTCTGTGGGCCGTGTGGGGTGGGAGAGGACAACATACAGGTTTGAATGAGCAGTGGCCTGAATCACAGAGACCACACAGAACTCAAAGTATGCCAGGGCAGAGTATCATGGTCCCCAAACAGACTCCAGCAAGCCTTGGGGACCAGCCTGTGCACACTCACACCTGCTGTGTTACACCTGGCTGGGAAAAGGTCCTGGGAGCAGGTTGTGTGGCTCTAGCCGCAATGAGGCAGGGAGACACGGGTTTGCTGTCACATCACCGGGGACTGGTGAGTGCAGTTGAGACAGGTGTTATAATCATCGTTTTTTTGCCCAGATGAACAAGGAGAGGGCATTCAGGCATGGTGACCCACCTGAGCCACCTCCAGGGGCAAGAGATGAGCGGATTTACTTTAGAAAGGACGACAGCATCAACCACTGCCACGGCCCCCCAGATCATCTGTACTTGGCTGTCAGAACAGTCCTCCTGAAACGCCAATCACACCTGTCACTCACTGCCCTGCTCTGGACTCTTCAGTGGGCTCCCCAGTGCTCAGCATTCGGCCTGACACTCCAGGCGCCCTGTGCCTTTGTCTCCACCTACCTCTCCATTGCAAATTCTGGCCATAGACCCCTGCACCCCCAAACAGTGCACTCCCATATCAGTCCACCTTCTCCCCTTACAACATTTCATCCAAGACCATGGATTCATGGCCTTAAGTTTACTTCTGGTCTGGACTTCTGTGTCAGCTCCAGAGTCTAGTTGTCTCACTGACCCCTTCACTTGGGTGCCAGAGAACACTGGATGTTCCAGACCCCTCGAACTCAATGCATCTAACACCTCCCCCCCTACCCAACCCCAGAGCAGCTCCAGCTGCTCTGGTAGCTCTCAACTCTGCCCTCTCTGACTGTGCGTTCAGTCCACCACTAAGTCCTGCTGATTCTACCTTCAATGTTTTTCTTTTCTTCTAGAGACAGGGTCTCACTCTGTTACCGAGGCTGGAGTACACAATCATGGCTCACTGGAGCCTCAAACTCCTGGGCTCAAGTGATCCTCCCACCTCAGCCTCCCAGATAGTTAGGACTACAGGTGCACAGCACCATGCCTGACTAATTCTTACCTTTTTTTTTTTTTTTAAAGAGACAGGCTGTTGCTATGTTGCCCAGGCGGGTCTCAAACTCCTGGCCTCAAGTGATCCTCCTGCCTTGGCCTCCCAAAGTGTTGGGATTACAGGTGTGAGCCACCGCACACGGCTTCCAATGTTTCTCTTACCTCTATCCATTCCCTCCCCCTGTATGTCACAACCCTAATCTAAGCCACATCTCCCATCTGGACTACACAAGGGTCTCCCTGCTTCCTCATCTGTGCCCCTATAAGTGCATTCTCACACAGTCAGGGTGATCTTATCTGTAAACTGAATCATGCCACTCCACTGAAGCTGGGATGAAATCCAGGCTTCTAGTTTTAAGGAGCTTCCAGCGGCCAAATCTGGGACAATCTGAGCACCAAAATAATTAAGATTAATAACTAATTGTAAAATTTATTGGAAAATAATAGAAATCCAAGAGTTCCTACGAATAGTGACTCTATAAATAAGTGGACAGAAGAATGCCAAGTGTTGACTAATAAATGTGGAGGGAGTCCTGGGGTTGAGTTACTATTCTGTAACCATCGTGATTCTTAGGCAATAATCATCAATAGGTGTTAGTCTCATCTATTTAACTTTTGATGTGGAATAGGATATAGTCATGGTTATAAAATACCTCCTCATAGATTACTGGTTATAAGGGAAAAATAGTAACTATAGATTGGAGAAATCAGATAACCTTGACTTGGTGATCAAAATTAAAATCACCAAGGAGGGGCTGGGCGTGGTGGCTCACTCCTGTAATCCCAGCACTTTGGGAGGCTGAGGCAGGAGGGTCTCCTGAGGTCAGGAGTTCAAGACCAGCCTGGTCAACATGGCAAAATCCTGTCTCTACTAAAAAATACAAAAATTAGCCAGGCATTGTAGTGGGTACCTGTAATCCCAGATACTCAGGAGGCTGAGGCAGGGAGAATTGCTTGAACCCAGGAGGGAGAGGTTGCAGTGAGTTGTGATCACACCACTGTACTCCAGCCTAGGCAACACAGTGAGACTCTGTTTAAAAAAAAAAATCACCAAGGAGGAACAGATAGACATGTATGGCTTTAGCTGTTACACTGAGAAGGACACAGTATCACTTACATGGTCTTCCAGCCAGGAATGCATAACCCATATATTATAATGAAGAAACAGCAGACAAACCCCAAATGAAGAATGTTCTATTAAAATAAAGGGGAAGATTGAATTCTTCAATAAAGTCAACACCATGCAAGACAAAGAAAGGCCGACCATTCCCGATTAAGGGATACTAGAGAGAGACAACAACTGAATGCCATACATCATTCTTAGACTGGATCCTGGGCTAGAGGAGAAACGCCATCTAAAGGGCATTACTGAGACAAGTGACAAGATGGGAGGTAAATTAGATACCACATTGGATCAGTGTGAAATTTAATGCAGTGGATAACTGTACTGTGGGAGGAAACACACACTATTTAGGGGTAGAGAAACATGAGGTCTGCAACTTATTCTCAACTGGACTGGAATCAAAGTCATCTGCATATACCTTGAATAGAGAGATAGCCAGTGACAGAGAAATTGGGTAAAATGTGAACACCAGATGAATCTGGGACAAAGGCTATGCAGGTGTCCGTTGTACTATTCTTGAGACTTTTCTGTAACTTTGAAATTATTTCCAAATAAAAAGTTAAACCAGGAAGGGCATAGTGGCTCATGCCTGTAATCCCTTTGGGGATTTGTAAGCACTGTGGGAGGCCAAGGAGGGTGGATCACTTGAGGTCAGGAGTTCGAGACCAGCCTGGCCAACATGGCGAAACACTCGCTCTACTAAAAATACAAAAATTAGCCAGCTGTAGTGGCGGGTGCCTGTAATCCCAGCTACTTGAGAGGCTGAGGTGGGAGACTCGCTTGAACCCCACAGGTAGAGGCAATGAGCCAAGATCACACCACTGTACTCCAGCCTGGGGACACAGTGAGTCTGTCTTAAATTTAAGAAAAAAAAAAAAAAAAAGTTAACCCAAAACCTCCAGGTTTCTTACTGTGGCCCACGAGGCTCTGCCATCACCCCTGCCCAGGCCACCCGGCCTTATCTCAGCCCATCTCCCTGCACGCTCAGCTCCCACTACACGGACTGCCTTTCAGTTTTCCCACCATGCCAAGCTCTTTCCCGCTCCTGGGTCTTTTGGGCCTACTCTTGCCTGTCTATGGAATTCTCCTCCCCAACTCAGATCTCAGGAGATAGTAATTGTCACTTTCTCACAATGACCTTCTTTGACTACCTTCATCTAATTTAGATCTACAATATGCTTTTATGGCACCAAGAACTTTTCCTTCATGACACTTATCACAGTGTATAAGGGTGTATTTTGGGGGACTGCATGACGTCTGTCTTCTCCAACAGCCTGGATGCTCCCTAAAGCCAGGAATCCTGTCTGTTCTCCTCATGAATGCATCTTTCCGCCCCAGCGGCTGGACCTGGCACGCAGCTGGGCATTCGGTAGCCAGCTGACTGATTAAATGGTGAATTCCACTCTCCAAGTTCATCCCCAGACTGTTGGTAGCTCTCAGAGAACACGCTCTGTGGTCTATCTCTAGCCCTGAGAACTCATTCAAGAGGTTTCGTCTTTAAAGGCTTTCTAAATTCCCCACCACTACACCGCAATTTGGAACCAAGAGGCCATGGCAGGGAGGAGGTAGCAATTGGGAGGCAAGCCGTGTTATGGGAGACATCATGCAGGAGACCCAGAGAGAGGGGATGTCAAGGAGGCTGCTCAGGCTGGCGCTCAGAGGGGCAGTCTGGGTTAGACTGAGAGGACCAACGGCTGGAGCTGCGCACATCAAGGAGATCTTTCACAGACCCATGCAGAAGAAGGAGTCTAAGGACAGGGCCCAAACGAGCCTGACTTAGGGCTAAGCAGGAAAAACAGCCCTGGAAGCAAAGCAGCAGTGTCCAGAGAAGCAGCAGTGATATTCTGAGACAGAAAAAGTTGTTACCAAAGGCAAGAAAGGAGGACATTTAGGCACTGAAACCTCATACATTTGGATTTTCTTCTTCCTTGTTCAAGATCAGCAGTCTGGGCCGGGCGTGGTGGCTCAAGCCTGTAATCCCAGCACTTTGGGAGGCCGAGACGGGCGGATCACGAGGTCAGGAGATCGAGACCATCCTGGCTAACACAGTGAAACCCCGTCTCTACTAAAAATACAAAAACTTAGCCGGGCGAGGTGGCGGGCGCCTGTAGTCCCAGCTGCTCGGGAGGCTGAGGCAGGAGAATGGCGTAAACCCGGGAGGCGGAGCTTGCAGTGAGCTGAGATCCGGCCACTGCAGTCCAGCCTGGGCAACAGAGCAAGACTCTGTCTCAAAAAAAAAAAAAAAAAAAAAAAAAAAAAAAAAAAAAAAAAAGATCAGCAGTCTGGCACCTGGTGGTTGAGGCAGGCTGGTGGGGTTAAGAGCTTGGTCTATAAACTAGCCGGGCATGGTGGCACACGTCTGTAGTCCCAGCTACTCGGGAGGCTGAGGCACGAGAATCACTTGAATCTGGGAGGTGGAGGTTGCAGTGAGCTGAGATTGTGCCACTGCACTCCAGCCTGGATGATAGAGCGAGACTCCAGCTCAAAAAACACACAAACAAAAAGAACTTGGACTGTGTCTGAATCCTGACTTCATAATATATTAATATCAGCTGAGTGACCTTGGGCAACGGACATGACTTCCCGGGACTCCAAGCCCTCATCTGTACGTTGTTGAGGGGGCTGCTGTCAGAATGACACGCGATCCTCTTTGGAAGCCCTTTGAGCCATATTTGGTCTACGGTCTAGGAAACGAATGACATCGTGGTGCATGCACAGCGCGAGAGGGTGCACTGGTTCCAGTTCACAGGAATGTGTCCTAAGTTCAACCTTTCACCAATAGCAGTTTCAGACAAAAGTCAGAGCGCTCCACCCACCTTCTATTACATGTCCCCTTCCTCTGATGCGGCCCCAAATTAAAAACAAAAACAAAAACATAAACATACAGTGGGCAGGTTCCATTTAACATGATCCTTCCTCTAAAGCCTCCTTCTGAAAAATCGGTTTTCTCCCTGTCCCCAAGGGTGCCCCAAGTCATACCATGCCAGAGTTTTCCCTCATGACTGCAATTATCCCTCAGCTGAGAGCATTTTGCACTGTTTTCCAGCCACCCATGGTGACACTCGCCTCAACACAGCTATCTTCTGTGGATATAGGTAAGTATTCTCAGGCCCCTTACTTGGGGATACCATTAATGTCTTCCCGTAGCTTTGGACCATCCCATCTCTGAAGGCAAGAGAAGTGTGTGGCTACCATTTCACAGCTTAGAAAGCACTTCCCCAACATAGCCTCCCTTTCATCCTCACGACTGCCCGGAGAGGTAGATACAGCAGGTAACAGCTACAGTGGTTTGTGTTTATCAAGCACTTACAATGTACCATGCTCTGTGTTAAGCATTTTCATATGTGATCCAATTTAAACTCATGAAAACTCTATGAAGATGATGTTTGCCACAATGATCAATCAGTGCCACTACTTTACAGAAGAGAAAAATGGAGTGGCTCGTAACTTGCCTCAGATCAAAGAGGTAGTAAGTAATGGAGCCAGGATTCAAGCCTCAGACTGACTGACTCCAGAGCCACACTCTTAACCCTCCTACAATATTGCCTTGCAAAGCAAGCATTGACTTCCCACACATTATTCTACCAATTAAATTGAAGCTCAAAGAGGTAAAATGACTTGCCTAAGCTCTCACCATCAGGAACTGGTAGAGCTAGGATCCATACTTGGATTCTCTGGCTCTGAGGCCCCGAAACCAGAAAGGCAAGATTCAATGTTTTAGGCAAAATTTCAGAAGCAGACTTGACTTGCCGATGCTGCTCAGCCCAGAGTACTGTTTCTTTTTCTTTCTTTTTCCGTTTTTTTTTTTTTTTTGTGTGTGTGTGTGTGTGTGTGACGAATCTCCCTCTGTCACCCAGGCTGGAGTGCAGTGGTGGGATCTCAGCTCGCTGCAACCTCTGCCTCCCTGGTTCAAGCAATTTTCCTGCCTCAGCATCCTGAGTAGGTGGGATTTCAGGCATGCACCAGCATGCCTGGCTAATTTTTGTATTTTTAGGAGAGATGGGTTTCACCATGTTGGTCAGGCTGGTCTCGAACTCCAGACCTCGTGATCCGCCTGCCTCGGCCTCCCAAAGTGCTGGGATTACAGGCATGAGCCACTGCGCCCGGCCTTTCTTTTTCTTTTTTGAGACAGAGTCTCACCCTGTCACCCAGGCTGGAGTGCAGTGGCACAATCTCTGCTCACGGCAACTTATACCTCCCAGGTTTAAGCGATTCTCCTGCCTCAGCCTCCCGAGTAGCTTGGACTACAGGTGTACAGCACCGTGCCTGGCTTTTTTTTTTTTTTTTTTTTTTTTTGTATTTTTAGTAGAGATGAGGTTTCACCATGTTGGCCAGACTGGTGACCTTAAGTGATCCAACCGCCTCGGCCTCCCAAAGTGCTGGGATTATAGGCATGAGCCACTGTGTCCGGCCCCAAACTAGTGTTTCTATGCAGGAAATCACTCCTGGAATTTATCAGGAAATCTGTATGTTCTTCTGAATCTCAAAAATGATCAGTCAAGAAACTGGGAAAATGGGGAAAAGCATTATAATTCTCCTGTGAGAATTAATGCTTAACAATCAACACAGAGGCATTCCTGGCTTAAAGAAATCCACCGATGTCAAGTTGAAAGCAAGAGAAGGCAACGCTGACACACGGAGTCTAAAGTTAAGGTACTGTAATCCCAGTACTTTGGGAGGCTGAGGCGGTTGGATCATTTGAGGTCAGGAGTTCAAGACCAGCCTGGCCAACATGGCAAAACCCTGTCTCTACAAAAAACCTAGCTGGGCATAGTGGCACATGCCTGTAATCCCAGCTACTTGGGTGGCTGAGGCACAAGAATTGCTTGAACCCGGGAGGTGGAGGTTGCAGTGAGTCAAGATCACGCCACTGCACTTGAGTCTGGGAGCTGGAGGAAGACTGTCTCAAAAAAATAAATAAAGTTAAGGTACACAATTCCAGAATATGGGACAAGAGTACCTAGGAGATAAGTCGTCAAAATACTTTTTGTAGCTGTTAACACACTAAAAGTATATTGGTGGCTCTCTCTGCTAAGAGCAAATCATTCTCACAAATATTAATGTTTACGTGCAGTGTATTTTATACAAATCCTACAAATGATGTTCTAATAAATAACAAGTTTTGGAAACAAATAAGTCCTTAAATTGGCAAATTCTCTCCCTCTCTCTTTTTTTAAGAGACAGGGTCTTGCTCTGTTGCCCAGGCTGGAGTGCAGTGGTGCAATCACAGCTCCCTATAGCCTCAAACTCAGGACTCAAGAGACCCTCCTGCTCTGGCTTCCCAAAGTGCTGTAATTACAGGCACGTGCCACCATACCCAGCCTAAACTGGCAATTTCAACTCGTGATTCTGTGTAGTGTTGTTAATCTTGTCAAATATTTGAACATCTTGTTATTTAAACACTACCCAATAATGTTCATTGGCATTTTTCAGTTATTGAATATTTGCTATGGCCTACAGTTCTTTGTAACTACTACTAAATGTGTATTTCTTATTTATTAAAAAATACAGAAAGTGGACGGGCACGGTGGCTCACGCCTGTAATCCCTGCACTTTGGGAGGCTGAGGTGGGTGGGTCACCTAAGGTCAGGAGTTTGAGACCTGGCCAACATGATGAAACCCTCTCTGTACTAAAAATACAAAAAATTAGCCGGGTGTGGTTGGTGGCACATGCCCGTAATCCCAGTTACTAGGGAGGCTGAGGCAAGAGAATCACTTGGACCCGGGAGGTGGAGGTTGCAGTGAGCTGAGATCACACCACCGCACTCCAGCCTGAGTGACAAGAGCAAAACTCTGTCTCCAAAAAAAAAAAAAAAAAAAAGAAAAGAAAAATACAGAACAACATGCTTTCAGGAATTCCCCCAAATTCCAATTTTTCTTTTTTTTTTTTTTTTTTTTGTTTTGTTTTGTTTTGTTTTTGAGACGGAGTCTCGCTGTGTTGCCCAGGCTGGAGTGCAGTGGCGTGATCTCGGCTCACTGCAAGCTCCGCCTCCCGGGTTCACGCCATTCTCCCGCCTCAGCCTCCCAAGTAGCTGGGACTACAGGCGCCTGCCACCACGCCCGGCTAGTTTTTTGTATTTTTAGTAGAGACGGGGTTTCACCATGTTAGCCAGGATAGTCTCGATCTCCTGACCTCGTGATCCACCCGCCTCGGCCTCCCAAAGTGCTGGGATTACAGGCTTGAGCCACCGCGCCCGGCCACCAAATTCCAATTTTTCATTCCCAACTCCTGAAGGTTAGGTTCCCTTTTGGGAACTTGGAAATCTTAGCCCAGAGGAACTGGACGAACTTCCCAGACAATCCAGTGGAAGGCAAATGGAGAGAGGTCATCCTTGTTGGCCTCCAGGAAGGCTCTACACAGGAGCTGGTCCTGGAGTGGAGCCTCTTTCACCAACATCACCCTGGTAATGACTCAGAAAAGGTCACTCCAGAATTCCATGGGCTGAGCCTAAAGCATTGGCTTGAAGCGTGAAATTTGTGTGTCATCTCAATCATTGGTGCAAATGTTAACTTTCATCCCAGGGAGTATCTGCTCACTTCAGTGTAAAAAGCGTTTTCTATAATTCACCAGAGAAAAATGAATGCTCTCCATAAATGGAGGCCCTGTTAACCCACGGCCTTAACCTCGCCGTGTCCCATGCACGGGAAGTGGCACCGCAGTGCTGGCTGTGGAGTCAGGCAGGCAGGCAGGCCGGCCTGTGATCTGAATTCTGGTTCTGCCACCTACTGGCTTGTGTGACTTTGGGCAGGTTCCTTAACCTCTCAGACTCAATTTCTCCACTGCAAAATGCAGGTAATGAGAATATCCATGCCACAGGGATGCAGTGAGAACTAAATTACATCAGTCACAATGCCTGGTACAGAGTAAACCCTCAATAAACGGGAGGCGTTATTATTTCCTAGTACAACAGACCCAACGGTGAAGTCAGGAAGTGAGAGCTTGGTGAAGGGCCTCGGATCCACCCAAAAGGCTCACTCGCACTGCTTCTTGGGCTAGGATTTTCCAGGTAGGTTAGGCCACTAGCTCAGGGCTGCCCCAGAAGTCTCCGTGCCTCCACACGGTTCCGTAGCGCGAGGCAGGCGTCTGGGCTGAAAGGCCACTACTGTTCCACGCGGCTTTCCAGGTGGGCCTGCTAGGCTGACACCCTGGTGGAAGCACTTGCAGTATGTCCTTGGGCGTTGGAGGTCCCCCGGCGCTGGCGTACAGAAGCCCTGGTGTGCCGGGTGGCTTCCGCGCCGGGGTCTCTGCGCGTGCGCGGGCCTCAACGCATGCGTGGACGTCTGGGCACCACGTGGGCAGCGCGTGGTGCTGCCGAAGGCGTGAGGCTGGCGGGTACCGTGCGCCTGTCCCCGACACGGCCCCTGCCTGCTATGGACCCGGAGGCTCAGTGCCGGCAGGACTCGGGACTCGGCGCCTCTCTTGGGGTGGCAGGCACCTCGCATGGCACACTCGGGCCACTGGGCGGGTGGCCGCGTGGGTGGGTGAGGAGACGGGCAAGGCAGCCCGGTGCACCCCTCCCCTGGGCCTCTAGCAAGGCGGCCTCAGGCGCTGGATGTGGTCCAAGTTCTGCCCTAAGCCCTTCCCGCGCATTTGGGCGCCAGTGGTGAGCCAGATGGATGCTGTGGCCTTAGGTTCGGGCAGGTGTAGGGCCGCTTGCCCCAGATGTTACCGCGGTGGGTGAGCTGGGAAGCTCTTTCCGCCCTCGGGGCACAGGTAGTGGCTGGATCTTGGGGCAGCCAAGGGAGGCTTTAGGGGCCTTGGCTTGCTTGGGGAGCCCACTCACCTCCCCTTACCCTGGGGGATCGTCCTGGGTGCTCTCGGGGCCTTGCTGCCTCCCCCGGGAGCTCTGGTGTCCGGCACCGCTGTGGAACTGGGCCGGGCATTTGTCCGGAGGCCCCTCCTGGGCAGGAGCCTCCTTAGGGGCTCTGTCTTCAGCCCCTTCTCGTGGAGGGCTCTCCTCGTCATTCTCACTCCCGAATCCTGTAAGGAGAAAAGAAGAATCTGGGTACTGTTTCCTCTTCTCCTCATCTCACTGACTTTCCACAAACTTGCCCCGTTTATGACTTCCAAATGGGGCAAGTTGGTGGAAAGTCTTTTGCAAGCGATTAAGTTGTGTATTTTTGACAGCAGGCAGAGGGTGAGGCAGGACCTTGTAGGAAACCTGTAAGACCTCAGTTTCTGATATTAGACAGTCCTGGGTTTGAATCCCAATTCCAACCATTACCTGTAGTGTAATCTTGGGCAAGCTAGATAACCGTAATGGCAGCCTCAGATGATTCTGTCAGTGTGGTTGGTACATCCACAGGCCATCAGGGATATGTTAAATTGGAAAATCAATATAAAACTTTACCTTTAAGAAAATTTTTGACCAGACGCGGTGGCTCACACCTGTAATCCCAGCACTTTGGGAGGCCGAGGCGTGTGGGTCGCCTGAGGTCAGGAGTTCAATACCAGCCTGACCAACATGGTGAAACCCCGTCTCTACTAAAAATATAAAAATTAGCTGGGCGCGGTGATGGGCGCCTGTAGTCCCAGCTACTCGGGAGGCTGATACAGAAGAATCTCTTGAACCCAGTAGGCAGAGGTTGCAGTGAGCCAAGATCATGCCACTGCACTCCAGCCTGGGCAACAGAGTGAGACTCTGAAGAAAAAAAAGAAAAACGTTTTTTAGCAGAGTACGATGGTTTAGCCTGTAATCCCAGCACTTTGGGAGGGAGGTCAAACAAAGCAGGATGATTGGGTTCAGGACCAGCCTGGGGCCAGGCATGCTGGCTCACGCCTGTAATCCCAGCACTTTGGGAGGCCAAGGTGGGCGGATCACTTGAGGTCAGGGGTTCGAGACCAGCCTGGCCAACATGGTGAAACCCCATCTCTACTAAAAATACAAAAATTAGCTGGGCATGGTGGTGCGGCACCTGTAATCCCAGCTACTTGGGATGCTGAGGCATGAGAATCGCTTGAGCCTGGGAGGCGGAGGTTGCAGAGAGCCAAGATCGCATCACTGCACTCCAGCCTGGGTGACAGAGCAAGAGTCTGTCTCAAAAACAAAACAAACAAACAAAACGAAAAAGCCCAGCCTGGGCAACATAGCGAGATTCCATCTTTACAAAATATTAAAAAATTAGCCCAGTATGATGGCATGTGCCTGTAGTCCCGGCTGCTGGGGGTGGGTGGCAAGGTGAGAGGATCACTTCAGCCTGAGAGGTCTGAGCTGCGGAGACCTTACGATCACGCTGCTGCACTCCAGCCTGGGCAACAGAATGAGACCCTGTCTTTTTTTTTTTTTTTTTTTTTTGAGACAGTGTCTCCCTTTGTTGCTCAGGCTGGAGTGCAGTGGTACAATCATGGCTCACTGAAGCCTCAAACTCCACATCTCAAGCAATCCTCCCAGCTCAGCCTCCCAAGTAGCTGGGACTTACAGGTGCACATCACCATGCCTGGCTAATTTTTGTATTTTTTGTAGATACGGGGTTTTGCCATGTTGCTCAGGCTGGTCTTGAATTTCTGGGCTCAAGCAATTCACCCACTTCAGCCTCCCAAAGTGCTGGGATTACAGGTGTGAACCACTCGCCTGGCCAAGACTCCATCTCTGTATAATTTTTTTTTTTTGAGACAGAGTCTTGCTCTGTCACCCAGGCTGGAGTGCAATGGTGCCGTCTTGGCTCACTGCAACCTCTGCCTACCGGGTTCAAGCAATTCTCCTGCCTCAGCTTCCTGAGTAGCTGGGACTACAGGTGCATGCTACCACACCTGGCTAATTTTTGTATTTTTTTTTTTTTTTGGTAGAGACAGGGTTTCACCGTTTTGACCAGGTTGGTCTCAAACTCCTGACGTCGTGATCCACCTGCCTCAGCCTCCCAAAGTGCTGGGATTACAGGCATGAGCCACCGTGCCTGGCTGACTCCATCTCTTTAAAATTTTCGTTTTCAACTCTCGTCACTGAGTGAAACTTTGCCACCCTACTAACACTTATGTACATCCTTAATGCCCAGTTGTTGGTGCCTAATAGTGTTTACCATTAAAATAACCAGGAGTTCTTGGAGGGTAGCTGCTTACATTTCTTGAGACAAGAAAAATCAGCATGGGTCTATAGCATCCTGTTGATTCCAGAAAGTAAGGATATTTTCAAGGATATCGGGGTAGTGGTACAAAGACAAAGGTGATATTTTTTTTTTTTTTGAGGTGGAGTTTTGCTCTTGTTGCCCAGGCTGTAGTGCATGGAGCCTCTTGCCTCACTGCAGTCTCCAGGTTCAAGTGATTCTCCTTCAGCTTCCTGAGCAGCTGGGATTATAGGCACCCATCGCCATGCCTAGCTAATTTTTGTATCTTTAGTAGAGATGGGGTTTCACCATGTTGGCCAGGTTGGTCTCGAACTCCTGACCTCAGGTGATCTGCCCGCCTTGGCCTCTCAAGGTATTGGGATTACAGGCGTGAGCCACTGCGCCTGGCCCTTAAGATACTTTAGTTGGTCAAATTTGTGATCAAAGCCCAAATCCCCTATGGGAACAAATGGCTTTTAATGTTTTCTTTTTTGTTAAATGGAGTCTAATAAGTAAACAGTACAGCAGGGAGTGGCTATTTCTTTCCAGCCTAGGAGCATCTCAGATATTAAATAATCTATCAGTGTGTTCTTGTGAGGACTTTTAATAAGAAGATGCAGATAAAGCACTTGGCACTGGGCCTGCAGCATAGGACATGATTCAAATGAATTAGTTTATTGAAGAGGGCAGGGGGTGGTAGCAGGAACAGACATTAGAGAAGCAGAGTGCAGAAAGGAGCTTTCCCAGGCATGCTGTCTGGCTGATCAGGTGGTCAATCAGTTGACTGGCACATGCTAACTGAGCCCCAACGAGGTGCCAGCCACTGGAGACATGATGTACAATGCAGGGCCCTACAATTTTTCCTCCTCTATGGACTTCTCTCCAAGTCCCACTGGCTATCTTAGCCACAAACAATTCCCCCCCATACTTCTCCCTTCAGACTATTCTCATGAATAGAACTGGGACATTCCAGGCTTGGTTTCTTTCCTGTCCCAGGCTGGGCCACTGGCTTCACCACAGAACAGCCCAAGGTCTCAATTCACAGCACAGGCACTCGGCTCATCTCCACGGCTAATCTCCACCGAAGTGGTTAGAAGCATGGGCTTTGAAATGGATGACAGAGGTTTGAATCCTGACTCAGCTTCTTCTTATCTGTGACCTTGGGCAAATAATATAACATTACAAAGCCTTAGTTTTCTTATCTGTATAAGTAGGCATAATAATCCCTACCCAAAAGGAATGTGATGATTAAATGAGATTATGTGAGTGTGTGTGTATATAGTATACACATATAGATCAGAGATAGATGGTAGGTAGCTAGCTAGGTAGATAGGTAGGTAGGTAGGTAGATAGATAGAGGCACTGAGTAACATTAGTGGCTGCCATTATTGCCTTAATATTCCAGTTACTTCAGGGTTTGCTCCTTGGAGGATTTTGAATATTAGCTTATGAATATAAATAAACAGATTAGGCCAGGTGCAATAGCCCATGCCTGTAATCCCAGAACTTTGGGAGGCCGAGGCAGGTGGGTCACTAGAGGTCAGGAGTTTGAGGCCACTCTGGCCAACATGGTGAAACCCTGTCTCTACTAAAAAAATACAAAAAATTAGCAAGGCTTGGTGGCACTCATCTGTAGTCCTAGCTACTCAGGAGGCTGAGGCAAGAATTGCTTGAACCCAGGAGGCAGAAGCTGCAGTGAGCCAAGATCACGCCACTGCACTCCAGCCTGGGCAACAGAGCGAGACTCCGTCTCAAACAAACAAACAAACAAACAAAAAACCCCGAACAGATTAGATCAGACCAGTGGCAAAATGTTTTCTTTTCTGGGTATTAATAATGCATTATAGCATTTTCAGGAAGTTATAGCCATTTTATTTCAATTTTCCCCAAATCGTTAACAGATAAATCAATGAAGAATGTCAGAAAGATTCTGGGAAAAAATGTCTCCATGACAATAGCCAGGGTGGGCAAATGGTTACAATGCACAGGGTGTATTTGAGCCCACACTGAGATCAAGGCCACTCACAGCTCCTGGGGGTGGGTACCATTCACTACCAGGTAAACAAGAGATTTGTATAGTTAGCGCAAGAGATTTCCAACAGGTAACAGTACATTGTTTTAAGGAAAGGGCAGCTTGTTTCCAGTTCATACAAAGTTGCTAAGAATGTATGAATGAGCTGAAGAGCTGACTGTGGCCTCTCTAGAGGAGAGAGTGTGCACCACATACTTGTCTACTGGGCTAGATTAGAATCTAACAAACCTGTGGTAGAGAGGAACTGTCTTCTCTCAGGGTCTGGGGCAAAGAGTGGGATTCCCTGGTGTGACAGACAGGATTCTAAAGATGCTCCCCTCAAGATTCCTGTCCCCTGGTTATTCAGTCAAGCACTAATTTAGGTGCTGCTGCAAAAGGATCTGGCAGATTTAATTCCAAGTCAGTTGATATTAGGACACAGATTATCACCCAGTCATTTAAAAGCAAGGTTTTCTCTAGCTGGTAGCAGAACAGGAAGTTATGAGGGGCATTTGAGCCATTGCTGACTTGAAGATGGAGGCAGCCACGTGCTGAGGAATGCGGAGACCTCCAGAGATCTGCCACTACCCGACATCCAGCAAGCAGCTGAATTTGGCTAACAACCTAAATGAGCTCGGAAGTGGATTCTTCTTCAAAGCATCCGGATAAGAGCCCAGCTCAGCCAACACTTAGACTTTGCCCTTGCAAGACTGAGCTGAGAACCCAGTCATGCCCATATAGTGGAACTTAGGGAACGGTGAGATAATAAATGGTTGTGGCTTTAAGTTGCTAAATGTGTAGTAATTTGTTATGCAGCAATAGGGAACAAATATATTTGTTTCATGAAAGAGCTCAGCTGGAGAGAACTTGGGAGTCCCTCCAGGAGAGGGTTCTGTCAGCTGTCTTGCGTTATACTGGTGGAAAGAACACATTTTCCCCACTCCTGATGTTTACTTTTATGTAGATAGAGATCCACTGTAACACTACTGACCTTTCCCCACCTCCTGACTTACTTAGGAAGGAATGGAGTTATTAGGAAGGATAAATCATATATCTATATACCTGTTCCTTCCTCTGTTTTTCCCCTTGAAGTGAACCTTTGCCTAAGAACTTAGGTTCTGTTCTACACCGTCAAATTCCAAGTTTTTGTTTTAGTTTTAGTTGTTTCTTTTTTAAGACAGAGTCTTGGTCTGTCACTCAGGCTGGAGTGCAGTGGCATGATCTCGGCTCACTGCAACCTCTGCCTCCCAGGTTCAAGCGATTCTCCTGTCTCAGCCTCTCGAGTAGCTGGAATTACAGGTACCCGCCACCATGCCTGGCTAATTTTTATATTTTTAGTAGAGACAGGATTTCACCATGTTGGCCCGGCTGGTCTCAAACTCCTGACCTCAAGAGATCCACCTGCCACAGCCTCCCAAAGTGCTGGGATTACAGGCGTGAGCCACTGCGCCCGGCCATCAAATTCCAAGTTTTACAAGGGGAAGCCTGTCAAGTCACTGCCTGTGACTATGGATGGGTAAACATGGTCCAGAACTGAAGAAGAACAAAGATGTATTAGTCTGTTCTCACGTTGCTAAAGACATACCTGAGACTGGATAATTTAGAAAGGAAAGAGGTTTAATTGACTCACAGTTTAGCGTGGCTGGGGAGGTCTCAGGAAACTTACAATCATGGCGGAAGGGAAAGCAAACATGTCCTTCTTCACATGGTGGCAATAAGAAGAAGTGCTGAGCAAAGTTGGAAAAGCCCCTTATGAAACTACCAGATCTCATGAGAACTCACTCACTGTCACAAGAACAGCATGGAGGTAACTGCCCCCTATGATTCAATTACCTCCCACCGGGTTCCTCCCATGACATGTGGGGATTATGGGGACTACAATTCAAGATGAGATTTGGGTGGGGACACAGCCAAACGATATCAAAGACCATAATGAATGGTCTCCCTCATCTCTCCCACCCCTGCCAGAAACCACATATAAACATGCAGCCCTGGAAGAACTGACCTAATCTGCTCACCTTGGAGGACTTAGAAGTGAGCTGCACAGGTAGACTGACTTGAGGAAAGATGCCTGCCTGCACCTGAAAAACCCTGTAGATAAGGCTTCCTACTCATGCCTTTATAGTCAGATAGTGGTCTGCAAATTTGTTCAATACTGAGTGTTGTGGACTGAATTGTATCTCCTGCCCCCTCTCCCCAATTCATATGAGGAAGTCCTGATGCCTCAGAATGTGACTGTATTTGGAGAGGGTTTTAAAGAGGTAATTCACTGGGAGCTGAAAAGGCCACAGGGATTGTGACCAACTCAGCATTCCACTGGAGGCTATATGATCAAACAGCAAACTGTTTACCGTGAATGCAGGATGTGAGCAAACTCACACTGTGCCTGCCACCAAAAGGTTTGCTGAGGGCCATCACTCCCTGGCTGGGCTCCTTGAAGTTATCTACTGGGAAATCTAGCGCCTATTGTTCGAAGGATGCAGTCTTGCAAGCCTGCTGTGAACCAAACAGCTGACTGACAATTACCCGACAACCAGCCCCCCTTTCTCGTTATCTCTTTTACCAATAAATTCGGAGGGCTGTGTAAAGCTCAGGGCCCTTGGCACGCCTGTAATCCCAGCACTTTGGGAGGCCGAGGCGGGCAGATCACAAGGTCAAGAGATCAAGACCATCCTGGCTAACACAGTGAAACCCTGTCTCCACTAAAAATACAAAGAATTAGCTGGGCATGGTGGCGGGCGCCTGTAGTCCCAGCTACTTGGGAGGCTGAGGCAAGAGAATGGTGTGAACCCAGGAGGCAGAGGTTGCAACGAGCTAAGATCATGTCACTGCACTCCAGTCTGGGCCAAAGTGCGAGACTCTGTCTCAAAAAAAAAAAAAAACCAAGCCTGTAATCCCAGCACTTTGGGAGGCTGAGACGGGTGGATCACAAGGTCAGGAGATCGAGACCATCCTGGCTAATCCGGTGAAACCCCGTCTCTACTAAAAAATACAAAAAACTAGCCGGGCGAGGTGGCGGGCGCCTGTAGTCCCAGCTACTTGGGAGGCTGAGGCAGGAGAATGGCGTGAACCTGGGAGGCAGAGCTTGCAGTGAGCTGAGATCTGGCCACTGCACTCCAGCCTGGGCGACAGAGCGAGACTCCGTCTCAAAAAAAAAAAAAAAAAAAAAAAAAAGTGCTCAGGGCCCTTGTCCACTAGAGGCAAGGTGCCCTCTGACCACTTCTTCCAAATATACTCTTTTGTCTTTGTCTTTTATTCCCGCATTCGCCCCCCTTTGTTCAGTCTCCCAAGGTCCATGCAGGTTACAGTAATTGAATTACGGTGAAGTTGTTAGGGTGGGCTCTAATTCAATACGACTGGTGCACTTAAGAGGAAATTTAGACACAGACGTATACAAAGTGAAGACCATGTAGAGACCCAAGGACAACAAGGCCATCTACAAGACAATAAGAGAGACCTCAGAAGAAACCAACCCTTCTGACACCTTGATCTTGGACTTCCAGCCTCCAGAACTATGAGAAAATAAATTTCTGTTGTTTAAGGCACCCAATCTGTGGTACCTTGTTATGGTATACCTAACTAAAGAACACACTGGCCACTCAAGGTGAAGCTTGCCTTACACCACTTGCCTCTGTTTGATAGAACCTAATATACTATTCTGACTGCTAATTGTAAATAAAATATTGAATAATTAAAGAAAAGTTACAGCCCATCTAAGGGACTCAGAAACCAGAGGAGAGAAGATCAAGCCAGTCCCTGGATGAAATGTTATTTATTTATTTTTTAAAACAGAGGCTCGCTCTGTCACCCAGGCTGGAGTGCAATGGTGCAGTCTTGGCTCACTGCAACCCCTGCCTCCCGGGTTCAAGAGATCCTGCCTCAGCCTCCTGAGTAGCTGGGATTACAGGTGCGTGCCACTACACCTGGCTAATTTTTTGTATTTTTAGTAGAGACAGGGTTTCACCGTGTTAGCCAGGATGGTCTCAATCTCCTGACCTTGTGATCTGCCCACCTTGGCTTCCCAAAATGCTGGGATTACAGGCATGAGCCACCGCGCCTGGCTGAAATGGTTTTAACTGAAGTAAAATTGATTGAGGTCTGTTTTTTAAAAAACGTTACAAGAGCTCAAACTTCCTTGTCACCAATCCTGTTCCTTCCAAATCCCTGGCCATCCAGCCAAATCAGGAGCAATGGCCATGCGTTAGTACAGGTCTATACTTCTGACTATTTCTCATGCCAGACATAGCAAACAATCAAACATACGAGTCAAAATTCCGGCCATTGCGAGGCCATGACAGCAAATTTTGCAGACTCTTCTGTAAAATGAGGGATACTCCAGGAGGTCATAGGCACTAATGGAGGGAGAGGAAGACAATGTAGCAAGAACTGGTGTTGGGCTGGGTGCCGTGACTCATGCCAGTAATCCCAGCACTTTGGGAGGCTGAGGCAGGAGGATTGCTTGAGACCAGGAGTTTGAGACCAGCCTCGGCAACATAGTGAGACCTTGTCTCTACCAAAAACGAAAAAGTTAGCGAGGCGTGGTGGCACATGCCTGTAGTCCCAGCTACTTGGGAGGCTGAGGTGGGAGAGTCACTTGGGCCTGGGAGGTTGAGGCTGCAGTGAGCTGTGATCATGCCACTGCACTCCAGCCTGGGTGACAGAGTGAGACCCTGACTCAAAAAAATAAAATAAAATAAAAAGTTGGTGTTGAAGGAGTTGATTATTCTACTCTGGTGTTTGCCAGAGGCTTCGTGTAGCATTCCTGTTTGCCATGGACACTGAGTGTTACCGGATCTGCTGGATCTCAAGCACCACACGGTAGAGCAGCATGTGATGTAATGCAGCCTGGACTTGCTGCAGAGCCTTCTCTTGCTCCAGTCCTTGCTAAAAACTAGCAGCATAGACCGGGCACCGTGGGTCATGCCTGTAATCCCAGCATTTTGGGAGGCTGAGGTGGGCAGATCATTTGAGGTCAGGAGTTGGAGACCAGCCCAGCCATTATGGTGAAACCCCATCTCTACTAAAAATACAAAGAATAGCCAGGCATTGTGGCACACGCCTGTAATCCCAGCTACTTGGGATGCTACTTGGCAGGAGAATCTCTTGAACCTGGGAGGCAGAGGTCGCAGTGAGCTGAGATCACGCCACTGCACTCCAGCCTGGGTGACAAAGCAAGACTGCCTCAAAAAAAAAAAAAAAAAAAAAAAAAAAAAAAAAAAAAAAAAGGCCGGGTGCAGTGGCTCATGCCTGTAATCCCAGCACTTTGGGAGGCTGAGGCAGGCGGATCACAAGGTCAAGAGATCAAGACCATCCTGGCCAACATGGTGAAACCCCGTCTCTACCAAAAATACAAAAATTAGCTGGGCATGGTGTTGTGCACCTGTCGTGCCAGCTACTCGGGAGGCTGAGGCAGAAGAATTGCTTGAACCCAAGAGGCAGGGGTTGCAGTGAACCGAGATGGCACCACTGCACTCCAGCCTGGTGACGAGTGAGACTCCGTCTCAAAAAAAAAAAAAAAAAAAAGAAAAAGAAAAAGAAAAAAACAAACAAACTAGCAGCCTTACAGGTAACCCTATCGAAGAAACATGTTGCCTCCAAAATACAAATAGGCCTGCTAAGCACTATGCCTCTTTTAGAGGAGAGTAGGTTGTATGAGGAGATATCTGTACGTACTCTAGACCACTCAATCCCCAGAAACTTCACGGAGGTGGTGGGTTCTGCAGTCTTGTGGGGTTTGTCTCCCATCTTATAGTTTGCATATGTCTTACTAAGCAGTTAAAGTGTTACTTGTTATTTCTGGCTCATCAGATCCAATAACGTCAATATAGTGACAAGATGATCAAGATCTCTGAAGACTGTATTATGGCAGAGCAGAACTGACATAGGTTTGAAGCAACCTGAAGATATATGGTGGCTTTGAAACTGTTTCTGGGGGATGCTGCATTTGGTATGGAGGAAAAGCCAGGTTGATCGCTGCATACCACATGCCAGGGGCATAATGATTTGCTCCAAGAAAGATACTATGTCTGGGAACAGTGGCTACAATTGGAATCACCATCTGATAAAGTTTGTGATAGTCCACAGTCATTCTCTGAGATCCATCTGACTTCTGCACAGGCCACACTGGTGGGTTAAATGAGTATGTGATAGGTGTCATCACCCTTGCTTCTTTTAATTTTTTGACAGCGGCATTAATCTCTGTGCTTCCCTCAGGAATGTGGTATTTCTACTGGCTTATTTTCTTTCTCTGTAGGCAAGGGAAGTTCCAGGGGCTTTCACTTAGGCCTTCCTGTCATATTGGCCTTCAGTCTATGAGTCAGAGAGCCTATGTGGGGATTCTGGCACTATGTCAGTTTTCAATCAGTTGTCTCAGCTCTAAATGTCACCCTCCAGTACCTGCTCTAAGATAACGGGCTGGACTTTTAATGCATTTCTCCTTGCAAAGAACATGATGTTATGCTTTGTTTGTCAGTAGAGGGCGCTGGTGGGACGTTGCAAGAAGAAGGGGAAGCTCTTCCTGGTTCTGGTCCTGTTGAGGTTTCATTTTTCTTGCTCTTGCTGCATGGTTTTTCAGGGGCAGATCCCAGTGGTTCTCTGCCCTAGATGCATGTCCAGAGTGAAAAGTCCTTGGGAGGCTCAAAGACCCCAGTTTGCAACACTTTACCACGTTCCCTCCCCCAGTATGGACACCACAGATCCCATACCACATGCTGCCTTGGACAGTTTTTGCACACCCACCACTGGTCCTGACCCTCATGTGGCTTTCTCTAGCACTGAACTCTGGCAGAGCATGCTTCTCCAGTACTTGACTTCTGTAACAGTCTAGTTTTCTCCAGCACTGTGCTCTCACCAAGCGCACTTTTTCTAACAGGGAGAAAGCATGGCTTTCTTCGGCACTTGGTTCCTGTATAGTACAGCTTCCTCAGGCACTGGACTCTCGCTGAGTCTGCATGTTCTCGTGCTTGACTCCTCTAATGGCCTGACTCCTTACAGTGCTTGATCCTTGCTCTGGCAAAGCTCTTTCCAGCAATGGGCTCCTGCAGAGTGAGTTTCCTACAGTGCTTGGTTCCAACAGTGCTTGGTGGAATAGCAGCTTCACCTGACACCCCAGAGGGCAGATTTCTAGGAGGTCTCCTTTGGTGAGGCATGTCAGTGGCTTCTCTGCCTTGCCTTTCAAATGACGTCTGGATCTCAGCCCTGGTGGGAGAACATTCTTCCTTGGATGCTGTATCTCAGCCCTGGGGATAGTAGCTGATCTTTATATCTGCCACCTCTGTATTTCTGTATTCTTTTTTTTTTTTTTGAGACAGCACTCTGTTGCCCAGGCTGGAGTACAGTAGTGCAATCACAGCTCACTGCAGCCTCAAACTCCTGGGCTCAAGAGATCCTTCAGCCGGGTGCGGTGGCTCACGCCTGTAATCCCAGCACTTTGGGAGGCTGAGCGGGCGGATCACAAGGTCAGGAGATCCAGACCAGCCTGGCCAACATGGTGAAATCCCGTCTCTACTAATAATACAAAAATTAGCCATACGGGGTAGTCCCAACTACTCAGGGGGCTGAGGCAGGAGAATTGCTTGAACCTGGGAGGCAGAGGTTGCAGTGAGCTGAGATCACACCACTGCACTCCAGCCTGGGCAACAGCGAGACTCTGTCTCAAAAAAAAAGATTCTTCCGCCTTAGCCTCTTGAGTAGCTGGGACCACAGGTGTGCACCACCATGCCTGGCTAATTTTAAAATTTATCTTTATTTTTTGTAGAGATGGGGTCTCACTATATTGCCCAGGCTCTCTGTATTCTTTAGAATTGTCTTTAGTTCTCATTAACCAATTCCCTATCATTCCAATCCCCTATCAATAATTCCTTATGTTAAACTCCCATTGTGGCTTCTGCTTTTTGACTGAACCTTAACTGATACAATAAGTGGCACTGGGAGTGATCCCAGGAGACAGACCTGCAGAGATGGGATTTGGGGGTTTATTTAACCACACCCTGGGCTTGAGCTCCATGCTGAGTTCCTTGCTGTGGGAAGTGGGATGCCAGCAACCCACGGCCTGCAGTAACATCTCAGCTAGTGACGCTGTCACATGATGGTGGTGAAGTGCCGACTGAAGCACAGGCCTTGGGAACCCAAATGGCTGCTATTCTTGACTACCGTGACAGCAGTAATGACCAAGGAGCAAGGACTGTGGCGTGCAATGGATTCTTTTCAGTGCAGTTGAGTTATTACAAAGAGAAAATGGCAAGCTCAGGTCTATTCACTCTCAGCTCAAGTCACAGTCTGAGAATCAGAATGCTTCCATGACAAGCCTAAAACAATCTCTGACTTGTGTAGACCCAGGGCTGATATTGCTGAAAGTCAAACACATAATTTAATTGTGTGGTTTGCTGAAAAGTAGAGTTCAATTTGCAGTCTCATCAAATTTGTCATGCAAAAACCAAGGCACTAATTGGGAAAGAATAGGATCCAGAAATTTGGAATGGTGAATCTAGTTGGACCCAGATGAAGCCAACAATATTGAACTCTATGTCATTCAGAGTCTCCCTTGTGAGTGGAAGTAGCCTGATGTCCACAGTCTGAAGAGACTCACCTTCCTCTGTCTGAAAACCCTGTGATAACCTCACCTGGGCAAATGCCTTGAAAGTGGATGCTCATACCCTCAAAATCCACCACAACCAATCTGTTGCTAGTAGGTCTTTAATAGGGTCAAATATCACCACGGGCCAGGCACAGTGGCTCACACCTGTAATCCCAGCACTGTGGGAGACCAAAACAGGGGATGACCTGAGGTCAGGAGTTCAAGACCAGCCTGTCCAACATGGTGAAACCCTGTCGCTACTAAAAATACAAAAATTAGCCAGGCATGGTGGTGCACACCTGTAATCCCAGCTACTCGGGAGGCTAAGGCAAGAGAATCACTTGAACCTGGGAGGCAGAGGTTGCCATGAGCTGAGATTGTGCCACTGCACACCAGCCTGGGCGACACAGCGAGACTCTGTCTCAAAAAAAAAAAAAAACAAAAAACACCATGTTTCAAGGGGACAGATACACACTGAGACCCAGGAGGAAATGACCCAGCTTACACACTAAAATAATTGCAGGACATTGTTAATATGTTAGCAGAAAATTAGGATGTATGGGAAGATGGGTGCTAAGGATGTTAGACCAGTGAGGGGAGAATGTGATACTAGATAAGGCCAAATTCATCGATATGGGTGCATGTGCTAGAGACTCCAGATGTAATGTGTTAGCTTGTGTACCTGAATTTGGCTGTAGGAGGCTACTTGGTTGATTGACTGGAATTTGGACTTTATTGTGGCCTACCACCATTAAGTGGTTAGTGAAATGACATGCCGGATCTTTCCTGGCAGTCACAAGGAGAGAGAATCCAAAGGCTTAGCGTGATAGACTGCATTTATCATGTGCACTCTATCAACTCTATTTTATGAGAGGACCCAGAAAGCACTCCTTTTGCTAGGGCATTGAAAGGAGCAGCTCTATCTTTGAGAAGTTCTCTGGTTGCTGTCCTTTGTAAGCCAAGTAAGGCTGTAGGAAATGCACCATTGAGGTGGGCCCTCTGATCTCTGGATACGAAGGGACCTTGACAAGGTAGACACATCAACTGTAAAGGGCAGCACAGACCACCAGGCAATCTAATTGCTTGGCTTGCAGAGGTCTTGGCAGTGGCTAATGGATTATAGTGTCCCTAGGAACAAAGTAGATGGGCAGTGTACTCCAATATTGCTTGGTCTATTTCCTTGTTGATCATCTAACTGTTCTATCCATTATTGAAAGCAGGGTATTGGGGCCGGGTGTGGTGACTTACACCTGTAATCCCAGCACTTTGGGAGGCCAAGGCCAGCGAATCACCTGAGGTCAGGAGTTCAAGACCAGCCTGGTCAACATGGTGAAACCGTGTCTCTACTAAAAATACAAAAAAAATCAGCTGGGTGTGGTGGCACATGCCTGCAATCCCAGCTACTCAGGAGGCTGAGGCAGGAGAATCACTTGAATCCATTGCAAAAAAAAAAAAAGAAAGAAAAAGTAGAGTATTAAAATCTCTGGTTAATATTGTTGAATTGCTTATTTCTCCCTTCAGTTCTATCAGTTTTTGCTTCATGTATTTTGGGGCTCTGTTGTTAGATGCACATATGTTTTCAGTTATTATGTCTTCCTGATGGATTGACCCCTTTATCATTATAAAATGTCTTTTGTATCTAGTAACAATTTTTGTCTTAAATTCTGGTTTGTCTGATATATATATTAACATAGCCACTCCACATCCCTTTTTTTTTGTTTTTGTTTTTTTTTTTTGAGACTGAGTTTAGCTCTATTGCCCAGGCTGGAGTGCAGTAGCACGATCTCAGCTCACTGCAACCCCTGCCTCCCAGGTTCAAGCAATTCTTGTGCCTCAGCCTCTCAAGTAGCTGGTATTACAGGCTCCCGCCACCCGCCTGGCTAAGTTTTATATTTTTAGTAGAGATGAGATTTCACCATGTTGGCCAGGCTGGTCTCAAACTCCTGACTCGGGTGATCAGCCTGCCTCAGCCTCCCAAAGTGTTGGTATTATAGGCGTGAGCCCCTGTGCCTCCTTTTTACTCCTTTTTTTTTTTTTTTTCAGAGACGGGGTCTTGTCACTCAGGCTGGAATGAATGGTATGATCGTAGCTCACTGCAGCCTCGACCATGCCAAGCTAACTTTTGTATTTTTTATTGTAGAGATGGGTTTTTGCCATGTTGCCCAGGCTGGTCTCAAACTTCTGGGCTCAAGATATATGCCTTCCAGGCCGGCGCAGTGGCTCACGCCTTTGGGAGGCCTAGGCAGGCGGATCATGAGGTCAGAAGATCAAGACCATCCTGGCTAACATGGTGAAACCCCATCTCTACTAAAAATACAAAAAAAAAAAAAACAAAATTGAGCCGGGCGTGGTAGCAGGTACCTGTAGTCCCAGCTACTCGGGAGGCTGAGGCAGGAGAATGGCGTGAACCCAGGAGGCAGAGCTTGCAGTGACCAGGCTGGAGTGAGTCACTCCAGCCTGGGTGACTGAGTGAGACTCCGTCTCAAAAAAAAAAAAAAAAAGAAAAGAAAAAAGAGAAATATGCCTTCCAAAGTGCTGGGATTACAGGCATGAGCCACCACACCCAGCAAACACATCTCTTATAGTTACTTTTGCATGGCATATCTTGTTACATCCTTTTTTTTTTTTGAGACGGAGTCTCGCTCTGTAGCCCGGGCTGGAGTGCAGTGGCCGGATCTCAGCTCACTGCAAGCTCCGCCTCCCAGGTTTACGCCATTCTCCTGCCTCAGCCTCCCGAGTAGCTGGGACTACAGGCGCCCGCCACCTTGCCCGGCTAGTTTTTTGTATTTTTTAGTAGAGACGGGGTTTCACCGTGTTCGCCAGGATGGTCTCGATCTCCTGACCTTGTGATCCGCCCGTCTCGGCCTCCCAAAGTGCTGGGATTACAGGCTTGAGCCACCGCGTCCGGCCTCTTGTTACATCCTTTTACTTACAAACTATCTCTGAGTATAAAGGCACCATATACAGTCATGTGTTGCTTAAGGATGGGGAAACATTCTGAGAAATGGGTCATGGGCGATTTTGTCATTGTGCAGCCATCATGGAGTGTAGTCACACAAACCTAGATGGTATAACCTGCTACTACAAATCTAGACTGTATCATATAGACTATTGCTCCTAGGCTACAGATCTGTACAGCATGTTACTGTTCTGAATACTATAGGTGACATATATAATTTTGTAACACGATGGTAAGTATTTGTGTATTTAAACACAGAAAAGGTACAGTAAAAATACAGCATAAAAGATAAAATGGCATGCCACGCTGGTATACCACGGTATGCCATGGTAAGTACCTAGGGCACTTACCAGAATGGAGCCTGCAGGACTGGAAGTGGCCCTAGATGAGTTAGTAAGTCAGTAGGGAGCGAATGTGAAGTCCTAGAACATTATGGTACACCACTGTAGGCTTTATGAATGCTGTATATATAGGCTACATTAAATTTACAAAGAAGATTTTTTCTGCAGTAATAAATTAATTTTAGCTAACTGCAACTCTTGGTGCAAATGTAATTGCGGTTTCGGACCATGAATTTTAAATCATTATAACTAGGCTCAAACACATCTTTATTAATCAAAATTCATACCATTACAATCAACCATTCCAATCAACACATTTTTACAATCAACACATTTTTTCCAGTGAGAAATAAGTTTGTTTATTCCTGTATCGTAATAATCTGTGCTTTGGGATTCAGAAAACTCTTGGAAAGCATTTTCTGCATCGTGCTGGGTGTGGAAGCGTTTTCCTTGCAAAAAACTGTTGGGATGCGTGAAGAAGTGGTAGTCAGTAGGCAAGAGGTCAGGTGAATATGGTGGATGAAGCAAAACTTCATAGCTCCATTTGTTCAACTTTTTTTTTTTTTTTTTTTTTTTTTGAGACAGAGTCTCGCTCTGTCACCCAGGCTGGAGTGCAGTGGCATGAGCCACCACAACCTCCACCTTCTGGGTTTAAGCAGGTGTCTTGCCTCAGCCTCTCGAGTAGCTGGGATTACATGCGCCAGCTATCATACCCAGTTAATTTTTGTATTTTTAGTAGAGACAGGTTTCACCATGTTGGCCAGGCTGTTCTCGAACTCCTGACCTCAAGTGATCTGTCCACCTTGGCCTCCCAAAATGTTGGGATTACAGGCGTGAGCCACCGTACCCAACCTCAACTTTTGAAGCGTTGGTTATGCGATGTGTGGTTGCTGTCATGGAGAATAACTGGGCCCTTTCTGGTGAGCAATGCCACAGCAGGCCTTGCAGTTTTCCGTGCATCTCATCCATTTGCTGAGCATACTTCTCAGATGTAATGGTTTCACTGGGATTCAGAAAGCTGCAGTGGATCAGACCAGCAGCAGACCACCAAACAGTTACTGTGACCTTTTTTTGGTGCAAGGTTGGCTTTGGGAAGTGCTTTAGAGCTACTTCTCAGTACACTCATAGAGCTGGTTGTTGCCGGTTGTCATATAAAATTGACTTTTTGTCGCACGTCACAATCTGATCAAGAAATGGTTCATTGTTATTGCATAGAATAAGAGAAGAAGACACTTCAAAATGACTTTTTAAAAAATATTTGGTAAGGTCATGAGGCACCCACTTATTGAGCTTTTTCACCTTTCCAATTTGCTTCAAACGCCAAATGGCCATAGAATGGTCGATGGTTGAGTTCTTGGGCAACTTCCCGTGTAGTTTTAAGAGGATCAGCTTCAATGATTGCTTTCAGTTGGTCATTGTCAATTTCCGATGGCTGGATGTTATGTTCCTCATCTTCAAGGCTCTCATCCTCTTTGCAAAACTTCTTGAACCACCACTGTACTGTATGTTTGTTAGCAGTTCCTGGGCCAAATGTGTTGTTGATGTTGCGATGTATCTCTGTTGCTTTATGACCCATTTTTAACTCGAATAAGAAAATTGCTTGAATTTGCTTTTTGTCTAACATCATTTCCATAGTCTAAAATAAATGTAAAATAAACAGCAGTAATAAGTCATTAAAAAAATAAAGTGAGAAATGCCCATTAAAATGATGTATAACATAACCACATTTATTTAAGAATGTATTCCAAAATCAAATGGCAAATTCCAACAGTTACTTTTGCACTCACCTAGTAACTTTATACATTTTTTTTTTTTTTTTTTTTTTTGGTGAGATGGAGTCCCGCTTTGTCGCTCAGCCTGGAGTGCAGTGTCGTGATCTCGACTCATGGCAACCTCCGCCTCCCGGGTTCAAGCGATTCTCCTGCCTCAGCCTCCCAAGTAGCTGGGATTACAGGCGCATGCCAACACGGCTGGCTAAGTTTTGTATTTTTAGTAGAGACGGGGTTTCACCATATTAGTCAGGCTGGTCTCGAACTCCTGACCTCAGGTGATTCACCCGCCTCAGCTTCCCAAAATGCTGAAATTACAGGTGTGAGCCACCTCACACACCCAAACTTTTTAATTTTTTAAACTTACTGACTCTTTTGTCAATAAACTTATTAATAAATGTTATTACACTTAAAGTACACATTGTACAGCTGTACAAAAATATTTCCTTTCTTTATATCCTTATTCTAGAAGCTTTTTCTATTTTATTTTATTTATTTATTTTTTGAGACGGAGTCTTGCTCTTGTTGCCCAGGCTGGAGAGCAATGGCATGATCTCGGCTCACCGCAACCTCCGCCTCCTGTGTTCAAGCGATTCTCCTGTCTCTGCCTCCCGAGTAACTGGGATTACAGGCATGCGCCACCACGCCTGGCTAATTTTGTATTTTTTTTAGTAGAGATGGGGTTTCTCCATGTTGGTCAGGCTGGTCTCAAACTCCTGACCTCAGGTGATCCACCCGTCTCGGCCTCCCAAAGTGCTGGGATTACAGGCGTGAGCCACCACGCCTGGCCAACTTTTTCTATTTTAAAAAGTATATTTTTCAATATTTTAAACTTTTTTGTTAATAACTAAGACACATATACACACACACACACAGCAGCCTAGGCCTACACTAGGTCAAGATCATCGAGATCACTGTCTTCCACCTCCACATCATGCCCCACTGGAAGGTCTTCAGAGGCAGTAACACGCATGGAGCTGTCATCTCCTATGATAACACATTCTTCTGGAATTCCTCCTGTAGGACCTGCCTGAGGCTCTTCTTGAGGGACTATCACTCTTTCAAAAAATGTCCATAGTGGTTTGCTTGGTTTCTTTCTTTTATTTTAATCATACATTTGCTTGTAAACAGATAATGCACCACAAGCATATCTCTCTATTAATGAAAACCATTCAGTATGGGGGTCCATGTTTTCAACGTTTTAAGGAGTTTGTTGAGGTCTGCAGCAGCTTCTGCTAAACCCTTCACTGTGAATTTTCTTCTGGGTTTTTCTTCTACTGCAGTTTGTTTTTTCTCTTGCCTCTTCTTCAGCTATGTGTTCCTGTTCCAGTTCCAACAGCTCCTCGTTAGTCAATTCCTCAGGAATTACCTCTAAGCGCTCTACCGTGTCATCCTCATCCACACCCAGGTTAAAATTATTTGCCACCTCAACCACAGCTTTATTGATTTTTGAAACCTCCTCATCCTTGACAAATACTTTGAAGTCATGGACCAACCTTTTGACCGTCTTCCTCCAGATGGCATTCATACCGCATGGTGACATCACCCCAAGTCTAAGCAGGGTTCTTGATGCAGTCACAGATGTGTTGTAATCCTTCCAGAATTGTCTCAGTGTCTGCTCAGTGTCTTCCTCAGCTGCAGCAATCACCTGGGCAAAGGTCTCCTCAGGTAATAGGCCTTAAAAGCTGCTATACCTCCATGATCCATTGGTTGAAGCAAAGAGGTGGTGTTTGGAGGGGAAAACACCACCTAGATATTGGGATGAATATCACCAGTAAAAGGAGGATGTACGGGAGCCTTATAAACAATAAGCAAAATCTTGAAAAATATATTATCCTCCAAACAGTATTTCTGCATTTCTCTGGCAAAACAATTCAGGATTGCATCTTGGAAGAGGAGCTAGGTCATCCATGACTTCTTACCGCTCCTATAGTACACTGGCCATGCGTGCTTACTGATGTGCTTAAAGGCCCTGTGGTTCTCACTATGCCAGATCACAAAGGGTTTCAATTTGTAGCCTACAACATTGTCCCCCAAGGAAGACTGTTATCCTGTTCGTCAAAGCATTGAAACCTGGCACTGACTTGGCCTCCTTATGGATGAAAGCCCTCTTAGGCATCCATTTTCAGAATAGGGAAGTTTCTTCCACATTGAAGATTTTCTCTGGCAAGTAATTTTCCTGCACAATCAGCTTATCTGTGGTTTCCAAAAATTCTTCAGCTGCCTTCACATCAGCACTCACAGACTCACCACTCGCTTTTTTTTTTTTTTTTTTTTTTTGAGACACAGTCTCGCTCTGTCACCCAGGCTGGAGTGCAGTGGCATGATCTCAGCTCACTGCAACCTCCGCCTCCCGCAGCGATTCTCCTGCCTCAGCTTCCTGAGTGCCTGGGATTACAGGCACGTGTCAACACGCCTGGCTAGTGTATTTTTAGTAGAGACAGGGTTTCGCCATGTTGGTTAGGCTGGTTACGAATTCCTGACCTCAAGTGATCCGCCCGCCTTGGCCTTCCAAAGTGCTGGGATTACAGGCATGAGCCACCATGCCCAACCTCACCACTTACTTTTAACATTATGTAATTAATAACATAATTAATCCTTTAAACCACTCAGAGCTAGCAATAATTCAGCATAATAGTTGGGTCCAGCCGTTTCTTTCCATGTTGCACACAGACTTTTTGTTCTGGCTGAGATCATCATGGTGCTGAGAGAGCTATGCTTCTGTGTCTAGTCTTCAATCCAGGTCACTAGAAGTTTCTCCACATCTGATATAGGCCACCCTTCTCAAATTTATTTATTTTGAGATGGAGTCTTGCTTTGTTGCCCAGGCTGGAGTGCAGTGACACTATCTCGGCTCACTGCAAGCCCCACCTCCTGGGTTCAAGCGCTTCATCTGCCTCATCCTCCTGAGTAGCTGGGATTACAGGCATGTGCCACCACCACACCCAGCTAATTTTTGTATTTTTAGTAGAGACGGCGTTTCACCACATTGGCCAGGCTGGTCTTGAACTCCTGACCTCCAGTGATCTGTCCACCTCAGCTTCCCAAAGTGCTGGGATTGTAGGCGTGAGCCACTGCACCTGGCCCCGCCCTTCTCAAATTTTTATGAGTCTCATTGCCTTCAATGAAGCAGATCCTTTAACAGATTCTGTCACTTTGTTCTTGTTCTTTAAGATCATTGCTGTGGGCGGGGCATGGTGTCTCATGCCTGTAATTCCAATAGTTTAGGAGGCTGAGGCCGGAGGATCGCTTGAGCCCAGAAGTTTGAGACCAGCCTGGGCAACATAGCGAGATCCTGTCTCTATTTAAAAAGAAAAGAAAGGGCTGGGTGCAGTGGCTCACACCTGTAATCCCAGCACTTTGGGAGGCTGAGGCAGGTGGATCACCTGAGGTCAGGAGTTCGAGACCAGCCTGACCAACATGGAGAAATCCCATCTCTACTAAAAATACAAAATTGGCCGGGTGTGGTGGTGCAGGCGCCTGTAATCTGAGCTACTCTGGAGTCCAAGGCAGGAAAATCACTTGAACCCAGGAGGCAGGGGTTGCAGTGAGCCAAGATTGCACCATTGTACTCCAGCTTGGGCGACAAAGCAAGACTCCATCTAAAAAAAAAAAAAGAAGAAAGTTGTAAACAAAACTTTCTATTTTTATTTATTTATTTTTTGTATGTCTCATCATTTTTGGTTGACAGTGACATTTTAAAACCCAAAGCTGGGCGCGGTGGCTCATGCCTCTAATCCCAGCACTTTGGGAGGCCGAGGTGGGTGGATCACGAGGTCAGGAGATCGAGACCATCCTGGCTAACACGGTGAAACCCCTTCTCTACTAAAAATACAAAATATTAGTCGGGCGTGGTGGCGGGCGCCTGTAGTCCCAGCTACTCAAGAGGCTGAGGCAGGAGAATGGCGTGAACCCGGGAGGCGGAGCTTTCAGTGAGCCAAGATCCCACCACTGCACTCCAGCCTGGGTGACAGAGTGAGACTCCGTCTCAAAAAAAAAAAAAAAAAAAAAGTGTGGCAGCTCTGAAAATTAGATTCCGCCCCTCCCCAGGCTTTGTTATTGTCACTGTGCGTTGCTGCTGCTGTTTGTTATGTGACTCCCTAGACTAATTCAGTCGCATTTGTATTCTATGTTGTGTGGCCACTGAAGTCTACTGTTGGAGCAGTCAGCCCAGTTAGCTTAGTTGTCAGCTAATGATTGGGCAGAGATTTTCTTAAATGCCTTTCACGAAGGAGTCTCCGAGCTTTTCCGAGGGGCTCTATGTGTGTGTCTCAGTGTTCCACAGGCAGTCGACAGTACTGCTCTAATTTTCCCTTCCTGCTGGCACAGAGCCACAAGGTCAGCTAGAGGTGACAGCATAGGGTCTTCTCAGGTCTTTCCTCCGTATGTTCATAGTCCTAGACATGCTGGTGACCTAGGAATTCCTAAGAATATGTCAGAGCTTTGCTCTCTATGGATATGGCATGGTTTTCTTTCCTTTTAAGGTTTTTTGTCAGCCTCTTACATCTCCAACTGGTACCACCCCAGGCACTTGTGATGTTAAACAGTTGTCACTGCCTGTTTTTGTTTGTTTTCAACAAATGCCCTAGGCATATGACTGTTAGTAAAGGGAAAGTCCTGAGTCAGGTCAAATAAAGATAAACCCTGAGGGCCAGGCACGGTGGCTCATGCCTATAATAGGCACGGTGGCTCATGCCTATAATCCCAGCACTTTGCGAGACCAATGTGGGCGGATCACATGAGGTCAGGAGTTCGAGACCAGCCTGGCCAACATGGTGAAACCCCATTTGTATTAAAAATACAAAATTAACTAGGCATGGTGGTGCATGCCTGTAGTCCCAGCTACCCGGGAGTCTGAGAATCACTGGAACCCAGAAGGCAGAGGTTGCAGTGAGCCAAGATTGTGCCACTGTACTCCAGCCAGGGTGACAGAGCAAGACTCCATCTCAAAAACAACAACAACAACAACAACGACACTACAACAAAAAAACAATAAACCCTGATAAACCCTGAGAACAGAGCTTTTCAAGGAGTCACCGGATAGGTCAAATAATGACACTTCTCTGGAAACGGGGCTTTTGTTGAGGTTCAAACCTGTTCTGCCCCTCCAATGGCTGCTAGGCTATTGGTTCTCACAGGTCTCTTAGTTGTGAGGCTCTTGGTTTTCAAGATTGCTATGGATCGAGGGAGAGGAGAACGGGAGCAAGGCAAGTTAAAACTCCACAAAGTTTACTCTCCTTACTAGGATTCAGCTGTTTTTTCTTGAAAAACCATGCCTTGGAGGCCGGGCATGGTGGTTTATGCCTGTCATCCCAGCACTTTAGGAGGCCAAGGCGGGTGGATCACCTGAGGTCAGGAGTTAGAGACCAGCCTGTCGGACATGATGAAACCCCGTCTCTACTAATAATACAAAAATTAGCTGGGTGTGGTTGTGCACGCCTGTAATCCTAAGCTACTTGGGAGGCTGAGGCAGGAGAATTGCTTGAACCTAAGAGGTGGAGGTTGCAGTGAGCCAAGATAAACCATGCCTTGGATTGTAATAGCTAGCCTTTGGTTAATTTATAGAGTTCTGAAAAAGCTGATTTGGGCATTTTTTGCCTGTGTTCTCATTGCTTTTATGGGGGAATGGATTTTTGGAAGTCTTTACTCTGCCATTGCAGAGTATTTCTCTCCTGCTTCCTTCATACACTAGGAGAAACCCTAGGTCTGGTAGCCAAGATCCTGACTCAGTTGGCACAGTGAAGAATCCCAGCCTCTCATTCCTTTCCAGACCTAATTCATTAGCGGACCCAGAGCTCCTTGATTGAAGGAGGTAATCAGTTCCCTGGAGGAAGGTCCTTGCAGCATAAATCTTTCTTCAAGCCTTTCCCAAGTGACCTAAGACCACTCACCAGGATGTCTGTGCCCTGGGGAGAGGCAATATCCAAGCTCCTTAGGGATTACTAGACATGGGCTTATTCCTAGGGACCCAAAACGCCAGTGTGCTCCCCTAGTCAAAATAAGGGCTTAAGGGGGTCAGGTGATAGATGGAATCTTAATTCCAGGCCTCCTCAGTGGGCCCTGGTGGTTCACAGACCCATCCTGTGGTTATTTCCTCAATGCCAGGAAAAACCTAGAATAGACATATTTGGTAGTTGGCATAGTCATTAATGAGACACTCAGAGATACTGGAAGATCCTATCACATGTCAGAAATTCAAGAGAAGGAGCCGTGCAGTTACATGTGAAACTGAAGGGCTGATTCAGAAGACCAACACACAAACAACAGGAGTCCCAAAAGAAGAGAACAGGAACAGTGGAGTGGGAAATTTGAGTCTGAAGAGTAAAATGACTTACATGAATAAAGATAAGCATCTAGACATAGCCTGATAAAATCCCTGAGTCCCAGAAATAGAAAAAAACACCTTATAAGCTTCCAGACAACAAGATTAGGTTCCTTATAAAGGAACGAGAATCCTCTAAGGGTGCCCATCTACAATACTACAAGCCAGGAGATAGTAGAATATAGATTGCTAAGAGAAAAAGAATGTGACTAAAGAATCAAAACCAACCAGTGTCATCGCCTAACCAAGGCAAAAGAAAGACAATTTCTGGCTTACAAGATTCAGTGCGTATATCACCTACATGCCCTCTGAGGGATTTCCTTAAGAAAATTCTCTCAGTAGTGGTTACAAATTCACGATAATGACAGATGAAGAGGTAAGGTAGCAGAGTTAGCAATGAATTATCCAATAGGGAGAGAGAGTTCAGCTTAAACGGTGGAGGATAGACTGGGAATGTGTGCATCAAGTGTTTAGAGACTGTTTTGCAGAAGTGATTAATGAAAATCTTAATAATAGTTCCAGCATAGTGGTTTACACCTGAAATCCCAGCGCTTTGGGATGCTGAGCTAGGAGGATCATTTGAGGCCAGCAGTTCAAGATCAGCCTGGGCAACACAGTGAGACCCTGTCTCTATCAGGCCTCTGAGCCCAAGCTAAGCCATCATATCCCCTGTGACCTGCACGTATAAATACAGATGGCCTGAAGCAACTGAAGATCCACAAAACAAGTGAAAATAGCCTTAACTGATGACATTCCACCATTGTGATATGTTCCTGCCCTACCCTAACTGATATGATATATTCTCCCCCACCCTTAAGAAGGTAGTTTGTAATATTCTCCCCTGCCTTTAAGAAGGTACTTTGTAATATTCTCCCCACCCTTGAGAATGTACTTCGTACGCCTATCCCAAACCCGTAAGAACTCATGATAATCCCACCACCCTTTGCTGACTCTCTTTTCAGACTCAGCCCGCCTGCACCCTGGTGAAATAAACAGCCTTGTTGCTCACACAAAGCCTGTTTGGTGGTCTATTCACATGGACGTGCGTGACATTTGGTGCCAAAACCTAGAACAGGAGGACTCCTTCGGGAGACCAGTCCCCTGTCCTCACCCTTCACACTGTGAGGAGATCCACCTATGACCCTGGGTCCTCAGACCTACCAGTCCGAGGAACGTCTCACCAATTTCAAATCGGGTAAGCAGTCTTTTCACTCTCTTCTCCAGCCTCTCTTGCTACCCTTCAATCCCCCTCTCTCGCTACCCTTCAATCTCCCTGTCCTTCCAATTCCAGCTCTTTTTCTTCTCTAGTAGAGACAAAAGAGACACATTTTATCCGTGGACCCAAAACTTCGGCGCCAGTCACGGACTCGAGAAGACATCTTCCCTTGGTGTTTAATCACTGCGGGGACACCTGCCTGATTATTCACCCACACTCCATTGGTGTCTGATCACTGCGGGGATGCCTGCCTTGGTCACTCACCCACATTCCCTTGGTGGCAAGTCAATTGTGGGGACACCTGCTTTGGCTGCTCACCCACACTGCAGCCCAGGGCTGCTCACCACCCCCTTCTCCATGTCTCTACCTTTCTCTTTAAACTCACCTCCTTCACTATGGGCAACGTTCCGCCCTCGATTCCCCCTTCTTCTCCCTTAGAGAAGGGAGCAGCGAATTATGCAATAGGGAGAGTTCAGCTTAGAGTTAAAAGAGTTCAGCTCCCTGTGTTCTCAAAAACTTAAAACCTCTTCAACTCACACCTGACCTGAAACCTAAATGCCTTATTTTCTTCTGCAATATGGCTTGACCCCAATACAAACTTGACAATGGTTCCAAATAGCCAGCAAATGGCGCTTTTGATTTCTCCATCCTAAAAGACCTAGATAATGTTTGTTGTAAAATGGGCAAATGGTCTGAGGTGCCTGACATCCAGGCATTCTTTTACACATCAGTCCCTCCCTAGTCTTTGCTCCCAATGCAACTCGTCCCAAATCTTTCTTCTTTCTCTCCCATCTATTCCTTCAGTCTCCACCCCAAGCTTGAATTTGAATCCTCCTTTTCTACGAACCCATCTGACCTCTCCCCTCCTCCCCAGGCTGCTCCTTGCCAGGCCAAGCCAGGTCCCAATTCTCCCTCAGCCTCCGCTCACCCACCCTATAATCCTTCTATCACCTCCCCTCGTCACACCCAGTCCAGCTTACAGTTTTTTAACGCGACTAGCCGTCCCCCATCTGCCCAACAATTTCCTCTCAGAGAGGTGGCTGGAGCTGAAGGCACAGTCAAGGTTAATGCTCCTTTTTCTTTATCCGACCTCTCCCAAATCAGTTAGCATTTAGGCTCTTTTTCATTAAATATAAAAACCCAACCTAGTCCATGGCCCATTTGGCAATAACCCTTAGATGCTTTACCGCCCTTTACCCAACATTAGAAAAAGCTCCAAAAATTAGACTCTGGCCCTCAAACCCCACAACAGGACTGAATTAACCTTGCCTTCAAGGTGTACAATAATAGAGTAGAGGCAGCCAAGTAGCAACGTATTTCTGAGTTGCAATTACTTGCCTCCACTGTGAGATAAACCCCAGCCACATCTCCAGCACAAAAGAACTTCAAAACGCCTGAACCTCAGTGGCCAGGCATTCCTCCAGGACCTCTTCCCCCAGGATCTTGCTTCAAGTGCCAGAAATCTGGCCACTGGGCCAAGGAATACACAAAGCCCGGGATTCCTCCTAAGCCATGTCCCATCTGTGTGGGATCCCACTGGAAACGGGACTGTCCAACTTGCCCAGCAGCCACTGCCAGAGCCCCTGGAACTCTGGCCCAAGGCTCTCTGACTGACTCCTTCCCAGATATTCTCGGCTTAGCGGCTGAAGACTGATGCTGCCCGATCGCCTCGGAAGCCTCCTGGACCATCAGAGATGCTTTGGGTAACTCTTACAGTGGAGGGTAACTCCATCCCCTTCTTAATCAATACAGAGGCTACCCACTCCACATTACCTTCTTTCCAAGGAACTGTATCCATTGCCTCCATAACTGTTGTGGATATTGACAGTCAGGCTTCTAAACCTCTTAAAACTCCCCAACTCTGGTGCCAACTTGGACAATATTCTTTTATGCACTCCTCTTTTATGCACTCCTTTTTAGTTATCCCCACCTGCCCAGTTCCCTTATTAGGTTGAGACATTTTAACCAAATTATTTGCTTCCCTGACTATTCCTATGCTACAGCCACACCTTAATACCTCTCTCCACAACTCATTATTCTGTTATGGATCTCAAACATGCTTCCTTTACTATTTCTTTGCACCCTTCATCCCAGCCTGTCTTCGCTTTCACTTGGACTGACACTGACACCCATCAGGCTCAGCAACTTACCTGGGCTGTACTGCCGCAAGGCTGCAGGGACAGCCCCCATTACTTCAGTCAAGCCCTTTCTCATTATTTGCTTTACTTCCATCCATCTGCTTCTCACCTTATTCAATATTTTAATGACTTTCTACTTTGTAGTCCCCCCTACAAATCCTCCCAAAAGGACACCCTCCTGTTCCTCCAACATCTATTCTCAAAGGGATATCTCGTATCCCCCTCCAAAGCCCAAATTTCTTCCTCATCCATTACCTATCTTGGCAAAATTCTTCATAAAAACACACGTGCTCCCATGTCCAGATAATCTCCCAAACCCCAACCCCTTCTTCAAAGCAACAACTCCTTTCCTTCCTAGGCATGGTTAGGTATTCCGCCTTTGGATACCTGGTTTTGCAGTCCTAACTAAATCATTATATAAACTCACAAAAGGAAACGTAGCTGACTTCATAAATCCTAAATCCTTTCCCCATTCCTCTTTCCATCCCTTAAAAACAGCCCTAAAAGCTGCTCCCACACTAGCTCTCCCTAACTCATCCCAACCCCTTTTCTTTTTTTTTTTTTTTTTTTTTGAGACGGAGTCTCACGCTGTTGCCCAGGCTGGAGTGCAGTGGCGCGATCTCGGCTCACTGCAAGCTCCGCCTCCCGGGTTCCCGCCATTCTCCTGCCTCAGCCTCCTGAGTAGCTGGGACTACAGGCGCCCGCCACCGCGCCCGGCTAATTTTTTGTATTTTTAGTAGAGACGGGGTTTCACTCCAACCCCTTTTCATTACACACAGCTGAAGTGCAGGGCTGTGCAGTCGGAATTCTTACACAAGAGCCAGGACCGCACCCTGTAGCCTTTCAGTCCAAACAACTTGACCTTACTGTTTTAGGCTGGCCCCCACATTATTCCTGATACCACACCTGACCCCCATGACTGTATCTCTCTAATCCACCTGGCATTCACTGCATTTCCCCACCTTTCCTTCTTTCCTGTTCTTCACCCTGATCACACTCGGTTTATTGATGGCAGTTCCTCCAGGCCTAATCGCCACTCACCAGCAAAGGCAGGCTATGCTATAGTATCTTCCACATCTATCATTGAGGCTGCTGCTCTGCTCCCCTCCACTACCTCTCAAGCCAAACTCAAGCCAAACTCATTGCCTTAACACAGGCCCTCACTCTTGCAAGGGGACTATGGGTCAAAATTTATACTGACTCTAAATATGCCTTCCATATCCTGCACCACCATGCTGTTATATGGGCTGAAAGAGGTTTCATCACTACGCAAGGGTTCTCCATCATTAATGCCTCTTTAATAAAAACTCTTCTCAAGGCCCTTTTAATTCCAAAGGAAGCTGGAGTCAGTCACTTCAAGGGCCATCAAAAGGCGTCAGATCCCATTGGTCAGGGCAATGCTTACAATGATAAGGTAGCTAAAGAAGCAGCTAGCATTCCAACTATATCCCTCACGGCCAGTTTTTCTCCTTCTCATCGGTCACTCCCACCTACTCTCCCACTGAAACTTCCACCTATCAATCTCTTCCCACACAAGGCAAATGATTCTTGAACCAAGGAAAATATCTCCTTCCAGCCTCACAGGCCCATTCTATTCTGTCATCATTTCATAACCTCTTCCATGTAGGTTACAAGCTGCTAGGCCACCTCTTAAAACCTCTCATTTCTTTTCCATTGTGAAAATCTATCCCCAATCCACCACTCTTGACTCCCTTTTGGAGTGGATAGATGATCTTTGCTGACAGGGCACACTCCAATACTTTCACCCTGATGAAGTCCTATTCTTTACTTTTATACTCACTCTTATTTTTGTTCCCCTTCTTATGCCACCCTCTACCTCTCCCCAGCTATCTCCACCACCCTATCAATCTCACTCACTCTCCTAGCCGTTTCTAATCCTTCTTTAACAAACAATTGCCGGTTTTGCATTTCTCTTTCCTCCAAAATTGCCGAGGCCCTGATTTACTCATTGCTGAAAAAGGAGGACTGTATATTTTTAAATGAAGAGTGTTGTTTTTTCCTAAATCAATCTGGCCTGGTATATGACAACATAAAAAAACTCAAGGATAGAGCCCAAAAACTCACCAACCAAGTAAATAATTATGCTGAACCCCCTTGGACACTCTCTAATTGGATGTCCTGAGTACTCACAATTCTTATTCCTTTAATACCTATTTTTCTCCTTTTATTCAGACCTTGTGTCTTCCATTTAGTTTCTCAATTCATACAAAATTGCATCCAGGCCATCATCAATAATTCTATACAACAAATGCTCCTTCTAACAACCCCACAATATCACTCCTTACCCCAAAATCTTTCTTCAGTTTAATCTCTCCTACTGTAGTTTCTCATACTGCCCCTAATCCTGCTCGAAGCAGCCCTGAGAAACATCGCCCATTATCTCTCCATACCACCCCCCCAAATTTTCGCCACCCCAACACTTCACCACTATTTTGTTCTGTTTTTCTTATTAATATAAGACAGGAACGTCAGGCCTCTGAGCCCAAGCTAAGCCATCATATTCCCTGTGACCTGCATGTGTACATCCAGATGGCCTGAAGCAACTGAAGATCCACAAAACAAGTGAAAATAGCCTTAACTGATGACATTCCACCATTGTGATTTGTTCCTGCCCCACCCTAACTGATATGATATATTCTTCTCCCACCCCCTTAAGAAGGTACTTTGTAATATTCTCCTGTGCCCTTAAGAAGGTACTTTTTCTGTAATCCCAGCACTTTTGGAGGCCAAGGCGGGCAGATCACAAGGTCAGGAGATCGAGACCATCCTGGCTAACATGGTGAAACCCTGTCTCTACCAATTAGTTGGGCGTGGTGGTGGGCAACTGTAGTCCCAGCTACTCAGGAGGCTGAGGCAGGAGAATCACTTGAACCCGGGAGGCAGAGCTTGCAGTGAGCTGAGATCACACCACTGCAGTCCATCCAACCCCGGGCGACAGAGCGAGACTCCGTCTCAAAAAAAAAAAAAAAAAAAGGTACTTTGTAATATTTTCCTGCCCTTGAGAATATACTTTGTACGCCTATTCCAAACCCATAAGAACTAATGATAGGCCGGGCGCGGTGGCTCAAGCCTGTAATCCCAGCACTTTGGGAGGCCGAGACGGGCGGATCACGAGGTCAGGAGATCGAGACTATCCTGGCTGACACGGTGAAACCCCGTCTCTACTAAAAAATACAAAAAACTAGCCGGGCGAGGTGGCGGGCGCCTGTAGTCCCAGCTACTTGGGAGGCTGAGGCAGGAGAATGGCGTAAACCCGGGAGGCGGAGCTTGCAGTGAGCAGAGATCCGGCCACCGCACTCCAGCCTGGGTGACAGAGCGAGACTCCGTCTCAAAAAAAAAAAAAAAAAAAAGAAAATTAGCCTGGCCTAGTGATATGCCTTAGTATTCCCAGCTACTTGGGTAGCTGAGGCAGGAGGATCCCTTGAGCTTAGGAGTTTGAGGTTGCAGTAAACTATGATTATGCCACTGCACTCCAGCCCAGGTGACAGAATGAGATCTTGTCTCTTTAAAAAATAAATGAATAAAACTAAAAGAAAAGACCAATTCAAGGTACTGGCAGTAGGACTCTAGGTGGCAGGAATAGTGTTACTCACATTTTTTTCTTTTTTCTTTTCTTTTCATTTTTTTTTTGAGATGGAGTTTCACTCTTGCTGCCCAGGCTGGAGTGCAATGGCATGATCACGGCTCAGTGCAACCTTTGCCTCCCAGGTTCAAGCGATTCTTCTGCCTCAGCCTCCCTAGTAGCTGTGATTACAGGCACCCACCACCATGCCCTAATTTTTTTTTTTTTTTTGAGACAGAGTCTCGCTCTGCCTCCCAGGCTGGAGTGCAGTGGCCGGATCTCAGCTCACTGCAAGCTCCGCCTCCCGGGTTCACGCCATTCTCCTGCCTCAGCCTCCCGAGTAGCTGGGACTACAGGCGCCGCCACCTCGCCCGGCTAGTTTTTTGTATTTTTTTTTTTAAGTAGAGACGGGGTTTCACCGTGTCAGCCAGGATGGTCTCGATCTCCTGACCTCGTGATCCGCCCGTCTCGGCCTCCCAAAGTGCTGGGATTACAGGCTTGAGCCACCGTGCCCGGCCTTTTTTTTTTTTTTTTTTTTGTATTTTTAGTAGAGACAGGGTTTCATTACATTGGCTGGGCTGGTCTCGAACTCCTGACCTCAGGCAATCCACCCACCTCAGCCTCCCAAAGTGCTGGTATTACAGGCATGAGCCACCACACTCAGCCATATGGCTTTTTTTTTTTTTTTTTTTTTTTTTTTTTTGAGACGGAGTCTCGCTCTGTCACCCAGGCTGGAGTGCAGTGGCCGGATCTCAGCTCACTGCAAGCTCCACCTCCCGGGTTCACGCCATTCTCCTGCCTCAGCCTCCCGAGTAGCTGGGACTATAGGCGCCCGCCACCTCGCCCGGCTAGTTTTTTTTTTGTATTTTTTAGTAGAGACGGGGTTTCACCGTGTTCGCCAGGATGGTCTCGATCTCCTGACCTCGTGATCCGCCCGTCTCGGCCTCCCAAAGTGCTGGGATTACAGGCGTGAGCCACCGCGCCCGGCCAGCCATATGGCTTTTATAACAACAACAACAACAACAACAAAATCCTCATAATAGATTAGAACAAAAAATAGTAAACTATCTCAGTAAAACTCAAGGACTGGGGAGAGTGGGAGAGTTAGAAGCATGCTAAAGGCAGCATCTTTCAGGGAGTGATGGAGTGGGCAAGCATAACATTTTGATGGAGCAGGATTATTTACCACGTATCCATAGAGCAATTTAAGGATATGATTGTTAGGAAATAAGATAAACTCTAGCAGGTTAGCAAAGGGAAGGCTGGGTGCGGCGGTTCACGCCTGTAATTCCAGCACTTTGGGAGGACGAGATGGGTGGATCACTTGAGGTCAGGAGTTTGAGACCAGCCTGGCCAACATGGTGAAACCCCGTCTCTACTAACAATACAAAAATTAGCCAGGCATGGTGGCATGCACCTGTAGTCCTAGCTACTCGGGGGGCTGAGGCAGGAGAATCACTTGAACCCAGGAGGCAGAGGTTGCAGTGAGCCGAGATCATGCCACTGCACTCTAGCCTGGGTGACAGAGTGAGACTCTGTCTGAAAAAAAAAAAAAGGGGGGAATTAACAGGAACTTGATGAAACCCACAAAAGTTAAAGAAAAAAAAAAGGCACAGAGAAAAACATTAATGAAATGTAAATAGTAAATATAAAATAAGGCAGAAAGAAAGTATATTGCTTATTGAAATAAATATGAACAGGCTGAATTAACCTATTATAAGTCAGAGGTTGGCTGGGCACTCTGTCTCATGCCTATAATGCCAGCACTTTGGGAGGCTGAAGTGGGAGGATCATGTAAGGCCAAGAGTTCACGACCAGTCTGGGCAACATAGTGAGATACCTTCTCTACAAAAAAATTAAAAATCAGCTGAGCATGGTGGTGCACACCTGTACTCCCAACTATTTAGGAGGCAGAGGCTGGAGGATCACTTGAGCCCTGGAGTTTGAGGCTACAGTGAGCTATAATTGTGCTACTACACTCCATCCTGGGTGACAGGGAGATAACCTGTCTCAAAAACAAACAACAGTCAGAGCTTGTCAAACCAAATTACTTTTAAAATCTAGCCATATGCAATGTATAGGAAATGCACATAAAACAAAGTGACAAAAATGTTGAAAATTAATAGATGGACAAAAAAATTCCAGGCCAAGAAAACATGATTGAGGGGGGTGGGTATCATTGAGATTCTAATCATGTTTATTTCTTGGTTTGAGTGGTGATTATAAAGGATATTTTGTTTTGTAATACTATCTTAGACTGTCTATTTTTCTACGAATATTTATGTATGTGGATGTTTCATAACTGTGGTAGGCAGAATAATGGCCATTATTCTGATGTCCTAAAATACCCACACCCTAATCCCTGGAACATGTGAATGTCTTATTTTACATGGCGAAGGGATTTTGCTGGTATGATTAAGGGCTTTGAGATGGGGGTTGTCTTGGATTATCCAGGGGGGCACAATGTAATCATGTTGGTCTTTAAAATCAGAGACTCGGCCATCCCAGCACTTTGGGAGGCCGAGGCAGACGGATCACCTGAGGTCAGGAGTTCGAGACCAGCCTGGCCAACATGGTGAAACCCCCAACTCTATTAAATATGCACAAATTAGCCAGGCGTGGTGGCGCATGCCTGTAATCCCAGCTACTCAGGAGGCTGAGACAGGCGAATCGCTTGAACCTGGGAGGTGGAGGTTGCAGTGAGCCAAGATCACACCACTGCACTCCAGGCTGGGCAACAGAGCAAGACTCCATCTCAAAAAGAAGAAAATAAAAATAAAATCAGAGACTTATTTCTGATTTTGATCAGAGGGAGATGTGATTGTGGAAGAATGGTCGGAAATGCAGTGTGACTGACTCTGAAGATTGAGGGAGGGGCCTCTGGAAGCTGGAAGAGAGAGTGAAACAGACTGTCCCCTAGAGCCTCCAGGAGGGAACACAGCCCTAAGGACACCCTGATTTGATTTCATTTATTTATTATTTTTTGTTGTTGTTTTACAACAATCTCTTGTCCAACAGAAACACCTTGATTTTAGCCCATGAGACTCATGTCAGACTTCAGACTTATGGAATTGTAATATGATAAATCTGTGGGTTTTTTTTTTTTTTTGAGATGGAGTCTTGCTCTGTCACCCAGGCTGGAGTGCAGTGGTGCAATCTCAGCTCACTGCAACCTCCACCTCCCAGGTTCAAGCAATTCTCCTGCCTCAGCCTCCCGAGTAGCTGGGACTACAGGCGTGTACCACCACATATGGCTATTTTTTTTTTTTTAATACTAAAAGTAGAGACAGGGTTTCACCATGTTAGCCAGGATGGTCGCCATCTCCTGACCTCATGATCCACCTGCCTCGGCCTCCCAAAGTGCTGGGATTACAGGTGTGAGTCACTGCACCCAGCCAAATCTGTGTTGTTTCAAGCCACTAAATGTGCTGTAATTTGTTACAGCCATAGAAAACAATACAATAGGCCAGGTGCGGTGGCTCACTCCTGCAATCCCAGCACTTTGGGAGGCCGCGGCGGGCAGATCACCTGAGGTCGGGAGTTCGAGACCAGTCTGACCAACATGGAGAAACCCCATCTCTACTAAAAATACAAAATTAGCCAGGTGTGGTGGCGCATGCCTGTAATTCCAGCTACTCAGGAGGCTGAGGCAGGAGAATCTCTTGATCCTGGGAGGTGGAGGTTGCAGTGAGCAGAGATCGTACCACTGCACTCCAGCCTGGGCGACAAGAGCAAAACTCGATCTGAAAACAAAACAAAAAACAACAACAACAAAAGAACAGGAAAGAAAAGAAAAATAATACAACAGCAAAAAAAAGATTTTAAAAATTGGCCTTACTGTTAAGCCTCTGCGTTACCTCCCTTCTAAGTTTCCACATTACACTTTTAAAATGAATCTGAATTTGAATTTTAATCTGAATCTGAATTTTAAAATGAAAATGAATTTGAACCCCGACCTCAGATGATCCACCTGCCTTGGCCTCCCAAAATGTTGGGATTACAGGCGTCAGCCACCATGCCCAGCCATGAATCTGTAATTTTCTCATGGCCATGGCTTTGTGAGTCGACAGTTATGGGAAATACAAAGTAGAAAGAGTGCTGAACTTGAAGATTAGGGGCAAGAGTGGTAGTTCCAGCTTTGCTGTGTCACTTGGAGCCTACCGCTTTCCCTCTCTGAGCCTATAGCCTTCATTATTTTATTTTGTTTTTTGAGACAGGGTCTCACTCTGTCGCCCAGGCTGGAGTTCAGTGGCACAAACATGGCTCACTGCAGCCTCGACCTCCCAGGTTCCAGCAATCTTCCCGCTTCAGCCTCCTGAGTAGCTGGGACTACAGGCGCCTGCCACCATGCCCAGCTCATTTTTTTACTTTTTGTAGAGATGAGGTCTCACTATGTTGCCCAGGCTGGTCCTAAGCTCTAGTGGACCTCCTGTCTCTGCCTCACAAAGTGCTGGGATTACAGGAGTGAGCCACCATGCCCAGCCCCTTAATTATTTTAATACCCAATTATAAATTGAACAAAATATTTAACTAGATACTATATAGGAGTATAACCCTCCCCAAATCACAAATTCTACTTATATAAAATTCTTAAATACAGTATAGAATTTACTTCTTTCTATTCAACTTTTAGGCAACTGTAAGAATTTCAGATCCAACACATATAAATCTCAAGTCATTCCTTGTCATGACCCAGGGACTTCGAGCTATAAAATTAAACAGGCAGCAAATATCCCACAGGAGAATATCCCTCTTAGAGGGCAAGCAACCTGTCCCAAAGTAACCCACTGAAAGTATGAACGCTGAAATGTTTCAAGGAAATAAAGAAGGGTATGTTGAATGCCTGTTGATACAGTAAGTAGTTTTAAATTATTGAAAATGTCATTTATTGTCTATTCAATGACTTTCAGTAAAATGAAAAACATTTATAGGATTTTTCATGAGCTAATAAATCACTGTCTGCCCTCTAGCTGATGAGTGGTCATGATGGAGCCTCACAGACACCTGGGACATTGGTCATGGCCTTCAAGACCCATGGAAGCCACAGGGACCCTGGCCTGTCACTGCTACTCAGAAGCGTTGTAGGTACCTCCTCATACCATGGATCTACCAGACTCCTGACGTGGCCTCTTCTAGTGCCCACTGTTTCCATTCACTTTTTCTGGGTCTGGTTTTCAAACTTCCCAAGAGACTGGATCTGATCAGCCAGGTAGGCGTGATCCAGTTAGGCAGCATTTCTAGGCCCACACACCTCAGAGACCACCGAGCCAACCTACAGCAGTCCACTGGCATCTGGGCAGGACATTTGTTGGGGGGGTGCCTGGTGAATTATAGGTGATCAGCAGCCCTGGGCTTGCCAATGACATACCGGTGGCATCCTCAGCAATTGTGACAATCAAATCTTCCCCCATCCCTTTCTAATACTTAGGCCTAGTTTGAATCACTGTTAGGGACAGTGGAGTTCAGATCCCAATGCACAGGCCAGTCAGGGATCTGAGAGGAGAAAGTGGGGTATCATAACATTCGGTCCCTTCACTCAGAAGGCACTGCAGCCAGGCACGGTGGCTCACGCCTGTAATCCCAGCACTTTGGGCGGATCATGAGGTCAAGAGATCAAGACCATCCTGGCCAACATGGTGAAACCCCATCTCTACTAAAAATTCAAAAATTAGCTGGGCGTGGTGGCGTGTGTCTGTAATCCCAGCTACTTGGGAGGCTGAGCAGGAGAATCTCTTGAACCAGGAAGTCGGAGGTTGCAGTGAGCCGAGATCATGCCATTGCACTCCAGCCTGGCGACAGAGCAAGACTCCATCTCAAAAAAAAAAAAGGGACTATAGACGTGGCTGCCACCTGAATTAGGAGGACACCTCTCTAGTACAAGGCCTTGAGTTCCTGAACTGGGATTTCTCCTACCCTGGGGACTTTGAGGCACATAATCATTTAAATTGGAGAAAGAGGCTAGGCACAGTGGCTCACACCTGTAATCCCAGTACTTTGGGAGGCCGAGGTGGGCAGATCACTTGAGGTCAGGAGTTTGTGACCAGCCTGGCCAACATGGCAAAACCCATCTCTACTAAAAATACAAAAATTAGCTGGGTGTGGTGGCACGCACCTGTAATCCCAGCTACTTGGGAGACTGAGGCACGAGAATTGCTTGAACCTGGGAGATGGAGGTTGCAATGAGCTGAGATCACGCCACTGCACTCCAGCCTGGGTGACAGAGCAAGACTCCATCTCAAAAAAAAAAAAAAAAAAAACAAGGCTGGGCACGGTGGCTCACGCCTATAATCCCAGAACTTTGGGAGGCCAAGGCGGGCGGATAGGAGATCGAGACCATCCTGGCTAACACAGTGAAACCCCATCTCTACTAAAAATACAAAAAATTAGCCAGGCGTGGTGGTGGGCGCCTGTAGTCCCAGCTACTAGGGAGGCTGAAGCAGGAGAATGGCGTGAACCTGGGAGGCAGAGGTTGCAGTGAGCTGAGATCCTGCCACTGCACTCCAGCCTGGGTGACAGAGCAAGACTCCGTTTCCAAAAAAAAAAAAAGAAAAGAAAAGAAAATTAGAATAAGAGTACTACACAAATAGAAGCATACTTGAAGGGCAGGGAACTGCTTTTTATTTTGTTATAAAAGCCACGTATGTGAATGGTAGAAGGTTAGGAAATACAGAGTAGCAGAAATGAGAGTAACTCTATTCCTACACCTAGAGAGTCCCACTGCCAACACCTTGAATGGGTCTTTTGTAACTTTTCTTTCTTTTTTTTGTTTTTATTTTTTACTTTTTTTTTTCTTTTTTAAGAGATGGGGGTCTTGATGTGTTGACCAGCCTGGTCTCAAGCAATCCTTTCACCTCGGCCTCCCAAAGTGCTGGGATTACAGATGTGAGCCAGCATGCCTGGCTCTTTTTTTTTTTTTTTAAAGAGACAGGGTCTCGCTCTGTTGCCCAGGCTGGAGTGCAGTGTCATGATCATAGCTACTGTAGCCTTGAAACTCCTGGGCTCAAGGCATCCTCCTGCCTTAGCCTGCAGTATAGCTGGGACTACAGGTGAGGACAATCATGCTCGGCTAATTTTTTATATTTTTTTGTAGAGATGGGGTCTCGCTATGGTGCCCAACCTGGTCTCCAACTCTTAGCCTCAAGTAATCCTCCCACACTGGCCTCCCAAAGTGCTGGAGTTACAGGCATGAGCCATGGTGCCTGGCCTTTTTTCTGTCTTTTCTGAGTTCAGCATGGACCTAGCATAGAATGTCACCTCCATGACTGTTGAATGAGTAAACAAGTTATTCCTTGCCCTTAAATTAGAAGATAGAATGAGGTGATCTCTAAGAAAAGTCTTCTCTAAAATTCTAGAAAAAAATAGAGTAGGGCAGTGGCATCAAGCCTAGAATGCATATGTGTATGAATACATGCATCTATCCATCTATCTCATATATCTATATATCTCGCCTGTATCTCAATCACTTAGCCCAGGGCCTGCCACCTCAGGAAGATCCAGTAAATGGGAGCCATTGTTACCATCACATTCCTGTTCTCCAGGGAGGCTCAAGGATGCTCACCTCCTTTTCCCCAAACTCCAAGTCCCTCAGCCCAGTTGCTGCTCTAGAAGCCTAGGCAGAAAATGGTTCCTTAGACCAGGCCTTATGACTCCCGGCCTGCCAAAGGAGTGAGACTTTTTTTTTTTTTTTTTTTGAGACAGAGTCTCGCTCTGTCGCCCAGGCTGGAGTGCAGTGGCCGGATCTCAGCTCACTGCAAGCTCCGCCTCCCGGGTTCACGCCATTCTCCTGCCTCAGCCTCCCGCGTAGCTGGGACTACAGGCGCCCGCCACCTCGCCCGGCTAGTTTTTTGTATTTTTTTAGTAGAGACGGGGTTTCACCGTGTTAGCCAGGATGGTCTCGATCTCCTGACCTCGTGATCCGCCCGTCTCGGCCTCCCAAAGTACTGGGATTACAGGCTTGAGCCACTGCGCCCGGCCGAGACTTCTTTTTTATAAGAACACCCTTTTCATAGTGGTCTTTTAAGTTTTATTTTGAAGTTGCTAAAAAAAAAAAAAAAAAACGAAGAAGAGGAACAAGAAGAAGCCTGCCTTGATTAGAAAAATTGGGAAAAGAGGCCAGGTGCAGTGGCTCACACCTGTAATCCCAGCACACCTCTCTTCTCGGCCAAGGTGGGAGGATCACTTGAGCCCAGGAGTTTGAGAACAGCGTGGACAACATAGTGAGACCCCATCTTTACAAAAAAAATAAAAAATTAGCCGGGTGGGCTGGGCGTGGTGGCTCATGCCTGTAATCCCAGCTACTCAGGAGGATCAAGCAGGATGATCGCTTGAGCTCAGGAGCTGGAGGCTGCAGTGAGCTGCACTCCAGTCCAGGTGACAGAGCAAGATCTTGTCCCTCAACCAAAAAAACAAAAAACAAAACAAAACAAAAAAAAAAACTGGGGAAAGAGATTTTATAGATAAGGAAGTAGAGCCAGAGAGGGTAAGAGACTTGCTGGGGTACCACAGTCAAGCATCACTTCCCTCTCTTACGTGACTCTCAACTCCAGAATGTCACTAAGAAGTGGCCAGAGCAGTGGACTCAGGGATGGGCATCTGGGTTCCAATCCTTGTTGCTCTATTCACTAGCTGTGTGCCCCTGGGCAAGTCACTTCACGGTCCTAGACCTCAGTTTACTTATCTGTAAAACTGGGAGAATAGCGCCTTGCTGGGAAGTAGCGAGGACCAGATAAATTGCAAATGTACCCAGCCCAGTGCTGACACATAGTAACTCAGTGGCAGTTGCAGGCCAGGGGAACAGTCATTAACTCATTGCCAGAGGTGCCAGAACTGGACAGGGGGAAAGGTGTCCTGAGTGGGAGATCCAGGTCTTGGGGTGCTTGGACTCTGGATCTCTGGGAAGGGGAATCCCCAACTCTGCTTCCCAAGTAGCTAGAAACTGACTTAAGAGGGGGGCAGTGTACAGGGAACACTGAAAGGCCGCTGTAAATGATGGCTGGAGTTAGCCTCATCTGAACTCTGGGTTTGAGTACACACTCTGAAGTCAGATGATACGGATTCAAATCTGCCTCTACTATATACGATGGGACAAGTGACTTCACTTCTCCGTGCCTTGCTTTTCTCATCTGTCAAGTGGAAATAATAAGAGTACTTACCTCACTAAGTTGTTGAAATGATTTTGTAAGATTATGCATGTAGTGCTCTGAGAACATTCACCTAGCTCAATGTTAGCGTTTTTTTTTTTTTTTTTTTTTTTTTTAGACTGAGTCTCACTCTGTCACCCAGGCTGGAGTGCAGTGGTATGATCTCAGCTCACTGCAACCTTCACCTGCCAGATTCAAGTGATTCTCCTGCCTCAGCCTCCTGAGTAGCTGGGACTACAGGCATGCACCACCACGCCCGGCTTATTTTTGTATTTTTAGTAGAGACAGGGTTTCACCATGTTGGCCAGGCTGGTCTTAAACTCCTGACCTCAGGTGATCTGCCCACCTTGGCCTCCCAAAGTGCTGGGATTTCAGGTGTGAGCCATCACACCCAGCTGCTGCTATTTTGTTTTATAGGGTCCAGAATTACTCAGATAATTGCTTGGAGTTAGGGTTGAGATCCTCACCCAAGTTGAGTGAGACCAGATGGACCCTAATCACCCTTTCTGGAGGTGCTTAGCTTCAAGTTTGGGTCAAGTCGAATTGCACAGCTGTGAAAGAGGTGGACTGAGTTAAATCAGTGTTGAACAAGAGCATAGCAAGACCTGGTTGTTTTGCTTATCTTCTGTATGCTACAATTTCAAAATTTACCGTGTAAAAATTAAGCTCTCTCTGGAAAAGGATATTAGTGTTATTGGAATAGTCTCTGAATTTAATGGTCTGTTAAAGCCCACAGGGAAAGAATAAGACGAGGAATAGGGTCTGAGGGAGGAGGCAGAGTTCTGATGAAGATGATGGCAAGAGATGGGGAAGTCCTTGGCCAGGAAGGGGAGAGAGGGAGTCCTGGTGAATGCCCTGTGGCTGTGCTCTAGGAAAGTGGTCAGTCCTGAGGGCAGGTGGCAGCCTGACGTTCCAGAAACATGGTACTCTATATGCAGGAAATCCCAGCCAGCCTAGAGACTCTGGTGCCCACAGGGGGAACAGGACAGAAGTCATGCAGTGTACGGGACCCCTGTGGGCTTGGAAAGTGATGCCAGTAGCAACCAAGGTGAACTAGAGATCAGACGCTCCTCACCACCAGCACGTGCATGCACACACACCCTCATTCTCTAGGTAGGCAGCACCTCCTGAACTGCGGTGTGCCCTTAAGAGTGAGTGAAAGCCCCAATGGCAAATGAGATGGGATTTCCGTTTGGAGTCATAAATTGTTTCATAGAAATATTTGAATATTTATCAGAATATGTACCCAAAATAACTCAGCCAGCCTGGTGCCTGCATGTTTTGGGTAGTGGCCAGAGTCCCCTCTCAAGCCTGCTAGTCCATTCCCCACCCCCTATCTTACTTCCAGACTTGGTAAGTAGATAGTTTTGGCAATCAGACAGACTTGGTTAAGCCTAGCTTCTGTCACTATCTGTGTGACCCTGGAAAAGTTATTGTACCTGACTTCTCTGAACCTGTTTCTTCATCACTAAAATCATGCACTTCTTTACAGGAGTTGTCAGGAAAATGCAATGTAAGAATAAGGTGAGGGTGGTTTTCAAATGATAAAATTATATATATATATATAATTTTTCCTCCTCCATACGCACACACAAACGCACACACGGAGGAAGGTATAGGTGTCAAATCTTTTTTTTTTTTTGAGACAGATTCTCGCTCTGTGGCCCAGGCTGGAGTGCAGTGGTGCAATCTTGGCTCATTGCAACCTCCACCTCCCAGATTCAAGCGATTCTCCTGCCTCAGTCTCCTGAGTAGCTGGGATTACAGGTGCGTGGCACCACACCCGTCTAATTTTTGTATTTTTAGTAAAGCAGGGTTTCACCATGTTGGCCAGGCTGGTCTTGAACTCCTGACCTCAAGCGATCTGCCTGCCGCAGCCTCTCAACGTGCTGGGATTACAGGCGTGAGCCACTGAGACCAGCCTAAATTCAATTATTAAACTCCTTGAGATAACTAAAGGGTAGCCGGACGCGGTGGCTCATGCCTGTAATTCCAGCACTTTGAGAGGCCGAGGCAGGAGGATTGCTTGAGCCCAGGAGTTCCAGACCAGCCTGGACAACATAGCGAGATCCTGACTCTACAAAAAATAGAAAAATTAGCCGGACGTGGTGGCGCGTGTCTGTAGTCCCAGCCACTCGTGAGGCTGAGGTGGGAGGATCACCTGAGCCCTCTGTAGATCGAAGCTGCAGTGCACCGCTGCACTCCAGCCTGGGGGACAGTCTCAAAACAAAACAAAACAAAACAAAACAAAAGGGGAGGGAGGGCGGGAAGACTTAAAGACCCCTGAGCCAGGGCCATTATTATTTAATTTGGCCGGGTCTCTGAACCAGTCTGAGGAAGCTTGGGTTTCTATCCTTCCCGACTGAGCCACAGACCTGAGTCTTGACTCCGGAGAAATCACCCCAGCCTGTTTTTCTATCTGTGACACGGGAACGGCAGCTCCTGCCTCGCGAGGTGCAGTGAGAATGAGAAGCGCCGTGTGTGGCGCGCCTGACACGGTCAGCTCGCGGGTGGAGGCCTGAAGCAGAACGCCCTCGGGCGCCCGCCCTTGCAGCCGCACTGGAGACCGGGGATGGCTCTGGCCACGCCTCTGCAGACTGCGGCAACGCGAGGGAGCGCTGGTTTCCACGGTTGCAGCGTAACGCCCTCCTTCCCGGCCTCAGCTTTCCTGACTGCATAACGGGCATACAGTGGGTTCCATGGCACAAGGGAGCCGAAGAAGCTGCCTGCCCCCAGCTCGCCTGGGATCCTCACGCCCCTATAACAGCCGGGGAAACCAAGGCCCGGAGGGGCCACGAAGCTGCCCACGGCCCAGATCGCGAGTGCGGACCCTGCAGGAGGGTCTGGCCTAGATGCGAGTGTCCCGCCGCAGCGCAGGCGAGGCGGAGCAACACATCCCCTACCCGCGTACTGCAGGCCGCAGACGGAGACAGCGCAGCACTACGCACTGCTGGGTCGCCCGAGGGCTCCGCAGCTGCGGGTCGGGAACACGCGGCGCGCGCCCGCGCCCCAACCGGAAGTCCGCCACTGACCGCTCTAGCACGCGCCAGGGCTGCGTCGGTGGCCTTAACCCTTCCCACGGCCGCGCAGCCAGCCTTTGTCTCCTCGGAGCGCCACAAAGGCTGGAAGGGCAGCGGGGCCTGTGGGTGCCGAGCTGCAGACACCTTCACTGTGAGCACAGCCCTGAGCCAGAGCCTAGGCGCCCAACGGGGCTGGTTTCACTCGGTCCAGCCGCACCTACCCGTGCCCTCACCAGATCTTAAGATAGAGACATTAAAACCTCCACCGGGCCGCGGCACAGGATAACAGAGTTTTACTTTCTGTTTTGGCATAGCATTGCCTCCATTTCCTAGAGTGCACGTAATAAATACCGCTGGTGATTCCAAAATATAAAAGTTGAAAATATTTACTTTACAAAAATTTGGTTCCCATACCGCTTTTAAGGCCATTCTCTGCACTTGGTTCCCACTGCTCCTGATGTGGTTCAAAGATGGATGACCCCAAAGACGAGGAAAAGATTATTGGCTCCATTTTTTTAGATGAGGCAACTAAGGTCTAGACAGGGGAAGGGACTTGTCCCAAATCACAGAGCAAATCAGTTTAAATCAGGAATAGCTCCATTCCTATCCCGCATCCTGCCCTTTCACTACGCCACGGCTGCCTGGCTGCCCTGAGGAACAAAGGAGGGCCGGGCAAGAACGCCATTACCAACTGCAAATCCACAGGCAAATGCAAGAGGACGGAAAGTAAGTTCTTGGGCTCTGCCCTTGTGCTGTCCCCAGTGGGGTCCTGGGGTCATCCCTGCCTTCACAGCCATGTACAGCGATACCCAGTTAACTGATGGGGGGATTCTGCCACTTGCTGGGTATGCCTGTGCCACCAGTGCACTCACTCTGGGCCTGGGGAAATAACCACAGGATGAATTTGGGGATCCACTGTGTCCACTGTGAAATGGACCTGAGCTAAAACTCCATTGATCACTGGATCTCAGAGATCTTTGGGCCTTGAGAACAGAATTGGATGCTATAGGAGAAATGTAACCAGAAAAGGATTAGGATTTTGCCAGTAGAGAAAGGGAGATGTGCTTGCTTTCATTCATTTATCATTAATGAGCACCTACTGTATGCCAGACACCATACTAGGCCCTAGGAAGACAGAGATTATGAGACAGATGTGGCCTTATTCTGGCAGGGGAAGTGAGATGAAGGAGGTGAAAAAGAGGAAGTACAGCAGTGACTAACCAGGGACCTGACCTAGTCTGAAGGTCAGGGAACCTTGGAGGAGGTGAAATCAAACCCAAAGCCTGAGATGAGAGAGAAGGGGAGGGTGGAGGGAAGGAAAGGGCTTCACAGACAGAGGGAACAGGAGTGCTAACAGCCTGGCCAGCTTCCTTGTGGTAGATGTTCTATGCATGAGTTGGAGGAGAGCTTGGGGAAAGGGGCAGGAGATGTGGGCAGGGACCAAATCCAGCAGGGGCTTGTCTACCATAAGGAACTTGGTGGGAGAACTTCATGGCCAAAAACAGGTGTGGAAGGGACCAAGCAGCCCATGTGGCTGGAGGGCAGGACATGAGATGAAGATGACTAGAGCAGGGAGTGAGGAGGTGGAGAAGGTGATCAGAAGCCGAAGCTGGGAGGCCTGGAATGCCTGGCTGCAAAACTCAGCCATTCCCCTGGAAGCCATGCAAGTGAACAGCAAGAAGGAGAGTGGGACACCAGGGAGCAGTAGGGAATTGCCGGAACTGGAGGGCAGAGACTCCGCCCCCAGGGCAGTCAGTGTTCTGCACCCCCCACCCACCTACCCCACCCCCAACCCCCGCCCCATGACCACTCCAGGAGGCAAACTCAGTATCTCAGAACGTCTGCTTTCAAGGGTAGCTGGAGTCCAGATTCCTTTTTTTATTTTTGGTGGAGACAGGATCTCACTCTGCCGCCCAGGTTGACGGGCAGCAACACATAGCTCACTGTATTCTCAACTCCTGGGCTCAAGCAGTCCTCCTGCCTCAGCCTCCCAAAGTGCTGGGATTACAGTGTGAGCCACGGCATCCGGCCTGAGTCCAGATTTTTATATGAAATCACTTGATTTTAATGTTGCCAACATGTTCAACACCATGTAAGCCAAACAAATCACATTCACAGGCTGGCACCTCTAAGCTTTGCAGCATGTTAGCGTCACCTGAGGAGATTTTAAAAATCTCAGGGCCCTTGGCCGGGCGCGGTGGCTCATGCCTGTAATCTCAGCAGTTTGGGAGGCCAAGGTGGGAGGATCACCTGAGGTCAGGAGTTCGAGACCAGCCTGGACAACATGGTGAAATCCTGTCTCTACTAGAAATAAAAAAATTAGCCAGGCGTGGTGGCGGGCACCTGTGATCCCAGCTACTTGGGAGGCTGAGGCACGAGAATGGCTTGAACCCGGGAGGTGGAGGTTGCAGTGACCCAAGATCATGCCACTGCACTCCAGCCTGGGCGACAGAGCTAAACTCAAGACTCAACAAAACAAAACAAAACAAAAAATCCCAGGGCCCAGGTTGCACATAATACCAATTTAAAATGTCGGGGGGGTGGGGCCGGGTGCCGTGGCTCACGCCTGTAATCCCAGCACTTTGGGAGGCCGAGGCAGACGGATCACAAGGTCAGGAGATTGAGACCATCCTGGCTAACATGGTACAACCCCGTCTCTACTAAAAAAAAAAAAAAAAAAAAAAAGCCGTGGCCCGTGCCTATAGTCCCAGCTACTCGGGAGGCTGAGGCAGAAGAATAGCTGGAACCCGGGAGGCAGAGGTTGCAATAAGCTGAGATCGTGCCACTGCACTCCAGCCTGGGCGACAGAGCGAGACTCCGTCTCAAAAAAAAAAAGAAAAAAAAAAAAGTGTCTGGGGTGGCTGGGCCGGTGGCTCATGCCTGTAATCCTACCACTCTGGGAGGCCAAGGTGGGCAGATCACGAGGTCAGGAGCTTGAGACCAGCCTGACCAACATGGTGAAACCCCGTCTCTACTAAAAATACAAAAATTAGCCAGGTGTGGTGGCACGCGCCTGTAGTCCCAGCTACTCAGGAGGCTGAGGCAGGAGAATCACTTGAACCTGGGAGGCAGAGATTGCAGTGAACCAAGATTGTGCCACTGCACTGCAACCTGGGTGACAGAGTGAGACTCCATCTCAAAAAAAAAAAAAAAAAAAAAAAAAAAAAGTCTGGGGTGGAAGGCAGCCATCAGAATATTTAAATGATTCCTCAGGTGATTCCAATATGCAGCAGTTTGAGAACCACTACCAGAGACTATGTCCTTTCAGTTGCCAGGCACAGCCATGGGAAGCCATGGGAAGTTTTAGAACAGAAGAGGAGCCTACTTTGGAGTTTAAGGAAAATCAGTCCTTAGGAGAATAGAATGTAATCTTGTGTGAAAAGGGTCCGGAAGCCCCAAGGGCAGTGGCAGGATCCTGCTAGGGTGATGGTGATCCGCCATCCCAGTTTGCTCAAGACTGGGGTGTCTCCTGGGACACGGAACCTGCAGTGCTAAAACCAGGAAAGTCCTGGGCAAACAGGGATGCTTGGTCACGCTAGAGTCTCCTGATGTAGTTCTGTTTTCCCAGATTTCTGGGGAGACTAATGCCACAGACTCCCCATTCCAGAAATTCCTAAGAAAAGGCTGTCCATCTCCCTGGGGTACATTCACCTGAGTCTCTGAGCCCTGGCAGGGCCCATCTCTTCTTCACCCAGCAGAGAGATCCTGGCCTATGGAATATAATTTAGCAGTAAAAAGGAACAAACTGGCCGGGCGCAGTGGCTCACGCCTGTAATCCCAGCACTTTGGGAGGCCGAGGCGGGAGGATCACGAGGTCAGAAGATCGAGACCACCCTGGCTAACACGGTGAAACCCCGTCTCTACTAAAAATACAAAAAATTAGCCGCGTGTGCTGGCGGGCGCCAGTAGTCCCAGCTACTCCGGAGGCTGTGGCAGGAGAATGGCGTGAACCCAGGAGGCGGAGCTTGCAGTGAGCCGAGATTGCGCCTCTGCACTCCAGTCTGGGTGACAGAGCGAGACTCCGTCCCCCCTCCCAAAAACAAACAAACAAAACAAACAAACAAAAAGGAACAAACTACTGATCCACACAAGAATCTAGATGACCCTCAAGAATATTAGCCTGAGTGAAAGAAAACAGATGCGTAAGAGTTACATACTGCTTAATTCTATTTACATGAAGTTCCAGAACAGGTTCACCCAATCTGTTATTTTAAAACAATCAGGCCAGGTGTGGTGGCTCACGCCTATAATCCTAGCACTTTGGGAGGCAGAGGCAGGTGGATCGCTTGAGCCCAGGAGTTCAAGACCAGCCTGGGCAATATGGTGAGACCCCCGTCTCTGCAAAACATACCAAAAAAAAAAATTTAGTGAGCTGTGAATATACCACTGTACTCCAATACTGGACAGCAGATCAAGGCCCTGTCTTATAAAAAAGTCAGAATAGTGGTTGACTCTGGGGAGTTGGAGATGAGAAGGGGGCAATAGCTCACTGCAACATTTCAAGTTTTTGTAGAGATGAGGTCTCACTATGTTGCCCAGGATGGTCTTAAACTTCTGGACTCAAATGATCTTCCTGCCTTGGCCTCTTAGTGAGCCACCACACCTGGCACTACGCTTTTGTTAAAATTCACTGAATCATGCAGTTAACACCTATGCATTTTACTATATGGATATTTTACATCAAAGAGGGGGGAAAAACTATGAATGAATACTGGGCTCTAGTTAACAATGTGCATGCAGGCCGGGCGCAGTGGCTCACACCTGTAATCCCAGCACTTTGCAAGGCCCATGCAGGTGGATCACCTGAGGTCAGGAGTTCAAGACCAGCCTGACCAACATGGTGAAACACTGTCTCTACTAAAAATACAAAATTAGCTGGGTGTGGTGGCAGGTGCCTATAATCCCAGCTACTTGGGAGGCTGAGGCAGGAAAATCACTTGAACCCGGGAGGCACTGGTTGCAGTGAGCAGAGATTGCACCTCTGCACTCCACCCTAGGCGACAGAGTGAGACTCTGTCACAAAAAAAAAAAAAAAAAAAAAAAACAACGGGAACAAAACCTAAGTCTGATTATGCTTTTCTGCTCAGAACCCTCCATGATACCCAGAGGAAAAGCCAAGTCCTGACACTGGCCTCCGAGCAGGGCGACCATAAGTTCTGCTGGCCCAGCTTCTGCCTGTCTTCTGAAGGGTGTGATTAGTACTGCCCTTGTTTTCATTCTCCCAGTGTGAAGGATAGATTAAGTGCTTGCTTGCCCTGCCTGCCAGGCCCAGCCGACCTGAACTCACTCCCCGGCCCCTCCCTCCCTCCGCTCCAGCCACACTGGCTCTGCTTCACCCTGGCCATTCCCTCTGCCTGGAATGCTCTTCCCCAGATACTTGCAAGGCTCTCTCCCTCACCTCCTTCCATCTTTTCTTCAGCCTTTGCCTCAGTGAGGCCCCCGCCTTGACCCAGCTTAAAATCACACCCTACTCTTTCCCCATCTCCCGTGCTGTGCTTTCTTTTTCCAGAGCACTCTAACTTCCTGCTTAGGATATAACTGCCTGAAGGCAGATGCCATGAGGGCAGGGATTTTTTTTTTTTTTTCTGTGTTCTTTTTTTTTTTGAGACAGAATCTCACTCACCCAGGCTAGAGTGCAAGTGGTACAGTCTAGGCTCACTGCAACCTCCGCCTCCCGGGTTCAAGTGATTCTCCCATCTCAGCCTCCCTAAGTAGCTGCGATTATAGGCGCCCACTACCATGCCTGGCTAATTTTATTGTATTTTTAGCAGACGCGGGGTTTCACCATGTTGGCCCGGCTGGTTTTGGACTCCTGACCTCAGGTGCTCCGCCCACCTCAGCCTCCCAGAGTGCTCAGCCTCCCAAAGTGCTTGGCCTCCAAAAGTGCTAGCCACCATGCCCGGCCATTTATTCTGTGCTCTTTATGCTGCATCCGCAGGTTCTACAACAGTGCCCAGCAAACAGTAAGCACACAGTAAGTACCTATTGCTATGAATAAAGGGAATCCTCTGCCCTCCTGGGGCTTCCAGGCTGGTGCTGAAGACCCAAGCAGACACGGACCATTACAAAGCAACAGCCACCACTCCACGTCGCAGCAGAGGAGGGCTGAGGGGCTGAGGGAAGGCAGAAAAGACACCCCAGAAGCTGAGGCTTGAAAACTGCATTGGCATCTGCCAGGCGAAGAGGGGATGGGAGGGGCTTTCCTGGTGGGGCAGCCAGTGTGAGCAAAACCCAACGGGTGAGAGACAGCAGCAGGCATCTGGGGGCTGTGAGCAGTTCAGAGAGTGGCTGCAGGTGTGGGTATGCAGCAGGCTGTGGGCTCCATTCTGCAGGTAGTGAGGACAGGAAGGTTCTAACTGGGGCAGTGGCATGGACAGATTTGGGTTTCTGGAAGATTGCCCAGCTACTGGGTGGAGCATGGATTGGAGGTGGGCAAGAGGGAGGCAGGGAACCCCACCAGGAGGCTGTCAGTTTTGTTGGCACCTAGTAAAGCAGCGTTGCCCTGAAGAAAGGGGCTAACTGGAAAATTACTTAAGACAGAGACCCTACAGGACGTGGTGGTTCCTGGAAGGTGACTCTGACTCCTGGTGTCACCATTTTGGCTGACTCCTGGGATGGTAGGAATAGGTTGTGGGGAGGATGAGGCTTGGGTCTCTGGGATATCCCAATGGAGATGTGATGCAGCCATTTGGCTCCTGGAGTCTGGAGGTCGGGGCGGAACTTAGAGAATGAGGAACTGTTGATTCAAAGGGCAGGTGGGACCTAGCAGGGAGAGTGTGCACAGAGAGAAGCAAGGCCAGGGCAAGAGACAGTTCCCAGACCAGGAAGAGGGGAGTGGCCAAGGACGGATAAGGGCTCAGAGGGGAGGAGTCAGTGAGCCCCAGAGGTGGGGCCCGAGTGCCAGGAGTAGAAGGATTTCCACAAAGAGAGTGTGGACTTGGGGAGGAGGAGGGAAGGGGACAGCAAGGTGATAAATAAGGGCTGTGGCTCTGGAAGACATAGCTTTTTAAATTTACCATGTTCACTATTCTTGTTAAGATACAGTCATGCAAGCTGGAGTGCAGTGACACAATCATATCTTACTGCAGCCTCAACCTCCTGGGCTCAAGCAAAACTCCCACCTCAGCCTCCCAAAGTGCTGGGATTCCAGGTGGGAGCCACCATATCCAGCCAAACTGGCTTTTTTTTTTTTTTTTTTGGTTGAGATGAACTCTCGCTCTGTTGCCCAGGCAACCTCTGCCTCCCAGGTTCAAGTGATTCTCCTGCCTCAACCTCCCGAGTAGCTGGGACTACAGGCATGCACCACCATGGCTGGGTAATTTTTGTATTTTTAGTAGAGACAGGGTTTCGCCATGTTAGCCAGGCTGGTCTCGAATTCCTGACCTCAAGTGATCCACCTGCCTCGGCCTCCCAAAGTGCTGGGATTACAGGTGTGAGCCACCGCGCCAAGCCCAAACTGGCTTTTAAACCAGGTCAAAGAATGGGTCACTGAGAGGGTGGGGGCATGCCTGGGCTCAGGACAGTTTCCTAGACCCCGTGACCAGGAGAGGGACAAGAATAGGGGAGACTCAAACGTTAGCTTCTCAAGGCTGTTCAGAAATGGACACCCCATCTGGGACCAGGCTTCTGTCCCCAGCCTCAGGGACATGAGAGTCTCTGGTATCCTCATCTGTAAAATGGGGCAATAGGACAAAACCTGCCATTTGTTGAGCACTTATTACGTCCCAGGCCAAGGGCTGTCTCTCCATGTGTGGCCTAATTTAACTCTCAGAATACTCTCACCAGGCTGATGTCACTATTATCTGCTTTTTTTTTTTTGAGACGGAGTCTCCCTCTGTTGCTCTCCTGAGTAGCTGAGATTACAGGCGCCCACAAACACACCCAAGTAATTTTTCTATTTTTAGTGAAGACGGGGTTTCACCATGTTGATTAGGCCGGTTTTGAACTCCTGACCTCAGTAATCCAACCGCCTCAGCCTTCCAAAGTGCTAGGATTACAGGTGTGAGCCACCGTGCCCAGCCTTTTATCTCCATTTTATAGATGAGAAAACAGTGGCACAGAAAGGTTCAGTCACTTGCTCAAGGTCATACAACAAATGAATGCAGATGCTGAGATTCAAACCCAGAACCTGAATTCTGAGCTTCAACACTGCACCACTAACCCACACAAGGGACCTTCCTATCTACAGAACACTCTTCTCCCTCGGGAGTGGTTGAGGGGAGTCATGAGGTGGCCACACACACAGCAAATAGCCGACATTACCATGAAGAATGGCCCTCCAAAGAAGTCCACATCCGAATCCCCAGAATCTGTGCATGTGTTGCTTTATATGGCACATGGGCTTTTGCAGGTGTGATGAAACTAAGGATCTTGAGATAGGAAGAGTGTTCTAGATTATTCAGGTGGGTCCAGTGTCATCACAGGATCCTTGGAGGAGGGAGGCAGGAGAGTTAGAGAAGATATGACGATGGAGAGATATTGGAAGATGCTACACTGATTTGAGATGAGGGAGGGGCCACAAGCCAAGGAATGCAGGTGGCCTCCAGAAGCCAGAAAAGCAAAGAAAGAGATCCTCCTCTGGAGGGAACTACTGCTGAAACCTTGACTTTAATCCAGTGAGACTAACTTTGGACTTCTCCAGAACTATAAGAGAATCAATGTCTGTGGCTTTTTTTTTTTTTTTTTTTTTTGAGATGGAGTCTTGCTCCGTCACCCAGGCTGGAGTGCAGTGGCGCAATCTCGGCTCACTGCAACCTCCTGAATTCAAGCAATTCTCCTGTCTCAGCTTTCCGAGTAGCAGGGATTACAGGTGCCCACCACCATGCCCAGCTAATTTTTGTATTTTTAATAGAGATGGGTTTCACCTTGTTGGTCAGGCTGGTCTCGAACTCCTGACCTCAGGTGATCCACCCACCTCAGCCTCCCAAGGTGCTGGGATTATAGGCATGAGCCACCGTGCCTGGCTAATGTCTGTGGCTTTAAGCCCCTATATGTGTGGCAATTTGTTAACAGCAGCGATAAGAAACAGTTACACTACATTGCAGCAAGCCTGGCTTCCTTGGACAGTGCCGGCTCCACCATCGCCACTGCAGCTGCTGTGGGAAGCATCTTACATTTCCTTTGTTTGTTTAGACAGGGTCTTGCTTTGTTGCCCAGAGTGGAGCGCAGTGGTGCAATCATCACTCACTGCAGCCTCGACTTCCAGGGCTCAAGCAATCTTCCCACCTCAGCCTCCCAAAAAGCTTGGACTACAGGCGCACACCAGTATGCCTGGCTAATTTTTTCATTTTTTTGTCTCGCTATGTTGCTCAAGCTGGTCTCAAACTCCTGGCCTCAAGCAGTCCTCCCACCTGTGCCTCCCAAAGGCCTGGGATTACAGGTGTGAGCCACCACACCTAGCCTACAGTTTTTAAAGCCTCTTTAAAGTTTCAGTTTGGTCCTCTCTGAACCTCAGTATCTTTCTTCATTAAAAACAAAAATAGGGCCAGTATACATGACCCTACAGGCACAGAGTGAGAGGGCCTTATATTACTTGAAGGTTCCCACAAACCCTTGGGGCAGATGAGGCCTAGTTATTGTTCCCATTGCTCAGATGAACAAACTAATGCTGAGAGTAGAAACAGCCTGCCTACAGCCACTCAGGGAGTAACAGAGCCAGGACTTGAACCAGGGCTTCTGACTTGAGTTCTAGCACAGAGGTTCATGTGTCAGAGCCCAGCTCGCATGCCACCTCCTCCGAGAAGCCTGCCTGGAAAACCCCAGGCCATTCATGTATTCATGAAGCAGCTGCTGGGACTGCGCTGTTCCCAGTGTTGTGTGGGGCCCCCTCAGAGCCCACAGCCTCGTAGACAAGACACACACACACAAACCACGGGTCCCAGAACAGCCTGATAAATGCTGAAACAAGGAGACCAAAGCCCAAGAGGTTGCTAAGGCTCAAAAAAGGGGAAACTCACTGAGCCTGGAGTCAGGGAAGGCTTCTCAGAGGAGATGGTGATTGAGATGGGGATAAGTTAGACCCAACCAGAAGTGTGGACAGGCATCCCGGGTGGAGGAGTGGCTTCCTCAGGGCAGGGAATGGGTTGGTCATCCCAGGCCCCCAAGTCCGTCTGGGCCTCTGTGTTATTATGTATGAAATGTGAACAGGCCGTGCGCAATGGCTCGCACCTGTAATCCGAACGCTTTAGGAGACCAAGGCAGGAGGGACACTTGAGCCCAGGAGTTTTAAGACCAGCCTGGGCAATGTAGCGAGATCCCATGTCTACAAAAAATAAAATTAGCGGGCTGGGCGTGGTGGCTCATGCCTGTAATCACAGCACTTTAGGAGGCCGAGGCAGGCAAATCACCTGTGGTCAGGAGTTTGAGACCAGCCTGGCCAACATGGCAAAACCCAGTCTCTACTAAAAATACAAAAATTAGCTGGGCGTGGTGGCAGGCGCCTCTAATCACAGCTACTCAGGAGGCTGAGGCAGGAGACTTGCTTGAACCCAGGAGGCAGAGTTTGCAGTGAGCTGAGATTGTGCCATTGCACTCCAGCCTAGGCAACAAGAGCGAAACTCTCTAAAAAAAAATAGTGATAATTAAATAAAGAAATAAAATTAGCTGGGTGTGGTGGCGTGCACCTGTGGTCCTGGCTACTTGGGAGGCTGAGGTGGGACATCAAGGCTACAGTGAGCCATGATTGCACCACTGCACTCCTGCCTGGGCAACAGAGCAAGTCTGTGTCTCAAAAAAAAAAAAAAAAAAAAAGAATCATGGCCTAGCTACCCAGAGTTTTGATAACTGTTAGGCCCAGGTGAGGGCTGAGCAAGAAGAGACGTCCTGGGCCTCCTCCCAGAGGAAGAGGTGAAGGTCGGGAGATAGGGCAGACCCGGGAAGTACTGGGAGGCAAGGTCCTGGCTCAAGCCCCCACCACACACTGCCTTGCGGTGGGACTACAGGAAGGTCCTCTCAGAGCCTCGGTGACCCCATCTGAGCAATGGAGCATGAGACAAAACTGTCTCCAAAGACCCTCCCCAGCCCTGACGGGGAAATGACATGACACAAAATTACAAAAGGGTCTTTATTTGTAAAAAGCCAAAGGGGCCCCTGGGGCAACAGGACAGGCAGGCCGGCTTCTCAGGGGTCGGGGGCATTTGGGCAGATGCGCTTGAGTGGGGGGGCGCCCTCCGAGTCCTCTGTGTCACCCTGGGCTGCCTCAGGGACAGGTGGCACTGGCTCAAAGACGGGGTAAGCTTCGGGGGCCTGGAGAGGAAGGGTGGACAGGCGTGAGCTCCACCGAACCCAGGCGTCCAGCCTCCGAGCCTCTACCTTCTCCAAAGCCTCTACTCCCCTCCCCTCCTGGGCCCAGGAGGCAAGCCCAGGGCCAGATGCTCAGGACGCAGAGGAAGCAGGCACCAAAAACAACAACGACAGTGACACTGTGTGGAGGAACGAACCTGATACTTGATATTTCTGAAAATGCATCGAGGTAGCTTCGTGAGAAACGTCAGAGGTTTACGAGGGATTTTCTTACGCTAATTTTACAGTTAAGATATTTTTTGATATTTTTTGAAAATGCATGGAGGAACACCATGATTTTGTCAGGCTTTATTTATTTATTTTTGAGAAGGAGTCTCGCTCTGTCACCCAGACTGGAGTGCAGTGGCGCGATCTCGGCTCACTGCAGCCTCCACCTCCCAGGTTCAAGCAATTCTCCTGCCTCAGCCTCCCGAGTAGCTGGGACTACAGGCACGTGCCACCACGCCCGGCTAATTTTTTGTGTTTTTAGTAGAGACGGGGTTTCACCGTGTTAGCCAGGATGGTCTCGATCTCCTGACCTCATGATCCACCCGCCTCGGCCTCCCAAAGTGCTGGGATTACAGGCATGAGCCACCACGCCCGGCTTTGTCAGGCTTTTAATGGTCTCAAATCAGCCCTGATCCAGCCCTTAGCACTTTGTCTCTGAAACACCCTTTCTTTTTCAGTCCCAAGAACCCAGCCCCTAAGCCTTCAGCTCGGTCCCAGGTCTGCCTCTCCTCCAGGGCCTCAGGATGCAGGCTTCAAGCCTTCGGCTGCCCCAGATCCCCCATTCCCTCCAAGACCCAGGAGTGTAGCCTTCTGGCCTCTCTCACCTCAGCTTCCAGCAGTTCTGGAACAGGTTCCTCCTTGGTCAGCATTGGGGGTTCGTCGGTGCTGCCAGCAGTTATGCCCCCGGGATCTGGAACGTCAAGGTAACAAACATCCCCTAAACAGCCACTCTGTGCCAGCAGCACAGACAGTGGGGGAAACAGACGGTCACAGGCCCCAGTCACAGAAGGCAGAGGGCCACGGGAGCAGAGAGGACAGAGCAGGAACCTGGCTGTGCCTTAGGAAGCAGAGGAGGGAACACTGACGTGGGAGCTCAAGGGTGAGTGGGTCTTGATGCGGTGGACAGACAGGAAAGTACGACATGTGAGGCAGAGGGAATGTGTGCTAGGTTGCCACAGAATCCGGGCTTGGACTGCCTCGGTTCAAATCCTGACCTTGGGCCAGCTACTTAATTTCCACGGGCCTCAGTTTCCCCATCTGTAAAATGGGGATAATGATAGTAATTACCTCATGCGGCTGTTGTGAGGGTCAGATGAGCAGATGCAGGTAAAGCACAGTGGTTGGCACACAGTAAGTGCTCAATAAATGCTTGCTACCGTTTTTATAATAGCAAAGGTATACAAGTGCTTGGCACTATCTAGACCCAGACCCAGCCCACAGTCCCACATCAGGATGTTCTTTTTGTTTGTTTGTTTGTTTGTTTGTTTTTGTTTTTGAGATGGAGTCTCACTGTGTCACCCAGGCTGGAGTGCAGTAGTGCGATCTCGGCTCACTGCAGCCTCCGCCTCCCAGGTTCAAGCAATTCTCCTGCCTCAGCCTCCCTAATAGATGGGATTACAGGTGTGTGCCACCATGTCCGGCTAATTTTTTGTATTTTTAGTAGAGACAGGGTTTCACATTCTGGGAGGCTGAGGGAGGAGGATCACTTGAGCCCAGGAGTTTGAGACCAGCCTGGGCAACATAGTAAGACCCTATCTCTATAAAAAATAACAACACTAATTAGCTGAGCGTGGTGATGCATGCCTGTAGTCCCAGCTACTCAGGAGGCTGACTGAGCCCAGGAATCCAAGGCTGCAGTGAGCCATGATCACGCCACTGCATTCCAGCCTGAGCGACAGAGTGAGACCTTGTCTCCAAAACAAAAAAGCAAAGCTTAAAAAATATTAAGGAAAAAGTTGTTCTGGCAGCTGTGTTGGGGTGACTAGAAGAGACCAGCTGGAACCAAAAACAGGTGAGAGATGGGAAGGCCAGGGACAAGGCAGGGCCTGGGAGGAAGAGGTGCCAACCAGACGGGTTTGACTGCATGGAAGAAAGCAGAGCTGGCTGGGCACAGTGGCTCAAGCCTGTAATGCCAGCATTTTGGGAGGCCAAGGCAGGTAGATCACGAGGTCAGGAGTTCAAGACCAGCCTGTCCAACATGGTGAAACCCCATCTCTACTAAAAATACAAAAATTAGCCAGGTGTGGTGATGTGTACCTGTAATCCCAGCTACTCGGGAGGCTGAGGCAGGAGAATTGCTTGAACTTGGGAGGCGGAGGTTGCAGTGAGTGAGATCGTGCCACTACACTCCAGCCTGGGCGACACAGTAAGACTCTGTCTTAAAGGGGGAAAAGAAAAAATGCAGAGCTGAGGAGGACCCAGGCCCAAGATGCTGGCTCACTGGCTGAGTTACTTCTCTGGGTCTCAGTTTCCTCATCTATAAATAGGGATCATAACAAGATCATCACCCTTATAAGGTTGTAGTGAAAATTAAATGCGAAAAAAACACATAAAGTGTTGGCAGGGCACGGTGGCTCACACCTGTAATCCTAGCACTTTGGGAGGCGGAGGCGGGCGGATTACCTGAGGTCAGGAGTTCGAGACTAGCCAGGCCAACATGGTGAAACTCCATCTTTACTAAAAATACAAAAATTAGGCCAGGCACGGTGGCTCACGCCTGTAATCCCAGCACTTTGGAAGGCTGAGGCAGGCAGATCACTTAAAGTCGGGAGTTCAAGACCAGCCTGGCCAACATGGAAAAACCCTGTCTCTACTAAAAATACAAAATTAGTGGGGCATGGTGGCGCATGCCTATAATCTCAGGTACTCGGGAGGCTGAGGCGGGAGAATCACTTGAACCTGGGAGGCAGAGGTTGTGGTGAGCTGAGATTGTGCCATTGCACTCCAGCCTGGGCAACAAGAATGAAACTCCGTCTCAAAAACAAACACACACAAACAAAAAAACAAAAATTAGCTGAGTGTGGGGGCATGCCTGTAATCCCAGCTACTTGGGAGGCTGAGGCAGAAGAATCGCTTGAACCTGGGAGGCAGAGGTTGCAGTGAGCTGATATCACACCACTGCAGTCTAGCCTGGGCAACAGAGCAAGACTCCATCTCAAAAAAAGAAAAAAAAGGCTGGGCATGGTGGCTCATGCCTGTAGTCCCAGCACTTTGGGAGGCCGAGGTGGGCGGACCACCTGAAGTCAGGAGTTCGAGGCTGGCAAAACATGGCGAAACCCCATCTCTATTAAAAATATAAAACTAGCCGAGCATGGTGGTTCATGCCTATATTCCCAGCTACCCAGGAGGCTGAGGCAGGAGAACTGCCTGAACCTGGGAGGTGAAGGTTGCAGTGAGCCAAAATTGTGCCATTGCACTCTAGCCTGGGCAAGAGTGAAACTCAAAGGAAAAAAAGAAAAGAAAAGAAAAAAACCCAACCATGTAAAGTGTTTACCAGGGCGCCTGGCACACAGTAAGAGCTCAATAAATACTGTTGTTATTCCTGTTATTATTAATCACCCCTATGACTATCACTATTATTTATTCACTCAACAGATATTTACTGAGCACCTACTCTGTGTCCCATATTATTCTGAGAATACAGTAGTGAACAAGATCACATAGGGCCAAGCACAGTGACTTACGCCTATAATCCCAGCACCGTGGGAGGCTGAGACAGAAGGATCATTTCAGGCCAGGAGTTCGAAACCAACCTTGGCAACATAGCGAGACCCTAACTCTACAAAAAATTTAAAAGTTAGCTGGGTGTGGTGGCACACACCTGTAGTCCCCAGCTACTTGGGAGGCTGGGGCCAGAGGATCCCTTGAGCCCAGGAGTTTGAGGCTGCAGTGAGCTATGATTGCACCAGTGCACTCCAGCCTGGGTGACAGAGAACTTCTCTCTAAAAAAATAAAGGGGGGGGCGGGTATGGGTGTGATGGCTCACACCTGTAATCCCAGCACTTTGGGAGGCTGAAGATGGAGGATCGCTTGAGTGAGTGAGTTTGAGACCAGCCTGGGCAACATGGTGAAACCTTGCCTCTACAAAAAATACAAATGGCATATGCCTGTGGTCCAAGCTACTTGGGAGGCTGAGGCGGGAGGATCGCTTGAGCCCAGGAAGTTCAAGGCTGCAGTGAGCTATGATCACACCACTGCACCACTCCAGCCTAGGTGACACAGTGAGACCCTGTCTCAAAAAAAAAAAAAAAAAAAAAAAAAGGATTAATATGGGCCCAACATTCAGGAAACTGACATGAGAGTGAGGAGAAAGATAGTAAAAAATTAATTTACATGAAAGTCTCAGACAGTGATATGTCATCTATAGATCCTAAGAGACCAGAGGAATGAGACAGCAACTACAGAGACATTCTGCAGGAGTCGGAAGGCACCTTGAGGAAGGTGCACAAGATGGGGAGCAGGTATAGGGATAAGCTGGTAGGTTAGACTCTGGAGAAGACAGGACTTAGAGGAGAGGGCTCCTGGGAGGTACCTGGTCCTACCTCTCTCTTGGCCCAGCCGTGGGGGCTGAGCCTCCTCAGGGACCCCTTCTGGGGGTCCGGCAGGTGACACAGGGCGGCTGGGCTGGGGGGTGCCCCCAGGACTGGGCTCTGTGCCCTTTTGCAGGGAACCTTCCGAATGGAAACTCTGGTTGCTGTTCTCATCTGTGGGAGCAAGAGCCGAGATGGTTGGCCTGAGATCCCTAATACACTCCTTCAGTCCCCACAGCCCTCCGCATTTCAGGATCCCTACCTACCATTGAGATCCAGCAGGATGAGAGGGCCACCCCCTCGGGGACTGGCGCCCCTGCCCCGACGTTCCCGGCCACGGGATCTCTCTGCCCCGCCACCTGCCCGCCTTCGCTCCTGGGGGTTAGAGGATTAGGGTCAGAGCTCTTGGAAAGCCCCACCATACACCTAAGGAAACTGAGGCACTGAGAAGCAAAAGGGCTCGAACTCAGGGTGTGGAACAGAAAAGAGGGAAAAAGGGGAGGAGCTGCTAATGATGGTTCCCATCTGTCTGTCCTGCTGCATCTGAGGTCTCTGGGAGCTGGAGGTAGAGGTCAGGGTGGGGAGGAGCTTGCCTGAGGTTGCACAGATGCAGGGCCTTGTGGGAATGGGGGTTGCTCACCTCCTCCTGGGGGTCCACCACTGGCACCCACTTGAAGATACGAAGGGAAGTGTCGCCCACAGTCACCCATCGCTTCTCCCTGTGGGAGGGTGGGGGACTGGGTCAGAGAGGCCTGAGGGGAGACCCACCCCCCCAGGAGCCGGACACATCTGGGGGTACCTGCAGAGGTTGGGGAGGCACAGGAGGGTAGCAACAGTTTTGCTAATGGGGCATAGTTACATGGAGAAAGAGAGCCCTGCAAACCCCAGGGCACAGGCGGTGGGTGCCTCTAGACAGAGGATATGATTTGGGCCCTGGCTCTGCGGACCCCTGGGGCACACACGGGGGGCGTGGCTATGGGCCTGGCCCGGGATCAGAGACCTGCAGATCTCGGGGCGCACTTGCAGAAGGAGTGTCAAAGCTTTAGGGGGCGGGGCACAAACGGGGGCTCCCACTCTGGGAGAGCACGACTGGGGACCACGCTTTGTAGACCCCCAGGAGTAGCCAGGGGAACGGGGACAGATCCAGGGCAAAGCTAGTGGGCGGGGATACAGCGAACACCGGGGCCCAGAGCTGGCGAGGGCAGCTTAGACGCCTTAGGTGGTGGTGGTCCCGCCGTGTCCCGTCCCTGGCCCCCGGGCAGCGCTCACCATCTCCGGACCTTCTCGATGGTCGCCATCACCTTCTTGATGTCATCCTTGGCCCGGCTCCGGGTCTCGGCCCGTACGGTCCGGCCGGCCATGCTGGCGGGGCTGGGGCCGGAGCCGAGCCCGCGGCGGGGCCGCCTCCCGTCCGGCGGGCTCAGGCTCGGCGCCAGGCCCGGGCGCCGCGCTCTCGGCCTGCCGTCCCCCCGGGAGTTGGCCGCGCCCTCTCTCGTCCCCAACGCCTCCGCGAGTCCCCGCCCCGTTTCCTGCCGCCGTGCCCCGCCCCGGCCCGTCCCCGGAGCGGCCCGGTGGCGCGGGCGGCCAGAGCCCAGGCCTGGAAGCCCGGCCGGCCCCGCCCCGACCCGGGCCCGCCCCCTCGGAGCGCCTGGACGCGCAGCGCCCCCTGCCCGCCGTCGAGAGCGGGAGTTGGGTACTGCTCGGCTGCCGGACGCGCGAGGCAGGGCCGAGGCGGTGCGTTCAGACCACGTGGGCGCGGGGTGCTCGAGAGGGTCTGTGTCCTGGGGTGCGTGCGCCGCGGTGGGTGTCCGCGAAACGCTGTGTGTGGAGTGCGTGCGTGTGTCCGCCCTCGCCAGGCTCTCGGTCTACACCGCCCAACACTCATTCATCCATTCATTCAACAGTCCTGTTAACTGAGCGCCAATTACGCGCCAGGCGCTGCGAATACGAGTAGGTCTCTACCCACCAGAATGGCTAAAGTGAAAAAGACCGCACCATGTGGAGGCGAGAAAGTAGAGCGACTGAACCTCTCTTGTATTTCTGGGGGAGTGTAAATTGGTAGAGACGTTTTGAGAACTGGCAGTTTTCTAGTGAAGCCGAACATATGCCACCTCTGTGATCCAGCAATTCCACTCCTAGGCTGTCAACACCCAGCAGAAATGTGTAGGTGTGAGCACCAAGAGGGTGCTTGGGAACGTTCAGAGCCCTTTCATAACAGCCCCAAACTGGAAATAACCCATCAACAGAATGGAAAATGAATGATGCCCTACTCATTACCATGCACATAGACACAGCAACGGGAGTGACATGCCCGGCTACACCCAGCAACATAGACAAGTCGCATGACGAAATCTTGAGTGACAGAAGCCAAATACAACAGTACATACTAGATGGTTCCAGGTGTATTACGTTCAGAACCAGACAAAACTAATTTAAAGTGCACCAAAGTCAAGATAGTGGTCGCCCTTAGGATTGGGAGGGGATGAGGGGAGAGCTTCTGGGAGCTGATCCAGTTCTGTTGTGTGATCCGGTGCTGGTTCCCTGGGCATATGTACTCTGTGAAAATCCATCACATGACTTAAATAAAATGTGCATTACTTAAAGAAAGTGAGTGTGTCTTGGTTGACTTTATTTGAGGCTGGCTTGTCAGCAGATAAGACCATGTCAAAATTTGTGCTGCTGTGTGTGTGTGTGTGTTTCAAGATGTGCCTGTTGTGTCTGTGAGTTTGGGCGTGACCATGTCCCGAGGTTAAGGGTATAAGGGGTTAGGAGCATGATTAGGACAGCATTTTTTGAGCCAAGCTGCTTAGGTAAAATCCCAGCTGCGCCACACCCAACTGTATTACCCTGAACAAGTCACTTCTCTCTATTCCGCATCTATAACATAGGAATTAGTTAATGTGTGTATAGCTCTTAGAACAGTTCCCAGCACATGGTAAATGCCCAATAACTATTTACGGTCAATGCACATGTGATTGTGGGCCCTACTAATGGTCTGGCTCAATTCCATCTACTGTGCCCCTCTCGAGAGCGGGAGTTGGGTACTGCTCGGCTGCCGGACGCGCGAGGCAGGGCCGAGGCGGTGCGTTCAGACCACGTGGGCGCGGGGTTAAACTCTTTCTTCCTTTATTCCAGCATTGTCTGCTCACGGCAACACACCCACTCACACGCACACGCACACACACACGCACGCGCACATGCATGCACACGCGCACACCTGCACCCTCACACCACATCCACTCGCACACACGCACGCTCATACGCACACACATCCGCACGCATGCACGCACGCAGACACACGCACGCGCACGCACACACACGGGCCTCCTCCCAGTCTTCACTCACAAACCGCATTAGCTGCTATTGTCTATGGGCTTCCCCGACAGACCGCGAGCCCCTCGGGGGGGCCAGAAACCAAGTATGATCATCCCTATGTGCCTTCCTTTCAGTCTACACCAGGTTAATGGGGTTGATGCGTGGGTGTGACTTCCTGTCCAGGTCTCTGAAGCTTGTTCTTCTGGGGGGCGTGTGTGTGTGATTCTGTTACTAGGCCTGCTAAGGAGAGGAGAGCAGTGTATCTGTCTCCCTTCTGGTGGTTGTGACAATGAGATTGGAAGCCATCTAAGATATGCCAGGAGATGTATGTCTGGACAAGCGTGCCCCGAGCCTGACGGCCCCTATCGTGGCCTCTCTCGCAGGCCGCGCCCCAGACTAGAGAGAGGGCCTGCGCATTCCTGTCCTGCCAGTCCGGCTGTTCCCTCTCCTGTCTCCTCACCTTTCCCACCAAAGCAGCCCCTGCCTCAAGTCCAAGCCTGAGCCCACGGCAGGACACTGGGCTGCCTTCCAGGCGCTGACACCCCCGCCCTGAGGTCCTGTCCACCCGGCCAACTTGCCTCCCAGCTCGGGCCCCTTCCCCTACTAGGCCCCACGGGCGAGGAACTGAGCTCAGGGCCAAGGAATCCTGTCTGAAAAGGGGGGGTAGGGTGAAATGTTTGGGGTCTGGGCTCTGATTGGCTGCGCCCGGGCCACGCCCCCAGCCCTTTCCCCTTTCTCCCCCTTCCAAAGGGGGGCGTGGAGGGAGCCGGGATCAGCCAGGGGCCAGCATGAGCCGGAGGGAGGGAAATCTGGGTAAGGGGCTGAGGGACCGGACGCCGGGTCGCTGAGGGCCGCAGGAGTCAGAGGGGTTGGGAGCTGGGGGTCTGGGTCTCCGCCACCCCCGGGGCCGGGAGGGGAGAGGCCTTGACGGGGAAGAGCAGGGCTCCGGTGTCAGGTAACGAGCGAGCGGGTGAGTTGTGAGAAACGACAGGCGCTAGGGTTTAGAGGAGGCCTGGGGCTGAGGTTTCAGGGACTTGGGCTCAGGACTTAGATCAACGGTTCGAGTACACTCATGGGGAGGACTGGGGTCGGGGTTGGGGCAGGACCCCTGCGTCCACTGAGTCTCGGGAAAGAATCAGAGCTGGGGACTGGAGGAAGGGGTAGAGTAAGGAAAGGCAGTCTTGGAGTCACAGGAAGTAGTAAGTGACAACAGGAGACGAAAGTCTGGGCTGCTGAGGATCGCGACTGGTGCTGGGAAACTGGCGCGGGGTGGGGGCGGGGCGGGGCACCGGGTCACTACATTCCCCAGCGCGCATCTGGAGCGCGCTGTGCGTTTCGGGAAATGGAGTCCCTCCCGGGGCGCCAGACACTGGCCCTTGCGGACCTTGATTCGCTGACTAGCCAGACCAGCGCCTCGCACGGAAGGGGCATCAGGGAGAGAAATGGAAATGGACGTCAGTCTCACTATCTGTAAAACAGGCCTTCAAGGCACCTTCCGATGTGAAGTTCTGTGCTTCGATAATGTCGAAGTCCACTAGCAGTCACTGAGTTGGAAATATGTAAGCCCTGTCCTCAAAGGGCTCTCAGGCTAAGGCAGATATACACAGAAAAGCCATTAAAAGAGCTACCCTGGAACTCATGCAAATGGCCTTAAGTCAAAGGAAGGAGTTCATTTACAAAGAAGGAGTGATTCTGGAGGCTGCACTGTGGAGGCAGTACAGTCATGCACTGCATAACAACATTTGGTCAACAGGTGGACCGTACAGACAATGGAGGTCCCACAAGATTATATGCACTTTTAGCCTGGGCAACATGGTGAAACCCTGTCTCTACAAAAAATACAAAAATTAACTGGGCGTGGTGGCACATGCCTATAGTCCCAGCTACACAGGAGACTGAAGCGGGAGGATCACTTGAGCTCAGGAGGTGGAGGCTGCAGTGAGCCAAGATTGCACCACTGCACCCCATCCTGGGTGAAAGAGCGAGACTCTGTCTCTCTCTCTCTCTCTCTCCCTGTGTGTGTATATATATTGATATATGTGTATATATATAATTTTCTGTATATATAATATATATAATTATATATATTTATATATATGTGTGTGTGTATATATGTATTTGTTCGTTTGTGTTGAGATGAAGTCTAGCTCTGTTGCCCAGGCTGGAGTGCAGTGGCGCACCCTCAGCTCACTACAACCTCCACCTCCCGGGTTCAAGCGCTTCTCCTGTCTCAGCCTCCTGAGTACCTGGAATTACAGGTGCATGCCACCATGTCCAGCTAATTTTTTTTTTTTTTTTGAGATGGAGTCTTGCTCTGTCGCCAGGCTGGAGTGCAGTGGCCTCGGCTCACTGCAACCTCTGCCTCCTGGGTTCAAGCGAGTCTCCTGCCTCAGCCTCCCAAGTAGCTGGGACTACAGGCACGTGCCACCAAGTCCAGCTAATTTTTTTTTTGTATTTTTAGTAGAGATGGGGTTTCACCATGTTGTCCAGGATGGTCTTGATCTCTTGACCTCGTGATCCGCCTGCCTCAGCCTCCCAAAGTGCTGGGATTACAGGCGTGAACCACTGCACCCAGCCATTTTTTTTCTTTTTTCTTTTTTTTTTTGAGACAAAGTCTCGGTCTGTCACCCAGGCTGGAGGGCAGTGACCCGATCTCAGCTCACTGCAACCTCCGCCTCCTAGGTTCAAGCGATTCTCATGCCTCAGCCTCCCCGGTAGCTGGGATTACAGGCACCCGCCACCATGCCTGACTAATTTTTGTAGTTTTAGTAGAGACAAGGTTTCATTACACGGTCTCAAACTCCTGACTTCGCATGATCTGCCCACTTCATCCTCCCAAAGTGCTGGGATTACAGGCATGAGCCACTGAGCCCAATGCCTGGCTAATTTTTGTATTTTTTTTTTTTTTTTTTTTTTGAGACGGAGTCTCGCTCTGTCCCTGGGCTGGAGTGCAGTGGCCGGATCTCAGCTCACTGCAAGCTCCGCCTCCCGGGTTCACGCCATTCTCCTGCCTCAGCCTCCCGAGTAGCTGGGACTACAGGCGCCCGCCACGTCGTCCGGCTAGCTTTTTGTATTTTTTAGTAGAGACGGGGTTTCACCCTGTTAGCCAGGATGGTCTCGATCTCCTGACCTAGTGATCCGCCCGTCTCGGCCTCCCAAAGTGCTGGGATTACAGGCTTGAGCCACCGCGCCTGGCCTAATTTTTGTATTTTTAGTAGAAACAGGGTTTCACCATGTTGGCCAGGCTGGTCTCGAACTCCTGACCTCAAGTGATCTGCCCACCTCGGCCTCCCAAAGTGCTGGGATTACAGGCGTGAGCCACCCCGCCCAACTGATATATATTATATATAATAAAATACATACATATATATTTATTTTAACTGTAGCTTTTCTATGTTTTTATTTATTTATTTAGAGATAGGGTCTTACTCTGTTGCCCAGGCTGGAGTGCAGTGGCATACTCACAGTTCAATGCAGCCTCAACCTCCCGGGGTTCAAGTGATCCTGTCATCTCAGCCTCTCAAGTAGCTGGGACTACCTGCATGTGCCACTATGCCTAGCTTATTTTTGTATTTTTTGTAAAGATGGAGTTTCACTATATTGCCCAGGCTGGTCCCAAACTCCTGGGCTCAAACAATCTGCCTGCCTTGGCCTGCCAAAGTGCTGAGATTACAGACATCAGCAATCTCATCCGGCCCTTTTCTATGTTAAAATACAAAAATACCACTGTGTTCCAGTTGCCTGCTGCACCATAACATGCTGTCCAGGTCTGCAGCCTAGGAGCAATCGACTAACACCACATAGCCTGGGCGTGTAGCAGGCTGTACCACCTAGTTTTGTGTAAATACACTCTATGATGTTTGCACCACGATGAAATCGCCTAAGGATGCATTTCTCAGAATGTATCCCCATTGTTAAGCAAGGCATGACTGTCTTTGAATTTGGCTTTAATAGGATTTCAACAGTGATTTGGGGACAGGCAATACATTTCAGGTAGACCACCTGCTTGACAAAGATCTGGTGCCTCATTTTGCCTCAGTTGGAATAGGCCAGATCCTGATGGGGTCAGGAATGAAGAGCCAGCCTGGGAGAGGTGATCAATGAGCAGGAGTTTGGGACATCCTCATTCCTTCCCCCTTTCCCACCAGAAGACCCCCAGGCTGATTCCTCAGTCTCACTTCTTCCCCACTTGGAGGCCAAGATCCGTCAGACACACAGCCTTGCGCACCTCCTCACCAAATACGCTGAGCAGCTGCTCCAGGAATATGTGAGTGGCAATGGGGGTTGGGGTGCCGGGGGCCGGGGGAATGGGAGCAGACATCACAGAGGTCCTCGATCACCCATTCTCTCAACCTCATTTTCCAGCTGTGGAAATCAGGGCTCCTGAGAGGGACAGCAACTTGCCCCTGGCCACACAGCAAATTGGAAGAGGACCCTGTCTGTGACCCAGATGCCACTCTGTCCTCTCCAGCTTGGAGACACCCTCCTCAGTGCTTTGTTTTTGAGACGAGGCCTCACTCTGTCGCCCAGGCTGGAGTGCAGTGGTGCCATTATGGCTCACTGCAGCCTCAACCTCCTGGGCTCAAGCAATCCCCACCATGCCTGGGTAATTTTTTCATTATTTTGTAGAGGCAGGGTCTTGCTATATTGCTCAGGCTGGTCTTGAACTCCTGGGCTCAAGTGACTTTGGTGCTTTAAGTCAGAGGTAGCCAGGTAGCCTGGGGCAGTGAGGAGAACTCTGATCTGTATCTCAGAAAACCGAGGTTCTAGGCTCTGTGTGACCTTGACACCTCCCCTCCATGGGCCTTGGACTCTCCCCAACAGTAAAAGGAGGCAGCTAAACAAGATTAACTGTGAACTCTCCCATCTGGGATATTCAGGGAAGCCAAGAAGAGGTTCCAATCTGGAGCAACAATTATCCCAAGAGGGCACTTTTACAGAAGACAGGGATCTGCTGACATCTTTAGTTGGACAGAGGACCCTGCCCAAGGAAGGAAGATAATTCCCTAAATTACCCTCATGTAGTGAAGGGAGGGTATAGCTTTGAATCAGACTGTAGGTCTGCCAACTTGTTAACTGTGAGCTTGGGCAGTAACAATAACATTAAAAATAATAATGTAACAACTATGACAGCGGATAGTGGGAGGATAGTGGCATAATAGAACTAGCTTTGGGCTGGGTACATTGGCTCATGCCTGTAATCCCAGTGCTTTAGGAGGCTGAGACAGGAGGATTGTTTGAGCTCAGGAGTTTGAGACCAGCCTGGGTAACACAGTGAGCCCTCATCTCTTAAAAAAAAAAAAAAAAAGAAAGAAAGAAAAGAAAAAGAAAAAGAAAAAAATAGCCAGGCATGGTGGTGCATGCCTGTGGTTCCATCTACTCAGGAGGCTGAGTGGGGAGGATTGCTTGAGCCCTGGAGGCTGTGTGATCAAACCATCGCTCTCCACCCTTGACGACAGTGTGAGACCCCATCTATTTAAAACAAACAAAACTAACTTTGTACTGCTATGAACTTTGGTTCAAATTCCAGCTCTGCCACTTCCTAGGGTAAGTCACTATAGTCACTGTATGTCCAGCCCGACTTTTCTTTTCTTTTTTTGAAGCGGAGTTTCGCTCTTGTGGCCCAGGTTGGAGTGCAATGGTGAGATCTCAGTTCACTGCAACCTCCTCCCCCCAGGTTCAAGGGATTCTTCTGCCTTAGCCTCCCGAGTAGCTGGGATTATAGTCACCCACCACCACATCTGGCTAATTTTTGTATTTTTAGAGATGGGGTTTCACCATGTTGGCCAGGTGGGTCTTGAACTCCTGACTTCAGGTGATCTGCCCACGTCGGCCTCCCAAAGTGCCTGGATCACAGGTGTGAGTCACCATGCCCAACCCCACCTTTATCTTTCATTTGTTCATTCATATGATGTTGATTCATTGAACCCCTGCTCAATGCAGGTACAGAGGTTGAGGAGGATAGGGAAGGGAATGAAGCCCCCTTGGCCTCTGGACTATCTTATGTGATTTCCATGAAGACAGGACAGGAAGCTCCCCCATTCATTGTACAGATGAGAAGACTGAGGCTCAGAGAAGGGAAGTGGTTTTGCCCCAAACTGCACAGCTAGTAAGTGGTGAAGATAGGATTGGACCTCTGGTCTGTAAGGTAACTTTAACAAAAGAGCTGACATTTTTACTGAACTCTTTCTGGGGCCAGGCCCTGTCTTGAACACTTGACATGGTCATAACTGCCTTATCACGTTGCTGCTGTTATTAGGTCCTGTTTATTTATTTATTGAGACAGGGTCTGACTCTCACCCAGGCTGGAGGGCAGTGGTGCCATCATAGCTCACTGAAGCCTTGACCTCCTGGGCTCAAGCAATCCTCCCACCTCAGCCTCAGCCTCCGGAATAGCTGGGACTACAGACATGCGCCACCACACCCGCTATTTCTTTTTTATTTTATTTATTTTTTTTTAGAGCTGGGGTCTTGCTATGTTGCCTAGGCTGGTCTCGAACCCCTGGGCTCAAGTGATTCTCCCACCTTGGCCTCCCAAAGTGCTGACCTAAACTGGCCCAGCGTGGGTCCAGTTTAGGGGGGAAGAAACAGGCATTGGTGTCAAGCGCATGCCACTTTGTTTTGCCCTAAACAGAGCAGCTCTGTTAGGAAGGATTATCATCTGCAAGATGAGGAAACTGAGGCCCCCAGAGAGCGGGTTGGAGAACCCAGTTAACAGCCCCCAGCCGGTGCTCCGGGGCCCCGCTGACCCGCCGGCCGTGTCTCCGCAGGTGCAGCTCCAGGGAGACCCCTTCGGGCTGCCCAGCTTCTCACCGCCGCGGCTGCCGGTGGCCGGCCTGAGCGCCCCGGCTCCGAGTCACGCCGGGCTGCCGGTGCACGAGCGGCTGCGGCTGGACGCGGCGGCGCTGGCCGCGCTGCCCCCGCTGCTGGACGTAGTTCGCCGCCGCCAGGCCGAGCTGAACCCGCGCGCGCAGCGCCTGCTGCGCCGCCTGGAGGACGCGGCACGCCAGGCCCGGGCCCTGGGCGCCGCCGTAGAGGCCTTGCTGGCCGCGTTGGGCGCCGCCAATCGCGGACCCCGGGCCGAGCCCCCCACCGCCACCGCCTCTGCCGCCTCCGCCGCCGGGGTCTTCCCCGCCAAGGTGCTGGGACTCCGCGTGTGCGGCCTCTACCGCGAGTGGCTGAGCCGCACTGAGGGCGACCTGGGCCAGCTGCTGGCCGGGGGCCCGGCCTGAGCGTGGCGGGGCAGCTCGCGCAGCCTCCCTCCTCTGGGCTCCGTTTCTCTCTCTGCTTCTTTGTCTTTCTCTGCTGCTTTCGGTGTCTGTCTGCTCTTAACTGTCTCCGTTGCCTTGGCCTTCTTTGCTTTTTGTGGGAGAGAAGGGAGGGGAGGGGAGGGGCAGGGTCTCAGTCTGTCGCCCAGGCTGGAGTGCAGTGGCACGATCCCAGCACTGCAACCTCAACCTCCTGGGCTCAAGCCATCCTCTCGCCTCAGCCTCCCCAGCAGCTGGTACTACAGGCACACGCCACCACAGCCGGCTAATTTTTTATTTTATTTTTTGTAGAGACGAAGTTTCGCCATGTTGCCCAGGCTGATCTTGAACCCCTGGGCTCAAGCGATCCTCCCGCTTCAGCCTCCCTAAGTGCTTGGATTGCAGGCGTGAGCCACTCTCCCGGCCTCTCTTTGCTTTGCCTGTCCCCTTCTCTTAACTCTTGGGCCCTCCACGTCTGCATGGTAACTCCGTCTGGGTCTACCGTTTTCTCGCTCTCCCTCTTTCCTTGGGCCTGCCTCAGTTCCCTTTGGCCTCCCCCTTTACCCAGCTCTTGGGAGGTCTCTGTTTTTCTCCATCCCCACTTCCTGCCTCCCCGTGGCCCCCTGTGAGCTCATGTGTACATCTCAGCCTCATCCCAAGGAGGTGACACCTTGTCTCCCTGTCCCTGTCTGGCCGTCTCTCTGTGCTTCCCTGGCCAGGGGCGTGCCTGCTGGTCTTGTTGGGGGAAGGCGATTCCGCATCTCAGCCACCTTCCTCAGGCTCACTCCACCCAGATCCCCAGTCTCCCACACCCCATCCCTTTGGGCCTCAGCCCTGTCCCTTTGATGTCTTCCTTTCCTTCAGCCCCTCTGCCCTGTCCCTGCACACCTCCACTGCCTCCTACCAGATGTGGGGAGACAAAACAAGCAACACCTTAAAAGAGTTTTATTTCTGAAAATAAATTAATTTTTGTAAATAAAATGTTTAAAAATAAAAATGAAACTAAAGTTACCTGTATATATAGTTGTTGAAAATGGGGAGATAGCTTTAGGGAGAAAAGGACCATTGGGGTGCAGGCTGGTCACCCAGACATGCCCAAGAAGCACAGCAGTATAAATAGGAGGCTGACAGCCCCCGTCCAGTGGTGCCCTCTGCCAGCCCAGAACAGGAAGTGGATGTGTCCTAACAGGAAACAGATGTGATGCAGTCCTTAGTTCTTCAAGAATTGGGCTTCCGTGGATCAGGAAGTGAAGCCACTGAGGATGAGAAGTAGAAGAGTAGCCCCAGACAGACAGGCCAACGAGGGGAGCCAATGAGCTTCAGCAGGAAGAAGGAAGCCTGTCTGCTTAGAAAGGCAGGATCTTCATAAAGGGAATGAGGTAGAGACAGGAAGGCAGTCCTGGCTGTCCCAAAATTACAAAAAGGGGAAGGTCTTGGGGAGAGCCTAGGAAGGGGACCAACTGTCCTCTCCCTGTAGAGTGACAGGTGAAGCCTCTTTGGAGAGGTGCATCTTTCCAACCAGGAAGTAGACACCCAGTACCACTAGATGGGTAACCCATGGAATGGTATTCATGGAGATTGACCCAGACCTGGAAGGCAGGCCAGAGGACCTGGGCCAGAAGGCCCTGAAATAAGGAATTGAGGCCTGGCTCCCAGGCAATATTCCCAGACATGGCACCCAAGCCCCATCTGCTAGACAAGGTTTATCTCTTTTTCTAGCCCATAAGCAAGGCAGAAAAGAGGCCATTGTGAAAGAGGAAGTGCTGCAGCCTCTAACAGGAAGTCCTACCCCTCTATGCTGGGTACTTGGCCTTGAGCAGAGCCAAGTCCCTCACAGCTCGGTCTGTCCAGTGGCCATATTCCCGGGTCACGACGTAGCCTCGACATTTCCTCTCGAAGGCCGAGGCCCCAAAGGCGACAAGCCCTAGAGTATCCTCTTCTGGGGGCATTGGCAGCCCCAAAGCTGTCATGATGGCGGCCATGTTGCCCAGCAGGCCTTGGGCCCTCGGTCTTGCAGTCCCGAGCTGAGCCAGCAGGATGGGACTGCCAGGGTTCAGGTCGCTCTGGTCGTCCCTCACAAGCTGGAGGTGCTGGGTCAAGGCCAGGAAGGCCCCCTGGGCAAGGCTCAGCCTTTCCCCATCATCTAGGGTGCGCCAGGTCTTGAAGAAGGCAGTGGCAGGAGGCAGGCTGCTGAGCTGGAGCTCAGGGGCCGAGAAGCCAGGGTCACTAAAGGGGCTACCCTGGTACTGGAGCTGCAGGAGAGACAGAGAGAGACAGGAGTGAGGGGACGGGAGCGGTGCCTGGGACTCTGAATTCACGCCTGCCCACTGAGACTGGCTTCTTCCCAGGAGTCGTCATTTGCTGCGTCTCAGGGAGTTGCTGGGATGTCCTGACACAGGGCAAGGGCCCTAGGAGGCTCAGGTGTGTCATCCTCTGCATGCTAGCTGTGCAACGTGGAGTCACAAGCTTCAGAAATTCCCACCTGGCAGTGTTAATATGAAGATTATAGGAAATAATATAAATAAAGCCCTTAGCAGGCCGGGCATGGTGGCTCACAGCTGTAATCCTGGCACCTTGGGAGACCGAGGTGGGCAGATCACTTCAGGTCAGGAGTTCGAGACCAGCCTGGTTAACATGCCGAAACCCTGTCTTTAATAAAAATACAAAAATTAGCCAGCTGTGGCAATGCATGCCTGCTGTGCCAGCTACTCGGGAGGCTGAGGCACGAGAATCGCTTGAACCCAGGAGGCAGAGGTTGCAGTCAGCTGAGATTGTACCACTGCACTCCAGCCTGGACGACAGAGTGAAACTCTAAAAAAAAAAAAAAGCACTTAGCACAGAGTCTAATATACAATACAGTATCTGATATAAAATAAGGGTATGATAAGCCATCATTAATTAATAATATATTCATATTAATATCAATCGATGAACACTATGATTACATTATTTACTGTAATATTTTCTTTTCTTTTATTATTTATTTATTTATTTTGACACAGAGTTTTACTCTTGTTGCCCAGGCTGGAATGTAATGGCACAATCTTGACTTACTACAACCTCTGCCTCCCAAGTTCAAGCGATTCTCCCGCCTCAGCCCCCCAAGTAGCTGTGATTACAGGCACACGCCACACCACACCTGGCTAATTTTGTATTTTTAGTAGAGACCAGGTTTTACTATGTTGGTCAGGCTGGTGTCGAACTCCTGACCTCAGGTGACACACCTATTTCAGCTTCCCAAAGTGCTAGGATTATAGGCACGAGCCACTATGCCCTGCCTACTGTAATATTTTAAACCAAGTATATTATTGACAATGTAGTTACAGCCTGGTAATCTTTTTTATTTATGGCATTTAGTTATGTTTGTTTATTTTATTTTATTTTATTTTATTTTATTTTATTTTATTTTATTTTATTTTATTTGTTTCCCGAGATGGAGTCTTGCTCTGTCACCCAGGCTGGAGTGCAATGGTGCGATCTCGGCTCACCGCAACCTCCGCCTCCCGGGTTCAAGCAATTCTCCTGCCTCAGCCTCCCGAGTTGCTGGGATTACAGGTGTGCGCCACGACGCCTGGCTAATTTTTATATTTTTAGTAGAGATGGAGTTTCACCATGTTGGCCAGGCTGGTCTCGAACTCCTTACCTCAAGTGGTCCACCCTCCTCAGCCTCCCAAAGTGCTGGGATTGCAGGTGTAAGCCACCGTGCCTGGCCTGTTAATTTTATTACAATCATTAGTAAATATTTGTTAATATTATTACATTTAATTGAGAACCTTCCCCATCAAAGTTTTTATTTCCACAAAGTAAGATCACCAGAATCTTTTTTTTTTTTTTCCCTCTGGGACAGGGTCTCACTCTGTCACCCCGGCTAGAATGCAGTGGTGCATTCTGGCCTCACTGCAACCTCTGCCTCCCGGGTTCAAGAGATTCTTTTGCCTCAGCCTCTTGAGTAGCTGGGACTAGAGGCGTGTGCCATCACACCTGGCTAATTTTTGTATTTTTAGTGGAGAGGGGGTTTTGCCATGTTGGCCAGGCTGGTCTCGAACTACTGACCTCAGGTGATCTTCCCACCTCAGCCTTCCAAAGTGCTGGGATTATAGGTGTGAGCCACAGCCCCTGGCCCTGGGACCTTAGTGCACACTGATAGATGTCCTAACTGGCAGATTGCCTGGTCCCACACCCCCATTTTACAAGTGGAAAAACTGAGGCTTAGGGTACCCAAGGCTGTCCAGGGAATAGTGACAGCTGTGGGACTAGAAACTAGGTCAAAAGGTTCAGTAACTTCACAGGGGCCAGAAATCTGGCCCAGAGAAAGAGCTCCAGATGTCAGGGGCTCCAGGGCCATGCAGATCGTGTAAGTTGTGAAGAAGGCAGGACTACGATGCCAGGTGGGAGTTTTGACCAACAGTATCCCTGTGCCTGCTATGGAGAGGCATTCCACTCATATTCAAGCTTTGAACAGGAGATGTGTGGGCCAAACACAAAAACAGCTGTGGGTCAGACTCAGACAGCAGGCTTCCAGCTTTAACTTCCAGACAGTGTGGGAGGCCATGGAAGGGGGAGGAAATTCCACAGACCTGGTTTCAGATCCTGGCACTGCCAGTTATTAGCTCTGTGACCTCGAGCAAATTATTACCCCCCTCTAAGACTCAGTTTCTTCGTCTGCAAAATGGATTATAATTCCACCTCCTAGAACTGTTTGAAAAGTCAGTAAGAAAATGGAGGTAAAGGACAGGCACAGTGGCTCACGTCTGTAATCCCAGCACATTGGGAGGCTGAGGCAGGTGGATCAATTGAGGCCAGGAGTTCAAGACTAGCCTGGCCAACATGGTGAAACCCTGTCTCTACTGAAAATACAAAAATTAGCCAGGCATGGTGATATGCACCTGTAATCCTAGCTACTCAGGAAGCTGAGGGACAGGAATCACTTGAACCCGGGATGTGGACGTTGCAGTGAGCCAAGATCATACCACTGCACTCCAGCCTGGGTGACAGACATTGGGGATAGAGTTCCAAGCAGGCATGGGCCCAGGTAATCACACAGCATGAATGGTGGGGAATTAAACGTGGCTGTGTGAAGCCCTTCTCTCTCGGTGTGTCCTTTGAACCCTGTCACAGTCCTGGGAGGTCAGCAAAGGCACGTTCAGCATCTCATTTTACAGATGAGGAAGCTGAGACCAAGAGAGGAAGAATGACTTGCCTAAGGTCACCCAGGCACTAGTGACATCAGTGGCAAGAGTGAGTGTGGCTCTAGTGAACACTAGAGTGTTACAGGCATCCCTGTCTCCTTGGGCCACGGAGGAGCCTTCTTCTGGACTTGCTCTGCTCACCCTACCCATGGTAGGGCCAGGGAGGCAGCGTCCCTCTCCCCTCGTCCCCTGCTCATGACCCTTGTCACTCACGTAAGTCTGCAGCAGCATTGACGTGTTCTTCTGCATGTAGAGGGCCAGGCTATAGGCTTGACTGATGGGCTCAGCCGGGGAGATGGGGGCTGCTGAGCTGAGGGGTGGCGACAGCAGGGTCAGCAGGCAGAGGTGGGCTGGCGGAGGAAGTCAGAGGTCAGCACCATGGCCCCGACCCTGCCTGCGATTCATTCATTCATCTCCACAACTCAGGAAAAGGTCCCATCCCTTGTGGGCTACAGCGATCTTGCGTATCCAAGTCAGTGACAAACCCTCCTGCAGGTAGATTATCCCGGCCCAGAACACTCTGAACTCCAGGCTCATTGATTCAATTCAGCTACTTGACATTTTCACTTGAATATTAGTAAGCATCTCAAACCCAAAATATCCAGGGTTTAATTCTTGAATATTCCCCCCAAGCCCCTCCTCTCCCAGGCTCCCCTGTCTCAGGTAAAGGCATTTCCATTCTTCCAATTGTTCAGGCCAAAGTCATGGTGTGCTCTTTGATGCTTCATTTTTTTTTTTTTTTTTTTTGAGGCGGAGTCTCGCTCTGTCGCCCAGGCTGGAGTGCAGTGGCCGGATCTCAGCTCACTGCAAGCTCCGCCTCCCGGGTTCCCGCCATTCTCCTGCCTCAGCCTCCCGAGTAGCTGGGACTACAGGCGCCGCCACCACGCCCGGCTAATTTTTTTTGTATTTTTAGTGGAGACGGGGTTTCACTGTGTTAGCCAGGATGGTCTCGATCTCCTGACCTCGTGATCCGCCCGTCTCGGCCTCCCAAAGTGCTGGGATTACAGGCTTGAGCCACCGCGCCCGGCCGATGCTTCATTTTTTTTTTACTCTGCACACCCAATCCCACAGGAAATCCTGCTAGCTCTATGCTTTAAAGGCAGCCAAAGCAAGTGTGACTTTTTTCCTTCTTTCAGAGATGGTGTCTTGCTCTGTCACCCGGGCTGGAATACAGGGGTGTGATCATAACTCACTGCAGCCTCGAATTCCTGGGAGCAGGCGATCCTCCCACCTTCGCCTCCCAAGTAGCTGGGACTACAGACCCATACCACCACACTCAGTTGATTTTTTAAATTTTATGTAGAGACAGGATCTCGCTATGTTGCCCAGACTGGTCTCCAACTCCCGGCCTCAAGCAATCCTCATGCCTCGGCCTCCCAGAGTGCTGGGATTACAGGTGTGAACCACTCCACCTGCTTATCTTAAATGTAAATAGATGCTGCCAAATTGTCCTTTCAAAGATCAGGTCCAAGCCGAGTGCAGTGGCTCACGCCTATAATCCCAATACTTTGGGAGGCCAAGGTGGGCGGACCACGAGGTCAGGAGTTTGAGACCAGCCGGGCCAATATGGTGAAACCCTGTCTTTACTAAAAATACAAAAAAATTAGCCGGGCGTGGTGGCAGGTGCCTGTAATCTCAGCTACTTGGAAGACTGAGGCAGGAGAATTGCTTGAACCTGGGAGGCAGAGGTTGCAGTGAGCCGAGATCAAGCCACTGCACTCCAGCCGGGGCAACACAGTGAGACTCCGTCTCAAAAAAAAAAAAAAAAAAAAAAAAGGCCGGGCACGGTGGCTTATGCCTGTAATCCCAGCACTTTGGGAGGCCAAGGCAGGCAGATCACAAGGTCAGGAGTTCGAGACTAGCCTTGCCCACATGGTGAAACCCCATCTCTCCTTATAATGCAAAATTAGCTGATGGTGTATGCCTGTAATCCCAGCTACTCAGGATGCTGAGGCAGGAGAATCGCTTGAACCCAGGAGGCAGAGGTTGCAGTAACCTGAGCTCATGCCACTGCACTCTAGCCTGGGCAGTAGAGTGAGACTTCGTCTCAAAAAAAGAAAAAATAGATCTGGTCCAGTCTATGTTCCCACCAACAGTGTGAGGCTCAGAGAGGAGGAGAATAACCTAAGGTCACCACCCAGGAGCAATGGAGATGAGAGACAAACCCAGGGCGGCCTCCTTCATCCCCCTTTTCACATTCCTGAGTTCCCAGAGTTCAGGAGCAACTCAGAGAAGCCTGAGAGGGAAGACCATTTCACTCATTCATTCGACGAACTTCAGGCTTGCAGTGGTTCACACCGGCAATCCCAGCACTTTGGGAAGCCAAGGCAGGTGGATCACTTGAGGTCAGGAGTTCGAGACCAGCCTGGCCAACATGGTGAAACCCTATCTCTACTACCAAAAGAAAAATTAGCCAGCTTTGGTGGCGGGCACCTGTAATCCCACCTACTCGGGAGGCTGAGGCAGGAGAATCACCACTTGAACCCAGGAGGCGGAGGTTGCAGTGAGCCGAGATCATGCCACTGCACACCAGCCTGGGCAATGGAACAAAAACTCCATCTCAAAAAAAAAATAATTAGCGTAACCTGGTGTCGTGCACCTGTGGTCCCAGCTATTCAGGAGGCTGAGGCAGGAGGATTGCTTGAGCCCTGGAGTTTAAGGCTGCAATGAGCAAAGATTCTGCCACTGCACTCCAGCCTGGGCCACAGAGCAAGACCCTGTCTGAAAAAACAAACAAACCAACAAAAAAAGCCACAGTTAGATCACTACACCACTTTCTGTCACACTATCTTTACAGTTTTCTTATTACTAATAAGACACATGTATTGTGTGTCTGCAGAATGAAATTTCCATGAGGCCATGGATTTTTGTCTATTTGTTCACTGCTGTCTCCCCAGATGCTTCAAACAGTACCTAGCACATGAGAGGCATTCAATAAATATTTGTCAAATTAATGATGAAGGAAGCCTTGATGTGGGAGGATTTGGAGGTTTTCAGCAGGTGCAAAGAGAGCTAGACACCTGAGTCAGAAAGAGGAGGGGCTCTGTGGGTCCCCCGCCTCGTGTGTCTCTGGGGCCTGGCGCCCCTGCCTCTCACTCACCCAGTGGACAGCTCATGCTCTCTCCTCAGCTTCCTCCTCTTTGCAGCCTCTGGGTCTTTCAGGACACCTGTCCTTCTGCCCCTCAGGTGTCTTTATACCTGGGGCTGAGCCCCAGGGTGGCCCAAGAGGGAGGGAGGGAGTCACAACCTGGGGAGAGGGGCAGGAGCAGGCAGGGCCCTGGCAAAGTATGAGAGACAGACCTGGCCACCAGTCAGAACAGGGAGCGGGTGGGAGAACCTAGAAGGGGGACATACATTCAACACGGTGAGGCCTGGGACTAGGGCGCAGAAGCCCCAGAGGCAGGAAACGGGTAGGAAAGGGGACACAGATGGGACCCCCAGACCCCTCCAGGTCCCAAACTCGACCCTAAACCCTGGTGGCTGGGGGGGAGGGGGCAAGGGCGTGATGGGGATTATCCTGGGACAAAGGGGCCACCCCACTCCCTGCTGTTCTGCATGTCCTGGGATCCAGTTTCCCAGAGGAGGCCTCCCCCTGCTCCGCCCCACAGGGACCCAGGCACTCAACCCGGGCTCCCAAGGAGTTTGGAAAAAGGACAGGGGGGTGGTGTGTGAGCAACATCATCATCCACACCCAGGTGCACCCTTAGGCACAGGAACAGTCACACGTCTACACACGCATTGGCATGTGGGCACACACAGGCATGGGCATACACTTTCATGCGCTCATTCATTCAGGGTTTATGGGCCCTGTTTGTACACCAGTCCCTGTTTTAAGTGCTGGGGACGGAGCATGGAACAAGACAAACAAAAATCCATGCCCTCGTGGAACTGACACTTTAGTAGGCGTGGCCACTTATATGTGAGATCATGCCAGGCCTACACACATCACACACACAGTGCCAGACACATGCATGTACACAGGAGAACCCATACTGCATCCCTGGGGGCCCAGCCAGAGGCACCTGCACAGAGCAGACGTGGGACACACACCTCATGTTCACAGATGCACGCAGAGGTGGGGACCAGGGATCATGGGATCTGGCCACATCTCAGCCTCTGATACACTAGGAGATCTCATCCCTTTGCCCAGTCACAACACACTTGGACTTACACACACACACGTGAGACCCTGTCCCTTGGGGAAGCCTTGTAGCAGAGGGGCAGGGTCAGAGAGGCAGATGCTGGGTTCTGGTCTTTCTCCAGTGCTTCCTCAATCTCTCCATCGTGGAGCCAATGTTCAGTTCTCATTCCCTGCCCACCCCTTGAGTCAGGCACTGATCGGTCAGACTGCCACCCGAGCAGGCTGTAATCCTGCTCCACCCTAGTTTTCCTGCTCAGGTAGTGACCTGGAGGCAGAGGGGCCCACACGGTCACTCAAGAGGTGTTTTATTTTTATTTTTTTATTTTTTTATTTTTGAGACAGTCTCACTCTGTCGCCCAGGCTGGAGTGCAGTGGCATGATCTCAGCTCACTGCAACCTCTGCTTCGCCTCCCAGGTTCAAGCGATTCTCCTGCCTCAGCCTCCTGAGTAGCTGGGATTACAGGCAAGTGCCACCACGCCCGGCTAACTTGTATATTTTTAGTAGAGACGGGGTTTCGCCATGTTGGTCAGGCTAGTCTCGAACTCCTGACCTCATGATCTGCCCGCCTCAGCCTCCCAAATGTCAGCTGGGATTACAGACATGAGCCACTATGCCTGGCCAACAGGTGTTTTTCTAAGAGACAGGGTCGGCCAGGCGTGGTGGCTCACACCTGTAATCTCAGAAATTTGGGAGGCTGAAGCGGGTGGATCACTTGAGGTCAGGAGTTTGAGACCAGCCTGGCCAACATGGTGAAACCCTGTCTCTACTAAAAATACAAAAATATTAGCCGAGTGTGGTGGCACAGACCTGTAATCCCAGCTACTAGGGAGGCTGAGGCAGGAGAATTGCTTGAACCAGGGAGGCGGAGGTTGCAGTGAGCTGAGATCGCATCACTGCACTCCAGCCTGGGTGACAGAGCGAGACTCCATCTCAAAAAAAAAAAAAAAAAAAAGAGAGAGAGAGAGAGAGACAGGGTCTTGCTCTGTTCCCCAGGCTGGAGTGCAGTGGCACCATTATAACTCACTGTAGCCTCCACCTCCCAGGCTCAAGTGATCCTCCCACCTTGGCCTTTCAAAATGTTAGGATTACAGGTGTGAGCCACTGCACCTGACCCCAGTAGGTATTAACAGAGCACCTACTGTGTGCCAGCACCAGGGTGAATAGTAAGGCAGGTAAGGTCCCTACCTCACGGGCACACAGTCCAGTGGGGGAGACCGGCACGAAACATGTGAATTAACAAACAGCAAGGTTTCCTAAAGTGACATGGTGCTGAGAAGAAGCCCAGACAGGTTGATGCGATGAGCTGGATGTTGGGAAGACTTAGATAGGAGCCTGAGGCCTAGAAAGGGGCAGCTACTTACCTGGAGTCACACAACAGAGGCTAGACTACTGTCCCCAGCTTGGGGCTGGCTGTGGGGTTCCAGATCTGAACTGTGAGCTGAAGGAGGGAGGAGGTTGAAGGAAAAGATGGATTCTGAGGTGAGGGGTCTTAAACAGGCTCTCCAAGGTTGGGGGCTGCCAGGGCTGGCCGGCAGGGCCTGTGCCAGGCAGTTGGTGATGTCAGGGGATTATAGGAGGCCCATTGAATGGGTGCACGGAGGCATGGGCCATGCCATGGTAGTGGAGCAGGTGGAAGAGGAGGGAGAGGAGGGGAGAGTGAGGTGGATACTTGATCTGGTACTATTCACAGGTGGACAGTGTACATGGGGCAGGCCTCACCTGGGAGGGCAGGCTAATCCCACCAGAGCCCACCACCACTCGCCTCTCTCTGGGGCTTCCCTCCCTTTCTCTGTCTCTGCCCCCCACCCCAGGTGTTTTTTTGTTTTTTGTTTTATTTTTTTTGAGACGGAGTCTCATTCTGTCGCCCAGGCTGGAGTGCAGTGGCGCGGTCTTGGCTCACTGCAACCTCCACCTCCTGGGTTCACAGCATTCTCCTGCCTCAGCCTCCCGAGTAGCTGGGACTACAGGCGCACGCCACCACGCCCGGCTAATTTTTTGTATTTTTAATAGAGACAGGGTTTCACCGTGTTAGCCAGGATGGTCTCGATCTCCTGACCTCATGATCCGCCCTCCTCGGCCTCCCAAAGTGCTGGGATTACAGACTTGAGCCACCTTTTTTTTTTTTTTTTTTTTTTTTTGAGATGGAATCTTGCTCTGTCACCCAGGCTAGAGTGCAATGGCATGATTTCAGCTCACTGCAACCTCCACCTCCTGGGTTCAAGCGATTCTGCTCCCTCAGCCTCCCGAGTAGCTGGGATTACAGGCACATGCCACCACACCTGGCTAATTTTTGTATTTTTTTGTAGAGACGGGGTTTCACCATGTTGGCCAGGCTGGTCACAAACTCCTGACCTCAAGTGGTCCTCCTGCCTTGGCCTCCCAAAGTGCTGGGATTACAAGCGTGAGCCACCGCGCCCGGCCCCCTCAAGGTGTTCTTCACGTCTGGAGGAATTATCTTTACCCCAGACCCAGCTCTGTTGTCCAAGGCATCTGTCTCAGCAGAGGTCAGAGGTCAGCAGCTTTGCCCCCTCTACCCCCATTGTGCCCCACCCTGCAGGCCAACTTGTCTCCATCTCTGTTTTGGTCACACCAGAAGCTGATACCTTGGGAATCCCAGCAGTTTAGGAGGCAGTGGGCTTTGGTTCAAGACCTGCCTTTGTTCATCTTTTTTTTTTTTTTTTTTTTTTGAGACAGAGTCTCACTCTGTCTCCCAGGTTGGATGTCTCACCATGGGGTTTCACCATGTTGGCCAGGCTGGTTTTGAACTCCTGACCTTGTGATCCGCCCGCCTCAGCCTCTGAAAGTGCTGGGATTACACGTGTGAGCCACCGTGCCTGGCCTTTTTTTTTTTTTTTTTTTTTTTTTTTTTTAAATACAGGATGTCACTCTGTCACCCAGGCTGGAGTGCAGTGGTGTGATCACAGTTCACTGAAACCTTGACCTCCCAGGCTCGAGCAATTCTCCCATCTCAGCCTCCTGAGTAGCTGGGACTACAGGTGCACACCACCTTGCCTGGCTAATATTTTTATTTTTTGTAGAGACAGGAGTCTGGCTATGTTGCCCAGGCTGGTCTTGAACTCCTGGCCTCAAGTGATCCCCTTGCCTTAGCCTCCCAAAGTGCTGAGATTACAGGTGTGAGCCACTGCGCCCAGCACATTTGCCTCTGTTCTGAATGGGCCCCACTGTGGTTTTCTGGACAACACTGGGTCATGCTTGAGCAAAGGTACCAGATCTCTTGGGAGCACATGTGTAGCCAGGGCATAGGGCTGGGGTCCAGACACAGGCTTGTGGGACATTGAGCCTTTGCCATTGGTTGGGGGCATTATGTGTTACTGGGGCAACCCTTGACAGGCCCAGGAGGGGCCTCATAGTAGGGGTCAGGGCACTTGATGGGTGGAATCAGTGAGAACCTGTGAGTGGGAATTATTATCCCAGTTTCCAGATAAGGGAGCAAACTGAGGCTCAGAGAAGCTAAGGAACTTGTCCAAGCTAGTGATGAACAAAGGTAGGGGCTGGGTGCAGTGGCTCATGCCTGTAATCCCAGCACTTTGGGAGGCTGAGGCGGGCAGATTGCTTGAGGCCAGGAGTTCAAGACCAGCTTGACCAACATGGCAAAATCCCGTCTCTACTAAAAATACAAAAAATTAGCCAGGCCTGGTAGCACACACCTGTAATCCCAGCTACTCAGGAAGCTGAGGCACGAGAATTGCTTGAACCTGGGAGGCAGAGGTTGCAGTGAGCCAAGATGGCACCACTGTACTCCAGCCTGGGCGACAGAGGGACGCTTTGTCTCAAAAAAGAAAAAAAAAAAAAGATTAGTAACTTTATCGTTATTGTTAAATACCTGTTCATTTGAAAACTTGAAGCAGATCATAAATGAACAAAGACGAAATCAACAAACCTCCCTATTTCACCACCCAGAAATAACTATGACTGTGTTAACATTTAGTGAGCATCATTCCAGACATCTGATCAGATAAACAGAAAAAGATTTTATGACAATCAATTAATACTAGATATCTTTTTTTTTTTTTTGAGACGGAGTCTCGCTGTGTTGCCCAGGCTGGAGTGCAGTGGCCGGATCTCAGCTCACTGCAAGCTCCGCCTCCCAGGTTTACGCCATTCTCCTGCCTCAGCCTCCCGAGTAGCTGGAGTACAGGCGCCTGCCACCTTGCCCGGCTAGTTTTTTGTATTTTTTAGTAGAGACGGGGTTTCACCATGTTAGCCAGGATGGTCTCGATCTCCTGACCTCGTGATCCGCCCGTCTCGGCCTCCCAAAGTGCTGGGATTACAGGCTTGAGCCACCGTGCCTGGCCTAGATATCATATTTTTAAAATTACATTTAACTTTATTTGAATTTAACAAAACGAATAGAAATAGAAGTTTAACTGAAAGAACTGTGGAACTTCAGATAAATGTTTCTTCACTATAAATAATATTTCCTGTAAGATTCTTCCAAGTTAAAAAAAAAAGATTTGCAAACCATGAGGGATAAACTCATTATTTATTTATTTTAGTTTAGTTTTTTGAGACAGAATCTCGCTCTGTTTCCCAGGCTGCAGTGCAGTGGCACAATTTGGCTCAATGCAACCTCCACCTCCCAGGTTCAAGTGATTCTCCTGCCTCAGCCTCCTGAGTAGCTGGGATTACAGGCGCCCACCACCACGCCCGGCTAATTTTTGTATTTTTAGTAGAGGGTTTCACCATGTTGGCCAGGCTGGTCACAGACTCCTAACCTCAGGTGATCCGGCTGCCTCGGCCTCCCAAAGTGTTGGGGTTACAGGTGTGAGCCACCGCGCCCGGCCCCTCTAAGGTGTTTCTTCACATCTGGAGGAATTAGCCTCACCCCAGGCCCAGCTCTGTTGTCCAAGGCATCTGTCTAGACAGAAGTCAGAGGTCAGCAGCTCGCCCCCCTCTACCCCCTTTGTGTCCCACCCTGCAGGCCGACTTGTCTTTATCTTTGTTTTGGTCACACTAGAAGCTGAATTCTTGGGAAACCCAGCAATTTAGGAGGCAGTGGGCTTCCGTTCAAGTCCTGCCTTTGTGCATTTTTTTTTTTTTTTTTTCAGAAGGAGTCTCACTCTGTCGCTCAGGCTGGAGTGCAGTGGCGTGATCTCGGCTCACTGCAAGCTCCGCCTCCCAGGTTCAAGAGATTCTCATGCCTCAACCTCCCGAGTAGTGGGGATTACAGGCATGAGACAACACGCCCGGCTAATTTTTACATTTTTAGTAGAGACCAGGTTTCACCATCTTGGCCAGGCTAGTCTGGAACTCCTGGGCTTAAGTGACCCGCCTGCCTTGACCTCCCAAAGTGCTGAGATTACAGGTGTGAGTGAGCCACCATCCCCAGCCCAGTTGCTATTAATTTTTAACATTTTCTTCACTCTTTCCCTACACCCAGATTTTTCTTCATTATATTGCTACTTTTAATTTACTAGTATTCATAACGTGTATAGTATATTCCATTCTGTACCTCAGACTTTTTAAAGTATTTAATCTTAGATTGATATTTAAATATTTTCAATGGTAGCCAACTACCATTTAATATTTATTTATTTATATTTTTTTATGTTTAGAGATGAGGTCTCATTCTGTTCCCTATGCTGGAATGCAGTGGCTCAGTCGTGGCTCACTGCAGCTTTGACCTTCCAGGCTCAATCTCCCACCCTAGCCTCCCGAGTAGCTGGTACTACAGGCAGGCACCACCATACCTGATTGATTTTTTTTAAATTTTGCCAGTAGAAACCCAGCTATTGGCCTCCTGTGGTGGCTCATGCCTATAATCCCAGCACTTCCAGAGACTGAAGATCACTTGAGCCCAGGAGGTTGAGGCTGCATTGAATTATGACTGCACCACTTCACACCAGCCTGGGCAAGAGAGCAAGACCCTGTCTAAAAAAAGGAAATAAACCCAAACCCAGCCATCAATGCCATCCATTCCCCCAGGATCACTGGCCAGTGAAGTCTGCTAACGTGTTCCTCGGCCACCTGAAGCCATACACACTGCTGGGCACTTCACTTCTGGGGTTTTCAGTAACCAGATCCATTGCAACTTGGGGAGCTTGGCTTTTTAGTGATTGCTGATCCCAAGGCTGACCCTGAGCTTCTCACAGAGGCATTTTCCATTCACTCGCCCACCTTGGTCAGTGTCAATCAGACTCCTCTGTTCTATATGGATGTCGCCATCCCACGTAACAAGAGTTCAATTATTGGGCGCCTTGCAGTGGGTGGTATGCCAGAAAAAGCCTCCATCCGGCGGCACTAACTTCCCCTGGGAACCACAGGAAGCTGTGCTTGTGATAAGGGCTGTCCACAAGTTTTCCAGTTCTTCTCCTTCCAAGCATGTGGCAAGAGTTGGCTTCTCTAACCCCTTTAGTTACGGCTATCTCTGTATTATTTTCAGACAAGGTCTCGCTCTGTCGCCCAGGCTGGAGTGCAGTGGCTCAATCATGGCTCACTGCAGCCCGGACCTCCTGGGCTCAAGCGATCCTCCCACCTCAGCCTCCCGAGTAGCTAGGACTACAGATGTGTGCCACCACCCCGGCTAATTTTTGTATTCTTTTGCAGAGACAGAGCCTTGCCAAGTTGCCCACGCTGGCCTTGGGCTCCTGGGTTTGCCCAACTCGGCCTCCCAAAGTGTTGGGATTATGTGCATGAGCCACTTTGCCTGGCCAGGGTTAGCTGTTTGACTGGTCAATAAAATATGAGCTGAATTGACATGTGTCACTTCTAGGCAGAAGCTATAAAAGCCTTCTTTTTCTTCTTTTTTGTTTTTTTGAGACAGAGTTTCACTCTTGTTGCCCAGGCCGGAGCGCAGTGGCGCGATTTTGGCTCACTGCAACCTCTGCCTTCCCAGGTCAAGTGATTCTCCTGCCTCAGCTTCCTGAGTAGCTGGGATTACAGGCATGCGCCACCATGCCTGACTAATTTTGTATTTTTAGTAGAGACGGGGTTTCTCCATGTTGGTCAGGCTGGTCTCAAACTCCCGACCCCAGGTAATCTGCCCACCTTGGCCTCCCAAAGTGCTGGGATTACAGGTGTTAGCCACCGCACCCAGCCCTTTTTTTTTTTTTTTTTTGAGACCGAGTCTCGCTCTGTTGTCCAGGCTGGAGTGTAGTGGCATTGTCTCCACTCATTGCAGTCTCTGCCTCCCAGGTTCAAGGAATTCTCGTGCCTCAGCCTCCTGAGTAGCTGGGACTACAGATGCATGCCACCACGCTCGGCTAATTTTTGTATTTTTAGTAGAGACGGGGTTTCACCATGTTGGCCAGGCTGGTCTTGAACTCCTGGCCTCAAGTGATCCACTCACCTTGGCCTCCCAAAGTGTTGGGATTACAGGTGTGAGCCACCATGCCCGGCCTTTTCTTCATTTTCTTTTTTTAAATACTGTCCACGGTCCTGGACTAGATTTCAGGATTTTTCAAGAGAAGCAGGAAATCCATTTTGCCTGAGAAATGTGGTGTTGTTGCTATGCCAAACTAAATGCACACAAGACTGGATTTGCTCCATTTGTGAACGTTGTAGTAGTTCTGAGCATGAGTTCGGGAGTCTGGGGTTTGAATTCTGGCAGTACCACTCATCCGTTCTGCACAGTTGAAGGTCCCAGTTTCGTCTCTAAAATGGAATTCAACCTCATAAGATTTTTTTTTTTTTTTTTTTTTTTTGAGATGGAGTCTCGCTGTTGCCCAGGCGGCAGTGCAGTGGTGCGATCTTGGCTTACTGCAATCTCTGCCTCCCAGGTTCAAACAGTTCTCTTTTCTCAGCCTCCTAAAAAGCTGGGACTACAGGTACACACCACTACACCTGGCTAATTTTTCTATTTTTAGTAGAGACGGGGTTTCACCATATTGGTCAGGCTGGTCTCAAACTCCTGATCCCAGGTGACCCACCTGCCTTGGCCTCTCAAAGTGCTGAGATTACAGGCATGAGCCACCATGCCCGGCCTTCATAAGATTTTTATGAGGATCAAATGAAATGCTGAAAGCACTTAGTAATATGTCCAGGAGCAGGGTCTTGCTCTGTCACCCAGGCTTGAATGCAGTGAGTGGCATCGTCATAGCTCACTGCAGGCTCAATCTCCTGGCCTCAAGCAATCCTTGCCCCTCAGCCTCCCAAGTAGCTGGGACTACATGTCCAGCTAATTTTTGTATTTTTGTAAAGATGGGGCCTCGCTATGTTGCCTTGGCTGGTCTTCAACTCCTAGTCTCAAGTTATCCTCTCACCTTGGCCTCCCGAAGTGTTGGGATTATAGGTGTTAGCCACTGCAACTGGCCAGGACAGTGACATATTTATTTATTTATTTGAGACAGAGCCTTGCTCTGTCGCCCATGATGGAGTGCAGCGGCACGATCTCAGCTCACTGTAACCTCCACCTCCTGGGTTCAAGCAATTCTCCTGCCTCAGCCTCTTAAGTAGTTGGGATTACAGGCACATGCCACCATGCCCAGCTAATTTTTGTACTTTTAGGAGAGACAGGGTTTCACCATACTGGCCATTCCTGATCTCGAACTCCTGACCTCATGATCCGCCCGCCTAGGCCTCCCAAAGTGCTGGGATTGACAGTGGCATTTAAATAGAGACCTTTTAGAAAGGTGAGAGAGGCCGGGCGCGGTGGCTCAAGCCTGTAATCCCAGCACTTTGGGAGGCCGAGACGGGCGGATCACGAGGTCAGGAGATCGAGACCATCCTGGCTAACACAGTGAAACCCCGTCTCTACTAAAAATACAAAAACTTAGCCGGGCGAGGTGGCAGGCGCCTGTAGTCCCAGCTACTCGGGAGGCTGAGGCAGGAGAATGGCGTGAACCCGGGAGGCGGAGCTTGCAGTGAGCTGCGATCCGGCCACTGCACTCCAGCCTGGGTGACAGAGCGAGACTCCGTCTCAAAAAAAAAAAAAAAAAAAAAATAGAAAGGTGAGAGAGTAAAACAATAAATAATAAATACATAAATAGAGACCTGAAGGATGAATAGTGAACTGGGTGGAGAAGTGAGATGGGCGTGGGGAGGATAGCCCTCAAGCAGAGGGAACAGGGTAGAAATCAATCATGCAACACCAAATTCAAGCAGTGAGGATAGAGGGGACAGCCAATCCTCTAGGGAGGGCGAGGGATTTCCTGACTGATAAAGCCTGAGCTGCAAAGGAGCCTCCCATCCAGCCTTGGGCAAGTTTCTGCCAAGTTGAGACTTCACAGGACACTGGCCAGTCATTGACATCCCTGATAGAAAAACCACAACCACCAAGTCCTTGCTGGGGCTGGTCCGCCAAACACAGGAGAAAGAGGGAAGGGGAGAGGGCTGTCTTGGGGTCAGAAGTGAGCAGGTTTTCCAGGGGAGGAGGAAGATTGAGAAGGGGGTTATGGCTGCTGGCTCACCGTATAATCCCAACACTTAGGGAGGCCAAGGCGGGAGGAACACTTGTGGCCAGGAGTTCAAGACCAGCCTGGGCAACATATCAAGATTTCGTCTGAACAACAAAAAAAAAATTATAGTTTAAAAATTAGCCGGGCGCGGTGGCTCAAGCCTGTAATCCCAGCACTTTGGGAGGCCGAGACGGGCGGATCACGAGGTCAGGAAATCGAGACCAGCCTGGCTAACACTGTGAAACCCCGTCTCTACTAAAAAATACAAAAAACTAGCGGGCGAGGTGGAGGGCGCCTGTAGTCCCAACTACTCGGGAGGCAGGAGAATGGCATAGACCCGGGAGGCGGAGCTTGCAGTGAGCTGACATCCGGCCACTGCACTCCAGCCTGGGCGACAGAGCGAGACTCCGTCTCAAAATAAATAAATAAATAAATAAATAAATAAATAAATAAATAAAAATAAATAAAAAATTAGCTGGGTGTGGTGGTGCGTGCCTGAAGTCCCAGGTATTCAAAAGGCTGAGGCAGGAGGATCGCTTAAGTCCAGGAGGTCGAGGCTGCAGCAAACTGGTCCTGCTACTACACTGCAACCCAAGCGACACAGCAAGACCTTAAAACACACAAAAAAACAAAAAACGGCAGAGAGATGAGAAGCCGTTCCATTTGCATAGGCAGTTGAAGTGTCTAGGCCTCCAAGGCTGACTGGAAATCAGGCAGGGGATGAGGCTGGACAGCGTGCAGCGCCTGCAACTCCACGTTGCGGAAATCGTGTTTGTAGTACCCCAGTCGAATGGAGATTGAGCGCCCCCTGGGAGCAGTGCTCGGTAACAGACGCTGGAGGACCCCGATGAGGAGGGGCTGGGGTCGGTTCAAGCTGGGAGGAGCCTGCCCGTCAGTTTTCTTCTCACAGAAGCTAACTCCGTCCGGCATCATGGATTCCTGGGCTCCCAGAACGGCTGGGCAGGAAGGGACCTTAGAAAGGGATCTACCACCGCGTGCCCCATGCCAGAGTTGGGCACTTTGGTGACAAGAATATTGGCTTAACACTCCCAACTGTGCTTCGAGGTGGGGATCATTATCCCTACTGTCCCCATTTTGCAGATGAGAAAAAGCAAGGTTTGGTGGCTTCCCGGGGCGGGGCGGGGATTCGCTGTGACTCCAGGTCCTTTTCCCTGGAGCCCGCACGCCTTGTAAGACACTGGTTCCCGGAGGTCTGAGGAGCAGGAATCGAGTGGGAGGCGCCCAGGCTTTCTAGGGTACAAGAGTGTAAATGCACTCTCGACGAGAACCACGCCCCCCTGGTCGACAAGACTGATGGATTCCTGCTGCCTTCCTTTAAGGGCCCTCCCCTGAAACGCGAAGTCCTCACCCTATGGGGAGGCGGACATTCTTTATTCCTGGATCGCCCGACGTCTTTCTCCCCTAGCCTCACTGATCCCCACCGGTGAAATAAATCCTCCCCCTCCACTCGCGAGTGAAAGCTTGGGACTACATTTCCCGCCAGGCTGTTCAGAGGTGGGCGGGGGGGAGAAGAGAAAAGAGTCTTTCCGTATCCGTCGGCTCGCAATTTGGCGTGTCCGCAGGGATTCACATTTCAACAGCGACGTACTTTCTCTGTTGCGCTCGGCAGGGAACTACATTTCCCAGCAAGCACCGGCGCAGAGGTCGAGGGGCAAGGTCGCCATCTTTATCGTAGTCCTCTCCCTTATTTCCGCAGGGAAGAGGCTAGGCGCCTGGACTACACATCCCGTGTCACCGTCGCCCCAGCCCTGCAGCCGCCATCTTTGCCGGTGGCCCCGCCCCATCCCCTTCCATTGTCTCGACTGGAGATGATAGACGTGAGCCGGGAGACTGCAACTCCCGTCAGGCCGTGCGCCACTGGTTGGGGGGATTTCGAGACCACAGGCGGGCGAGGTGCCCAAGGTGGTGAAAAGCGGAGACCGGGAGAGGCTAGGTGGCCTGCCATCTTTATGGTAGTCTCCTCGTCCTCCTGGTTCCGCCATTCTGAAGGAACACTGGAAGGCTAGAAAACTACTAATCCCATCGCACCTCGTAAGATCGACTACTAGTCAGGTGTAGGTCCCTCTTCCGCCATCTTGCTTGTAGTCCTCGTTCCTTTTCACCTTTCCATTGTTCCTGACGAGTAGAAATGGCAGCGGGAAGGCAGCAGATGGACTGCGACTCCCGTCAGGTATCACACACGCGGAGGGTTGTGGACAGGAGGGCGTGTGAGTGCCTGGGAAGGAGGTCGGGTCGGGGGAGAAGGCCATCTTGTTTGTAGTCATCGTTCCCGCTCCTTCTCGATGTTCTGCAACTGGGAGCCTCGGGGCAACGGGACTCTAACTCCCGGCATCCTTGGCTCCCGGCTGGGCACGCCCTCCGCCATCCTGTTTGTAGTTCCCGCTGCCCCCAGCGTCCCATTGTTTCCCCGTAGTATCAGTGGCTGCAGGACTACAACTCCCGTCGAGCCCTGCGCGCGCTCGTCCTAGAAAGTGGAGGTGGTGGAGGAAGGAGGGGGAAGGGGGCGGGGTTCCTCTGGGAGAAGGAGGGAGTAAAGAGGAGGAGGAGGAGGAGGAGGGAAGGAGGAGGGAGGGGAGGGGGAAAGAGAGGAGGAAGGAGGAAGGAGCTGAGGAGGGATGAGAGAGGCGGCCAGGGCCCCGGGCCGTAGCAGCGCGGGGCTGGGGGACCAGGGGGGTTAAGACACCCCAACTACCCCCTTCCCCTTTCCCTCTCCCCCTCTATCCTTTCCTTCCACCCTCCCGCTTGAGGAGGGGGATTTATTCAAATTTTATTTAAATCCCTATCTCCCGAGGGTCGCGCGCTGGGGGGAGGGGGAGAGGTCGGGGGTGCGCGCGGGCTGGGGGGGCGGGGCCGGAGCAGCTTCCTTCACCCCCCTCCGCTCGCCTCGTAGCCGTAGGGCAGGGGTTCGCAGTCCAGGGGCGGGCCCAGGGGAGGGGGGCAGGTTACAGCGACCCCCCCCTCCCCGGGAACCGGCGGTGGGCGGGGTTTGAACCCCGGAAACGGTGGGGGGGCCCAGGCCTGGCCCTGGACCCCTGGGCAGTGGGGTCCGGGAAGGGGCCAGTTAAAGGGCCAGGGGCGCTGGGGAGAGGCGGGGTGGGGCGGGGGGAGGGGAGCTGGGACTCGGACCCGGGACTGAGTGGGCCCCGGGCAGAAGCTGAGCACCCTGCGCCCAAGGAGCCCCCGTTGGCCTGGGGGGGCTGAGGGACTGAGCCCCCCAGAGCAGGACCTCCCCCTGGAAGGGCCGCGCCGCAGCCCGTGGGAGGGCCTCGCCCCCGGCGCCCCCCATCTCCACTCGCCGCCGTCCCGGCCTCCGCCGGAGGGAGGGGCCGAGCGCCCTCGGGGGGCCGTGGACCCCGGCGTTCTGAGCGTTCCGCGCCCCGCGCCGCCCGGCCCCCCCGCCGCCGATGGCCGCCGACCCGCCGGGAGCTGCCGAGAAGGGAGAGATGGCTCCCGGGACACGTGTGAGGTGGGTTCATGCGGCTCCTCCTCACCCCTAGACCTGGGCAGCGCCCACTCCCATTCATCCTCAGCCCGGCCTCTCTCTACCTTCCCCGCCCCCAGCCTCACCCTCTCTCTGCTCCAAACTCATCTCCAGCCCTCCTTCCTATGACCTCTCCACCCTGGGGAACTGGCCCTCCTTCCTAGACCCTGCTTCTCCTTGAAAGCCCCCACCCCCGCCTGCAGTCGCCGCCCTCCAGGCCCCTCCCCTGGAGCGCTGGAGGGCCCCTTAGCCCCATGGATGGGTATGGAAGTCCCTGGAAAGGGGGAATCTGGGGTAAGACTCTGACTGGAAAGAGACCCTCCAGGCTTCTAATTCCACATGGGATCTTGGAGGATCTGGTTTCCATGGGAGGGGGAGCCCAAGGGATTCTAGATGATTAGGGATGAAAGCAGCCCGGGATGCTGGGGGGCCTAGGACTGATCCCAACCTGAGTTCTGGGGAGATGTCAGGCTGGATTCTAGAATCCCAAGGAATCTGGGAGATTGCCTAGGTGGACCTGAGGGATCCAAGAGGAGGATGTCCTGGAGGAGGGAGCCCTGTGGGGAACAAGAGGGGCTGAGATCTTGGGCTGAGAAGGGTCTCTGAAGAAGCATCTCCTGGATTGTCAGAGCCCTGGGATGTTAGTGGACAGAGGAGATCGTTAGGGGCTTGGGGGCAAGGATCTCGCTAGATCTGGGGAGGATAACTGGGTTGAGGGGAAGAGAGATTGGATGGCTGCTGTGGATGAAGGGCGGTGGAGGGGTGGGGGGAAGAAAAGTCCGGAGCTTCCGTCTAGGAATCTGTGGGTATCTGGGAGGTGAATCTGGGCAATTTACCCCAGATTGAGGATGGGGAGAGCCTGGGGTATTCTACACTCTGATAACAGGGGAAGAGTTGGGACCTCTGCAAGCTAACACCACGAACAAGGAGTGCCTGACCTTTCCAAGGAGCTCCAGTGTGTGGGGATGGCAGAGGAGAGGGCTTGGGTATCCCCTCCTGCTCCCGGGGCTAGGGGAGGGACCCTGAGGAAGCGGTAGAGGAGCTAGACCGGGAAGCAGTTCTTGGGCTCCTCTTGAGCTGCTGCAGGGAGACAGGCCATGAGTAGAGGATTGGCCCCCAGATACACAGGACGGGGTGACCTCCTTGTCCCCCTGGGGAAGAGGGTAGGCTCTAGCTGTCTATGGGTGGAGGGAGCTGCTGGGAGTCTCCCAGGCCAGGGCCCCAGTGGGCCCATCTGACCCTGCCACCATCCACCCACAGCCCTCGGCGTTGCTGACGCCCCCAATGTCGTCGAGCAGCCGGGGGCCGGGGGCCGGAGCGCGCCGACGCCGAACCCGCTGCCGCCGCTGCCGGGCCTGTGTGCGAACTGAGTGCGGGGATTGCCACTTCTGCCGAGACATGAAGAAGTTCGGGGGGCCCGGGCGCATGAAGCAGTCGTGCCTGCTCCGGCAGTGCACTGCCGTGAGTTCTGCCCCCACCTTTGAGCTCTGCCCACCCTTCCCAATACCTCCCTGGGATGGCTGGTGACTGCCTCCCAGCCTGTCCTGTGGAGTAGCTGTTTGTTCACTAGCTCATTTCCTCCCTTCATTCACTAGTTTGTGTCAACGTCCATTTATGTCCTCAGCTCCAAGCTAGGGGCAGCATCCAGGTGCACAGAAGGATCTGACCTAGTCCCTACTTTGAGGCTCTTCCCAGCTCTCAGAGTCACACCCCCACAGAATGCCCAACCCCTGCTTTACCACCCCCCAAGAGGTCTCTGTGCAGGAGGGGGCCCATCCCCAGAGATGGCCCCCTTCCAACAGGTCTTGCCCTTCTCTGGCCTATTCCTCACCAAGGGTGGTCTTGGATTTGAGGCCAAGCTCACCCTTTATGTGACCTTGAGCAAATCATGTTGAATGAACCTCAGGTTCCTTCTCTGTAAAATGTTTCCTTTGCTGAGTTGTAAAGATTAAACAATGGCATGGACGCGAATGTGTCTACCACAAGGCCCAGCACACAGTAGGGATTAGGGAAGCATGGGTTTCCGCCCTGCCTTCCTCATCCTTTGAGCGTCCCTGGGCTCCAGAGCACGGCCCTTCCCCAGCAGCCTCGAGGAGCCAGCTGCATCCTGCGTCCCCCTCCCCACTCTGCCACCTCCCTCTCTTCCTCCTGCTGCTCTTTCCTGGTTGGTCTCTTCACCCTTCAGCCCCTCACTTCTTTTCTTTTCTCCCCCAACCCCTTGCCTCACTCTTTCTTCTCCCACTACCTGCATCTTCCTTGATTCTGCCGCATCCTTGTCATGACTCAGTTCTACCACTGTCTTCCCCAAAGTCACACTGCCTGAGGCTGCCCCCACTTCCCCAGGACTAGCGACTTCCGTAGTGTTCCCAGGGGGTCTTGCCAAAACCGGGTTCATTGTGGGATTCAGAGCAACCCTTGGACTCTCATGGAGCGACCTTGGTATCACCCCAAGCTGTCTTCCCCACCCTCTGAGTGTTACTGTCCTCTCCAAAGCCAGCTGTCACTTCAGGGTCACACTGGCCCTGGGTCCAGCTATAACAGTCACAGGTTGTAACAGCTACGTATCAGTGTCTCTCATGCATCATTTTGCTCTCCCAAGAGTCCTGCGAGGGAAAGATTCTTAGCCCCATTCTGCAGATGCAGAAATGGAGACTTAAGGAGGTTAAATTAGTTGCTTGAGGTCGCACTCCCCAAAGGAGCAAACTCAGGATCAGACCCAGCTTGGCCCGTGGGTGCTGCATCTCATCCAGCAGCTGGCCAGGGTCCCTAGAAGGAAGGGTCTTTCCCCTGTTGTTAGCTTTCGGGGCCCCTGATGTCCCCTCTCCCCCAACAGCCCGTGCTCCCACACACAGCTGTGTGCCTCTTGTGTGGGGAGGCTGGGAAGGAGGACACGGTGGAGGGAGAGGAAGAGAAATTTGGTTTGAGCCTCATGGAGTGCACAATCTGCAACGAGATCGTCCACCCTGGCTGCCTGAAGGTGATGGCCCTGGGACCCTGGCAACTGGGGTGGGGCAGATTGTCAGGGAGCAGGGAGTCGGGGGGACCCGGGCTCTGGGCTTCCTGGCCAACCCCCCACTCGCTGCCATCTTGCCTACAGATGGGGAAGGCTGAGGGTGTCATCAATGCAGAGATCCCCAACTGCTGGGAGTGCCCTCGCTGCACCCAGGAAGGCCGCACCAGCAAGGTAGGGGCTGGGCTGGGTTGAGCTATGGGTAGGTGGTGGGTCGGGGAGCTGTGCAGGCCCTCACCCCCAGCTTCCGTCCCACCTAGGATTCAGGTGAGGGGCCTGGCCGCCGTAGGGCCGACAACGGCGAGGAGGGCGCCAGCTTGGGGAGCGGATGGAAGCTGACAGAGGAGCCGCCGCTTCCACCGCCCCCGCCTAGGCGCAAGGGCCCCCTGCCTGCCGGCCCCCCGCCAGAGGACGTGCCTGGGCCCCCCAAACGAAAGGAAAGGGAGGCAGGGAATGAGCCCCCCACCCCAAGGAAAAAGGTGAGCCACGGAGCATGCTCACTAGGCCTGGCCTTAGGAATTCTGGGAGCTGTAGTCCTGGCTGGTTCTGTGGGGGTGTGTGGGCCTGGGAGCGGTGCTCCGTGGGTTCCCCCAAGGGCTGTTGGGAGATGTAGTTCAGGAGTTGGGTGGTGGGGGAGGATAGAGCATGCTCAATGTGGAGGAGGGGGGGACAGGTGAGGTGAGCTGGCACTGCTGGAAGCTTTGGGAGCCCTGGGTGGGTTAGGGAGGCAGGAGAGAGCATGCTCAGATCATCCCTGCATGGGAGGAGGGAGGGGCTGGAGAGGGCCTGAGGGGAGGAAAGAGGAGATGGAGCATGCTCAGTGGGCTAGGACGCTGGGTGCAAGGTGAGCATGCTCAGAGTTATCCCTGGGACGGGGGCTTCTGGGACTTGTAGTCTAAGAGGAGGGCATGGACCTTAGATTTCTGACCCATGAGGGCCTAATGGGGTCTCTCCCTTCCCCCATATCTCCCTCTCACCCTGGTAGGTGAAAGGAGGCCGAGAGAGGCACCTGAAGAAGGTGGGTGGAGACGCCTGCCTCCTCCGAGGATCGGACCCAGGCGGCCCGGGCCTGCTGCCCCCCAGGGTTCTGAATCCGAGCCAGGCTTTCTCATCCTGCCACCCTGGGCTCCCTCCCGAGAACTGGGAGGTGTGCCGGGGACCTCCTCCCTCCCCTTCCCACCTTCCCTTGCCCCACCCTTCACCTTGAAGCCTGAGGACTATCCCTTCCTGCTCACCTTGTTCTGCCCCAGCCCCACTTGGCTGCGGTGGACGTTTGGACTCCTGGGATGAGTTGGGTGGGAGGGTGGGTTGTGTCCAGGCCACAGGAGCCCCTGACTTCCCAAAAACCCTTAGGGCTCATCTGACCTACTTGCCTCATCTTTCCAAGCCTTACAGGGGAGAGAACTGAGTTCAAATTTCTCTGTTTACTCTTTGTATGGTCCTAGAAGCTTGTCGGCCACCCTGAGCCTTATTTTTGTTGTTGTTGTTTTTTTCTTTGGTTGAGATGGGGTCTTGCTCTGTCGCCCAGGCTAGAGTGCAGTGGCGCAATCTCAGCTTACTACAAGCTCCGCCTCCCAGGTTTACGCCATTCTCCTGCCTCAGCCTGCGGAGTAGCTGGGACTACAGGTGCCCGCCACCATGCCCGGCTAATTTTTTTTGTATTTTTAGTAGAGACGGGGTTCACCATGTTAGCCAGGATGGTCTCGATCTCCTGACCTCGTGATCCGCCTGCCTCGGCCTCCCAAAGTACTGGGGCCTTAGTTTCTTTATCCATGAAGTAGAGATGCTGCTGTCTGTCTTGCCCCCTTATTCTGCAGAACTGTATATGTCTAATGAGGTTCTGAAAGGCAGTGAGCTTTGTAAGCTATAAAATTTACCTAGATTCAAGGGAAATAAGGCCCAGAGAAGTTTGAAGACTTGTCCAAGTCATACAGTAAAGCCAGAATTGAGATATTACTTGGCATGGACACTCAACACAGGAGTCTGCCTGATTGGGTCCAAATCCTGCCTTTGCTGTTTGTCAGTTTGTAACCTTGGACAAGTCACTTCGTGCCTTTAAGCCTCAGTTTCCTCATGTCTGAAAAGAGTGGCCCAGGTCAGCACTGCGTTAGGACTGTGAGGACGGAGTGAGTCAGCAGGTGTGGGGTGCTGCTCATGGGGCCAGTCACTGTTACCCTCGGTTGGTGGACAGACGCCTGCTCCAGCTGGTCTGGGTAGTAGATGATGAAGCAGGGGCTTCCCACAGCCATCCAGAGTGGAGGGCAAGCCAGGACTCAAAGCGGGTCTCTCATTTCTCCATTCCCTATTGCTTTTGGAATTGCCTAAGCCATGCAAATCCATAAGGGCTGGAAATTTATTTTCTTTTCTTTCCTTTTCTTTTTTTTCTTTCTTTTCTTTTCTTTATTTTGACAGTCTCCCTCTGTCGCCCATACTGGAGTGCAGTAGTGCGATCTTGGCCCACTGCAGCCTCCACCTCCTGGGTTTAAGCAATTCTGCCTCAGCCTCCCGAGTAGCTGGGACTACAGACTCGTACCACCATGCCCAGTTAATTTTTGTATTTTTAGTAGAGAAGGGGTTTCACCATGTTGGCAGGATGGTCTTGATCTCTTGACCTCATGATCCTCCTGCCTCAGCATCCCAAAGTGCTAGGATTACAGGCATGAGCCACCACGCCCAGCTAGAAATTATTTTAATTAGCACCCTTCTGTTACCAATGAGGAAACTGAGGCCCAGGGCCCGGCAGTGGCTTTAGCAAGGTCTCCCACTGTCCTGAGCAGAGCCAGGGCTGGAACTCAGGACTCTCCCTTGGGCTGTTCATCCCCTGATGACTCCTCGGGGTAGGGGGGGTGGGAAAATGTATCCCAGGCCCTAGAACAGCATCAACCCTGTCTCCCTGCAGAAACCAAAGCCGCCTTTGGCCTCTGCAGAGGGCCCAGCGGTGCCATCCCCGTCCCCGCAGAGGGAGAAGTTAGAACGTTTCAAGCGGATGTGCCAGCTGCTGGAACGGGTGCCTGACACCTCCTCTTCCTCCTCGGACTCAGACTCCGACTCCGACTCTTCGGGCACATCGCTGAGTGAGGACGAAGCCCCCGGCGAGGCCCGGAATGGGCGACGGCCAGCCCGGGGCAGCTCTGGCGAGAAAGAGAACCGCGGGGGGCGGCGGGCTGTGCGCCCTGGCAGCGGGGGGCCCCTGCTCAGCTGGCCCCTGGGCCCCGCCCCACCACCCCGGCCTCCACAGCTGGAGCGGCACGTGGTGCGGCCCCCGCCTCGAAGCCCTGAGCCCGACACACTCCCCTTGGCTGCTGGATCCGACCACCCCCTGCCCCGGGCCGCCTGGCTTCGCGTCTTCCAGCACCTCGGGCCACGGGAGCTGTGTATCTGCATGCGAGTCTGCCGAACTTGGAGCCGCTGGTGAGTGGCCTGGACAGGCCTGCGTTCCGTGGCCAGCAGGCTTCCCGCTTGCTGGGTGACCTGCGGTAGGTCTCTGGCCCTCTCTGGGCCTTGCTTTTATATTGGGGATACTTCTCTAGCGTGTACAGATTACAGTGCATCCTTCTGTATTTACCACATGCAGGTTACTTTGCACTTACGGGCTTATTTAACCCCCCAGACAACTTTGAGGTAGAGGTTATTTTCCCCTTTTTCAGATGAAGCTGAGGCCCAAGGTCATGTGGAAGGGAAGTGGTGGTAGAACCAGGCATTGGAACTTAGGCCCTTTGGCTCTGATGCCTTTCCTCCTAATAGTAGTGATTATATTGAGTGTCTGGTGTGTGTCAGCCATAGCACTGAGCGCTGTACCGCATTGTCACTTCTCATACTGCCACTTCTGAAAACAGTCTGATGGTTGGTTCCATTCACATAGGAGAACGCCATGTGCTGGGCTGCCCCTGCCCTCGAAAGACAGCCAGGCTTGAACCTCCTGACTCAGTTCCTGCTTTCCTTCTGCCCTGGAGCCACCACTAACACCCTCTGCCCATCCCCCATCCCTGCAGCCTCGATTAGAAATGTCGGTCATCCTCCGGAGCCTCTTGTCTTCTTCTCTGATCTCGCCCCCAACAAAATTCCTCCTTCTCTCCATCAAACTCCCACAGTGCACTGTTCCCCTCGTAGAGCACACAGAGGCCTTCGGCGTGTTGACAAGCCTTCATTCATTTACTCATTTCATGTTCCCGTCAGTTGCTGGGGTGGGAGCAGATAACTGTGTCTGTTTTATCTTCATGTCCCTAGCACGGGACAAAGGGCAGTGTGAGTGCCCAAGAAATGTTGCAGTAAACGAGGCTATCAGGCTCTTTCCCAGGGACTCGCTGTGGCTGGGACCAGGCTCCCTGTTGGGCACTGCACCAGGGTTAGCTGATCTGACCTTCATAATGGCAGCCCTGTGAGGGAAAAGGGACACCTGAAGTTATAGTACAAGTTCATGGCTGAACTCAAACTCTAGTCTTCTTTTGGGACCAGCTCGGGGCCACTGGTGCCTTCTGGTATCTGCAGAGATTGTGCAGCCAAAAGTACCAGAGTGTAAGCTCTGAAGGCAAATTGCCTGCGACAGAATCTGTTTTTTGTTTTTTTTTTTAAGTCGGAGCCCCACTCTGTGACCCAGGCTGGAGTGCAGTGGCACGATCTTGGTTCACTGCAACCTCTGTCTCCTGGGTTCAAGCGATTCCCCTGCCTTGGCCTCCTGAATAACTGGGATTACAGGCACCCACCACCTCACCCGGCTAATTTTTTTTTTTTTTTTTTTTTTTTTTGTATTTTTAGTAGAGACAGAGTATCACCATGTTGGCCAGGCTGGTCTCCCAACTCCTGACCTCAAGTAATGTGCCCGCCTCGGCCTCCCAAAGTGCTGGGATTACAGGCATGAGCTACCGGTTATGGTTACAGCTGATGAAGCTGTAAACCATTAGGCCAGTCACTTAACTTCCTGTGCCTTGGTTTCTTCATCTGAAAAACCAGATAATCAACACTCTTGCATAGTGTTTTCTTGAGCTAATACACAGGAAGAACTGAGCACAGTACCTGGGAAATAGAAACTACTGAGAAAGAGCCCTCATTGTAGCCAGTATTTACTTAGTTGCAAATAGTTGCTGAAAGCACAGCCTGTTAGGCCTCAGAATGTAGATCTGTGCCCTTGAAGAGCATATAGTTAAGCTGCAACATAGAAGCAGATAGTTACAGAAGTTGCAGGGGATGACACCCGCCTCATGTACTAATCAAGGAAATGTTTGCTGAGGCCCCTTCAAGGCCAACTCTGTGCCTGGCATGTGGGAGCCAGACTGAAAGGGACCTAATTTCTGCTTCAACGGGAGACGTGTGGCCTGAAGCAGACAAAGCGAGAGGCAATGGCTCCCAGTGTAGGCCCTGGAGTCTGCGTCCTTGGGTTTCACTGGCTGTGTGGCCATGTGTGGAGAGCGATACCTCTCCAGGCCTTGGTTTTCTCATCTGCGGTCTGGGTTTGTATGAATACTCACCTTGTGAGGTTAAGTGAAGTGATTCCTGCAAAGCCCTCAGCACAGTGCCTGGAGGGACTAAATAATCAGATGGCACCTCTCAATGAAAAGAACAAGAGCTGGGGAGAGCAGGGGCCTGTGGGGGCACAGCAGAACCACTCAGGAGGCTCTGCCAGGTCTGGGCACAGAAGCAGCAGCAGTGGGGAAAGATTTGCAATAACTTTTTTTTTTTTTTTTTTTGACGGAGGCTTGCTCTGTCGCCCAGGCTGGAGTGCAGTGGTGTGATCTCGGCTCACTGCAGCCCCCGCCTCACAGGTTCAAGTGATTCTCCTGTCTCAGCCTCCCAGGTAGCTGGGACTACAAGTGCCCGCCACCATGCCTGAATATTTTTTTTTTGAGATGGAGTCTTGCTCTGTCACCCAGGCTGGAGTGCCTGGGCGCAATCTCCGCTCACTGCAACCTCTGCCTCCCAGGTTCAAGTAATTCTCCTGTCTCAGCCTCCTGAGTAGCTGGGACTACAGGCATACAGCACCACGCGCGGCTAATTTTTGTACTTTTTTAGAAGAGACAAGGTTGACCTCAGGTGATTCGCCTGCCTCAGCCTCCCAAAGTGCTGAGATTACAGGCATGAGCCACCACGCCCAGCCTAGTTTTTGTATTTTTAGTAGAGCTGGGGTTTTGCCATATTTGTCAGGCTGGTCTCGAACTCCTGACCTCAGGTGATTCACCTGCCTTGGCCTCCCAAAGTGCTTGGATTACAGGTGTGAGCCACCTTGCCAGGCCTTTTGTTTTGTTTTGTTTTGTTTTTCTTTTTTAGAGAGAGGTCTGTCTCTGTTACCCAGTCTGGAGTTTAGTGGTGCAGTCATAGCTCATTGCAGCTTCAACCTCCTGGGCTCAAGCAATCTTCCTGCCTCAGCCTCCTGAGTAGCTGGGATTGCAGGCACATGCCACTCTGCCTGGTCAATTTTTAAAACTTTTTGCAGGAACTGGCGACTTGCTGTTACCTAGGCTGGTCTTGAATTTCTGGCCTCAAGTGATCCTTCCACCTTGGCCTCCTAAAGTGTTGGGATTACAGGCGCGCCACTATGCCTGGCTAATTTTGTATTTTTAGTAGAGATGGGGGTTTCTCCATGTTGGTCAGGCTGGTCTTGAACTCTTGACCTCAGGTGATCCACCCACCTCGGCCTCCCAAGTGCTGGGATTATAAGCATGAGCCACCACGCTCGGCGTAAGAACTTTTTAAGAAGTAGAATGGCTTGGGCCGGGCATGATGGCTCATGCTTGTAATCGCAGCACTTCAGGAGGCCGAGACAGGTGGATCACTTGAGGTCAGGAGATCGACACCAGCCTGGCCAACATGGTGAGACCCCGTCTCTACTAGAAATACAAAAAATTTAGCCAGGCATGGTGGCACACAGCTGTAGTTTAGCTACTCAGGAGACTGGGACAGGAGAATCACTTGAACTTGGGCGGCAGAGGTTGCAGTGAGTCGAGATCATGCCACTGCACTCCATCCAGCCTGGTCAGAGAGAGTGAAACTCTGTCTCAAAAAAAAAAAAAAGCCGGGCGTGGTGGCTCATGACTGTAATTCCCAGCACTTTCGGAGGCCGAGGCAGGCAAATCACCTGAGGTCAGGAGTTCGAGACCAGCCTGGCCAACATGGTGAAGCTCTCTTTCTACTAAAAATACAAAAATTAGCTGGGCATGGTGGTGGGTGCCTGTAATCCCAGCTACTTGGGAGGCTGAGACAGGAGAATCGCTTGAACTCGGGAGGCGGAGGTTGCAGTAAGCCGAGATCGAGCCACTGCACTCCAGCCTGGCCAACAGAGCAAGATTCCATCTCAAAAAAAAAAAAAAAAGTGGAATGGCTTGGACTTGGTGACTAAGTGGCAGTGGGGACAGCAGGGTAACCCTCAGGTGAGTTTCTGACCCAGGAGCCTGTATGGGCAACAGCATCATTCCCCAGGCTCAGAAGGAGCATGTTCGGGGAAGGTAAAGAGCTCAGATGACTGACGTGTGTGGTGTGCTCAGGAAGTGTGGGTCTGATGCTCAAGAGAAAGATACAAGTTTGGGAGTTCTCAGCCTGTAGGTAGCAAGCCAAGCAGCTTTGATGAAGAGGGCAAAAGATCATACATCAGTACTTGTGAGTTAGAGTAAGAGCCTAGCCAGAGAATTGGAGGAGCCCACGGCCAGAGGTGTGCCCCTGAGTAGAGAGTGAAGCAGGAGGGAATGTGGTGAGCAGAGGTGGATGCTGGCGACAGGCCGTGGGAGATCAAGGACCAGGAAGTGGTGGTTGTATTTTGCTACCAGGAGGCCTTGGGTCCTTAGCTGTGCTCTGGGAGTGGAGGGGGGTCCAAAGCCAGAATGAATGGAGTCGAGGGCATCAGCTCCCAGGAAGGGACTTGATTTGTTTGTTCCTGCTGTGTCCCTGGTGTCTAACGGCACCTGGCGGACAGTGGGCAGTGAGATCATCTTCGCTGAATGAGTGGAGGAGAGGAAACCAGGATGCAGGGTGGAGAGATGTACAGAGGGTGGCGCTGGAGAGGCATGTGTAGGGGAGAGCAGGAGGCTGAGGCTTTCCTGTCTGGTGGCTTCCATCTTCTCTTGGAACTGGAAAGTGAAGTGATCCCTTAAGAGTGAAGAGTGGAGAGAGGGTGGCAGGGGAGGCATGCAGGGTTTGTTGAGTTGCAAGGAAGAGGGTTGGGGCTTTTGAGGACATGGATAGAGAGAGGACAGCGAGGAAGGGACTAGAACCCAAGGTGATCATGGTCGGGTAGGGCCTGGAGGTGGACAGATTGGAGAACAGTGGTGGCACTGGGGCTCAGTGACCTCCAAGAGGGCGGAACTGGCAGTGCTTGGAGCCCTAGGGGCTGTGAGCCCTCAGGGGGCAGTAAGGGCTGGTCCAACTCTTTGTTCCCTGGGGCTTCTGCAAGAGGGAGGGTTAAGATTGGAATTGAGGGTTTGCAGGTCAGCCTAGTAGGAAAGGACTCATTGCGGGGTGGCTGGAGTCCGGGAGGAAGTGAATGGGTTAGGGGACTTTGGTGTCAAGCCACATGTCTCTGGGATGATGGCACACCTTGGCTCTTAGAGCTTTCCCTGCCTCTTGTCTCAGTGTCATTCTCCAGCTTAGAACCCACCTGTGGCTCCCTGTCACCCTCACAACAGACGCCCACCATCGCAGTCCTGTTGGACATACGGACATGAACTGGGCCTACTGACTGCACCAACCACTTCCCTGAACTGTGTCCCTTCCTTGTCGCAGCAACCTCTGAAGGAAGCGCTGTTCTTCACCCCACTGTACAGTTCGGGAAATGGAAGCCCACACAGGGCGAGTGACTTGCCTGAGGCCCCCCAAAGCCTGGAGGTGGCAGAGTTGGGATTTAGATCCTCACAGCTCACATCCTCAGCTCTGGGCTCAGTGACCATGACAGTCTGTGGCCTGGCATTCCAGCCCTCCTTGACATGACACCCTGCCCCATCCCTCCTTTGCAGCTCCACCCGTGCCTCTTCTCTCCTCAGAATTCAGGCTTTCCACCCAGGCTGGCTAGGTGGAACCCTCCCTCCGCTACCTACCACATGGTAGTCGTGGTGCCTTGAATATGTTTCTCAACCTCTCTGGGCCTAATTTTTTTTTTTTTTTGAAATGGAGTCTAGCTTTGTCTCCCAGGCTGGAGTGCAGTGGCGCGATCTCAGCTCACTGCAAGCTCCGCCTCCCGGGTTCACGCCGTTATCCTGCCTCAGCCTCCCGAGTAGCTGGGACTACAGGTGCCTGCCATCATGCCTGGCTAATTTTTTGTATTTTTTTTTTAGTAGAGATGGGGTTTAACCATGTTAGCCAGGATGGTCTCGATCTCCTGACCTCATGATCCACCTGCTTCGGCCTCCAAAAGTGCTGGGATTACAAGCGTGAGCCACCGCACCTGGCTTTTTTTTTTTTTTTTTTTTTTTTGAGGCGGAGTCTGACACCCAGGCTGGAGTGGGATGCTGTGGTCTCAGCTCACTGCAACCTCCGCCTCCCTGGTTCAAGTGATTCTCCTGCCTCAGCCTGCCAAGTAGCTGGGACTACAGGCGCGTGCCACCACACCCAGCTAATTTTTGTATTTTTAGTAGAGACCGGGTTTCACTATGTTGACCAGGCTGGTCTCGAACTCCTTACCTCGTGATCCGCCCACCTTGGCCTCCCAAAGTGCTGGGATTAACAGGCGTGAGCCATCGCGCCCGCCTGCCTTATTTTCTTTACTGTAGAAAGGAGATGATAATGGTAATGTTGACCTCCTAGGGCTGGCACAAGGTTCAGTGCTTAATGCATGGGACAGTGCCTGGCACACAGTGAACCCTGGATAATGGCTGGTTAGTAGTGCTGAAGTCACTGTGATCAGCATGACTCTGGTTATGATGATGAGCTCCTGTGGCCTGGGGTTTCCAGAGCTCTCCGTTTTGTCTCTCGTGGGCCTGGACGCAGGTTCTTCCCCATCTGGAACACATACCCTCCTCCCCCTCCCCTTGCTGAAGTAACTGCTGCTTTCTTTGGAGTCTCAGGTCAGGCATTGTCCCCCCAGGAGGCTCCCCCACCCAGTCCTTGAGGTGACTCTTTACCATGCCACCTGTCGCCTCAGTTACTGTGGACTGTCCATGTCTCTCTGACTGTATGGCAGGAACCTGTCATCTTTGCCTCCGTGCCCAGTGGAAGCCAGACACTCAGCCCTCAGTGACTCTTGGTTGCCCCTCTGAGGTTTAACCCTAGTGTCCTGGTTGTACAAGAGCAGGGGGACTGATGAGCTCTAGCCAAGGAAGGGTGTGGGAGACTTCCTGGAAGAGGAGGCACTGGAGCCGAGCCACGAAGGCTCTGGGTTGGCATTTCTGGCAGAGGCACAGCATGTGCCACAACGTGTTGGCATTAGACAGCACTGTGTCTGTAGGTGGGCAAGTAAGTGTGTGGCCTGGCCCTTGTGCAGTATGATACAGAAACACAGTTGGGGGCCTGTGGGTGCCCCCAGGGAAAGGGGCTTCCTTTCAGCTGTGGACTGTGGAAGGGAAGTGGCTTCAAGGAAGTGGTGACAGTTGTGGCGGGGTCACAGTGGGCAGAGAGAGGTTTTGGATGTGGCAGATGTCACCGATTTTCTTGCTCACTGAAAGAGCAAAGGGGCAGGACCTAGGGGCAGAAGCTGGGTCGGGCGTCAGTTGGTTTTTTTCCTTTTCACGTTTTGAATTGGAGAGATTTGTAGGTGTTTATTAGTTGAGAGGAAGGAATCAGGAGAGGGAGAGGCTGGAATGCCAGAAAAGCAGGGTGAGGGTAGGAGGGAACAGAAGAGCGGGTGGCAGAGGGGTGAAGGTGTTTGGACTAAAGCCTTGGTGTCTGTGCTCTCAGCCCTCTCTAAAACGTCACACCAGGGCTGGGCCCGGTGGCTCACGCCTGTAATCCCAGCACTTTGGGAGGCTGAGGCAGGAGAATTGCTTGAGCCCAGGGGTTCAAGACCAGCTTGGGCAATATAGTGAGAACCCCATCTCTATTTAAAAAGAAAAAATTAGCTAAGCATACCTGTGGTCCCAGCTACATGGGAGGCTGAGGCAGGGGGATCACTTTTTTTTTTTTTTTTCTTTTTTGAGACGGAATCTCGCTCTGTTGCCCAGGCTGGAGTACAGTGGCCAGATCTCAGCTCACTGCAAGCTCCGCCTCCTGGGTTCATGCCATTCTCCTGGTTCAGCCTCCCGAGTAGCTGGGACTACAGGTGCCCGCCACCTTGCCCGGCTAGTTTTTTATATTTTTTTAGTGGAGACGGGGTTTCACCGTGTTAGCCAGGATGGTCTCGATCTCCTGACCTCGTGATCCGCCCATCTCGGCCTCCCAAAGTGCTGGGATTACAGGCTTGAGCCACCGCCCCTGGCTGGCAGGGGAATCACTTAAGTCCAGGAGTTTGAGGCTGCAGTGAGCTATGATTGCACCACTGCACTCTAGCCTGGGCGACAGAGTGAGACCTTGTCTCAAAAAAATAATAAAACGACACACTGGGCCTCTGGAGTAGGCCTGGCATTTTTCAGTGACACAAAAGTATGGCTTAATCCGTCTGTGAGTTTTGGAAAGGAAGTCTTCTCCATTGGGTGCTTTTTCTAACACTTCTCTGATACTTACCTCCCTGTTTAACAAAAGTAGTCTTCAGGTAGTAGCCTAAAGCAACGGCAACACCTGGCTAGGATTTAATAACTCTGGTCTGGTTTTTTTGTGTGTGTGTTTTTTTTTTTTTTTTTTTTTTGAGACGGAGTCTTGCTCTGTAGCCTGGGCTGGAGTGCAGTGGCCGGATCTCAGCTCACTGCAAGCTCCGCCTCCCGGGTTCACGCCATTCTCCTGCCTCAGCCTCCGGAGTAGCTGGGACTACAGGCGCCCGCCACCTCGCCCGGCTAGTTTTTTGTATTTTTTAGTAGAGACGGGGTTTCACCGTGTTAGCCAGGATGGTCTCGATCTCCTGACCTCGTGATCCGCCCGTCTCGGCCTCCCAAAGTGCTGGGATTACAGGCTTGAGCCACCGCGCCCGGCCTTTTTGTGTTTATTTTATTTTATTTATTTATTTTATTTATTTAATTTTTGAGACGGAGTCTCGCTCTGTCACCTAGGCGGGAGTGCAGTGGCGCAGTCTCAGTTCACTTGCAAGCTCCGCCTCCCAGGTTCACGCCATTCTCCTGCCTCAGCTTCCCAAGTAGCTGGAACTACAGGCGCCCACCATCATGCCCGGCTAATTTTGTTTTTGTATTTTTAGTAGAGATGGGGTTTCACTGTGTTAGCCAGGATGGTCTCGAGCTCCTGACCTTTTGACCCACCTGTCTCGGCCTCCCAAAGTGCTGGGATTACAGGCGTGAGCCACCAAGCCCAGCCTTTTGTGTTTATTTTATTTTATTTTATTTTATTTTATTTTATTTTTTTTGAGACGGAGTCTTGCTCTGTCGCCCAGGCTGGGGTGCAGTGGCCGGATCTCAGCTCACTGCAAGCTCCGCCTCCCAGGTTTACGCCATTCTCCTACCTCAGCCTCCTGAGTAGCTGGGACTACAGGCGCCCGCCAACCCGCCCGGCTAGTTTGTTTTTGCATTTTTTAGTAGAGACGGGGTTTCACCGTGTTAGCGAGGATGGTCTCGATCTCCTGACCTTGTGATCCGCCCGTCTCGGCCTCCCAAAGTGCTGGGATTACAGGCTTGAGCCACCGCGCCCGGCCTTGTGTTTATTTTTAAGATTAACCTATTTATGCGAAAGAATACTGGTTTTAAGTGCAAAGAGGAGATGATTCAAAGATAAATCATGTTATTCAGATAAGTGAACAGCAAATACTGGAGCTTGGGAATCACCACCCCAGCCCAGGGCTTCTGCAAGGAAAAGCCCTTCAGAGTCATGAGGGCAGGGAGGGAAGCAAGAGACAGCTTCCCTTGGGAGGCCAAGGGAAGGATCGCCTGAGCTCAGGAGTTCAAGACCAGCCTGGGCAACCTTGTCGCTAGTAAAAATAAAAAATAGGCCAGGCGCAGTGGCTCTCGCCTGTAATCCTAGCACTTTGGGAGGCCGAGGTGGGCAGATCACCTGAGGTCAGGAGTTCGAGACCAGCCTGCCCAACATGGAGAAACCCCATCTCTACTATAAATACAAAAAATTAGCCAGGCGCAGTGGTGCATGCCTGTAATCCCAGCTACTCTGGAGGCTGAGGCAGGAGAATCGCTTGAAATCGGGAGGCGGTGGTTGCAGTGAGCCAAGATCATACTATTACACTCTAGCCTGGGCAACAAGAGCGAAACTCCATCTCAAAAAAAAAAAAGTGTGGTGGCATGTGCCTGTGGTCCCAGCTGCTCAGGAGGCTGAGGTGGGAGGATGGCTTAAGCCCAGGAGTTTGAGGTTGCAGTGAGCTATGATCGCAGCATTGCACCCCAGCCTGGGAGACTAAGCAAGATGCTGTCTCAAGGGAAAAAAAAAAAAAAGCTTCCTGGGCCTGCTTCTGACATAGTCCATTGAGTCTCAGAGGCATTTCCAGACATGCCTTTGAGAACTACTGAACGAGAAGAGAGTTCTCAAACTGAGTCCAAAGGAACTTCGGTGTACTACAGTGTTATTAGATTATCTTGGGAGAGGTTGGGAAGGGTTCCTGGGGAAGTAAGTTTGAGAAGCCCTTCTCCAGTTTACTGCATGTTTTTGTTTGTTTTTTGTTATTTTTGAGATGGAGTCTCGCACTGTCGCCCAGGCTGGAGTGCAGTGACGCGATCTCGGCTCGCTGCAACCTCCACCTCCTGGGTTCAAGTGATTCTCCTGCCTCAGCCTCCTGAGTAGCTAGGATTACAGGCGCCCGCCACCACGCCCGGCTAATTTTTTGTACTTTTAGTAGAGATGGGGTTTCACTATTTTGGCCAGGCTGTTTTCGAACTCCTGTCCTCGTGATCCACCCACCTTGGCCTCCCAAAGTGCTGGGATTACAGGTGTGAGCCACTGCACCCAGCCCACTGCATGTTAGATAGTCTGTCAAGGCCTGTGGAGTGCTGGGGTTAGGAAACCTGTTTAATGTTGTTCAGGCCTCATTCAGTAGCTTCAATATTTGGGACCTAAAAGGCCTTCCATAATCAGAGAATAAATGAAATGCTGTAGATGAGGTGGGGGAGAGTGTGAAGTGGAAGCTTTTAAGTAATTACTAGCTTGATTCATTCATTACAAATGCACAGCTGGGTGCAGTAGCTCATGCTTGTAATCTCAGTGTTTTGGGAGGCCAAGGCAGGAGGATCACTTGAGGCCAGGAGTTCAAGACGAGCCTGGGCAACATAGTGAGACCCTGTGTTTGCAAAAAAATTGTTTAAAAATTAGCCAGGCGTAGTGACATGTGCCTGTGGTCCCAGCTACTCAGGAGGCTGAAGTGGGAGGATTGCTTGAGCCCAGTAGGTTGAGGCTGCAGTGAGCCACGATAGTGTCCAGCCTGGGTGACAGAGTGAGACCCTGACTCAAAAAAATTTTTTTTCAAAAAGTGGAAAAGGCAAATCTGCCCTTGTGGAATTTACATTCTAGTTGAAGGAACACAGTAATGTAATGGGAAGATATTAGGGCTGTAAGTCCAGCTGCGGGCAGCTGGCTGTCAGGATGGGGCAGGTGTGGATCAGAGGCAGAGATGAGTAAAGAAGGCAAGGACCCAAGAGCTCTGGAACTCAGTTAGGAATCGAGAAGCCCAAGGGTGGAGACGACTGGATAACACCAGTCCCCTTGGCATGACATCAGGCAGCATGTGTGGCATTTGTGTATGTGTTGGGCAGCATGCTTTCTATGCTGGGAGGCCCACAGCTGGAATGAGCCCGTGTGACCTGACAGCTGCCCTGTGGCCAGGCAGAGTGGGGGGCTATTGCCTTTGATCATAAACGAGGCTTCTGAGGCTCAGGGAGAGGAGCAGACTTGCCCAGGGTCTCATTTCCAGTTAGTGATGGAGTTGGGTTCCAGTCCCAGTGCTCTTGGCTGAGGCCAAGTGCTTCTTGCCACCCTGTTGTCTGTGTGGCCAGAAGAGAGCTGAGGTACACCCTTGGAGCTGGAGCTGGGGAGCCTGGGAACTGTGGGCTGCTGAGAACTGAGGGCTGAGGTCTCTGTCTCCCCCCTGTGGCCACTAGGTGCTATGACAAGCGTCTGTGGCCTCGAATGGACCTGAGCCGGCGGAAGTCACTGACCCCGCCCATGCTCAGTGGTGTGGTTCGCCGCCAGCCCCGTGCCCTGGACCTCAGCTGGACAGGTGTCTCCAAGAAGCAGCTCATGTGGCTTCTGAACCGACTACAAGGTAGGGTGTGTGGTGTGGAGGACAGGGTGGTGACGGGGACAGGCCTGGGATGGAGTCCTCACAGCACCTGCTTCCTGACCACCCCCCTCTCCCCGCAGGCCTGCAGGAGCTGGTGCTCTCTGGCTGCTCCTGGCTCTCCGTCTCTGCCCTGGGCTCAGCCCCACTGCCAGCCCTGCGGCTCCTGGACCTTCGCTGGATCGAGGATGTTAAAGACTCCCAGCTCCGGGAGCTGCTGCTGCCTCCACCAGACACCAAACCAGGTGCAGCCTCTGTTTGCTTTTCTGGAGAATGGGCTGGGCAAGGGTAGGGTAGGAGGCCTCTCAGGTCTCTTCTGACTCATGCTGGATGGTAAAGTATTTGAAGAAAGGAAAGAACACATGAGTTTGAATAGGAAGGCCCTGGTTGGGCATTATTCATTCATTCACCCACCTGCTGTGTACTTTGAGCCTTGAAAGGGACAGGGTTTTCCCAGGGAGCATAAGACCCAACAGTTTGGTGGGGCAGGAGGCCCATATTGGCAGAGGGGGATGCTGGAAGCAGAGGCCATCTCTCTTCATCTACTTAAATCTCATCATCCTTTAGGCCTGGGTATAAATGCCACTCCTCCAAGAAGCGCTCCCTGATCCCACCCCACACTGAGCTCAGAGTCCCTCTCAGCTTTGAGAGCAGCCCACCAGCATAATACTGGGCAATTGTGGAGTGCCTTGATGCACATCTGTGCCCTCCTGCCAGGGTCTGCAGCTCCCTGAGGGCAAGCACTGGCTGGTGCCCCAGCACCTTCTCAGTGGCTGCTTTGCAGATAGCTGTTGAATGAATAACTTGAATGAGCAGGCAATCAGGATTGGAGAAGTCTAGTTTGAGGAAAGATTTTCAAAAGGAGATTTGCAGGCCCCTGAAATAAGATAATCCTTTTGTTTGTTTGTGTTTGTATTTTTTGAGACCATCTGGCTCTGTCACCCAGGCTGGAGTGCAGTGGTGAGATCTCAGCTCACTGCAATTTATGCCTCCTGGGTTCAAATGATCCTCCCTACCTCAGCCTCCTAAGTAGCTGGGCCTACAGGCGTGTGTCACCACGACTGGCTAATTATTTTTTTTTTTGAAAGAGTCTCGCTCTGTCACCCAGGCTGGAGTGCAGTGGTGCAATCTCGGCTCACTGCAACCTCCGCCTCCCGGGTTCACACCATTCTCCTGCCTCCACTACCACGCCTGGATAATTTTTTGTATTTTGTTTAGTAAAGACGGGGTTTCACCATGTTAGCCAGGATGGTCTCGATCTCCTGATCTCGTGATCTGCCCGTCTTGGCCTCCCAAAGTGCTGGGATTACAGGTGTGAGCCACTGCACCTGGCCCCCTAAACCTGGCTAATTTTTTTATAATTCTTATGGAAACAGGGTTTTATTGTGTTGCCCAGGCTGGTCTCGAACTCCTTGTCTCAAGTGATCTGCCTACCTCTGCCTTCCAAAGTGTTGGATTATAGGCGTGAGCCACCACGCCCAGCCAGAAGAATCTTTTCTTTTGGAGTTCTTTCACCCCTCTCTTTCATAGTTCCCTTCCTCCCACCCCACCTCCTCCACAGCAGCCCTGGAAGGGGAGAATAGAGAAGCAACTAGGATTCTTTCCACATTCTAGATGAGGCACTGGAGGCCCAGAGGGATTGATTGCTGCAGGTCACCCAGTCAGGCAAGAGCACTCAGCCATTGTCCACTCTTACTGGAACCGGACTGAGTTGGAGAGCTATGGGTAGGGGGTGAGGTGGGCATTGGGAATGGTGCACCCTGGGAGGCGGGAAGGTGCTGGCTGGTCCATTTCCTCCTGCTGGAATTCAGATCAGTTCAGCCCTTTATCAGGAGCTCACGAAGGTGGGCCTTTTTTTTTTTTTTTTTTTCAGTTTTATTATTATTTTCTTAACTTTTAAGTTCAGGGGTATATGTGCAGGTTTGTTATATGGGTAAACTTAACTTTTAAGTTCAGGGGTATATGTGCAGGTTTGTTACATGGGTAAACTTGTGTCATGGGGGTTTGTTGTACCGATTATTTCGTCACCCAGGTATTAAGTCTATTTACCATTAATTATTTCTCCTGATCCTCTCCCTCCTCCCTCCAGAAGGCTCCAGGGTGTGTTATTCCCATGGATGTGTCCATGTGTTCTCATCATTTAGCTCCCACCTTTAAGTGAGAACATGAAATTTCTGTTCCTGCATTAGTTTGCCAAGGATAATGGCCTCCAACTCCATCCATGTTCCTGTAAAGGACATGATCTCGTTCTTTTTTATGGCTGCATAGTATTCCATGGTGTATATGTACCACATTTTCTTTATTCATTCTATCATTGATGGGCATTGAGATTGATTCCATGGCTTTTACTATTGTGAACAGTGCCATACACCTTCCAACTCTTGCCCAGCTTAAATGCCACCACCTCAGTGAAATCCTCACTGATGCCCACTCCTTCCTGCCCAAGCCAGAAGTGACTTCTCTTTCCTCTGCTTTCCTCTATGGGCCTTTCCTCCTTGGGCCTTTAGCTATGGCCCAAGGTTGAGGGCATCTGTAAAGGTATCCCCTTTCCAGGCCCTTGGCTCCTCAGAGACAGGAGGAGGGGTTACAATTTAGGACTTGCAAACTCAAGTGTCCATTGAGTTGACCTGGGAGGTAACAGAAGTGATGCATTGGTGCAGGACGTTAGGAGTGGCACCTAGCCGCCCAGCTCCCCACAGTCATCATCTGGTGGGAAGGAGTGCCTAGTGAGGCCAGATCTTATGATTCTTCAAGGAAAAGCTCAGTATATAAATTTATTTATAAAAATGTCCTTTTTGTAGTGTTAGTCATTAAGGACATTTTTAGCATTCTGTAGACTCCATAAAACACGTTTGGAGGGCAGCCTCATGGTTCGTGCCATCTGATCTATTAATAGTTTATCTTAGGGATAGGCTGGTGCCTGGGAGGCAGACAACATTGTGGTAAGAGTTCAGATTCAGCATCACCGGGCCTGGGTTTCCTGGCCGTAAACAGGAATGATGATCAGAGATCTTGTCTCCCAAGGCTGTGGTTCTTAAAGTATGGTCTGGGGACCAGCAGCATCCACAACACTGGAGAACTTGTTAAAAAAAAAAAAAAAAAAGTAAACCCTGGGCCAGGCGTGGTGGCTCACACCTGTAATCCCAGCACTTTGGGAGGCCGAGGTGGGCAGATCACTTGAGGTCAGGAGTTCAAGACCAGCCTGGCCAACATGGTGAAACCCCGTCTCTACTAAAAAAAATAGAAAAATTAGCCGGGCATGGTGGCACATTCTTTTAATCCCAACTACTTGGGAGGCTGAGGCAGGAGATTGCTTGAACCTGGGAGGTGGAAGTTGCAGTGAGCCGAGATTGCACCACTGTACTCCAGCCTGGGCTACAGAGTGAGACTCCATCTCAAAAAAAAAAAAAAAAGTAAACTCTGGTCAGGCGCAGTGGCTCAGGCCTTGTAATCCCAGCACTTTGGGAGGCCAAGGTGGGAGGATCAAGGCTACAGTGAGTTATAGAGAGGTTGAGGCTGCAGTAAGCTGTGATTGTACCACTGCACTCCAGCCTGGGCGACAGAGCAAGACCCTGTCTCAAAAACAAATGAACCTGTAGACCTGCCTAAACTCTGGGGATGGGACAAGCAATCCCTTTTTTTTTTTTTTTTGAGATGGAGTCTTGATCTGTCACCCAGGCTAGAGTATAGTGGCGCAATCTCAGCTCACTACAACCTCTGCCTCCCGGGTTCAGGTGATTCTCCTGTCTCAGCCTCCTGAGTAGCTGGGATTACAGGCATGCACCACCACGCCCAACTAATTTTTTTGTATTTTTAGTAGAGACGGGGTTTCACCATGTTGGCCAGGCTGGTCTCGAACTCCTGACCTGATGATCCGCCTGCCTCAGCCTCCCAAAGTGCTGGGATTACAGGCGTGAGCCACCGCGCCCAGCTGGGACCAGCAATCCCTTTTAACCAGCCCTTCCAGGTGACTTTGAAGCCTCTCTAGTTTGAGAGCCATTGGCATAAAATAAATGTAGACTATATTCTTTGGATGCCAAGATGAGGGGTGTGAACACTTGGATCCTGCAGATTGGGGAGCAGGGAGCCTGTGAGCTCAGACCTGAAAACCAGGGACAGAGGGACATGGGGCAGGCAGAGTGTCTCAGGCAGGGCCACTTGTGGAATGTGGCCCAGGTGTTCAGGGGTAAGGGAGAGGAGTTAGCAGCTGAGACCTTACAGGAACTGGGATGTTCTACCAAGGAGGCTAGACCTCTTTGAGGCACCCTCAGAGAGTTTTAGAGAAGGGATGCTGTCCCATTTGTATTTGAGATCAGCTTTCTGGATGCCAGAAAGAAGAGCAGAGAAGTGGAGCAGGTGAGGAGGCTGGGCCAGGAGTTCAGGCACCAGTTGTGTTGACCCTGAGTGGTGACCAGGGAGAAAAGAGAGGCTCCTGATGGGGACTTACTGACCATGGAGGGGAGGGAAGTGGGAGAAGGGCCTGGATGGTAGGCCCATCAGGGATGTCATGTGTCTGATGAATGAATGAACGAAAATAAATTGAACACCTACTGTGTCTCAGTTGCTGGGACTACAGCAATGAACAGCAGACAAAAATTCCTGCCTTGGTAGTACTGACAGTCTTGTGGCAGGAGAGAAAGATTAATAAGAAAAATGTATATATGGCCGGGCGCAGTGGCTCATGTGTGTAATCCCAGAACTTTGGGAGGCTGAGGTGGGTGGATCACAAGGTCAGGAGTTCGAGACTAGCCCGGCCAATGTGGTGAAACCCTGTCTGTACTAAAAATACAAAAATTAGCCAGGCATGGTGGTGTGCGCCTGTAATCCCAGCTACTCGGGAGGCTGAGGCACGAGAATTGCTTGAACCCGGGAGGCGGAGGTTGCAGTGACCCAAGATCACACCACGGCACACCAGAGCAAGACTCTGTCTCGGGGGGTAAAAAAGAAAAGGAAAACGTATATATGTCAGAAAAATGCATATAATATGTCAAATGGTGAGAAAAGAGGAAAAATTGATGCAAGGAAGTGGTGGGAGTGTGGGGAATTACATTAGTTTTTGCATTGCTCTAAAGAAATACCTGAGGCTGGGTAATTTATAAAGAAAAGAGGTTGAATTGGCTCAGGGTTCTGCTGTACAGGAAGTGTGGTGCCTGCATCTGCTCAACTTCTGGGGAGGCCTCAGGTAGCTTTTACTCTTGATGGAATGTGAAGGAGTCTGCATGTCACATGGCAAGACAGCTAGCAAGAGAGAGGAGAGGAGGTCCCCAGACTCATTTATTTATTTATTTATTTAGAGATGGAGTCTCGCTCTGTTGCCCAGGCTGGGGTGCAGTGGCACAATCTTGGCTCACTGCAACCTCCACCTCCTGGGTTCACGTGATTCTCCTGCCTCAGCCTCCTGAGTAGCTGGGATTACAGGCACCTGCCACCATTCCTGGCTAATTTTTGTATTTTTAGTAGAGACGGGGTTTCACCATGTTGGCCAGGCTGGCCTTGAAGTCCTGACCTTGTGATCCGCCCGCTTCGGCCTCCCAAAGTGCTGGGATTACAGGCGTGAGCCACCACGCCTGGCAGAATATTGTAGTCTCAAATACAATAATCATGGAAGGCCTCCGATGAGGTGATGTGAGGAGTGGACAGATGAGGTCAGGTCATGAGGGTGTTTTTGAGAAGAGCAAGCCGCAGAGTGCAACAGGTCACTCACTCACGTGGGAAACAGGTGGAGGAGAGATGGTCTGGATACTTGGGCGCAGGGATGGGAGTGGCCAGGAGTGCTGACCTCTCATCTGGCTGCCCAGGGCAAACAGAGAGCCGTGGTCGGCTGCAGGGGGTGGCAGAACTGCGCCTGGCAGGTCTGGAGCTGACAGATGCCTCCCTGCGGCTCCTGCTGCGCCACGCACCCCAGCTGAGCGCCCTGGACCTGAGCCACTGCGCCCACGTCGGGGACCCCAGTGTTCATCTCCTCACGGCCCCCACGTCCCCACTCCGGGAGACCCTGGTGCACCTCAATCTTGCTGGTAAGCACAGTCCCCCATCCGTCCTGCCAGCCTGTGGGTCCCCACGGCCAGTGCCAACCCCTTGCTCACCTGCCTGGTCTCAGCTGCCACTGCCCCATCCCCAGGTTGCCACCGCCTAACGGACCACTGCCTCCCGCTGTTCCGCCGCTGCCCTCGTCTACGCCGCCTAGACCTGCGCTCTTGCCGCCAGCTCTCACCCGAAGCTTGTGCCCGGCTGGCAGCCGCCGGGCCCCCTGGCCCCTTCCGCTGCCCTGAGGAGAAGCTGCTTCTCAAGGACAGCTAGTTGGGCGCCCCCCACCCTCCCCCGGACTCGACAGGAGCCTGGACCTCCGGCTTCATTTCACCCCTGCTGGGAGGCCAGGTTCCCACCTCACCACCCCGGGATTCCTGAGTGTCAGTGACTTGGGATTCCCACCCAGGGACTCAAGCCAGCCATCCCCTTCTTTCCCCCCTGCACTGATATCTCTGGGGGTTTCTCCTTCCCATGTCCTCCCCCTGCTACCTGCTTCATTGTCCATCCCCTGGGGGGAGTGGGTCAGAGGTACTGGAGGGTGCTGAGCCGAAGGGACGGTGGGAGGGGGGTTATGGTTCAAGTGTTGGGGGGGGAGAATGGGGAAAGGACACGCAGAGGATATGGGAGCCAGGGGCTGGGGGAGGTGGAAGGGGCGGGGGGCGGGGCAGACAGCAGACCACCAAGGGTTCAGGGAACAAAGACCAGTTACTTCGATTGGGGGGTGGGGGGGGCCACAAAAGGAAAACCGGAGGAGCAATTGGGTATCCATGTGTCAGAGGTAGGGGAGCCAGGGGCAAGCCGGGGCTGAGCTGGAGGTGGGGATGAGAGCAGGTGTGGGGACAGCAATACCCCCTTGGGGGTCACCTCTCTGCTTCCCCCCTCCCCAGGCTTCAGTTCCTTCCCCCGACCCTGACTCCTTGAACGTCACTGAAAACGGCAGCTATTGTAAGGAGTGGGGGCCGCGGGCAGCCGCTCTTCAGCTCGCGGCCCAGGGGAGTGGCGAGGGGCGCCCCAACCCCTGCCCGCCTCTCCGCACAATACTTGAACATTCATCTGTACTGAAGTGTTACTTGAACCGGGGGAACCTCGGACCTGGGGGAGCCGGAGTGTGAGGGGGACTGGACCAGCTTGGACTGAGACCTGAGACCGGGCCGGTGGGTGCCCATTTGGGACTGCGCCACCCCCAGGCTCGTTCTTGTTTTACTGTATTGAGCGGCGGCACCCGCCGGACCTGCATTATGGCTGGGGGCGCAAGCCCAAGGATGGGAACTATGGGACTCCTCCAGCCTGGCTCTTCCCACTCTTTCATCGTCACGGAAACTTGTATCCCATTTGCCCAGGGAACTGCCACTCCTGGTTGCCATGGAAATAGCAGCCAACGGACACCTCCCGATGCCAGTGCTAAGGCTGGAAATGGCCCCTCTTAGTTGCCATGGGAACCTAGTAACAGACTCTGGTGGCCCTCCTTCCCGCCCTTTCTTCCAGCAAGGGGTGGGGCTTCGGAGCCCGGGGGAGGAGCCGGGTCAGGTCCCGCCCCTTCACGCAGGCCTCCGGGGGGCCGGGGCTTACCATGTAGGGGAGGGGAGATGTATCCACATACCTCAGGTAACAGGGAGGTGCGCGGGTGGGGGGAGGGCTGGGCGGACCAAAGGCCGGAGGGGAGGGGCCTGGGGATCGCGAGAGGCTTGAGGATGGGGCCGCTTGAGGGAGGGAGGAGGCAGCCCGGCAAGGGGCAAGCGGGGGACCCAGCCGGGCTGGGCCCCTGGGCCCCGGGTCTGTACAATACGGTTTGCTATAAAATTCAAAATCTTCCAGCCGGGGCTGCGGAGTTCGTGTGTGTGTGTGTGCAGGGTCCCTACCTACAGATGAGTGGCCTCACCTCTCTTGGGTTCATTTTGGGAGGGATTTGAAAGTGTGGACACCTGGGGTATCCAGCTGTACCTTGGAGGTGGCTGTGGCTGGCGTGCACCTCGGTGGGGTCCGGGCGTTTGGATGATGTTCTTGGTGGGTAGGGGTCGCGGGGAATCTCTGTGGGCCCGGGACCACGGGGACTCGGTCCCCGGCTCCACCCCATCATGTGGCCAGCCCGGCTCCGCCTCTGCCCCAGTTCCTGTTTCGGCCTCCGCTGTCCCGCTCCGGCCCCTGGGGCTCCCCGCAGACGCCTCTCTTCCTGCTCCGCTGGGGCCGCCTCTTCCTGGGCGCCCGCCGCCTGCATCCTGCTTGCCCTATCGGGGGATGGGGCCGCCCCTGGGCTTGGGCCGGCCCGGCTGGGGCCCCCGAGGCGCCTCCGCCCCGTAGTGACCGCCTGGTGCCGCCGCCCCCAGGATGAAGGGCGGCGAGGAGGACGCGTGCGAGCAGGCCCCGCTGAACCCGGAGGGCGAGAGCCCTGCAGGCTCGGCCACGTACCGGGAGTTCGTGCACCGCGGCTACCTGGACCTCATGGGGGCCAGTCAGCACTCGCTGCGGGCGCTCAGCTGGCGCCGCCTCTACCTCAGCCGGGCCAAGCTCAAAGCTTCCAGCCGCACGTCCGCCCTGCTCTCGGGCTTCGCCATGGTGAGGGGCCGGGAGGGGGCACAAACGGTGGGGCAGAGCACGTGGGGGGCACAGGTTGGGGGGGGCAAACAGGTCCCAAGGGACACAGGGCAGAGGGGGCTTTCGTCAAGGGGGAAGGAACAAGGTCCCAAGGGACTGAGCAAGTCCCTTCTTACGGATGTGTGTGTACAGGGGCCCCCAGGAGATGGGGCCACGGGAGGACACTAAGGTCCTAAAGGTGTCATAGAGGGAGTGGGGTGAACAAATCACCAGTGGGGTTGACTGCAACGATAAGGCAGAGTGGTTCAGACGGAGCCTGTTCCTGGCAGAAGTGGTTCCTAAGTCCCAGTGCCAGCTTCAAAGGCAGGTCAGCTGGGTGGGGGCTGCATCAACAGGCGGGGGTGCTCGAGATGGATCAGCTGGGTGGCAGGGTCACCCAGCTGAAGTTGGGCCCATCCCAGGGAAAGTGGCCACTCTCCAGGGGGCCCAAGGGGTGCTAGTGTCAACCAGGAAAACTGACAAGAGATCATGCCCCGGAGGGAGACGCTGGGGAGAAGGCCCATGAGGAAACTGATAAGCGATTCTCAAGCTGATAAACCACAGGTGCAGGAGGACGGTGTCGGCTAACGGTCTGTCCCAGCGGTGGCCTCACAGGAAGTGGGACGGAGGGAGGTCCCAGGGTGAGGATCAACAGACACAGTCCTGACTCCTCGCTGCTTGTGGCCAGCTATGTGACTCTGGACAGGCCTCCACCCCCCTTGCAAACCAGTGGGAAACTGTGAGATCATGGAGGGTGCGCCCTCTGTAGCCCGCCAAGTACCCGCCCCAGGGTAAGCCAAGCATGCCAGAGCAGGCCACTCACCAAGGATGGCTCAGACTAGCCTGCTAGTCCAATTAGACAGGTGTGGAAAGCAAAGGTCTCGCCTCTGGGCAGGAGTGAATGAACTGGGACCCAGGGTTGCTGCTCTGTTAGTCTGGGGTTTCCCTACCATCACCCCAGGAAAAAGAAGAAAGTGAGCTGCAGGAGGTACTTTGGGGAACGCACTCCTGTGGGGATGGATATCAGAGGCAGTTGGGGTGGGGACCATGGAGTTAGGGGATCTGGGCTAGTCCCTGCCCCATCTGTGTCATAACCTCCATATTTGAACAATGACAGGGAAACTCTAACCCTAAGGGTCATCATAAGCCTGTGGTCTTCTACGTGGGTTCCCAGAATCCACAGACCAGCTTACCTTTCCTGATGGGGGGCATCACCTGGGGACAGGGCGTTGGTGCCCCTTCATCTACACAGCCTGCAGAGGGAAGGCAGCAGCCACCTGAGCTGAGCGAGGTCAACCCCGTGGTCCAGCCTGTTCCCAAGGAGACAATCCCTCCACAGCAGAACGTGCAGGTTGCTGGGGTGACAGCTTAATGGCCTGAGCCTTCTCTGCAGGAGTAAGGGGCTGGAGGTTTAGGTTCTGGGGGCAGGACTGGCCGCAATCCTAGCAGGGGAGACCGAGGCTGGACCAGGCTCTGGGAGAAACCAGGACTAAGCCTGGCCCAGATCCCTGTCTGTGGAAAACACCTCCTGACACCTGCCATGGCCCAGTTTCCCAAAATACTCAGCCCTGCTTTCCTGCCCCTACCCGCCAGCCTCTACACCTACCTTCTTCTTTCCCCAGGCCCAGAGCAATCGAATGGACCCTACAAGAACCACGGATGGGGAGAGAGTGGGATTCTGAACTCAGGTGGCCTAAGTTAGAATAGCATTATACAAATTGTATCCAGCTGTCACTAAGCACCAGGCACTGCCCTCAGTGCCTTTATGTACATCATCTGTTAGCCTACAAAGTGGGTACTGCTACTCTGGCCATTTTACAGATGAGGAAACTGAGGATCGGAGATGTTAAGACACCTGGCCAAGGTCCCACAGCAAGTAAGTGGCAGGATTTGAGCCTAAGCAGTCTGGTTCCAGACTCCAAATTTATACATTCCTAGAATAGGGTCATCAACTTAAATGTCTGCAAAGGGCCAGGCAAGTAATATGGATGCCAAGTTGGCTGGGTAGGGACTAGCAAGCAAGAGACCCCCTGACATCGAGGGTGATGGCTCACACCTTTCATCCCAGCACTTTGGGAGGCCAAGGCAGGAGGATCACTTGAACCCAAGAGTTCAAGTCCAGCCAGCCTGGGCAACATAGCAAGACCTGGCATCTACAAAAAAAAAAAAAAGAGAGAGAGAGACCCCATTACCTTTCCAAGGGGAGCAGCCATGACTGATTTGAGCTGATAGTTGCCATGCAGGAACGCGGGCCAAGTGTGGCCAGTTCTTCCAAGTTTTCAAGGGGATCTGGAAATAGGGATATAAGAACTCTCTTGGGTTTTACAAGTTGGCAACAACTTCCATTTTTTAAGAAACACACTGTGTGAGCCAAGCAAAACACGTCTGCAAGCTGGAAGTGGTCCACAGTGTGCTGATTTGTACTCTGTCCTCAGACTTTAGCACTCGCCATAGCAAGAACAGCAAACACGTACATAGTGCTTACTCTGTGCCTGGCCTGTTCCTTTCCTCTTCCTTTCCTTCTTCCTTTCCTTCCTTTCTTCCTTCTTTTTTTCTTTTTTTTTTGAGACAGAGTCCCACTTTGTCACCCAGGCTGGAGTGCAGTGGTGTGATCTCAGCTCACTGCAACCTCTGCTTCCTGGGTTCAAGCAATTCTCCTGCCTCAGCCTCCAAAGTTCCTGAGTAGCTGGGATTACAGGTGCACACCACAACGCCCAGCTAATTTTTGTATTTTTAGTAGAGACAGGGTTTCACCATGTTGGCCAGGCTGGTCTTGAACCCCTGACCTCAGGTGATCCACCCGACTCGGCCTCCCAAAGTGTTGGGATGAAAGGCGTGAGCCACCACGCCCAGCCCATTTCATGTATATTTCATTTAATGTTTATACCAACCCTACAAGGCAGGGAGGTGCTGTTATCAATCTCCATTTCCAGATAGGAAATTGAGGCACACAGAGAACTGACGTGCTCAAGATTACACAGCTCGAGCACAGAATGAGCCCAGGCAGCCCAGCTCCAGAATCTGCTGTTTGATCCCTATGCAGTAAACCTGTCAGAAGCGCCGGGCGCGGTGGCTCACGCCTGTAATCCCAGCACTTTGGGAGGCCGAGGCGGGCGGATCACAAGGTCAGGAGATCGAGACCACGGTGAAACCCCGTCTCTACTAAAAATACAAAAAATTAGCCGGGCGCGGTTGTGGGCGCCTGTAGTCCCAGCTACTCGGGAGGCTGAGGCAGGAGAATGGCGTGAACCCGGGAGGCGGAGCTTGCAGTGAGCCGAGATCACGCCACTGCACTCCAGCCTGGGCGACAGAGCGAGACTCCGTCTCAAAAAAAAAAAAAAAAAAAAAACCTGTCAGAAGCAAATCATCCAGCCCTCTTTTTTTTTTTTTGAGACAGAGTCTTGCTCTGTCGCCCAGGCTGGAGTGCAGTGGCATGATCTTGGCTCACTCGAACTTCTGCCTCCTGGGTTCAAGCAGTTCTCCTGCTTCAGCCTCCCAAGTAGCTGGGATTACAGGCATGTACCATGATGCCCAGCTAATTTTTGTACTTTTAGTAGAGACGGGGTTTTGCCATGTTGGCCAGGCTGGTCTCAAACTCCTGACCTCAGGTGATCCACACACTTTGGCCTCCCAAAGTGCTGGGATTCTAGGCATGAGCCACCACGCCCGGCCATCCAGCCCTCTTGATAGGCAGGTGGAGAAACCAGAACAGAACAGCCTTTGCAAAGCTGTCCATTCGTTTACTCAATGGAGACTGAACGTCTCTGCTTTCTGCCGGGCACAGTTCCAGGTCCTAGGGATATGTATCAGTGATGTATCCCAATAGGCGGAAAAAATCTCTACAGTTGAGGAGGTTATGGGGAGTCAGTCCATCCCCTCTTGTCCCTGCAGGTGGCCATGGTGGAGGTGCAGCTGGAGAGCGACCACGAGTACCCGCCAGGCCTGCTGGTGGCCTTCAGTGCCTGCACCACCGTGCTGGTGGCTGTGCACCTCTTTGCACTCATGGTCTCCACGTGTCTGCTGCCCCACATTGAAGCTGTGAGCAACATCCACAACCTCAACTCTGTCCACCAGTCACCACACCAGAGACTGCACCGCTACGTGGAGCTGGCCTGGGGCTTCTCCACTGCCCTGGGCACCTTTCTCTTCCTTGCTGAAGTTGTCCTGGTTGGTTGGGTCAAGTTTGTGCCCATTGGGGCTCCCTTGGACACACAGACCCCCATGGTGCCCACATCCCGGGTGCCCGGGACTCTGGCACCAGTGGCTACCTCCCCTAGTCCAGCTTCCAATCTCCCACCATCCTCTGCATCCACAGCACCATCCCAGGCTGAGCCAGCCTGCCCACCCCGGCAAACCTGTGGTGCTGGGGGGTCCCATGGGCCAGGCTGGCAAGCAGCAATGGCCTCCACAGCCATCATGGTACCCGTGGGGCTTGTGTTTGTGGCCTTTGCCCTGCATTTCTACCGCTCCTTGGTGGCACACAAGACTGACCGCTATAAGCAGGAACTAGAGGAACTGAATCGCCTGCAGGGGGAGCTGCAGGCTGTGTGAGGCTGGTGTTAGCCACTGCTGCAAGCACTGCCTCCCTCCCGAGTCTGCAAGAGGCCTCAGGGGCCTATAGACCTCATTCCCCCCATCCCCTGGCTGGAGCCACTTGCAGTGGCCACTCTCAGGCAGAGGTCAGATTCCTGCCTGCAGGGTCCTCTGGGCTGGGCCTTGGGGCAGCTCCCACATTCCCAGGGATTTTCCCCATCAGTCTGTCCCTTGGGTTTTGCAAGCTACTCTGCACCTGGGCTGGCCTCAGTTGAAAGATCATGCCGTAGATATAGGGGAGGCAGGGAGAGCTTGTGGGACCTTTGGTGCTGACCTTAGCCACCATTTCCATTCCTATACAGGATGGGAAGATCACAAGGCAGCCAACCCTTGGTTTAATTTTTTTTTTTTTTTTTGAGACAGAGTCTCTCTCTGTTGCCCAGGCTGGAGTGTGGTGATATAGTCACAGCTCACTGTAGCCTCGACCTTCCAGGCTCAAAAGATTCTCCCACCACAGCCTCCCAGGTAGTAAGTAGCTGGTACTACAGGTGTGCACTGCCACAGCCGACTAATTTTTTTGTATTTTTTGTAGAGACGGGGTTTCGCCATGTTCCCAGGCTGGTCTCAAACTCCTGGGCTCAAGTGAACCTCCTGCCTCGGCCTCCCAAAGTGCTGGGATTCCTTGCTTTATTTCTGTAGAATCTATTTTATGGTTGGCATTTTGGGGGAAGATTTTGATGGGTTCCACATTCTTGCTTTAGTTGTTGTAGAGGGATTTGGGTGTTTCTACCCCAGGCATTGGTCTAGCTTTTCCTACAATGAACCTATCTTTGGAGGTTGGAGCTCCCCACCTTCCCCCACTGTGGTGACCTATGGCCACTCGCAGGAGGGATGGTGCCTGACCCACTGCCCTAGCACCACGCTATGCACCAAACTTGTTCTCCCCTCCGGGCCAGGGCTGGGATCTTTAGAGACTGACAGCCTCTGCCCCGGGCCTGAGTCCTTAGCAAGGGTTAGGTGAGGAGGTTTTAAGGGAGAAGGTCCAGTCCTTAGCCCTTGGAATACAAAGCTTTTCTGACACTGAATTTGGATGCACCTTGTTTTATATAATAAATCATGTTTCACAGATGTCTCTGTTGCTGTGAACGGGATGCAGGGCAGGCCTTCTTAGGATAACTTTACTTGTTCCCAAGAGCTGGGTGGTGGCAAGTTTGGGTGGACAGGACCTGGGAGGGGAGTGGGTTTCAGGTGTAACCCTGTCAGATGCTAACAAGAGCCAACAGCTTCTGAATGGGGAGAGTTATTCCAAGGCTATAGGCTTTGAACTCTTGTCCCTGAGTTCAGAGTCTCTATCTCTTCCACTGAGTTTCATTTATTTATTTATTTATTTATTTATTTATTTATTTATTTAGAGATGGAGTCTTGTGTTGCCCAGGCTGGAGTGCAGTGGTGCGATCTCGGCTCACTGTAACCTCTGTCTCCCGGGTTCAAGCAATTCTTCTGCCTCAGCCGAGAAACCTGAGTAGCCGGGATTACAGGTGTGTGCCATCACACATGGCTAATTTTTGTATTTTTAGTAGAGACGGGGTTTTGCCATGTTGGCCAATCTGGTCTCAAACTCCTGACCTCAGGTGATCCACCTGCCTTGGCCTCCCGAAGTGCTGGGATTACAGGTGAGAGCCACCACGCCCAGCCCTCCCTGAGTATTTAGTATAGGTTTTTCTTTCTTTTTGAGACAGAGTCTTACTCTTTTTTTTTTTTTTTTTGAGACAGAGTCTCACTCTGTCTCGCACTGTCGCCCAGGCTGGAGTGCAGTGGCATGATCTCAGCTCACTGCAAGCACCGCCTCCCGGGTTCATGCCATTCTCCTGCCTCAGCCTCCTGAGTAGCTGGGACTACAGGTGCCCGCCACCATGCCCAGCTAATTTTTTTGTATTTTTAGTAGAGACGGTGTTTCACCGTGTTAGCCAGGATGGTCTCAATCTCCTGACCTAGTGATCCGCCTGCCTTAGCCTCCTAAAGTACTGGGATTACAGGCATGAGCCATCGCACTGGGCCGGAGTGCAGCTGTGCAATCTCGGCTCCCTTCAGCCTTGACCTCCCAGGCTCATGAGCCTACCGCCTCAGCCTCCCAAATAGCTGGTACCACAGGCATGTGCCACCAACCCAGCTAATTAATTAATTTTTTTTTTTTTTTTTTAGAGAGGAGGGTCTCATTATGTTGTCTAGGCTGGTCTTGAACTCTTGGGCTCAAGTCATCCTCCCACCTTGGCCTCCCAAAGTGCTGAGATTACAAGTGTTAGCCACTGCACCTGGCCTCAAGTTTCTTTCTTGAGCAACTACTACATACTAGGGGCCTTTCATAGGTTATCTTATTTAACTCCCCCAACACCTCAAGCGTTAAGCCTTTATCATTTTCATTTCAGAGATAAGGAAACAGGCCCAAGAAGGCTGAAGATCTTGCCCAAAACCACAGTTAGTCCATGAAACTGAACTTGGACTATCTTTACCCCTTACATGGGAATCTCTCTTTGATTTGAGAAAAGGAACCAGTGCCTTTCAACTAGAACAGAAAGGAATCTGATCTCAACACCTATGCCTCCACGTAAATTAATTTTTTCAGGCTTATTTCCCTCAAAATGTTAGTCCTAATCTTCTTCTATCTTGTGGTGTGAGACCTTGGATAAGTCTCCCTTCCACCTTTTCCTATTACTTAAATGGTGAATTTGCATAAACCAGGCTCTAAGGGTCTTTTCTGCACTGTTTGGCTGTCTACAAATGGACATCCAAGTTTAAAGGAAAACTCCGAAACTTAGAAAGGTCAATGGCTTGCCCAAGGTCATATAGCGAGGGCCTGATGTACACATGTCAGGAGCCTGGGGCATCCTCAGCTCAGGAAAAGGGGCCTCCTGGGAGTGCCGGCGTCCACACGGGATCAAAAGGGTGCTCTCAGCCTACAGAAGACCTCAGCCCGAGTTTTAGGTGTAGGCCTGGGCCGCTGCTGCCCTCGTGCGGAGGGATCCCGTGAGCATACGGCGCCATAGCCAGAGAAGCGGGCACTGGGACCATGACGCCAAGAGGACACCAGTCCAGTCCCGTTCCTGTAGGACCTCGTTTATTATTACAGGGCCCATTTAAGGGCACTTAGGCCCCACTAGGCTCATCAGAAAACCTTGAAGCAGTCCCTGGATTTAACCACTAATGGTGGGTTTGAGTACGGCAAAGCACCTTCTACAGGCCTCTCGCTCCCCATCTGGCAAATGGGCATCCTAAGCAGCCAGACACCCAAGGACGATAACGGGAAGGAAAAGCACCCTGCATTTATGTGCGAGGCGGGGCAAACCGCCTGAGTCACCGCTCACGGTTGTGTTTTTCCACCTCCCGGCCGCCCCTCCCATCCGGATGAGTCCTGGTGGGTCCTCTTGGAGGCGCCCCCTAGTCCCTTGCTCCGCACGCCCTGACCACGCCCCTTGACTCGGCCCCGCCCACAGCGGAATCCGCAGATTCGCCAGGCCGGATCCTCAGAATTCCTCGGGTCCTTCGATACTCGGCTGAAAATTATCATCGGACTCTGACAGGAGCTCTGGGCTGGAGGCATTTTCCCCAGGGTCAGAAGCGGCCTATCCTCTCACTGGGGCCAGTAAGAAAAATCCAGAAAAAGTTGTCGATTCTGCCAGCAGGGATTGGCTAACGGGCCGTTATTTTCTTGACTCCACCAAGGCGGATGAAGGGGAGGCTGCGGCTGAGGCCGGGAACAGTGGCGAATCTGCAGCCTCTCAGACTTTGGCCGTGCAAGGAAGGGACGGGGAAGAGGAGCAAAGCGGCGCGCATCCTGTCCAGCGATTCGCCCCGCCCGCCCGGCGAATCTGCGTCTCCCGAACGCGCCACTGAAGCTTCCCCAGCGCTGGCTGGCCTCCTCCCCTCTGCCCCGCCCCTTTTCCTCAGGGACTAGTCGCAGCTTTCGTCGCCGCCGATTCGTCAAGCGTCCCGGGCCGCAGCATCTGGATCGTCGTGGCGAAGCCGACTCTCCGGGGGATGCGGCCAATCTCCAGGCTCCCTGGGCCGCAACTCCCGAGCCTCCCCGGGCGCCGGCCGAGACGAAGCCGCTATCCCCGGCCCCGTGGGTCCCCGGGCAGCGCCTGTGGCGAAAGTGCGAATGCACACCCTGTGCCCGCTGGGCCTCGCGCAGGTGGCGGTGGTGTTTGGTGCGCGCGCCGGGGAGGTGGTGGTGGGGGGGCGCCGCCGCCGCCACCGCTGCGGGGCCGGGTCTCGCGCTGCCGCCGCCGCCGCCTCGCGCCGCTGAGGTGCCGCGCGGGGTGGGGGGAGGGGAGCCGCTCGCCAGGAGCGGGTGAGTGGGGCCGCCCGGCGCGCGTGCGCGGAGACCTGCTTGGGGGTGCAGAACGCGCCGGGGCGGGAGGAGAGGGCAGCGGCGCGCGTTCCCCCCACCCCCCGCCCAGATTTGGGGTCGAAGCCGGGTCTCGGTCTCGGTCTCGCGGTGTTTCCAACGCCCCGAAGAGGTGCCACCTTTCGGCCGGAGGATCGGGGCGCGGGGACGCGAGCGGGTGTGTGGGAGCCGTGGCCGGGCTCGGCCCGGGCCGCTGGCCGGTGAGGAGGCGGGAGGGGGCGGGGCCTGCAGGAGGCGGGGGAGGGGTCTTGCGCCGAGGCCAAGTGGGGCGCGCGCTAGGGAGAGCGGGAAGGTAAGGGGGCTCGAGACGGGCCTGGGGGCCTGACAGTAGAGATGGGAGGTGGAGAGAGGCTGGGTTGTTGTGGTGAGACAGAGGGTACTTGGGGGAGAATCCGGGGGAGCCCCGGGTCAGGGTGAGGGGTGGAAACTGGAGTGATGGGAGAATCTGGAATCGGGGCTGGCCAGTGAGGAAAGGCAGGGGAATCAGGCCCAAGTCGTGACCCTTCTTGTGTGTCCCCCTTTCCCTAACAGTGTAAATGAGCAAAGATGGATCAGGAAGGTGGGGGAGATGGGCAGAAGGCCCCGAGCTTCCAGTGGCGGAACTACAAGCTCATCGTGGATCCTGCCTTGGACCCTGCCCTGCGCAGGCCTTCTCAGAAGGTGTACCGCTATGACGGAGTCCACTTCAGTGTCAACGTGAGTGCCCGGGCCTTTGCTTGCCATCCGGGGAGCTCCAGGTGCCCCTGTCCTCTGTGATTCTGTTCAGCACCTAGAATGGTAGCCTGCCTTCTTGAAAGTGGGCAGTTGAACCCATGTTTTGCATGTGCGTGTCCAGATGGGCTTCTTAGAGCTCCCCAGCCTGGATTCACCCTGAGCTGTCTTTCTGCTACTGCTTTCCTTCCTAGGACTCAAAGTATATACCAGTCGAAGACCTCCAAGACCCCCGTTGCCATGTCAGGTCCAAAAACAGAGACTTTTCCCTCCCAGTCCCTAAGTTTAAGGTACGTGTCTTCTGGGCTTCTAGTGTGGTAGTCCTAAGAGGGTATGGAGGATGCGTCTTGGCACTATAGCTGAATAAAAAGGGTTTTCAATGAAAGGGTCTCAGCCAGATCTAGCAACCTGAGACTGTGAGACTCAGTTGTTCTGGACAGGAGGTACACTTAGTCTTCTAGAAAGGTACAGGTCAGGTGTCCTAAGTGTATCTCTGGTGGCTGGGGTGTTGACTTCTTGAAGGATGAGGTAAAGACTGTTTAGCTGCTATTTCTGTCACTGTGTATTCCTAGACAATGCATAGCACACAACAGTGGGATCTCCCAGTTCCTTGACAGTCAAGGGGAGTGACAAGGCCACTGCCTACCTGGATTGCACTGTTCCCCACCTCTCATTTGGCAATGTCATTTCCATCTTGTTTCCTTCGAGGACTCCCATTCCCCACCCTAGGCAAGATATTCTTCAGGCCTTGAACTGGGCCTGGAACACTGGTGGTTCTTCATTTCCTTCTCTGATTCTTTATTCTTCCTTTTTAAATAAATTGTCTGTGGGGTCCCTTCATTCTTCTTCTTCACCTTTTTTTTTTTTTTTTTTACTTTGTACACTTTACTTGGACCATCTCTTTCACACCTACAGCTTCAACTAGTACCTAAATTTTGATGACTTCCAAATATCTGTTTCCAGCCGACATCTCCAGGCTTGTATGCCTGGTAGGGGGAGAGTTTCATTTGGAGGCCACACAGATGTCTCAGAATTAAGAGATTTAAAATAAATTATCTACTCCCTTAACCTATCTCTTTCGTTTTCCCTCTGGTCATACGTGGCAGTACTGTCAACTCAGCTGCATAGCCTGGCAGCCTTTGATTCTCTCCTTTTCTCTCACAGTCGGTCACCAAGTCCTCCTGGCTCTTTTCCTTTTTATTCTTCATCTTTCTATTCTCATTGCCACGTAACGTAGATCTTGGTATTCATTTCATCTGATCTCCTTGCCTTCGTTCTTTCCTCTGTTTCTCCTCTGCCTTGCTGTCATTTGTCTCTTTGGCTCACTGCTCTTCTATTTTCCTTTTGTTGCCAAGTCCATGTTTTGGGGCATTGACATGTATGGTTATTGATCTGGCCAAGCCTTATCCTCTGACTTGACACCACACCCCTGTGTTGCATCCACACCATATGCTTTGCAGTTTTTCGAAAACACCAAGTTGTTTTATACTTCCATGTCCTAGGGGTCCTTGTCATTTGATGGAATGTTAATCCTCAAATCTCAGTAAGAATGGCACCATCTTTATGAATTCTTCCCTGATTATACTCTGTACAAAGGTTTCCTTCTCTGGGCTCCAGAATACCATGTACACGTCCGCTGCCACTGAGTCGTGTTGTGTTTGTATGTGCATATCTTGCTACTTTTCTGTACGGGAATCTCTTCCTTTCTATCTCTGTATTTCCAGTGACTTGTTCACGGTAGTTACCTAATAAAGGCTGAGCTGGGGAATCATCGCTCTGCAGCTCGTTCTCTCCATGTATGTTTATTCCTCAGTATGTACATTTCTTTCTTTCTTTTTTTTTTTGAGACTGAGTCTCGCCTTGTTGCCCAGGCTGGAGTGCAGTGGTGTGATCTCGGCTTAGTGCAACCTCTGCCTGCCAGGTTCAAGCAATTCTCCTGCCTCAGCCTCTTGAGTAGCTGGGATTACAGGTACCCACCACCATACCCAGCTAAATTTTTTTTTTTGTATTTTTAGTAGAGACAGGGTTTTATCATGTTGGACAGGCTGGTCTTGAACTCCTGACTCCTGGTGATCCATCCACCTCATCCTCCCAAAGTGTTGGGATTATAGACGTGAGCTACCACACCTGGCCTAGTTTGCACATTTCTGTTCTTAATTCTTGCTATTCTATGGTGAGAAGAATTCAGGGAAAAGGGGTCAGGTCTGATGGATCCCTTATTATGGGCCTCTTCCCTTGCCAATCACTTTCCTGGATCTCTCTCTTGACTTCGTGGAGCTTGCTAAAGTTTCCCGAAGGACAAAGGAACAGTGGTCAGTGTTGAGACCCCATACCAACTCCTGTTCTTTCCCCAGCTGGACGAGTTCTATATTGGACAGATTCCACTGAAGGAAGTGACTTTTGCAAGGCTGAATGACAACGTGCGGGAGACCTTCCTGAAGGATATGTGCCGTAAGTACGGCGAGGTGGAAGAGGTAGAGATCCTTCTTCACCCCCGTACTCGCAAGCACCTGGGCCTGGCCCGTGTGCTCTTCACCAGCACTCGAGGCGCCAAGGAAACAGTCAAAAACCTCCACCTTACCTCCGTCATGGGCAACATCATCCATGCCCAGCTTGACATCAAAGGTGAGGACTCCTGTGCCTGCCACTCAGGCTTGGCCTCCAACGGAGGTTGTACATGCAAATGCCTGTCAGGGTCAGGCAGGCACCCAGGGTCATGATCTGAAACTGTTGGGGCCAGTTGTGTTTCTGAAATCAGATCAGATTTTAGAGTGGAATTATGGTACATGGATTTGTGTGTGTGGTGTCTCCAGCAAGGTTGGGCAATAGGCCATAATCAAGCACATAACTATCTGTTAAAAAAAAAAAAATCATATGAAGGGTTGTACTAGGTAGGATGAATAGATTGTAGTAAATCAGCCCAGGTCAGGTTGGTTGGTTGGTTGGTTTTTGAGACAGGATCCTGCTGTGTCACCCAGACTGGAGAGCAGTGGCGTGATCTTTCCTCACTGCAGCCTCCAACTCCTGGGCTCAGTCACCCCAGCCTCCTGAGTAGCTGGGATTACAGGCACGCACCACCATACCTGGCCAACATTTTTTTGATTATTTGCGGAGATGAAGTCTCGCTACACTGCTCAGCCTGTTTTTAATTTTTCTTTCTTTCTTTCTTTTTTTTTTTTTGAGACGGAATCTCGCTCTGTCACCCAGGCTGGAGTGCAGTGGCACAATCTTGGCTCACTGCAACCTCCACCTCCCAGGTTCAAGCGATTCTTCTGCCTCAGCCTCCTGAGTAGCTGGGATTACAGGTGCATGCCACCACGCCCAACTAATTTTTGTATTTTTAGTAGAGATAGGGTTTCACCCTGTTAGCCAGGCCGGTCTTGAACTCCTGACCTCAAGTGATCTGCCTGCCTCAGCCTCCCAAAGTACTGGTATTACAGGCGTGAGCCACCGTGGCCGGGCTGTTTTTTCTATACGCTGTTCTATAACCTATATAGGTTTTAATGCCAGATTCACTGGATTTTCTGTGTTTTTTGGTTTGAAAATTTGAGATAGTAAAGGAGCTGTGAATGCAAGCGAGGTGATCTGGGCTTCTGTGTTGAGTGATGAGGAGCAGTGGGGTCTGTGGCGAGCTGCAGATTGCAGTATTGTCTGAAGGAGGCAGCCGTTAGTAGGCACTGGCCAGTTTGCAAGTGGGGATGAGGTTTAACATTCCTGAATTTGATTTGTAAAAGAAAGCCAGCCATCCTGGCTAACACGGTGAAACCCTGTCTCTACTAAAAAAAATACAAAAAACTAGGTGGCGGGCGCCTGTAGTCCCAGCTACTCGGGAGGCTGAGGCGGGAGAATGGAGTAAACCCGGGAGGCGGAGCTTGCAGTGAGCTGAGATCCGGCCACTGCACTCCAGCCTGGGCGACAGAGTGAGACTCCGTCTCAAAAAAAAAAAAAAGCCAGGGCCAGGATGCGGTGGCTCATGCCTGTAATCCCAGCACTCTGGGAGGCCAGGGTGGGTGGATCACCTGAGGACAGGAGTTCGAGACCAGCCTGGTCAACATGGTGAAACCCCATCTCTATTAAAAATAACAAAAATTAGCCAGACGTGGTGGTTCATGCTTATAATCCCAGCCACTCGGGAGGCTGAGGCATGAGAATCACTTGAACCTGGGAGGTGGAAGTTACATCATACCACTGCACTCCAGCCAGAAATATGGGTTTTTGTGTGAAATCTCATGGTTTTAAAATACCATGTTTCCCTTCTCACAAGGTGTTTCTGAGGTGTTCACGGCGCCTGCGGGATCCGTTAGTCCCCGGGTTGCTCTTCTGCAGGCTTTAGTTTACAGGATAAAGAGCATGGGGTGATCAAGCCTCTGGGTTTGAATTCCAATTCTTTCACTGACCAATTCTGTGACTTTGTGTAGGTCACTTTTAAGCCCGTAGAACAGAGGTACTGATGCTTCCCTTCTGGTGATCCAGCATGGGTAAAATAAGTAGAAGTGTTTTTGGTAAATCGTGAAGTGTTGTAATATATGTTGTTTGTGGTAGTTCAGAGGTAGAGATGAGGTAGAAGATCCCAAAGGTAGAGTTATGGTAGGAGAACTGAAATCCTGAAACCCAGACTCCAGGAAATTGTAGGAAACTTGAGGACTGAGAAAGAAGCAGGAATACCAGATCAGGAAGGAGTTAGTGTCTCCATCTGACAATTGGTTCCCGTTTCCCTCCCTCCAGGACAACAACGAATGAAATACTATGAACTAATTGTCAATGGCTCCTACACCCCTCAGACTGTGCCCACTGGGGGCAAGGCCCTGAGTGAGAAGTTCCAAGGCTCGGGTGTAGCCACTGAGACGGTGAGAAGCTTGTGGCTGCCACAGCCCCTAGCCATGTGGGCATGGTGCCCGGGTGCCCAGAGCAGGAGCAGTCTTCGGGAGGTTCCGGGCTTCCCTGTTAAACATAAGAAGAGCCAAGCAAAGCTGCTGAGATGCTTTCAAAAGACAGGGAAATAGGATTCCTGGTTTGGGGAAGGGCAGGTTTTCAAGTGGTGTCTTGAGCCCATTCCTCTCTCCTTGCCCTGCTCTGTCGCTCCAGGCTGAATCCCGCCGTCGCTCTTCCTCCGACACTGCTGCCTACCCAGCAGGCACTACTGCAGTGGGCACTCCTGGCAACGGCACCCCCTGCTCCCAGGACACAAGCTTCTCCAGCAGCCGACAAGATACCCCATCTTCCTTTGGCCAGTTCACCCCTCAGTCCTCCCAAGGAACCCCCTACACGTCTCGGGGCAGCACCCCCTACTCTCAGGACTCCGCCTACTCCAGCAGGTACAGAGCAGACCCCGCCTGGGGCCCCGCCCGCAGAGTCTGGGAGCTGCCACTGGGAAGAAGAAGCCCAGAGTCTCTCCAAGAGGGAATTGGAAATAATTTGTCCTAGTTTTTCTGTGGATTCAGTCAACAAATTGCTGTCCTCAGGGAACACACTAGCTAGGAACCCAACATATAGCTCTTCTTTTGAGGGCAGACTAGAGGGGCTTTGGGCCCTAGGACCCAGGACGCTCTGGTTTGGTCGTAGAGAGCTGAGCCCACCTAACTCCCCTGCTTCTTCTCCAGCACCACTTCAACCTCCTTCAAGCCCCGGCGGTCAGAGAACAGCTACCAAGATGCCTTTTCCCGCCGCCACTTCTCTGCATCTTCAGCCTCCACAACCGCCTCCACGGCCATCGCCGCCACCACTGCAGCCACCGCAGCATCCTCCGCCTCTTCCTCCTCTTTGTCCTCATCCTCCTCGTCATCCTCTTCCTCCTCGTCCTCTCAGTTTCGTAGTTCTGACTCAAACTACCCAGCGTATTATGAAAGCTGGAATCGCTACCAGCGCCATACTTCCTACCCACCACGCCGGGCCACGCGGGAAGATCCCCCTGGAGCCCCTTTTGCTGAAAATACAGCTGAGTGCTTCCCACCTTCCTATACCTCCTACCTGCCCCCCGAGCCCAGCCGGCCCGCCGACCAGGACTACCGGCCTCCTGCCTCAGAGGCTCCACCCCCGGAGCCTCCAGAACCTGGCGGAGGCGGGGGTGGAGGAGGGCCCAGCCCTGAGAGAGAAGAAGTTCGGACTTCCCCCCGCCCAGCCTCACCTGCCCGCTCCGGCTCCCCAGCCCCAGAGACCACCAATGAGAGCGTGCCCTTCGCCCAGCACAGCAGCCTGGATTCCCGCATCGAGATGCTGCTGAAGGAGCAGCGCTCCAAGTTTTCCTTCTTGGCCTCTGACACAGAGGAGGAGGAAGAGAACAGCAGCGTGGGCCTTGGGGCCAGAGATGCAGGGAGTGAGGTGCCTTCCGGGTCAGGGCATGGGCCCTGCACACCCCCTCCAGCCCCAGCTAATTTTGAGGATGTGGCACCTACAGGGAGTGGGGAGCCAGGGGCTACCCGGGAGTCTCCCAAGGCAAACGGACAGAACCAGGTGAGATTGGGGTCAGCCAGAGGAGGCACCTGGGCTCTGGGAGTCAGGGTTGGGCCTAGGGGAGAGGGAAGGGAACTAGACGATAAAGTAAGGTTTGGGACAACAGAAGCCTTCTGTGACCCTCCTCTGCCCCCGCAGGCTTCTCCATGCTCTTCTGGAGACGACATGGAGATCTCCGATGACGACCGGGGTGGCTCACCCCCTCCGGCCCCGACGCCCCCTCAGCAGCCTCCGCCGCCTCCCCCTCCCCCGCCTCCTCCTCCTCCCTACCTGGCATCCCTTCCCCTTGGTTATCCTCCCCACCAGCCTGCCTACCTCCTCCCACCCAGACCTGATGGGCCGCCGCCCCCTGAGTACCCCCCACCTCCTCCACCACCCCCGCACATCTATGACTTTGTGAACTCCCTGGAGCTCATGGACCGACTTGGGGCTCAGTGGGGAGGGATGCCTATGTCCTTCCAGATGCAGACCCAGATGTTAACTCGACTCCATCAGCTGCGGCAGGGCAAGGGATTGATTGCCGCCTCAGCTGGTCCCCCCGGTGGGACCTTTGGGGAGGCCTTCCTCCCATTCCCACCCCCCCAGGAGGCAGCCTATGGCTTGCCCTATGCTCTATATGCACAGGGGCAGGAGGGCAGAGGGGCATACTCGCGGGAGGCCTATCACCTGCCCATGCCCATGGCAGCCGAGCCCCTGCCCTCCTCCTCAGTCTCGGGAGAGGAGGCCCGGCTGCCACCCAGGGAAGAAGGAGAGCTGGCAGAGGGCAAGACCCTCCCGACGGCAGGCACCGTGGGCCGTGTGCTCGCCATGTTGGTCCAGGAGATGAAGAGCATCATGCAGCGAGACCTCAACCGCAAGATGGTGGAGAACGTGGCCTTTGGAGCCTTTGACCAGTGGTGGGAGAGCAAGGAGGAGAAGGCCAAGGTGAGGCCAGCACCTGGGACCAGGGAGCCCTGGGCTCTGCAGGAGGAAGTGAGCCTCTGACTCCTCCAGGCTGCACAGCTCAGAGGAGACAGGTAACAGAGGCGAGTGGAGAGAGGCCGCAGGCCCTCAGGGCTGCCCTGACTGGGCAGGGGAGTTGGGGGCACAGAGAAGCAGGCACAGATGGGCCTGGGAGGCAGCAGAGCTTTGTCCTGGTTCCATTGCTTGGTTGCTTGTGGTGGACAAGGCCCTTAGGTCTCTTCAAACTTTGGTCTTCCATTTTGCCATTTGTGAAGTGGGAATGGTGGCTATTTCTTAAGGCTGGTGGGCGAAATGAGCAGACTTTTGAGAAAATGCCATGTGGGGGCTGGGACAGGTGTGACCAAGATATGGAGCAGCAAGTAGATGCGTTCTGTATTCCTGGGGTCCGGGAGTAGGTCTCAGGCAGGAGGGAATGCCTGGGTTCTGGGCGCTGGGGCTCAGCCCCACTGCTGCCTGCAGCCATTCCAGAATGCGGCCAAGCAGCAAGCCAAGGAGGAGGATAAAGAGAAGACAAAGCTGAAGGAGCCTGGCCTGCTGTCCCTCGTGGACTGGGCCAAGAGCGGGGGCACTACGGGCATCGAGGCCTTCGCCTTTGGGTCAGGGCTGCGAGGGGCCCTGCGGCTGCCTTCATTCAAGGTACTCAGAACTGTCGTTTTGTGGGGTAGGGTGGGGAAAGGGAGAGGGGTGCCCCCTTCCTTGGGGTAGGGGTGGTCAGGAACTATGAGCGTTTGAGCTCTTTTTTTTTTTTTTTTTTTTTTTTGAGACAGAGTCTTGCTCTGTTGCCCAGGCTGGAGTGCGGTGGAGTTCACTGCAACCTCTGCCTCCCGGGTTCAAGCGATTCTCCTGCCTCAGCCTCCTGAGTAGCTGGGGTTACAGGCGCCCGCCACCATGCCCGGCTAATTTTTGTATTTTTAGTAGAGGTGGCGTTTCACTATGTTGGCCACGCTGGTCTTGAACTCCTAACCTCAGGTGATCCACCTGCCTTGGCCTCTCAAAAGTGCTGGGATTACAGGAGTGAGCCAGCGTGCTCTGCCTGAGTATTTGAGTTCTAAACGAGCCCCATCTTCTCCCTATTCCCCAGGTAAAGCGGAAAGAGCCATCGGAAATTTCCGAGGCCAGTGAGGAAAAGAGGCCTCGTCCCTCCACTCCTGCTGAGGAAGATGAAGACGGTGAGCAGGGTCAGGCATAAGGAGAAGGGGTGGTCTGTGTGGGTTCTGATGGGAGAGCAAGGGTCGGGGATGAAGGGGTTGGGTCGTTCTGAGGGCAGAGCCAGGTGGAGGTGCAGGGTTGAAATGCAGCAGTTCTGAGAGGTGTGGGATACACCAGGTAGGGTTATTCCTGGATTGTAGTTGCGGGTCTTCCTCTGGTCTGCTAATTTACATTTTCTGTATTTTGGGTTTTTCCACCCATGAAATTCAGTGTCTGGAATCACGGAATTCCAAGTTAAACGAGGCATCTCCCCAAGTTTCCCACCTGATGCTCATGCCCTCCTACCACCTTCCTCCCAGTGTGCTCGAGTTTCAGTCCTTGCTTGATAGCTACCATGGCCTGGAAACTTCCCCACTGAGTCAGATCTGCTTCCCTGGAGACCCACTGGCCCTCGTACTCTTTTCTTGGGCTAGGCATAACAAATCAGCTCCCGCTTCCACCCGACCAGAAAATGATACAAGATCAAATGGGCAGGACATATTTAAAACTGTGTGGGCTGGGCACAGTGGCTCTTGCCTATAATCCCAGCACTTCGGAGGCTGAGGCAGGAGGATCACCTGAAGTCAGGAGTTCAAGACCAGCCTGGCCAACATGGCACAACCCTGTCGCTACTAAAATTACAAAACAGCCAGGCATGGTGGTGTTCACCTGTGATCCCAGCTACTTGGGAGGCTGAGGCATGAGAATCACTTGAACCCAGGAGGTAGAGGTTACAGTGAGCCAAGATCATGCCACGGCACTTCAGCCTGGGTGATAGCATGAGACTGGGTCTTAAAAAAAAAAATATATATATATATGTATTATTATATATGTATTTTTATATGAATACATACGTATATATGTATTTACATATTTGTGTGTATACATGTGTAGATGTGTGTAGATATGTATATATACGTATATATGTGCATATATGTGTGTGTATGTATATGTGTGTATATATATGTGTATATATATGAAGGCCAGGCACGGTGGCGCTCACCTGTAATCTCAGCATTTTGGGAGGCTGAGGTGGGTGAATCACGAGGTCAAGAGATCAAGACCATCCTGGCCAACGTGGTGAAACCCCGTCTCTACTAAAAATACAAAAATTAGCCAGGTGTGGTGGCGGGCACCTATAGTCCCAGCTACTCGGGAGGCTGAGGCAGGAGAATTGCTTGAACCCGGGAGGTAGAGGTTGCAGTGAGCCAAGATTGTGCCACTGCACTCCAGCCAGGCGACAAAGTGAGACTCCATCTCAAGAAAAAGAAAAATACATATATATATACACAGATGTATATATACCTGAAGTCAGGAGTTCAAGACCAGCCTGGCCAACATGGCACAACCCTGTCTCTACTAAAAATACACAACAGCCGTGTGTGTGTATATGTGTGTGTATATATATGTGTGTGTATATATGTGTGTGTGTACGTGTGTGTGTATATATATGTGTGTGTGTGTATGTATATGTATGTGTATATATATAAAGGCCAGGCACGATGGCTCACGCCTGTAATCCCAGCACTTCAGGAGACTGAGGCAGCAGGATTGCTTGAACTCAGGAGTCCAATACCAGCCTGAGCAACATAGGTAGACCCTGTCTCTACAGAAAGTTTTAAAAATTAGCTGGGTGTGATAGCATGGCCCTTTATAGTCCCAGTTACTCAGGAGGCTGAGGCAGGAGGAGCGCTTGAGCCCAGCAGGTTGAGGCTGCAGTGAGCTGTGATCACACCACTGCACCCCAGCCTGAGTGACAGAGCAAGACCCCGGCTCAAAAACAAAAACCAAACTATGAAACATGAGGTAACTGTGAGGTGTTTGCGTTTCTCTGGTGAGCTTCCAGATTCTCATCTGTAAAATGAAGACCATCAGGAAGATTGGTAATAGTGTATGTAAAGCCGTTATGCAGGGCAAGTATCTTGTGGTTGATGGTAAATTTCCCCAACTACCACTCTGCTGGCCTAGACCCTGAGCGAGAGAAGGAGGCTGGAGAGCCTGGACGTCCGGGGACCAAGCCCCCGAAGCGGGACGAAGAACGAGGCAAGACCCAGGGCAAGCACCGCAAATCCTTTGCTCTGGATAGTGAAGGGGAGGAGGCGTCCCAGGAGTCCTCCTCGGAGAAGGTGAGGGCCTGGGCGCTGGCTCCCAGCTGAAGCCTGCTTCCCCATAGCCAGCATTTCTGTGGTTGGAGCCCAGGCAGCTGTGCCTGGTGGAGGACCAGTTGTCCCTTTCCTGTTGTTAGTCCCCATTTGTCCTTTTTCTTAAGGATGAGGAGGATGACGAGGAAGATGAGGAAGATGAAGATCGAGAGGAAGCTGTGGATACCACAAAGAAGGAGACAGGGGTGTCGGATGGTGAGCACAGACAGCGGAATTGACTTTGGGCTCGGAGGAGGGGTTCGGCTGCCTGGCTAGCCCTTTTCTGAGCCCACATGACCTTCCTTGGGCTTGTGGGTCACCTTTGCCCTCTGCGAGGGCATCTGTTTGGGCCACATTCTTAGGAACCCTTGGCCCCTTGACAGCAATAAGCTCAATGCTCAAAATGCTCCCTCCTCCTGCTCCCTCTTCTGCTGAGACATAGCTGTCCACAAGGACAGCCTGGAAGAATCTTTTTTTTTTTTTTTTTTTTTTAATGAGAGTCTCACTCTTGTTGCCCAGGCTGGAGTGCAACGGCGCAGTCTTGGCTCACTGTAACCTCCGCCTCCTGAGTTCAAGTGTTTCTCCTGCCTCAGCCCCCCTAGTAGCTGGGATTACAGTCACCTGCCACCACACCCAGCTAGTTTTTTGTATTTTTAGTAGAGACAGGGTTTCACTATGTTGGCCAGGCTGGTCTTGAATTGCTGACCTCAGGCGATCCACCCACCTCAGCCTCCCAGAGTGCTGGGATTACAGGCGTGAGCCACTACACCTGGATTTTTTTTTTTTTTGAGATGGAGTCTCGCTTTGTTGCTCAGGCTGGAGTGCAGTGATGCGATCTTGGCTCACTGCAACCTCCATCTCCCTGGTTCCAGCGATTTTCCTGACTCAGCCTCCCAAAGTGCTGGGATTACAGGCGTGAGCCACCACACCTGGCTGATTTTTGTATTTTTAGTAGAGATGGGGTTTTATCATGTTGGCCAGGCTGGTCTCGAACTCCTGACCTCAAGTGATCCACCCACTTCAGCCTCCCAAAGTGCTGGGCTTTCAGGTGTGAGCCACTGCACCCAGCCTCTTGCAGCAGTCTTGACTGATTTCCCTGTCTCTGTTTCTGTCCTTCTCCCTCTATTCCAGTTGATTTTCCAAACTGCTTATAGAATCTCTTTCCTAAAAGGCACCCCTGACCCTGTGACTTCCTTCCATAAGGTCCTTCCTGACAACCTGTTCTCCACAGGGTGTCCCCCCAGCCCAACACTGTGGGCCGTTTTTATCTCCTGGCCCTGCTGTGTTCAGCTCCATCTCGCCCTCCTCCAGTCCCCTTCCCAGCTGCCACCACCACCTTCTAGTCTAATTTACCCAATTCTGTTCCTCAAAAACTGTGAAATTCTTCAGTTTCTTTGAGCCCTTTCCATACATGAGCAGTCTCAGAGTATAGAACCTGTCGTGTTTTTTAAGCTTTTCAGCCCAGAATCCTTTTTCACCCAGTCCTTCGTCCAGACTGAGTCCCAAGACCCACTTTGGGAAGGTTCGAGTGCCAGAGCAGCCTGCCTGCCAGTCTCCAAGCCTCCACTTCCTCTTGCCTCGGACATCCCTGTGTAGTCCCCATGTCTGCGTGGTGGACTCCTTGTCCTTGAGTTCACCTTATCCCCCGGACACCTTCCCTGTTGGGCCTCTTTAGACAGAATCTGGGGCTTCCTTTGCCATCCTCCCCGCGTGCTGATGTTTATCTCACAGTGAAAATGGTTTGCTTATGCAGCTCCTTGGTCTGTTGGACTTCCCCGTCCCTAGCCCAGAGCCCAGCATCCACAGCAGGGAGTGAGTGAGGAGCCCACGGCTGACCAAGTGAGGTCTGCCCACCTCTCCTGACTGCCCCTTCTGGATTTCCAGGCGAGGACGAGGAAAGCGATTCGTCCTCCAAATGTTCTCTGTATGCTGACTCAGATGGCGAAAATGACAGCACATCGGACTCCGAGAGCAGCAGCTCTTCCAGCTCCTCATCCTCCTCCTCCTCATCGTCCTCGTCCTCCTCGTCCTCTTCATCCTCTGAGTCCTCCTCTGAAGATGAAGAGGAAGAGGAGCGGCCAGCAGCCCTTTCCTCAGCCTCCCCGCCCCCCAGGGAAGTCCCAGTGCCCACACCAGCACCTGTGGAGGTGCCAGCGCCAGAGAGGGTTGCAGGCTCCCCAGTCACACCCCTGCCTGAACAGGAGACATCTCCAGCAAGGCCTGCAGGTAGGTGCCATAGGGGTGTCGGTTGGATCTCTGTGTGTGTGTGTGTGTGTGTGTGTGTGTGTGTGTGTGTGAGTGAGAGAGAGAGAAAACAGTGGTGCTTGCATTTATTGTGTACTTCTAATAGTGTGACTTTATTAGAAAAACATACAAAGAAAATGTCACCATCTCTTGTCATTCCCTTCTGGAGACATTGATTGTCTGACACACTCAAACTGCACTGTCATGGTGGTTTACAGAACCCCAGGCTAAGCTGGCTACTAAAGTAAAATGGGTTGGTCTCCTCTCAAGTAAATTAAGGAGAAAGTGCCCAATTGAGTAAGTTCTTCCTCCTAATTTTTCTTAAGCCTGCTCTTCAGTGAGTAGTGATTAAGTGCAGGTGATTAAATGGGCAAATAGGTAGAAAACAAGTATGAACATTAACACAGAACTTGGTTCTAGCTGCTTTCCTTTGTGGATTTGTTGTTATACTCTAGCACATTCGCATAGCTTAGCCTGCTGTGGGAACCACTCTTTCAAGCAATAGGTATTTATTGAGTGCTCATTGCAGCCAAACAGTAGGTGCAGGGGATGGGATGTTGAGCCTTGCAGGCAGCATTCTCACTCATCAAGCTTACAGTCTATAGGGAAAGACATCTTCATTGAGTAAGAAATACATAGGAGGCTGGGCATGGTGGCTCACGCCTGTAATCTCAGCACTTTGGAAGGCCGAGACAGGCGGATCATGAGGTCAGGAGATTGAGACCATCCTGGCTAACATGGTGAAACCCCGTCTCTATTAAAAAATACAAAAAAATTAGCCAGGTGTGATGGTGGGCGCCTGTAGTCCCAGCTACTTGGGAGGCTGAGGCAGGAGAATGGCGTGAAACTGGGAGGCGGAGCTTGCAGTGAGCTGAGATCGCTCCACTGCACTCCAGCCTGGGCAGCAGAGCGAGACTCTGTCTCAAAAAAGAGAAAGAAAAGACCAGCCTGGGCAACATGGTGAAACCCTGTCTCTACAAAAATTAGCCAGGCATGGTGGCACACGCCTGTGATCCCAGCTGCTTGGGAGGCTGAGGTGGGAGGATCGCTTGAGCCCAGGAGGCAGAGGTTGTAGTGAGCCAAGATCACACACCACTGCACTCCAGCCTGGGTGGCAGAGCGAGACCCAGTCTCAAAAAAAGAAAAAGAATACCTAGGAAAACCTGTGGTTACAAACCATGAGAAGCACCAGGAAGAAGCGCAGGGCAGGCAGCCGGAGCACACCTGCAGAAGGAGGAGGGCTTCCTGCTGAGGTACTGCTGAGCTGAAGTCTGTGCAAAGCAGGCAGAACAACTGGCTTAGCATGTGCCAAGGCCCTCCGGCAGGGGAAGAGCGGGTTCAAAGACCTGGGGAAGAAAGCCGACCCTCCAGAGGGTTGAGCACAAGGGGGTGGTGGGGTGGCTGAAACTGGAGAGGTGAGTGAGGGTTGGGCCCAGCAGACGTATAGGCCAGCCATTGTGAGGAATTTGGCCTTTATTTTGAAGTAGAAACCCATCAGAGTAATGACATGGTCATATGTGTGTTTCAAAAAAATGTAGTGCAGAGAGAAAGCTTGGAAAGGGGCCACAGTGGAAGTAGGGTGCCTCTTAAGTGGCTATTGTAGAATGCAAGGCGAATTATGGTGGTAGCTTGGACTTAGGTAGATTGGATAAGGATGGATCAAATAAGTCAGTGTTCAAGATGTGCTATGAACTTTAGGAGGCCGAGGCGGGCACATCACTTGAGGTCAGGAGTTCGAGACCAGCCTGGTCAACATGGTGAAACCACGTCTCTACCAAAAAATACAAAAATTAGCCAGGTTTGGTGGTGTGTGCCTGTAGTCCCAGCTACTCGGGAGGTGGAGGCACGAGAATTGCTTGAACCTGGGAGGTGGAGGTTGCAGTGAACGGAGATCATGCCACTGCATTCCAGCCTGAGTGACAGAGTGAGACTCCCATCTCAAAAACAAGATGTGCTGTGAAGATGTATGTGGCCTCCCCGAGGCTCCCAGTTGCACATTGTTGAGAATCCATGGTCTGAGATAGGCAGCGCCCACAGGAAGACCTCCTCACACTGATACACTCTGCTAAGCTCCAGACTCCGTGAAAGGGGAGTTGAGGCTCTCATTACACCTCAGATGACTCTCCAACCTCTCCTGGGCCCACCGGGTAGCAGAAGGGCCTGTGGGGTCACCGGCAGGTCTGAAGGCATGGCTCTTAATCCTCTTCCATTCTCATCAGAGCAGGAAGGAGAGGGGCTCACCATATCTGCATTTCAGAAAGCCCGTTCTAGCAGAAGGAGGAGAGATTTAGAAGAGGGGAGGAAGGAGGTGGGTGACATGAGGAGGTTTGAAAGGATTCTGGTGAGCTTTAATGGCATGAACCAAAGCCGAGGGGTTCTAATGTGGCAGAAGAGTGGAGTAGAAATGGGGGTGAGGATTGGAGGGAAATTTAGGAGGTAGGATGACTTGGTTAAACTTCCCCCAGAAAAGAAACTCGGGAAGAAAATCAGGATTAGGAAGAAAACTGATGAGTGTAGTTGGGGTAGCGTTTGAGATGCCTCTGGGGGCTTCCTGGTAGAAACAGTGGCCGTTGGATCCATGGTTCTGGGGTCTGGAAAGAATGGTAGGCCGGATATGAGATCGGTGCTTAGGTCTTGGAAGTACAGCAGTGAATTCACTTGTAGACCCAGGTAGGCGAGTGGAGGGAGATAAAAGGCAGAGCCTTCCCGTCCTGTGAGAGCAGTAGGCAAGCAGGGCCCGAGGAGGCTGAGAGGGGTGACCAGAGGCGAGAAGGGAAGCAGGTAGTGGAGAGGTTCTGCGAAGGAGGGAGTGGCCTTGTATCACCAGACCACCGGCAAGGCTGAGATAGGCAGTATCTGTTGGATTTGACAGTTACGAGGTCATTGGTGACCTTATCAGTTTCATTTGAGTGGTTCAGACTGAAGCCAAGGTATAGGGTGTTAAGGAATGAGGGGAGGGGAGTTTTCTGGAAGGGTGGACCACTCTTGCTGAGATAAAAAGGAGAGTTGGGGCCGGGGGCAGTGGCTCACACCTGTAATCCTAGCACTTTGGGAGGCTGAGGTGGGCAGATCACTTTAGGTCAGGAGTTCGAGACTAGTCTAGCCAACATGGTGAAACCTCGTCACAAATAAAAATACAAAAATTGGGCTGGGTGCAATGGCTCATGCCTGTAATCCCAGCACTTTGGGAGGCTGAGGCAGGCTGATCACGAGGTCAAGAGATCAAGACCGTTCTGGCCAACACCAACATGGTGAAACCCCATCTCTACTAAAAATGCAAAAACTAGCTGGGCGTAGTGGCGCACACCTGTAATCCCAGCTACTCGGGAGACTGAGGCAGGAGATCGCTTGAACCTGGGAAGCGGAGGTTGCAGTGAGCCGCGATCGTGCCACTGTACTCCAGCCTGGTGACAGAGTGAGACTGTCTCCAAAAAAAAAAAAAAAAAAAATTAGCCATGCGTGGTTGGCAGGCACCTGTAATCCCAGCTGCTCAGGAGCCTGAGGCAGGAGAATCACCTGAACCTGGGAGGTGGAGGCTGCAGTGAGCTGAGTTTGTACTACTGCACTCCAGCCTGGGTGACAGCAAGACTTCGTCTCAAAAAAAAAAAAAAAGAGTTGGGGGTTGTGACATCAGCTCCCATGTGTCAAGTACCCATGTGTGCCAGGCTCTGGGCATAGCATGTTGACAATTCATTGAATCCCCACAACCTCCCCCTTTTTTTTTTTTTTTTTTCTGAGACGGAGCCTCATTGTGTTACCCAGGCAGGAGTGCAGTGGTGCAACCTCGGCTCACTGCAACCTCTGCTTCCTGGTTTCATGCAATTCTCCTGCCTCAGCTTCCCAAGCAGCGGGATTACAGGTGCACGCTGCCACATCTGGCTAGTTTTTGTATTTTTAGTTGAGACAGGTCTCACCATGTTGCCCAGGCTGGTCTCGAACTCCTGACCTCAAGTTATCAGCCCACCTTGGCCTCCCAAAGTACTGGGATTACAGGTGTGAGCCACTGCGCTTGCCCCACAACCTCCCTATGATTCCCATTTTATAGATGAGGGCTTCAAGGCTTAGTGAGGTGCAGGAATAAGCTCAACGTTACCCAGCCAGAGTTGGAGAGAGAGCAAGAAGAGAGGGCAGGGTTGAGGGAGGGGTTAGCTTTTCCAAGTAGGTGAGGCTTGGGCGTGTTCCACTGAAGGGAAGCAGGGCCAGGTAGATGCGCCGGGAGAGAGGAATGCTTGCTGGCATGGCCTTCTTGGGGAGGCGGAGGAGTAGCCTCCAGATCTGATGCAGGTATACCCTTCAGTGGGGAGGCAGGAAGATGGGGGTGTTGTGCCTGAGGCCTCTTTTAACCCTGTACTGTAGAAGTGTGAGCGGAAGGGTGGAGTAAGAACCTTGGAAAGTGGAGAAACGAGGATGAAAGTTGCTCCAGTCCGGGCGTGGTGGCTCACACATGTAATCCCAGCACTTTGGGAGACCGAGGCAGGAGAATCTCTTGAGCCCAGAAGTTCGAGATCAGTCTGGCTAACAACAACAACAAAAAAGAAGCTGGGCCTAGTGGCATGAGCCTGTGGTCCCAGCTCCTGGGAAGGCTGAGTCAGGAGGATTGCTTGAGCCTAGGAGGTTGAGGAGGCTGCAGTAAACAGTGATTGTGCCGCGGCACTGTAGCCTGGAGACAGAGCGAGCCTCTTGCCTGGGCCTCCCCATGCTGGAAGGCCCTGCCAGAGCTGGGGCCTGGGGATGAGGGGAGAGGAGGGTGCTGGCTGGCTCCACAGGGTAGAGGTAGTGGAAGGATGAGGACCTGGGGCTGTGGAAGGTGCCGGGACAGGAGAGGGCAAAGTACCGGCCCTGCGGTCTGGGCAGGGTGGAGGAGGAAGTTAACTTAAGAAGAGGGTGATGTGCTAGAGGGAAACTGAGGGATGGGAAGTTGAAGGTGCAGTGGGGCGGACTGAATGGACAGTGGGGAATGTTGGAGAGGATGGGGAATCTTCAAGGGGGAGCCATTCTGGGGGTTGACAAGGCCAGATGTGTGGCTGCTTGAGGGGAGCTGAGGGTGATTGAAGGGGATCACTGGAGATGCGAGAATCCAGGTAAACAGGCGTGATCGTGAAGTTCCCTGGGGAGGTGGCAGAGGTGGGAGAGGAGAGGAAGATGCAGGCAGCCCCTTGGTGTCTGGATAATGAGAGAGCACCTGAGTTACCAAGGACAGAGGAGCCATGGCTCCGAGCGAGGGGTCCTTAGTGAAGACTCACTGAATTTCTTTTCTTTTTTTTTTTTTTTTTGGAGACAGAGTCTTGCTCTGTCGCCAGGCTGGAGTGCAGTGGCACCATCTCGACTCACTGAATTCTCAGCCTCCCAGGTTCAAGTGATTCTCCTGCCTCAGCCTCCTGAGTAGCTGGGACTAAGCCACACGCCACCACGCCCAGCTAATTTTTGTATTTTTAGTGGAGACAGGATTTCACCATGTTGGTCAGGATGGTCTCGATCTCTTGACCTCGTGATCCACCCACCTTGGCCTTCCAAAGTGCTGGGATTACAGACGTGAGCCCCCTCACCCAGCCAGTTCACTGAGTTTCTAATAACCGGAACCAGTTTCAGTCACCACTGTCTTAGTGATGGCCCTGGGTAGGGGCAGGTTATGCAGTAGCAACTGGCTTCTGGGGACTCGCCCCATGGACCTGAGCGTGGCAGTAGAGCAGTTCTCAGAGGAAGGTGGTGGGAGTCGTATTGACTGGGCAGGTGCCCCCAAAAATTGTCTCCTAAATGAAAGGGATGGGCAGGTTTCCTTCGGGACAGTCGCAGAGGGAAGTGTGTGCAGCAGCTGTGCTGGCGGAGGAGTGTGTTCTCCTTCAAGCGAGGCTTCCCGAGGACATGCAGGCTAAAGCTCGAGGTGGTCCGTTGGGGGCGCTGCCCCAGCGTGGTGGGGAGGAAGGTGAGAGGAGACCTGGGCGAATCTGGGTCCTTGCTAGCTTCCTGGAGTGGGTTGCTGCCACAGGCTGAGACCCCAGCAGGTGTCCAGAGCCTAAGGTACAGCCTAGGGCCTGGCTCAGGGCGCCAGGGTTGGGAGTGCGGTGGACTCAGGTGAATCGCTGCCTTATAGGGCTGGGCCTGGTGCTGGGCCCTGTTGGCGCTGAGTGGGGAAGCCAGTTGTGAAGCCAGTGAGTCCCTGGGCTGCAGTTCAGAGCATGAGCTCAACCCACATGGCCTGGGAGCAGAGCTTGTTCTGTCATCTGGTAACTGTGACCGCATCTCTGTGCCTGTTTCCCTGTCTGTAAGATAGGACCCTCTGCTGGGCGCGGTGGCTCACGCCTGTAATCCCAGCACTTTGGGAGGCCAAGGCGGGCGGAGCAGGAGGTCAAGAGATCGAGACCATCCTGGCCAACATGATAAAACTCTACTAAAAATACAAAAATTAGCTGGGTGTGGTGGCACATGCCTGTAGTCCAGCTACTCAGGAGGCTGAGGCGGGAGGATCGCTTGAACCTGGGAGGCGGAGGTTGCAGTGAGCCGAGATCACGCCACTGCACTCCCACCTGGCAACAGGGCGAGACTCCATCTCGGGCAAAAAGAAGAAGATAGGAACCTCTTTGAGCTGTTGTGAGGATTACATGAATTACGCTACGTAAGAGGTGTGATTGGTGTTAGGCACAAAATCCATCGGGCTGGCTCTGAGAGCCTCATGCAGGCTTTCCCAGGGATGGTGGCCAAGGGAGGATGCACTCCCTGTCCCGGGGGTGCTTTGGGGAGGCAGCACCCCCAGCTTGGAGCCAATGTGTTCCCTCCCCAGCCACCCGCATCCTGGGATCTCCGCTCCAGCCCCACTTCTCTGGCAGGGCTGTCTCCTGCCCCTCCCCCCGGGGCATGTTCCAGTTCTGTAGGGGATGGGGAGGAAGGCAAGTTTCATAAAATATTTTAATACAGAGATGCTGCTTTTTAGATTGTATCATGTTCACCTCGCTAAACTGAGAATATTGTTTATGGTGGAGGTAATGGATGTTTTAGCTGAAATGTAGCTGACTGGGTCCTTGGCATGGGACATGGCTGGGGCCTGGGCACAGGGCTGTCCTGCCAGTCTGGGTAGGAAAGCAGAGTCCAGGGCATGTGGTGCTGCCCTTCTCAGCGTGGCTACAGCTTATGTGTTGGTGGTGTCCCCTGTTGGACTGTGGCTCCGGGAGGACATGGAAGGTGTGTGTGTACCCCACACGTGTCACAGTGGGAACGAACGGGTGGGAAACCTCCTCTCATCAAGGGAGTTCATGTTGTTGGGATGTGGGGCTGAGGCCAGAGCGTCTGTGTCCCCCCGAGGTTCCTGGGTGGAAGCGGGGGAGAGCACACGGCCTGTGGTCATGGGCGGCCAGGGCGGCTGAGCCTGGGTCGCCCTGACCTCCTTTCCTTCCTCTGTGCTTCCTTCCCAGGCCCCACGGAGGAGCTGCCCCCCAGTGTGCCCCCCCCTCCCCCAGAACCACCTGCTGGGCCCCCAGCCCCCACCCCATGCCCCGATGAGCGTCCCTCTTCTCCCATCCCCCTCCTGCCCCCACCCAAGAAACGCCGGAAAACTGTCTCCTTCTCTGCCATTGAGGTGGTGCCAGCCCCAGAGCCCCCTACAGCCACACCGCCGCAGGCCAAGTCTCCTGGACCAGCCTCCCGCAAGGCCCCCCGGGGCGTGGAGCGGACCATCCGCAACCTGCCTCTGGACCATGCATCTTTGGTCAAGAGTTGGCCGGAGGAGGTGTCCCGAGGAAGCCGGAGCCGGGCTGGAGGCCGAGGCCGCGCCACAGAGGAAGAGGAGGCTGAGCCAGGGACAGAGGTAGACCTGGCGGTCCTGGCTGACCTGGCCCTGACCCCTGCCCGGCGGGGGCTGCCTTCCCTGCCTGCTGTTGACGACTCGGAGGCCACAGAAACATCGGAGGAGGCTGAGCGCCCTGGGCCCCTGCTCAGCCACATCCTCCTGGAGCACAACTACGCCCTGGCCGTCAAGCCCACAGCACCGGCACTGGCCCCGCGGCCCCCAGAGCCAGTGCCTGCACCCGCCGCCCTCTTCAGTTCCCCAGCGGATGAGGTCCTGGAGGCCCCCGAGGTGGTGGTGGCTGAGGCGGAGGAGCCCAAGCCGCAGCAACTGCAGCAGCAGCGGGAGGAGGGCGAAGAGGAGGAGGAGGAGGAGGAGGAAGAGGGGGAAGAGGAGGAGGAGGAATCCTCTGACAGCAGCAGCAGCAGTGATGGGGAGGGCGCCCTCCGGAGGCGCAGCCTCCGCTCCCACGCCCGGCGCCGCCGTCCACCGCCCCCACCCCCGCCACGGCCGCCCCGCGCCTACGAGCCGCGCAGTGAGTTTGAACAGATGACCATCCTGTACGACATCTGGAACTCGGGCCTGGACTCAGAGGACATGAGTTACCTGCGGCTCACCTATGAGCGGCTGCTGCAGCAGACGAGCGGGGCCGACTGGCTCAACGACACCCACTGGGTTCATCACACAAATATCCTGAGCGTGGGCGCTGGGGCCGGCGGCCTTCCCCGGGACACGTGGGCTTGGGTCCTCCTCCGACCCCTCCTGGCACCTGCATCTGTCCCCGACTCTGCCTCCCCTCTGGCTCCAAGCCATCTTTTTCTCTCCGCCTGGTGCCTCTTCTGCCTTCCAAAGCATTTCTGGCAGGAACCATGGGGCTGGGGCTTCCTCCCCTCTCCCTCACCTGAGTATGTTCAGCGGCGTGGGCCCCGCCCTCTCCTTTGGCTGGGACGCGGGTGGCCAGAGAGGAGCCGTTCTCTTCCTTAACACCCCGCACTCACCAACCTGACCACCCCAAAACGCAAGCGGCGGCCCCAGGATGGGCCCCGGGAGCACCAGACAGGCTCGGCCCGTAGCGAAGGCTACTACCCCATCAGCAAGAAGGAGAAGGACAAGTACCTGGATGTGTGCCCAGTCTCGGCCCGGCAGCTGGAGGGCGTGGACACTCAGGTGGGCCCGACCCCGCCGCCGCGTGCTCCTCCCACCACTCACCTCTCTGCCCTGCTCACCTCCTCCCTGCCCTGCATCTCACAGGGGACGAACCGCGTGCTATCCGAGCGCCGGTCCGAGCAACGGAGGCTGCTGAGCGCCATCGGTACTTCCGCCATCATGGACAGTGACCTGCTGAAACTCAACCAGCTCAAGGTGAGACCGGGCTGCGGGAGGGCCTGGGTGGGGTAGAGTGGGGCAGGAAGGGGCAGAGGCCAGGGGACCACCCAACAAGCTCCTGTGGCTCCCTCAGGTGGAGTTGGGGGGTAAGCGGCCAGAATGCTCTCTGCCCAGGAAGTCTGGGAAGAGCGAGGGTCTGGGGTGTGGCAGGCGTCTGGCAGTTGAGTCTCCCTTCTGCCCCCCAGTTCCGGAAGAAGAAGCTCCGATTTGGCCGGAGCCGGATCCACGAGTGGGGTCTGTTTGCCATGGAACCCATTGCTGCTGACGAGATGGTCATCGAATACGTGGGTCAGAACATCCGTCAGGTGAGATTGCACTCCCAGCCCCGCCCCGGCTTCTGATGCAACAAGACGGCATGGGGGCTCACACAGATGCCATTTGTCCTGGTTAAAGCCTCGCACACCCCCAGCCCCGGTACCTAGCCAGTGAGACCAGCCTCCCTCCAGTGTGGTCAGCAGCAGGTGTCAGTCGTCCAGCAGGAGGCACAGCTGATGGCACTGCTCCCTGTTTTTTTTTTTTTTTTTTTGGAGACATAGTCTTTCTCTGTTGCCAGGCTGGCGTGCTGGGGCGCAATTTTGTCTCACTGCCACCTCTGCCTCCTGGGTTCAAGCAATTCTCCTGCCTCAGCGTCCTGAGTAGCTGGGACTACAGGCGTGTACCATGTGCAGCTAATTTTTGTATTTTTAGTAGAAACGGGGTTTCACCATGTTGGCCAGGATGGTCTTGATCTCCTGACCTTGTGATCTGCCTGCCTCGGCCTTTCAAAGTGCTGGGATAACAGGTGTGAGCCATCGTGTCCGTCCAAGCGCTGCTCCCTTTTTGTTTGTTTTTTTTTTTTTTTTTGAGACGGAGTCTCGCTCTGTCGCCTGGGCTGGAGTGCAGTGGCCGGATCTCAGCTCACTGCAAGCTCCGCCTCCCGGGTTCACGCCATTCTCCTGCCTCAGCCTCCCGAGTAGCTGGGACTACAGGCGCCCACCACCTCGCCCAGTTAGTTTTTTGTATTTTTTAGTAGAGACGGGGCTTCACCGTGTTAGCCAGGATGGTCTCAATCTCCTGACCTCGTGATCCGCCTGTCTCGGCCTCCCAAAGTGCTGGGATTACAGGCTTGAGCCACCACGCCCGGCCCGCGCTGCTGCCTTTCAAAGGGCCTGGGAAGCAGGAGGACAGGCACTGAACAAGTATCCACACAAAAGGATGGTGTTCCAGCCTGAGCAATATTGCCAGACCCCGTTTCTGCAAAAAATACTAAAGCTAGCCGGGCGTGGTGGTGCATGCTTGTGGTCCCAGCTACCCAGGAAGCTAAGGTGTGAGGATCACTTGAGACCACAAGGTGGAGACTGCCATGAGCCAAGACTGCACCACTGCACTCCAGCCTGGGCAACAGGGCGAGGCCGTGTCTCTAGAAAAAACAAAAGCCAAAAGGATGGCATTTGGTATTCACAAGATCTGGAGAGTTGGGCCATGGGAACACACACCTGGGGGGCCTAAGACCTCCTGGAGACCATGGTGCTTGAGCAAAGCTGAAAGGAGCTCGCAGGCCCAGGCGAGTGGCATTGTGTGTGTGCTTGGTTGCGGGACACCACGTGCACCGGCCTGGAGGCAGGATTGTCTTGTGAGAGTATGGAGGTCAGCTTGGCTCGTCAGAAACCAGGGCCATGGCCGGGCTCGATGGCTCACGCCTGTAATCCCAACACTTTGGGAGGCCGAGGGAGGCGGATCACCTGAGGTCAGGAGTGCGAGACCAGTCTGGCCAACATGGTAAAACCCCATCTCTACTAAAAATACAAAAATTAGCCGGGTGTGGTGGTGGGCGCTTGTAATCCCAGCTACTAGGGAGCCTGAGGCAGGAGAATCGCTTGGACGTGGGAGACAGAGGTTGCAGTGAGCCAAGATCGCGCCATTGTACTCCAGCCTGGGTGACAGAGCAAAACTCCGTCTCAAGGAAAAAGAAACCAGGGCCAGTGGCAGCGACATGCAGCTGGAGGCTGGAGGGGACAGGGAGCCCAGACCGCACGGGCTTGGGAGCCTGTGAATCCACTCAGGCCTGTGGCGAGAGAGGAGGAAAGCCCCAGAGCCTTCTGCAGGAGAGGGCCCCGTGGCTAGTGAGCTCCCTGTCTAGGCTGACACCAGTGTCCAGGCAAAGGCAAGGGTGGCCCAACCCAAGCAGTGGCAGCAGAGGTGACAGAGAAGGTGCAAGGTGGTTGACTGAGCTCAGCAGTGAGAGGGTGAGGGGGATAGGAGGCCCTTGGTGCTGCTCTTAGCCGCTGGGAGTATGGTGGGATGGCCAGTGAGCTGGGAGTGAGGAGGAAGAACAGATATGTGGTCAAGATGAGCTCCAGTCTGGACATGTGGGGTTGCAGTGCCCCAGGGACATCTAGGGGACGACGCCCAGCAGCTCCACTGAGGTGGCTTTTGGCTGGAAATGGAAGTTTGGGAGGAGTCCCCACCACACAGCTGGCGGCTGAGGCTCTGGAAGGGAGTGAGGTCACCCGAGGAGGGCACGCAGAGGCTCCTCACTGTCTTCTGGGAAGTAAGGGTTGCTCCTCACAGGGGTGCGGGGCCTAACATGGGCGGCCTGCTATTTGCATTGGTCGGTGGCAGCCAACAGGTGCCTGTTTTGGAGAGAGGTCCAGGGAGGAGAGATGAGCAGGGTGCCATTGGTGACATGGCCACTGTCATTTCAGGAGCTGCCCCAGCCCCAGACTTGCCCCAGCAGTCCGGGGACCCCACTGTGATCAGGCAGATGCTCGAAGGAGCCAGTGGCTCTCCTTCCCGATGCAGATTTCCCTGGAGTTCCCTGCGGGTGACTTAGAATGGCCACCAGAGGCTTAGTATGCTGCCCCAAAGAGGGAGGGCTCCTGGAAGCAGAGTCGAGAGAGTCAGTGCCGGGTTAGCGGGAGCCGGAGGCAGAGCTGCAGCTCCAGGCCTGGTGGGCATGGACCTGGGGTGCTGGCTGGCAGGTGTGCTCGCGGGCAGGAAGTGGGGGGCTCTTCCCTGACCATCGCATCTCACCCTGACAGATGGTGGCCGACATGCGGGAGAAGCGCTACGTGCAGGAGGGCATTGGCAGCAGCTACCTGTTCCGGGTGGACCATGACACCATCATCGATGCCACCAAGTGTGGCAACCTGGCCAGGTTCATCAACCACTGCTGCACGGTGCGTCAGGGGCTGGCCGGGGCAGGAGTTCGGGGGTCGGTGGGGGTGGCCACGGCTCACATGCCCTTCCCTCCGCAGCCCAACTGCTACGCCAAGGTCATCACCATCGAGTCCCAGAAGAAGATTGTGATCTACTCCAAGCAGCCTATCGGCGTGGACGAGGAGATCACCTACGACTACAAGTTCCCACTGGAAGACAACAAGATCCCGTGTCTGTGCGGCACGGAGAGCTGCCGGGGCTCCCTAAACTGAGGTGGGGCAGGACGGGTGCCCACACCCCTATTTATTCCCCCTGGTGCCCTGAGCTCCCAGCACCCCCCAGCCTTAGTGGGCTCAGCAGGGCCCACATGCCCCCATCTCCAAGCGTGGGGTTGGGGGGCCCCAAGCCCAGCGAGGGAGCCTCAGTCCCTGGAGGCAGCTTCTGCCTCTCCTGTCGCCCCTGCCCACCACCCCCTGATTGTTTTTCTTTGCGGAGAAGAAGCTGTAAATGTTTTGTAGCAGCCAGCAGCTGTTTCCTGTGGAAACCTGGGGTGCCGGCCTGTACAGATTCTGTCCTAGGGGCTGCACAGTCCTCTCGCTTTGTGTTAATGGGGACTTCCCCTTATGCCCTGCGTGTACCCCTCCCCAGTTTAGGGGTCTCTGGGGCAGTGGCCATGTTCTCCCCCTGGGGGGGCTCTGCACCCCCAGTCCTGGGGACTCCGTGCCTGGAACCCTGCCTCATCTGTTCCTGCCAGACCCTGAGGGTCACCCTCCCACCCTGGTGTCACGCCCCGGCTCAGCCAGGCCAGGATGGCGGGGTGGGCCCCTTCTGCTGGGCTGGACTGTACATATGTTAATAGCGCAAACCTGACGCCACATTTTTATAATTGTGATTAAACTTTATTGTACAAAAGTGCTTGGTTGGTGTATTTGGGCAGGAGCAAGGGGTTGGGGGTGGAGGGCACAGAGGATTGGGCAAGATGAAGAGAGGGAAAAGTGAGTACCTGAAGTGTGAGGCTGGTAAAGGGGCCTTCAGGCAACAACCCAGACCTGTGGAGGCCCCGAGACTGCTTTGGACCCCTAGACAGGCCGTGGCAGCCGCAGCCGCACCCACACCAGGAATCCCCCACCAGTGCCCGCCAGGGCAGTGCCAAGGTCAGGCCTCCCCTTCCCAGAACCACAGCTGCAGCTGGGCCTCTGGCCTCCTGGGAAGCCCAGCGGGAGGGAAGGCCTGAGGTCACACTGTGGGATGAGGTCACCCGCTGGCTCCACCCAGAGCCCCGGACCCCTTAGCCCACTCAGCAAGTTCCAGCTTCATCACCCCAAGTTCTCTGCTGGACCCGGATGCCAGTGGAGCACAGAGTGGCCGCCAGGGGGCGCCTTAGGGCAAGAGTGGTGGGGGTTGTGGCTGGGCGGGTCTCTGTTCCTGGAATGGGGCAGGAGGGAGAAGGAGGAGCCAGCGGAAGGGGACGGTGTGTGGGCTGGCCAGCCCTGGACGAAAGAAGAGGGCCCCTCCAGGCCAGTCTGGGCACCCTGGGACAGTGGCTGCAGGTAGGCAGAGGCGCTGCCAGTGCCCACCCAGGTGGCCTTTCCCTCCCTCCGGCCCTTCCCACCTTCCTATAACCTTCCCTCCACCTCCCTCAACTCCCGGCCTCCCCACCCTTTTACTGCCCTCAGACCTCTCTCCCCAAACCCTGACCCCTTCCTGTACCCCAAGCCCGTCCCTCTCTCCATAACTCAGCCATCAGCAGGGGCAGATGGCTGGTGGCCTGGTTGCTGCAGCTCCCAGGATCAGCTCTGCCCTCCCCCCAAACGCCAGCCTCGTCAGTGCTCCAGGGCACCTCCAGCAGTAACAGGTGGTTGCGGCAGGTGGCAGCCAGTCCCTGGGTGAGCCAAGGTCTTTTCCCCAGCCGGGCATGGCCGACTCTGCACAGGCCCAGAAGCTGGTGTACCTGGTCACAGGGGGCTGCGGCTTCCTGGGAGAACACGTGGTGCGAATGCTGCTGCAGCGGGAGCCCCGACTCGGGGAGCTGCGGGTCTTTGACCGACACCTGGGTCCCTGGCTGGAGGAGCTGAAGACAGGTTCGTGTTGGGGGAGCTTGTGGCAGAGAGGGTGTGGACGCTTCCCCATCCCTTCCAAAGCTGGGATCCCCACCCCTGCAGTGGAACAGATGATGCTGGTTTCTGTCCACATGGATGGGACGAGTGAGTCACATTGGGAACGTGACTCCAGAGTGGAAGATGAACCCAGTTTCTGGCCTCTGGCCCCAGCTGTGACATGGCCTGTGTCCTCCAACCCCGGCCAGGGCCTGTGAGGGTGACTGCCATCCAGGGGGACGTGACCGAGGCCCATGAGGTGGCAGCAGCTGTGGCCGGAGCCCATGTGGTCATCCACACGGCTGGGCTGGTAGACGTGTTTGGCAGGGCCAGTCCTGAGACCATCCATGAGGTCAACGTGCAGGGTGAGGAGCCCTGGATACTCCTGGCCATCTTGCTTGTTTGTTCCCCACTCTGTCTTTGGCCTTGACCTCCTGTGACTCCCCTGGGACAAGCTGTCCTATTGACAGCCCTGCCCCCGCCTCCCCTGACCTGTTGTGGTTTTTCCTGGACCTGGGATGGGGAGGAGGAAGATGCAGAGAGGGAGGAAGCTGCAGCCTGGATACACCCCCTCCTCTGCCAGGCACCCGGAACGTGATCGAGGCTTGTGTGCAGACTGGAACACGGTTCCTGGTCTACACCAGTAGCATGGAAGTCGTGGGGCCTAACACCAAAGGTCACCCCTTCTACAGGTGAGTGGCAGGCCCTCCTGTCCTCTAAGAGCCCATTTCCCTCAGCATTGAGTCTTCCTTCTCCTCCCGCCAGGGGCAACGAAGACACCCTATATGAAGCAGTGCACAGGCACCCCTATCCTTGCAGCAAGGCCCTGGCTGAGCGGCTGGTCCTAGAGGCCAATGGGAGGGAGGTGAGCCCAGAAATAGGAGGCACAGAGATGGGGCTCCGGCCCTGTACACTCCCTTACCCCGCCAGCCCAAGGAAGCTGGGGCTGAGAGCGAGCTGTCAGGTCTCAGGTCTCAGCAGTGCCTGCCTTTGCCACCAGGTCCATGGGGGGCTGCCCCTGGTGACGTGTGCCCTTCGTCCCACGGGCATCTACGGTGAAGGCCACCAGATCATGAGGGACTTCTACCGCCAGGGTCTGCGCCTGGGAGGTTGGCTCTTCCGGGCCATCCCGGCCTCTGTGGAGCATGGCCGGGTCTATGTGGGTGAGGACCGGGCTAGGCAGGGGGAGGCTGAGAATATGACAGGAGGACTTGCTCTAGAAGGGGGTGGGACCCATATGACCCTGGGAGAGGAGTGTGGACTCTGACTAGAAAAATGTGGTCTATACATGGGCCAAGGTAGACTGTGATTATGTGGGGAAAGCCTGTGATTATGTGTCTACACAGCCTGCAGAGAATACAGGATCCATGCAAGTTGGGATATTAAAAAGTGTATCATAGGCTACAAAGATTGCAGCTGCGGGAGCAGCCATTCCCCGGGAGAGGAGAGGAGAGGGACAGTGTCTACACAGCACTAAAAGGGCTGAGTTCAGTGGCTCACACCTATAATCCCAGCATTTTGGGAGGCTGAGGCAGGAGGACGGCCTGAGCCCAGGAGTTGGAGGCTGCAGTGAGCTATGACCACACCAACTGGACTCCAGCCTGGGCGACAGAGAAAGACCCTATCTCTAAAACTAAAAAGGGAGTAGCATCTACAGAGGGAATAATGTCACCTGCTGCTCCATCCTGCAGTCCCCAAGCCCCTCAGGGCCCACCCCACAAGTCCTGGCTTCTCCATCCTCTCCCCAGGTTCTTTGCAGATGCAGGCGGGCCCAGGAGAGCAAGTGACTACCAGGGCGAGGGAAACGGCAGCCTTTCCCAGGCTGCTGTGGGGATGTGGGTGGCAACTACCTGGACCCAAAGAGGGGGTGGCCCAGGAGAGCAGCCTCGATGTGGTGTCACAAGGGCGCTCAGGGGTGTGTCCGCCTCTCTTCTGCCACCGGCAGGCAATGTGGCCTGGATGCATGTGCTGGCAGCCCGGGAGCTGGAGCGGCGGGCAGCCCTGATGGGCGGCCAGGTGTACTTCTGCTACGACGGATCGCCCTACAAGAGCTACGAGGACTTCAACATGGAATTCCTGGGCCCCTGTGGACTGCAGCTGGTGGGTGCCCGCCCACTGCTGCCCTACTGGCTGCTGGTGTTCCTCGCTGCCCTCAATGCCCTGCTGCAGTGGCTGCTGCGGCCGCTGGTGCTCTATGCGCCCCTGCTGAACCCCTACACGCTGGCCGTGGCCAACACCACCTTCACTGTCAGCACCGACAAGGCTCAGCGCCATTTTGGCTATGAGCCCCTGTTCTCGTGGGAGGATAGCCGGACCCGCACCATTCTCTGGGTACAGGCCGCTGGGAGTTCAGCCCAGTGACGGCGGGGCTGGGGCCTGGAGGCCCATCGTGGCACATCCACCCAGGTCCTGAGCCCTCACACCCTGGACGGGAAGGGACGGCTGCATTCCAGAGCAGGAGGTAGGGCTCTGGGGCCAGAATGGCTGTCCTAGAGCCCTCCACATTTTTTTTTTTTTTTTTTTTGAGACAGGGTCTTGCTCTGCCACCCAGACTGGAGTGCAGTGGCGTGATCATAACTCACTGCACCCTCAGCTTCCTGGGTTCAAGTGATCCTCCTGCCTCAGCCTCCTGAATAGCTGGGACCACAGGTGCACACCACCACACCTGGCTTTTTTTTTTTTTTTTTGGTAGAGACAGGGTCTCACTATATTGTCCAGGCTGGTCTTGAACTCCTAGGCTCAAGTGATCTCTCCACCTGGGCCTCCCAAAGCGCTGGAACTACAGGTGTGAGCCACCGTGCCCGGCCCAAGCCCTCCACATCATCAATCCAGGAGCCTTGAGTCTGTGTTTTGTCCTGACGCCTCGAAGTCCTAGGGCTGTCAGGATACAAGGGCAGGGTTTGGGGACAGAGTATCCTTCCTCTGTCCTCTCACCCCGGTCCTGATGGCCGCTTGGTGAGGGTCGGTGCCCTGGCGACCTGCCCGGGCTCTCTTCTGGCTTTTTGTTTTTGTTTTTGTTTTTGTTTTTTTTTTGTTTGTTTGTTTTTTGAGACGGAGTCTCGCTCTGTCGCCCAGGCTGGAGTGCAGTGGCGCGATCTCGGCTCACTGCAAGCTCCGCCTCCTGGGTTTACGCCATTCTCCTGCCTCAGCCTCCTGAGTAGCTGGGACTACAGGCGCCCGCCACCGCGCCCGGCTAATTTTTTGTATTTTTAGTAGAGACCGGGTTTCACCGTGGTCTCGATCTCCTGACCTTGTGATCCGCCCGCCTCGGCCTCCCAAAGTGCTGGGATTACAGGCGTGAGCCACCGCGCCCAGCCTCTTCTGGCTTTCTGAGCAGGAAGCGAGCAGAGGCTCCACAGGCTCACGCTGCTCTCCTGACATCCACGCATGACCTTCAGGTCTCAGTGCAGAGTGCAGAGGCGGCTCTGGTTCCTCCAGCCACCTCAGTCCCTCTTTGGGAGGTGATGTTCCCATTGTTTTTCAAAGGCCTCACCTTCAACCGTCTGTCTTAGAATTCCCCTCTGGAGGGCTGCAGCCTCCCTGCGCTTTCACTTCCCACCTCTCTACCCAAGTTCCTTCCCTGCACATCGCCAGCCCCAGGCCTGGGGATGTCCCAGATGCTGTACCTGGCTGTGCCCAGATTAAAAGCCTCATCCACGACTGTGTCCATCTGTCTGTCCAGCTCTCCCTCCCGCCCCCCGCACCCCGTGTCCGCCTCCCCACGGCGCCCATCCCACGTGGGGACAGAAGGAAGTGAGCACACAGCACGCCCGCTGTTGGATTGGTTGCTATTTCTCCCGTCCCACAGGGCCCGACCTGGCCCGGGGTGGGGTGGGGGGCTCTGGGGACAGGACATGCAGGGCGGAAGGGGGGGTGGGGGCAGGATTTTCCTGTGTTTTATCCATTTGCAAGTTGGTCACCAATAGAGAGAAATGGGACTCTGAGGGCTAACAGGAGAGGGCGGCCTGGCTCTGGGCCCCAGCCAGGCCCCAGGAGTCCTGTCCCCTCTGGGGAGGGGAGGGAGAGAGCTCTAGAAACCAACGGAGAAACAGAGAAGGGGGCAGGGGCTCATGTCAGCAAACACAGCTACATCACGTGACACGCCAGCGACACAGAAACACACGCCAACGCACACGGCTGCACAGCGGGCAGGGGCGGTTAGGGGAACGGGAGCCGGGGGCCACCCATCTTGTCCTCTGCGGGGCGGGCTGGGGGGCAGGGTGAATGCATAGAACACGTCATGTGTACACGCTCAGGGCGTGGCAAGAGCGTGCGACCCACGGGCACATGGGATGGACACGCAGTGTGCTTCATGAGGGACGGGAACAGGGAGGAGGGGGAGGAGGAGCACTGAGCCCTGGCCAGGCCCGGGACCACCCGCAGGGCACACGTGGGGCACACGTGGGCTCGATGGTTGTAGGCGCCTGGGCAGGCGGCACACATTTGTCCGAGAACATGCAAAAGACACCAGCCCCCAGACCACACACCAGGACGCACACAGACAGCAGCCGACAAGCAGACACATCATAGGATGCGGGGGACGCGTAGAAAGTCAGGGCACAGCAGACCCTTGGAGATCCCCTGGTCCACCTGAGGCCCAGAGAGGGGCAGCTGTGGGCCCGATGCCACTCCAGGCGGTGGGAGCGGTGCCCCAGCCATGCTGCAACCCTTCTCCTGTGGCCCCAAGGCCGTGGGACTTCCAGAAACACCTGGGCTGAATGGGGGTCCTGTCCAGCCAGGCAGAAGAGGGGACTGGGGGCTGGGGTCTGCTCTGGCATCTCCCAGGCAGCCCGAGATGGGAACAGGAAGGCTGTGGCCAGACTTGGGGCAGACTTCCTGTCCTGCAGAGGGTGGTTCTGGGAAGGGACAGGCAGGCCCCCAGGTCAGGACAGCCCACCCGGGGTTACGCACATGGCCATACTGACACGCACACAGGACAGGGGAGAACTCGGCTGTCTGAGCTGGAGTAGAGGCGGAGGGGTACTGTGTTCTGGGAGGTCACATCTATATGGCCACACACACACACAATGCACACACACAATGTGCACACACACAATGTACACACACACACAATGTACACACACACAAATGTACACACAAGTACGCTTCACATGACCTGGGACCCCGGGGTCCACACACACACACTGAGTCCCTCGCCTGTGCACACATAAGCCCCATGCCAGGGCACGGCACATTTGTGTACTTGTGTGTTCACCTTTCATGCTGCTGGGCCACAGAGCGGGGGCCTCTAACACTGTCCTTTCTCCCACGCACCACCTACCTGCCACCAAACCCACAAACTGTGCCTGTGCTGGCAACACAACAGGGGAGGTGCTAGCCCCTTCCTCGCACCAGAAACCCAGGCCTGCGTACCCCTCAGTCGCACCCTGGTGTGGGGAGCAGCCTGAGGGCTCAGCAGGAGAAGTGTCAGGGATGGGTCTTGGGACCCAGCCCACCCTGAGTGGCCACTGCCACACTGGCCACTCCAGTACGTCTGAAATAAACAGTTCCCCAAACCCGAGTTCCCTGAGGCAGAGCCCAGAGCATCCGATGGGGCAGTGGGGGACACACAGTCCTCTCCCAGGTCCAAGGCGGGTGTGTAAGGAAGGGGTCATGTCCTGATCTTTGATCTGTGCAGGGAAGTCCTTGGCATTTTGCCTCATCAGTAACATTCCTACAAGTAGCCCTTTCCTTCCAGGAGGCATTCGTGTGGTCCCTGCACCCATGCCAGCATGCATGGTTTGTGCCTGGTGTGGCCCCTGCCTGGGGCCACCTCAGCCTTGCCATGTGTGAGCACACTGAGGGGTACCAGCTTCCAGGGGCTCGGGGCTATGCTGGGCAGAGACACGGAGGAAGATGAGGATCTGGGTGTGAGTGTGCAGAGCCCTGAGGCCAGGCAGGCAGGAAGCTCTGGCTGCACAATGATGTAGCCATGTGTGTGGCCACACGGGCACTGGGCAGCACCTCTGGGGAGAGGGGCGGGGCAAGGACAACTGGAGAGACAAACCCAGATGGGGCCACATCCTTAGAAGTGTGTGTATACGCACATGTGTGTCCGTGTGTGTATTAACGCAGGGCAGAAACACACCATGCAGGCCAGGCGTGGTGGCTTAGGCCTGTAATGCCAGCACTGAGGGAGGCCAAGGTGGGAGGATCACCTGAGGTCAGGAGTTCGAGATCAGCCTGGCCAACATGTCAAAACCTCATCTCTACTAAAATACAAAAATTAACCGGGCCTGATGGCAGGTCCCTGTAATCCCAGCTACTTGGGAGGCTGAGGCATGAGAATCGCTTGAGTAAGGGAGGCGCAGGTTGCAGTGAGCTGAGATCGCCACTGCACTCTAGCCTGGGGGACAGAGCAAGACTCCATCTCAAAAAAAAAAACAAAAAAAAAAACAAAAATAAAAAACACACCACGTAGAGAGCCCCTAACACACACACATGCACGCACACGCGTGCCACACACACACAGCTGCATTCTAGGTAGCAAGGGATATACATTTCTGTGCCCTCCCAAAGCAGGTGGCCAGTACGCAGTGTGGAGGGCTCTATCTGAGAAGACCTATCAACACTTCAGGCACATCCTGGACACACACACACACAGACACACACACACCCTTCCGGGACACACTGCAGCCCCTGGAGTAATGAAGACATGGGGTGTCTGCCACGGCCTGCGTGTACCTGGGCCTCCCTGGATCCTCTGAGAATGTGAGTGTGAGTACACACACACCACCCGCCTGGTTTGTAGCAGACACAAAGGGCTCGGGTATCAGTGGCTTCGTTGCTGTTGCATTAGGTTCAAACACTCAAACACAAAATTTCACGTACACAAATGGCGTGTCCACAGATCTGTGGTCTCACTCACACACACACACACCGTTCACGGAGGACAGAGAGGGGCGTGGTGGGCAGCTGTGTTACACTCGGCTGCAGTCTACACAACAGCCCTGGTGAAGGGGGAAGCTCAGACCACGCACACATACCCGAGGCGGGGGCAGGGGGGTGGTCTGGTGCATCACACACATCACACGCACACACACGCTGGGGTGTCCACACGTCTTGAGCATGTGCCGGCGGCATGCATGTTGGTGTGCATGTGTAATCACGCCTGCTGCGATCTACGTGCGGGGACAGGGGGGGTCCATGGCCGGGTAAGGTCCAGGGACACCAGGGTCTGCCATGGGGGTGGAGGAGGGGTGGGGCTGCCTGGGTCTGTTTTGAGGGTGAGCCTGGAGCAGGGGATGGAGTGAAAGGGGTGGTGGGGGTATTGCTCCCGATGTGGTGGGGGAGGGGTCTGGGAGAGAGAAGGGTGGGGGGCCTACAAGCCCAGCGTCCCCCCAATGGATGACGCCAAGACCACCCCCAGCACCACACAGCAAATGATGATCATGATTTTCTTCTGCAGCAGAAAGAGGAGCGAGACAGGGAGACAGTGAGAGAGACCGACACATGGACAGATGCAGGGACAGACGGGGCAGAGGGTGGCAGGGAGAAGAGGGGAGAGAAAACAGAAACAGGAAGAGGTCAGAGCCAGAGATAAGGCTTCCCACCCGCTGCCATCACTCACCTCAGCCCGGGCTCAGCCTTGGGCTCCCCCGCCTACCCCCAAGCCGCCTGCCCCGCTCACCCTCCGGGCCTTGCTCTGATATTTCACTGCTTTCTTGGTGTCAGACACAGCTCGCTCCACGTAGTCTACAGAATGTTCCACATTGTACTCGATGCGGTCAATCATCTCTCCCTGCAGACAGAGGAGATGTGCACAGGGAGGGATGGGGACTAGGCTGGAAGAGGGGACCTCGGGCCCAGGGAGGTTCCCAGGGTGGCATGGGTGGCAGAGCCGGTACCTGGCTCTCTACAAGCATGGCCATGTCCACAAACATGTCGTGCAGCTCACGGATGCTGGTCTCCAGCTTGATGATCTCATTGTGCCTTGTCTCGATCTCATTCAGCGCCTGCTTCGTCATCTGTGAGTCCATTTTGATCTAGGGCGACGAGGGAGAGAGCTACAATTCCCCTTCACCCCAATGAGCGCCTCCACCACAGCGGAGTGGCCGGGGCCAAATCCGATGTCATTTACTAGCTGAAACCTTAGGCACATTATTTATCTGCTCTTGGCCTCAGTTTCCCCACCTAGAAAACGTGAATCATAACACTGCCCACCTCACAGTGTGGTTGTGAAGACTGAGTGAGTTAAAATGTGCACATCAGCCAGGCACAATGGCTCACACCTGTAATCCCAGCACTTTGGGAGGCGGGTAGATCACCTGAGGTCAGTTTGAGACCAGCCTGGCCAACATGGTGACACCTCGTGTCTACTAAAAATATAAAAATTAGCCTGGCATGGTGGTGGGCACCTGTAATCACAGCTACTCGGGAGGCTGAGGCAGCAGAATTGCTTGAACCCGGGAGGCAGAGGTTGCAGTGATCTGAGATCACACCACTGCACTCCAGCCTGGGCAACAAGAGCGAAATTCCATCTCAAAAAAAAAAGAGTCAGGGCTGGGCGTGGGGGCTTACGCCTGTAATCCCAGCACTTTGGGAGGCCAAGGCAGGTGAATCATGAGGTCAGCAGATCAAGACTATCCTGGCTAATGCGGTGACGCCCGTCTCTACTAAAAATACAAAAAATTAGCAAGGTGTGGTGGCGGGCACCTGTAGTCCCAGCAACTTGGGAGGCTGAGGCAGGAGAATGGCGTGAACCTGGGAGGCGGAGCTTGCAGTGAGCCGAGATTGCGCCATTGCACTCCAGCCTGGGTGACACAGCAAGACTCCATCTCAAAAAAAACAAACAAGGCCGGGTGCGGTGGCTCAAGCCTGTAATCCCAGCACTTTGGGAGGCCGAGACGGGCGGATCACGAGGTCAGGAGATCAAGACCAGCCTGGCTAACACAGTGAAACCCCGTCTCTACCAAAAAAGGCAAAAAACTAGCCGGGCGTGGTGGCGGCGCCTGTAGTCCCAGCTACTCGGGAGGCTGAGGCAGGAGAATGGCGGGAACCCGGGAGGCGGAGCTTGCAGTGAGCTGAGATCCGGCCACTGCACTCCAGCCTTGGCGACAGAGCAAGACTCCGTCTCAAAAAAAAAAAAAAACAAAAAAAACAAAAAACAAAAAAAACAAACAAACACATAAAAAAAGAGTAGGGAGAGGCTGTAACCTCAGCACTCTGTAAGGCCAAGGCAGGAGGATCACTCGAGCCCAGGAGTTTGAGGCCAGCCTTAGCAACATAGTGAGACTTTGTCTCTACAAAAAAAAAAAAAAAGGAAATTAGCTGCACATGGTGGCACCTGTGGTCCCAGCTACTCAGGAGGCTGAGGCAGGAGGATTGCCTGAGCCCAGGAGGTCGAGGCTGCAGTGAGCTGATTGCTTCACTGCACTCCAACATGGGCCAAAGAGTGAGACCATGCCTCAAAAAAAAAAAACAAAACAAACAAACAAACAAAAAAAACAGCCAGTGGGGAAGAGACTCCAACCCACAGTCAGATATGCCTCCTCTCCACAAACACCCAGCCTGAGCCAGGTGACTCACTTCCCAAATTACTCACTGCTCTTACCACATTGAGCCACTCCTCTCCTCTACAGCCTGCCATCGCTCCCCACACCCAAGGCTCCACACCTTCCCTTCAGCAGTCAAGGCCCAGACTCCCTCTCCCCTTATCTCCTGCTTATCCTATGACCATTCTATAAGCGGAAATCATCCAACGGCTGTTTGGACAGTGTTCAATCTCCCTGTCTTTGTGTGTGTGTGTGTGTGCGTGTGGTTTTTGTTCTTTGTTGAGACAAGTTCTCGCTCTGTGGCCTAGGCTGGAGTGCAGTGGTGCTAACAGCTCATTGCAGCCTTGACCTCCTGTACTCAGGCGATCCTCCCACCTCAGTCTCCCGAGTAGCTGCAACCACAGGCACACGCCACCACACCTGACTAATTAAAGCAGGTCGTTTCACCATAGAACTGATTTGTCTACATTAAAAGAAACTGTTTTTTAAATCAAAAAAACGTTTTTTGTAGAGATGGGGTCTCACTTTGTTGCCCAGGCTGGTCTATGGACTCCTGGACTCAAGCCATCCATCTGCCTTGGCCTCCCAAAATGCTGGGATTACGGGTGTGAGCCACCATACCGGGCTGCTCAATGCATTTTCAACAAAGATCAGTTCTCCAAATAACAATGAGCTGAAAACTTTTAAGACAGTCATAGCGCATCCTTTAAACCTGGTCTAGAACCCTTAACCAGAGTCATTTTGCCACCAGAAACAGAAATGGAGACAGGAGTGGGCAGGCCAGGGCAAAAGTCCACTGAGAGAAACAAGAACTAGGTTCGGGGAAAGCCCATCTTTTTTTTTTTTTTTTTTTTTTTTTAGAGACAGAGTCTGTGCCCAGGCTGGAGTGCAGTGGCAAGATCTCGGCTTACTGCAACCTCCGCCTCCCAGGTTCAAGTGATCCTCCTGCCTCAGCCCCCAGTAGCTGGGATTACAGGCATGCACCACCATGCCCGATTAATTTTTGTATTTTTAGTAGAGACGGAGTTTCGCCATGTTGGTCAGGCTGGTCTCGAACTCCTGACCTCAGGTGATCTACCTGCCTCGGCGTCCCAAAGTGCTGAGATTACAGGCATGAGTCACCACACCCAGCCAGCCCATTCTTTCATATGTAAAAGGTCAAGAGCAGCACAGGGGGCAAACCTAAGCAAAACTAAAACTTGCTTTTTAAAAAAAAATCTTCAAAAGGTAGGTAAATTAGGCTGGGTTTGGTGGTTCACATCTGTAATCCCAGCACTCTGGGAGGCTCAGGCAGGCAGATTGTTTGAGCCCAGGAGTTTGAGATCAGCCTGGGCAACAGCAGAAGAACCCCCATCTCTACAAAAACAGGTTTTTTAGGCCAAGTGGTGGGTGCCTGTAATCCCAGCTACTCGGGAGGCTGGGGCAGGAGAATCGCTTGAACCCAGGAGGCGGAGGCTACAGTGAGCTGAAATCTCGCCATTGCACTCCAGCCTGGGTGACAAGAGTAAAACTCCATCTTGAACCAAAAAAAAAAAAAAGTTTTTTTAATTAAAAAAAATAATTTCTTTTAATGTAGGCAAATCAGTTCTCTGGTGAAACGACCTGCTTCAGTAGCAGAGTATGTCGTGTATCCTAGGGCTCAAGAGTTCTGACTCCGAAACTAGACAGGATTCAACTCCTGGCCCTCCCCTTCGCTCTGAGATCTTGCCAAGTGATTTCATCTCTCTGGGCCAGTTTTCCTCATCTGTGAAATGGGGTTTCCTCGAAGGGGATGTGTGAGTATTAAATGAGTTGGTGGGTGAATGTGAAGATGGGAAGTGCTTAGAACAGAGCCTGGCACACGAACGACTCTGCCATCTGATGGGGGTGCCTTCCTGCTCCGCTCCCATGGAATTCCCCAGTTCCTGGCTCAGGCTTTCCGCTGCTCATTTTTCCAGGGTGAACTTAGGACCTTAGTTCAACCTGAACTTAGGGAGGGGAGGCAAAATTTTCCAAAAACAGAACCCGCCCCACCCGCGGCTCACGTCATCTGTGAAGATAGCCAGCTTCCCGCTCTCCAGCATGTCTTCCAGTTCTTCGTTGGTGGTGGTCCTTCCAGCTGCGGGAAGAAAGGACGCCCTGCTCAGCGGCTGGGACAGCCTGGGGGCCTGAGCTGGGGTGATGGGGCGGGGACCCGGAGCCCACCCTCCCAAGCCGCCTTAGGCCACTGCCCCCCTCCAGAGAGGAAATGCCTGGAAGGGGGCTTGGGCAGCCTCGAGGAGTTTGGGGTCCTGGGGTGGGGGGCACACGCACTGATCTCCAGTTGCCGCTGGATCCGGTCCTTGCAGCGGTCCCGGTACTTGGACTGGGTCGCGTTATATTCGGTCATTACCTCCACGAACTTCCGGGACAGTGTGGAGTGCTACGGTGGGGGTGGGAGGACAGACGGATCAGGGAGGGAATCAGGGAGGGAGTCAGGGAGCAGAGACCGAGGCAGGTGAGGAGGCAGTGCACGGGCGGAATAAGGACGCGCTGAATTAGTTTACGGTCCTTTCTTCAGCCTGGGCCGCGATCCCAAACCCTGACAAGTTCATGGTTCCCTACCCGCCCCGTACCCCCATCTTAGGCTAGCACCAGCTAGAGACACTGCTACGGAGCTGAGATACGGCTCGGCCCCGCCCCGGGGCCCCGCCCGCCTCTAGCCTCGCCCCCAGAGCCCCGCCCCAGCCCTCCCTGACCACGGCCCCGCTGGTGCTTGGCCCTGGCCCACCGCCTCCAGCCTGGGCTCCTCCCGAGTCGGGTCCCGGCCCGGCCCCCGCTGGGCTGCCACCTCCTACCTGGGTCTTGCGGATGCGCAGGTCCGCGGAGGAACGGTTGAGCCCCTCCTCCTGTTCAATGCTTTGCTCGATCGCTGCGGGAGAGAGGGCGCAGTGAAGGGCGGGAGACCCGGGGCACATGGGGCGGGGGTCCGGGGAGTACGAAGGGTCAACAACCCGCGGCAGAGCCAGACCCGGGGAGAAAGGTCATTCCCAGGGCGAGTGGGAGCAGCGGTGCCCCAGGGTAGGATTAGGAGCCAGCAGATAAACAGACGAACAGAACAGACTTTTGAGGGGGTTCCGAAGACCGGCAGGAAGGGATACTGAGGGTCAGAGGGTCACCAGACAGAAGGGAGCTATTTGTTCTAGTGGCAGAACTAGCTCTTGGAAAGTCCCATCAGTGGTAACTCCTGTCCAACTCCATGAGGGGGTGCCGGCCCACCCCGCGGGAAGGGGCCTTGTAGGTGGGGTGCTCCCTACTTCCTACAGCCCCTGAACAGGGGGCAAGAACGCAGCCCGCGTTTTTTCTGGTGGAAGGTAGTCACCTCCAGGTGGGTCAGGTTCTAGTGGCCCCTCTTTCCCTGGGGAATTCAAGGGCAAACACATGGATATTCTAAGGCAGAAAGCAGCCCCCTCTCTGCCCTGCAAGGTGATCCCCGATCTGGGAATTCCCACTTCTGAAGGATGCTCTGGAAAAGTGCACAGATTAACTGAGATTCCTGCTTCCGGATCACGCACTCCTGACACTATCATTCCGATTTTCTAAAAAAAAGATTGTGGTAAAATCTACCTCGGTGAAATCAGAAAATGCAGCAGGGATGAATCACCAGCCCTCTCAGACCTCACCGGCCTCCAGGCCATTCCTAAGAGCCTCACTCTTCCATTCTGCTGGCAGTGGGGAAGGTACCCGCGGATGGCACCCCAAGGCTCCCCCGATTGAGTGACAGCTCTGGCCCAGCAACACACGGCCCAGGGATATTGGAATCAGCTGGCCTAGATTGGGGCCCTACTGTCAGCCTTGGGGCTGGAGCCAAGTCCAGAGAGAGGGTTCTCTTGCAGGATCTCACTGACTTTTTACAACATTCCTGGAATTTCAGTGATACCAGTTCATGTTTTAGACTAGAAACTCAGGTTCCAATAGGTGAAACCACTCACTCAAGGTCACGCCCAAAGCATGAGCTCATGCCACCCGCTGGAAGAGGACTAAGAGAATCCTGTCTTCTTTCCTGGAGGTCTGAAAGGTCAACTTCTCTAAACCACGGTCACTTTTCCAGCTTCTTTCTCAGGGCATTCCTGAACCCCTCACCCACAGAGCCCTCCCCAGGGTCTTACAGAGAGTGTTCAAGGTCAAGGCTTGATGGAAACCATTGAGCCCAGCGGAATTTTTTTTTTTTTTTTTTTTTTTTTTTTTGAGACGGAGTCTCGCTCTGTCGCCCAGGCTGGAGTGCGGTGGCCGGATCTCAGCTCACTGCAAGCTCCGCCTCCCGGGTTCACGCCATTCTCCTGCCTCAGCCTCCCGAGTAGCTGGGACTATAGGCGCCCGCCACCTCGCCCGGCTAGTTTTTTTTTGTATTTTTTAGTAGAGACGGGGTTTCACCGTGTTAGCCAGGATGGTCTCGATCTCCTGACCTCGTGATCCGCCCGTCTCGGCCTCCCAAAGTGCTGGGATTACAGGCGTGAGCCACCGCGCCCGGCCTATGTTTTATATATTGGGATTCTTTGTATGACTTTGGAAAAAAAAAAAAAAAAGATTTTGATGCCCTCCACCCCCCATCCCTAAAACAAGCTAATTTTGAAATTGCTTTCATTTTTCTTACTATACTGATAAGGAAGCTGAGAGTAGGGGACTTGTCCACGGTGAGCTGATGGTGGAGGTTGGACTCTGTCTGCCTGGATTTGCACTTAACATTCTCCCAGATTCAGACAGTTTCCATCCAGCAGACTCTCCTGAGTACAAAGGGCTTGTTTTTACAAATCCACACCAGAGCTCACCTATGGCCTCCCCTTGAGTCCAGAGGGCATGGAGTTAATACCCTCCTCTCTCTGGACCAAGGTCAGTGCTCTCCGGGCCAGGTAGCTGATACAATTCCTCTTCCCCAAAGCCTAGCAATGTGCTTCGGACATTGGAGGTGCCCAGCATACGTTTTCTGATACGGAATTACCAGGAGCATGCAAAACATCGTGCCGGTAACACTGCTATTTCCCTGGTATGAGCAGACAAGGAGGTTCCCAACCCACGGTACTTTGGGGGAAGGTGGTTATTACCAGCACCCTAGTCCTTAAATTAGAGTGAATAAATGAACATTTGGCAAGGCCGTCTTGAAAGCTCGCCAGCCCCTGATGTCAGCCACACAAGTCCAATCTGTCCTGAGCCAAGGATACCGATTCAGAGGCATTTGCTGGGCCCACCCACTGGGTGCTCCGTGCCATGCCGGAGTCCTGCTTAGGAGAAATGAGGACTTAATGAAATCGAAACCACTCGAAGACCACCTTTTTCTAGTGAACCTTCATGCTGGTGGAACCAGCCGGGCTCAGATGCAATTTAGACAAACACTCTCCTCTCCCTTATTTCCTATCATACATCTTTCTCCAAAGAATTGGAGCAAGGGGGAAAGCTGGGGTTTTGTGCTTTCTCACTGTTTAATAATCTGGCTCCTGGAACTTTGTAGAAATTCCTTAGAGAAAGGCCTGTTTTTCTCAATGGATGGCAAAGTTCTTTTTTTTTTTTTTTTTTTGAGGAGTCTTGCTCTGTCCCCCAGGCTGGAGTGCAGTGGTGCGATCTTGGCTCACTGCAACCTCTGCCTCCTGGGTTCAAGTGATTCCCCTGCCTCAGCCTCCCAAGTGGCTGGGATTACAGGCGCCCACCACCACGCCCGGATAATTTTTGTATTTTTAGTAGAGGTGGGGTTTCACCATTTTGGCCACGATTTAGTTAGGATTTCGAACTCCTAACCTCAGGTGATTCACCCACCTTGGCCTCCCAAAGTGTTGGGATTATAGGCGTGAGCTACCACGCCTGCCCCTCCCCCGCCTTTTTTTGAGACAGGGTCTCTGTCTGTAACTCAGGCTGGAGTGCAGCAGCATGATCTCGGCTCACTGCAGGCTTGACACCCTGGACTCAAGCGATTCTTGTGCCTCAGCCTCTCGAGTAGTTGGAACAAGAGGCACGCACTATCATGCCCAGCTAATTTTTTTTTTTTTTTTTTTGAAATGGAGTCTCTCTGTCACGTAGACTGGAGTGCAGTGGTGTGATCTCAGCTCCCTGCAACCTCCACCTCCTGGGTTCAAGCAATTCTCTGCCTCAGCCTCCTGAGTAGCTGGGATTACAGGCGCCTACCACCACACCAGGCTAATTTTTGTACTTTTAGTAGAGACAGGGTTTCACCATCTTGGCCAGGCTGGTCTTGAACTCCTGACCTCGTGATTCACCTGCCTCAGCCTCCCAAACTGGCCCAGCTAATTTTTGTATTTTTTGTAGAGACAGAGTTTTGCCATGTTGCCCAGGCTGGTCTTGAACTCCTGGGATCGAGCAAATTGGCCTCGCCTTGACCTCCCAAAGGCCTGAGCCACCATGCTCTACCCACCGTTCTTTTCCTCCCTGGTTGAGGGGTTGAACTCCTCACCTTTCAATTTGGACCGAACCTTGTTGGCCGTCTTCTTGATGTCTGCGGTGAGGTCCTCCAGCTCCTGTTTGGTCTCTAAGGGGAGAGCGAGGACAAGTGAGATGTCTGGGTGGGAACCCCAGAGCCCTTCTCCTCCCACCCCACAGTCACTGGCAGCCACACTCACTCTCATCTGGGTTGGGGGCAGCCAGGATGGCGCTATGCTGTTTTTTCACCTGCTCCACATCCTCCGACAGTTTCTCAATGCAGCCCCGGATCTCTTCCACCTGGAGGAGAAAATCGGCTATACCCAGCCAAGTTGTCAGGCCAAACGACGGGTTCCAGGGGAACCAGCCAGGGTTCAGGGGGAGGACCAGCCCCAGAAGGGCTGATAAAAGGCCGGGGAGAGCGCAGGAGCAGGGAAGTGGGGGACAGGAAAAAGGAAGTTGTTGGTGGCTAAGGGCTGGGTGCTGGGGCTGGGGCTGGGGCTGGGGCTGGGGCTGGGGCTGGGGGCTGGGGCTGGGGGCCTTGGAGGCCCATTACCTGTTCAAAGAACTCATCCATGAAGTGGTCCCGATCCACGTGGACCACCTCCTCTTCATCATCACTGTCTTTCGCCTGGGGGCAAAGGAAGGCTGAGTCCATGAGCAGGCCCTACCTGGGTCCCCAAGGCTGGCTCCCAGCTCTCCTGCCCTCTCCCTGCCATGCACACACAGGTGCTCCCAGCTCCAGGCTCAGAGAAGGGGTCCTGGGAGGGGTCCCATGCAGGGGAGATGACAAAGGCATCAAAAGTATCTGTCAGCCCAAAGGATTCCTTAGAAGAAATTGGCAAAAGACCCCCTCTCAGGGCAGATGTGGCCTTGGGGGCGCAGAGTCAGCCTTGACCAACCAATAGGGATGATTTCAATATTTCAACAACCAGCTCAATGTCAGGCTTGCAGTAACTGACCCTGGGCTCCGTGAAGGGTCCTGGACTGGAGTCCCAGGAGCCTGGATCTCCCTACTGTCCCTGCTCTCCTGCCCGGATCTCACTTTACTCCTTCTCTTCCTCTCCTGCCCCACCCGACCAGACATGTCCCCTATGCAAGGTCACTTCACTGACAGCGGCAGGCACGAAGTTGAGCAAGCAGTGAGGGCTGGATAAGAGACACAGGCAGCACCCCGACCTCCCTTGCGCCCTGTGCCCCCCTCCTCCCGCCCACTCTTCCTCCCCTCCCAGCCGGCTCTCCCTCGCAGTGGATTCACTTCCTTTCATCCAGCCCCTTCCAACTTCACACCCACCTACTCTTGCTGGCTTGGATTTCCCGGTTGCAACCTGCAGCTGCTCAACCCTCCACCCGCAGGGCTCAGAGACACAAAAGGATTTACCCACCCACAGCACCACTGCCACTGACAGACAGACTCGCAACACAGACAGAAGAGCTGACACCCAAGGCACTCAGGAATAGGCCCCCCGACACCCACACGGAGATGCACTGATGCTGGCGTTCACCCGCACGCAGACTCAGCTGAGCCGCACTGACGTGTGCGGACACTGGCGTTCAGCTGCACCCCCGAGGACATTTGGGAGGGCTCACTGGGCTTGTTCTTCCAGCTTCTCCGAGCCTCATGTCTGCACACACGCTCAGAGCTGGACAGGAGGAAAGGCTGTAGGGGAGGCGCACCGTGCTACACACGCCTGAGTCCTTCTCTGCTTGGGACAGAGGTCTGACAGCAAAATCTGAGCCCATCAAGCTTAATGACATCTGTAGCCCTGATCAGTCCCAATGGAAATGCATACAGAGTTCATCCTGATTTCCAAAAAGAACCCAGCCAGAGCTCAGACAGAATCCAACCCCCAGAGCCTGGGTGAAATCAAGACAGGATCCAAACAGCATCCACCTGGGGGTGTAGTCCGTTGGCATCTAAAAAGAAGAGCTCGCCAGGGTCCCAGCGGAATGCAGACAGGGCCTGACAGAAACCAGACAGGCTCGGACTGAACTAGCCGAGGCTCACACAGATCCCAGACAGATCCCAGACAGCTCAGATTGAACCTAGACAGGGCCAGATGGGACCTAGGTGCAGTCCACACAGCCAAAACTCAGGATCACCAGCGCCCCACAGCCCCGGGAAAAGCCCGCACAGCCCGGGGGGCCTCCCGCTCCACGCTCCTGAAGCCACCCCAGCCTTCCTGCTAAGCCCGGCCCAAATGGAGCTCCAGGGAGTCTTCACACAGACGCGGGGCCCACACGGTGTCGGCAAATGTGTTCAGCACTTGTGGTGAATTTCCAGACAATCCCAAACATCTGCCTGGAAAGGGGGTTTCCTCCATCTTGGCTCACAGCTGCCCCCAGAAAGTGGGGTGGCACAGGTGGCATAAGTTGGGGACCCTGAGAGGCTCTGGGATGCTGGGCTCACCTCTGGGGACCCATCGGCCTACCCTGATGCTCTTCATTTTCTCTGTTCTCAAAACCCAGCTGTGCTACAAGGCCTTCTTCCCCTAGAGCCGAAAGCCTTCCTCTGCCCTTTCCCTCCCTTCAACCACTCACTCAGCCACCAGCCTCACGCAGGTCATGCGGCCTCTCCCTGGCCCGGGAGCCTGAGGACTTTCCCGTTCTCTGTCTCTCTCCCTTCCCCCTGCTAACGTTAGCAAGTCCTTCCTAAAATCTAATTTCAATCTCTCCTATTGTTCTTGGAGCCACCTCCCTTATGTTCATCTCTGGAGCACCCTGGGCTACCTATTTGTCCTCAAGAGAGGAAGAAAGATAGAAGGCCCCAGTGTGGTTTATTTGGTATAATAAATACAAAGAGAGCTGGGCGCTAATAATCCTCTACCATTTACAAACACTTTTACATCCATAATCCATTTTGATCCTCAGCGCCACCAGCCCTGCGAGAAAAGCTGCGCAAACATCATCGTCCCCATTTCACAGATGAGGGAACAGGAAGCCAGAGGGGAAAAAGGAGAGTGACTTGCCCAAGGGCACCCAGGCCATATAGGGCCGGAAAACCATGGGCATCCAGGCCCGCAAAGACCCCTGTTAGGCTTCAGACTGGGCTACCTCCCCCGCTGACTTTCTGCTCCCAGTTACTTTCCCTCTCAGGTGAGCGCCTGCTAAATCCCGATCTGGGGAAGGCTCTGTGTCCGGACAACCTAGCAAAATATGATCACTTGATGGTATTTTTTGCATAAGTCTTACATTCTTGTTATCTCATTTAATCTTCATTAGAACTCTGTAAGGACCATTGGCCAACATAATTAAAATTATGCAAATATTTAGATGGTGTTTTACAATGTGCTGGGCATTGTTCTATGTGCTCCACATATATTTATCCATTTCAGTCTTACAACAGCTCCCTCGGAGGTATTATTATTATTATTATTATTTTTTTTTTTTTTGAGACGGAGTCTCGCTCTGTCGCCCAGCCCAGGCTGGAGTGCAGTGGCGCGATCTCGGCTCACTGCAAGCTCCGCCTCCCGGGTTCACGCCGTTCTCCTGCCTCAGCCTCCCGAGTAGCTGGGACTACAGGCGCCCACAACCGCGCCCGGCTAATTTTTTGTAATTTTTAGTAGAGACGGGGTTTCACCGTGGTCTCGATCTCCTGACCTTGTGATCCGCCCGCCTCGGCCTCCCAAAGTGCTGGGATTACAGGCGTGAGCCACCGCGCCCGGCCTATTATTATTATTTTTGAGACAGAGTCTCACTCTGTCGCCCAGGCTGGAGTGCGGTGGCGCAATCTCAGCTCACTGCAAGCTCCGCCTCCTGGGTTCACGCCATTCTCCTGCCTCAGCCTCCCGAGTAGCTGGGATTACAGGCACCCGCCACCATGCCCGGCTAATTTTTTGTATTTTTAGTAGAGACGGGGTTTCACCGTGTTGGCCAGGTTGGTCTTGATCTCCTGACATTGTGATCTGCCCTCCTCAGCCTCCCAAAGTGTTGGGATTACAGGCGTGAGCCACCGTGCCCAGCCCCTAGGAAGTATTATTATAGCCCCTGTTTATAGATGGGGAAACTGAGGCATAGAGCTAAATAACTTAGGCCAGTTGTAGTGGCTCACGCCTGTAATCCTAGTACTTTGGGAGGCTCTGGTGGGAGCATCGCTTGAACCCAGGAGTTCAAGACCAGCCTGGGCAACATAGCAAGACCATGTCTCCACAAAAAATACAAAAATTAGCTGGGCATGGTGGTGGGCATCTGTAGTCCCAGCTACTTGGGAGGCTGAAGTAGGAGGATCCCTGGAGCTTAGGAGGTTGAGAGACTGCAGTGAGCCGTGATTGTGCCACTACCACTGCACTCCAGCCTGGGTGACAGAGCGAGACCCCGTCTCTTTAAAAAAAAAAAAAGGAACTTGCCCCAGGTCAGCTGTTAGAAGACCATTTGGCTCTACCCCTGAGCCTCAGTCTCTGCATTTGCTGAATGGTAACAACGCCTACCCTGGCCGATCCCATGTTACAGACAAGGAAACAGGCTCAGAGAGGTTGCTTGACCTGCCTAAGGCTTCACAGCAAATAAGGCCAGAGGTAGGACCTGAACCCAGGACTGTCTGGCACTAAATGTCAGGCTCTCTCCCTTCTGTCCTGCTGACAGATGGCAGTCCCTCCTGGTCACAAAGAGCCCACTCTGCCATGTCCTCAGGATTGCTGAATTCCTGTGGCCAGGATGGAAAATCAGTAGGAGGGGCCCAGGGCTGCAGGAAGAGCTTGGACAGGAGGCCAGGCCTCCCAGCCTCCGTCTGTCTTGCTGTGTGACCCCAGGCAAACCTCGACTCCTCCCTGGGCCCCGGTTCCCTCGTCACTGAAATGAGCAGGCTGGTGCAAGTACCTACCCTGCTTTGAGGGGCCCTCCCTGCTCTGAGTGATGCATATTTAGTAATGAGCACAGCATCCATTTCTGGAAGAACTTAGGCCAGTCAAAAAGAAAGCAGGCTGTGGGCAAACCAGACTACCTAGGAAAAGATGATCAAATGTGCCCCAGTCTACTTTATGGTGGCCTCAGGTTACAGGTGAACGATTCAAGCCTCAGTTTCCTCATGTGCAAATCGAGGAGGATAACAGTTCACACACATGTAACACATATATGCTGATTACCATGAGTTGGGTGCTATTACAAGTGCTTTGCATTTCTTTTTCCCTTTTTTTTTTTTTTTTTTTTGGAGAGATGGGGTCTCACTATATTGCCCAGGCTGGTCTCAAACTCCTGGGCTCAAGAGTTCCTCCCTCCTTGGCCTCCCAAAGCTCTGGGACGACAGGTGTGAGCCATCGCACCCAGCCTGCATTTCTTGTTTAATTCTCACGACCACTCCATGAGGTCATATTCTTACTCTCATTGGACAGATGAGGAGGTGGAGGCGCAGAGAGATTGGGTAACTTGCCGAAGATCACACAGCTGATGGGATGACTCAAACTCTGCTCTATAGCACACGGCTCCTTGAGCACTTGAGGGGGATTGAAGGAGAGAGTGCAGTGCCCCTGAACCCCTTCCAGAAGCACCTGGGGACTGCGCATATCAGATCCCAGCCTCCAGCTGTAGCCTGACCTCCTCAGGGGCTCCCTAAGTCCAGGTCTTCCACGCCGGAGCCACCACGGGCCTCGACATGGGCCTCGTGTGTATGTCGATGCGGAGCGACAGCAAGGACAGATACAGAAACGTAAGGAGGAGAGTGACAGTGAGAGCCAGCAAGTCAGTGACCAGAGAGACAGATGGTGAGATGGTGACAAAAACACAGAGGCGGCAAGAGACTGGAATTGGGTGACAGAAAAGTCAGAGGGAGAGAGTGTGCATGCGTGTGAGTGTGTGTGTGTAAACACATGCGTGCCCCAGCACTGACACACACGGGCTCCCCGTGCTCCTCAGGGGTGCAAGCATGATCGTTTGATCCGAGGCAGCAGCCTCCCCCCATGCCCCTTCCCCCACCCTCTGCCTCAGTCCATCTGTCTCCCTGGCTGGGGCCTCTCCTTGCTCCCTCCCCCGTGCAGCCTGGCCCTCTCACCCCGACCTCTCCTCCATCTTTCCTGCCTTACCCCTTGCCCCTTCCTCATCCTCCCTCTGCCTCATGGAGTCATTCATTCATCTAACAGATGCGTTGGATTTGTGCCAGGTGCTCTATCTCGGTGCTGCTGGCGATGTGGTGGTGAAGAAGACAGGCGAGAAGGGCCTGCCTCCAGGGAGCTGGCATTCCAGTGGGGGAGGCAGACAATGGGAGGTGAACAAGACCATTTCAGATTGTGCTGAATAGCAGAAGGGAGATAAGCAGAAAGATGGGATCGAGAGACACGGGGATTGGGGGGGATTGTGGAAGGATTTCTACAGGACAGTCAGCAGGGCTTTTCTGGGGAGGTGACATCTGAGCTGGGCCCTGAAGGAGCCAACTGTGCCACAAAGATGGGGAAACAGAATTCAGGGCAGAGGGAACAGCATGCACAAAGGTCCTCGGACAGGAGTAAACTTGTGTGTTTGGATGTCAGAAAGAAGCCCAGTGCCGGCCCAGCGTGGTGGTTCATGCCTAGAATCCCAGCACTTTGGGAGGGCGAGGCGGGAGGATCATTTGAGGCCAGGAGTTCAAGACCAGTCTGGTCAACATAGACCCCATCTCTACAAAAGTAAAAAGAATTAGCCAGGCATGGTGGTGCGCATCTGTAATCCCAGCTACCTGAGAGGCTGAGGCAGGAGGATCCCTGGAGACCAGGAGGTCGAGGCTGCAGTGAGCTGTGATTGTGCCGCTGCACTCCAGCCTGGGCAACAGAGGAAGACCATGCCTCTAAAAACATTTTTTAAAATATAAATAAAGGCAGCCCAGAGCAGCTGGAGGATATGGATCCATCACCCAGGGTTCGTGGTCTCCGCCCCCTGTGATTTCAGGGCTGCGTTTCTAAAGCATCTACTATGCCTGCCTCATACCTGAGGGCCTTCAGGGCTCGGGACCGTCCCTCAGCAGGCTTCATCCTGTCCAGCCTCAGATTCAGGCTCCTGCACTGCAGGCCCCGCCTTCTTCCCAGGTTGTCTCCCGACTTCTCCCGCTCGACTCCACGGCTGCCTCTCAGACCTCAGCCCTCCCTGTGCCCCTCCTGTCTTCTCCCATAACCCACCTTCCTCTCCACCTCACTTGCTCTGCTCTTTCCTCTTGAGCCCCACTCTGCCCTCACTCCTTGGACCCTGGGACACCTATTTAGCTGATTAACTCCTCATCGCAGCCTCCACATCCAGCCTAGCCCCAACCAAAGTTGCCGGGTAAACTGGACGCAGAAAACCCTGGTTCAAGCCCACCTCGACCATTAAGAGTTATCTGACCTTAGACAAGTCAGGGTTTTTTTCCCCCTCTGGCCCTCAATGTACTCCAAAATAAAATAGGTGCCATGTCCTGCCCATCGCAGGGGGCTAGTGTGATGTTGAAGAGAAATAAACCATCTGCTGGGTAACAGATACACAGCACTGTTGGGCGCCAGGCCCCCTCCTAGGCGCCTTGCATATTAACTACTTTCAATCCTAAGGATAACCCTGTGAAACAGGTACTCTTACTTCTCCCAATTCATACGTGAAGAAATTGAGGACCAGAGAGGTTAAGCAACTTGCCCAAGGTCACACAGGAAGTAGCAAAATTAGAATTTGAACCCAGACAGTCTGGCTCCCGAAACCACTGTGTGACAAACGGACTTGAGAACCTCTTGGGAATGCCAAGGTACTGTTGGAAAGATAATCAGTCCCCTGGGCTAATGTCCCCTCCCACCACCGCCCCTGCCTCATCCCTCCCAGTGTCTCAGAGACCCCATTTCCAGGTCTCCCACACCCTGCCCAGTGTCTCCGGCATCCCAACCTCCTCACTCTCAACTGTAGCCGGGAGACCCTTACGCTACCCGAATCTATCAGCTTTTCCCACCCCGCCCGCCCCCTCTTGAATCTCCAGTTTCCCTGAGCTGTGACTAATACCAAAGCCACCACCTCCACTCAGCCCCTTCACCCTTCCACACCACCTCTGGCAGCCACAGCCAGCAGGATTCCTTACCTCTGAGCAGGGGCCCCTGACTCATTCATGAGGCCTCCCCCTCCCCTGCCTCCCCCTTACCCCGCTTAGCCTTTTCCCTCCCTCTTTCTTGAATTATACCCCAATTCCACACCACCCGATCCCAACCCACTTCCATTTCCCTGGGTTTTGGAGTCATGGAATAGTCCTGGTAGCTGGCAAGCTGGGTTCAAGTCCGGATCCCTCACCTGCTAGCTGTGTGACCTTTGGCAAGTTATTCAACCACTCCGGGCCTCAGTTTTCCCAACTGGAAAATGAAAGAGCCTCTCTGTCCACTTGCCAGGAGGTCGGTGGGGCTCCAATGAGATCACAGATGAAAGCCTGCTCTGCAAACTGCACCATGAGGAGGGGAACTGACAGCACCGATGCTGAAGCCGGCCTGCCTGGATCTGAATTCTGCCTTTACCAGCTGTGTAATTTGGTCTAATTACTTGACCTCTCTGAGCTCAGGGTCCTTATCTATAAAATGAGATAGCATATATCTATATATCTAAAAAGATATTTATATATCTATGAAATGAGATAACCAGTCTCATAGGATTGCTGTGAGGATCAAAATGAGCGAATGTGCATAAAACACTTCAAACAATGTTTATTATTACTGTCATTTTCCTCATGCCGGAGTGTATATTCGGTAAAAATGTAATAAAGAAACCTTCAAAATTCCCTCCCTCAGCCACCAGCTCCTCCTTGCTTCCCACTTGACAACCTGTCTGTCCCCAGAGACAGCAGTCACTTGCCTCCAAACATCTTCTCTTCTGTCTGTAACCTGGGTCCCCACCCCGAAATCCAGGGACAGCTCTTCACCCCCAGTGCTGAAACTTCTGTTTCAAAGGCCAGAAAAGCAGAGACCTGTGTCAACCTGGCAGATGGGAAACCCAGATTGTAGTCTGCCCCCCACCCACTTGCTTGGTGACCTTGGGCAAGTCCCTTCCCACGCCTGAATCTCAGTTTCCTCATCTGTCAAATGGGGTAATAACCCCTGGGTTAACAACCCACCAGTTCCCTGTAAAGGCTCAGTGCCTTGGGCAGCTTAGCCGGGCCGGTACCCTTATTAACATAACACCAGGGACTGTCAGCGCTGCCTCCTCTGGCCCCAGGTCATTTCTCCAAATGCCCCAGCGTTCTCCCTGCCCCGGAAACCGTTCTCATCCAGCCTCACTCCCCAGTTCCTCCAGGCAGCAGCCTCCACTGCAGTCCTTACCCTGTCCCCACAAAACCAGGGACTGCCTGGCCAGACTCCTGGAGCCGGGCCTCTTCGGGCCTGCAGACCTGGGGCCTGCATCAGCCCTTGACTGCCTAGGGTGCCCCAGTTCCTCCCAGCAGAGCGCGGCCCGTGTTCCATGGCCCTGTCCTCCACATCCCCATGTCCCACCTCTGGGTCACCCCATCTCAGGCCCTGGCCCTCTGGCTCTCTCTGGAGGCCACCTCTTCCCTCCCTGTCTCAGAGAGATTCCCCCTCCCTATGGGGAGTGACACGCGTGTGTGCACACACACACACACACACTTCATTCACTGCCAGGTACTGGCATCTCAGTCCCAACCTGTGTCCTTCCCTGTAGCATCCCCTGAATCTGGGTCCTGCTAGACTCTCAGCCTGGCCCAGTCACCGCCCCCATGCTTCTCTTTGGCAAATCTGCCCAGGGGATGACAGTCCCCTCCGGTCTCTCCTGACATCCACTCTCTCATCTCCAGACCAGACCCCGGGGCCCTCCTGGGAATGCGGGGTGTTCGAGGCCCCTGAGACCCTTCCTGCCCCCTCGTGTCTTAATGGCCTCCAACCCCTTCCAGCTACTGTCCCCAAAATGCAGGTTCACTGGAGAAACATCAGGCGCCTGAAGATATTGGGGTGCCTTGGCCATCAACCTCCGATCTCATCCTTCGCCCCCACGTTCCAGCACCTCCCCCACTCCATCCCCACGCGCTCCCCAATACTGGGGTCCCGCCCCCCCATTCTCCCCACCCCCAAGCTCACACTCCGCAGCTCCTGAGTCCGATCCTTCATCCTGCGACGGCTCCTCCTCCTCCTCCTCGTCCTCCTGCCTCTGTTGCTGCTCCCGGTCTCCCGCCTCGGTGCCGGAGGCCGGGGTCTGGGGGCGCCGGGGGGCGCCGCGGCCGCTGCGGGGGGCCTGCGGGCCGGGGCGGGGGCGGGGCCGGGGGCTGCTGGCCGAGGGCCGGGCAGGGGCAGGGGCAGGGGCCTGGGCCGGGCTCGGCTCTGCCGGGCTGCGGTGGCGATGCGGCTGCGGCACAGGGTAGGATGGAGGGATGCGGGAGCCGAGCGCGGGGGAGGGGGGCGGAGGGAGGTGAGGAGGAAGCGAGGGCGGGGGGAGCGGGAGCGCGCAGGGAGCAGGGGGCATGCGCAGCGCCCGGGCCGGGGGCGCCTGGGGGTTGTAGTCACCGGCTTGGGGGACACCCGAGGAGGGGGCGGGAGAGGCCTGGAGGCGGGTGGGGGTGGGCAGAGCCCCAGGAGCAGGGAGAGATGCGGAGGGCCAAGAGGAGATGCTAGGGTGGCCCGGGGGGGTGGGGTGGCCCGGTGGAAAGAGGGGGTGAGGGAATGAATTCAGGGAATAACCTGGGAGCCGGGATGTGGATCCCTTTCCAGTAGACACAGATAGCGGCTGTGTTTTGTATCTGGTGTCTGCGTGAGGCTGCGCGCGACCACCTCTGCGTGCGAGCCCGTGTGTGTTCCTGCAGGAGGCTCTTTAGACACTAGAAATAGAAAGACTGACCCTCTGTGTGGTTTTTACGATGCAGGGAACCAGCCAGGTGCTTGCCGAGAAGGACACGGGGCTTGTGTTGCACAGCCTGGGCCTCTCCCGCTGCAGTGGGTCTTGGAGCTCTGCTTGTCTGCCTCCGGGAACAGGGTGCTCACTACCTCCCAGGACCTCCTGGCCCATCTGCAGATGGCTCTGACTGTGGAACATGAAATTTGTCCTTAGTGAGAGGGGAAATCAGGCGCCCCCGAGGGTCTGAGTGACCTCTTCTGATGCCCACCTTTCCTCTCCCCATCCTTACACCACACCAACTCCTCCCACTCCTTGCAATGGGGCGCCGGCCCCCAATGGGACAGGTCTTGACTCTCAATCGATCCTTCTGCCTCAGCCTCCCAAAGTGCTGGGATTACAGGCCTGGGCTACCGCACCCGGCATTCTCTTGCCAAGTACCCAGTGACCTCCTTGGTGCCAAATTCGTGTCTGATAAACCCTCATCCCACATTGCCAGTCGGGCCTTACCATCCCTGACCTCTCAGCAGCATGTGACTCTGAGGAGCCCCTCTTCCTGAAACTCTCCCTTCCGTGGTGGTGCTCCGCCTGCCCACCCCCCACCCCCCCTCCCCCCGCCGAGCTGACCTGTGAGTGTTGTCTCTAGCCTTCTTCCAGGTCCTTCCCTTTTCCCACAGCCCCTCAACCTCAGGGTTCCCTGGGCTCCGTCCATTCTCTTCTTTTTTTGTTTTTTTATTTTTATTTTTTGAGTTAGGGTCTCACTCTGTTGCCCAGGCTAGATACGGTGGTGCAATCTTGGTTCACTGCAGCCTCAACCTCCCAGGCTCAAGTGATCCTCCCACCTCAGCCTCCTGAGTAGCTGGGACTACAGGCACACGCCACCACACCTGGCTAATTTTATTTTTTGTAGAGACGGGGTCTCACTATGTTGTCCAGGCTGGTCTTGAACTCCAAGGGTCAAGTGATCATCCTGCCTCAGCCTCCCAAAGTGCTGAGATTACAGGCCTGGGCCACCACGCTTAGCATTCTCTTCCCTCTACCTGCACCTTTCTGCACCTCCGTGTCTGCAGTGCCCACATCTGTACCTGCAAGCCAGATCCTCCCCCTGTAAGACAGCCCCTACTATGTGCCTAAGCTCTGAGCCGGGCACCAAGAAGACAGAGACTGAAGATGCCACCAGAGCCATGAGTAGACCCATGACTATAGTGGGCATGGCTAGCGCTGACGTGGGGACCTCAAGGAGGTGGCTGTATCCTCCCCAAAGTGCTCCTTCCTGTGCTTTCCCTCAGAGATGGCATCATCTCCATCCACCCAGCCACTCAAAGCACAGAAAGCTGTCCTTGTCTCCCCATCATTATAATGCCACCACATTCTGGGCATCCACCGTGTTGCATTCACTATGCTGGTGGCTCCCAGAAACCTCCCAACCTCACAGTAGCCACTGCTAAGATCCCAAGTGTATAGACCAGGACACTGAAGCTTTGAATGGTCACATAACATATCCAAGTTCACAAGGTTAATAAAGGGCAGGACTGGGGTCTTGTTTGTATTTTTTCTTTTTCTTTTCTTTTTTTCCAGAGGCAGGATCTCACTCTGTTTCCCAGGCTGGAGTGCAATGGTGCAATCACACCTCACAGCAGCCTCGACCTCCTAGGCTCAAGCGATCCTCCCATCTCAGCCTCCTGAGTAGCTGGGACTACAGGTGTACACCACTGTGTCCAGCTAATTTTCTTTTCTTTTTTTTCTTTTCTTTTCTTTTTTTTTTTTTTTTTTTGAGAGAGAGTCTCGCTCTGTCACCCAGGCTGGAGTGCAATGGCACAATCTTGGCTCACTGCAACCTCCACCTCCCGGGTTCAAGTGATTCTCCTGCCTCAACCTCCCAAGTAGCTGTGATTAAAGGTGCCTGCCACCATGCCTGGCTAATTTTTGTATTTTTAATAGAGACAGGGTTTCGCCATGTTGGCCAGTCTGGTCTGGAAATCTTGACCTCAGGTGATCCACTCACCTTGGCTTCCCAAAGTGCTGGGATTGCAGGTGTGAGCCACTGTGCCTGGCCCTTATTTAACTTTTTTTTTTCCCCCCAGAAACGAGGCTGGTCTCAAACTCCTGGGCTCTCACCTTGGCTTCCCAAGTGCTGGTATTATAGGCATAAGCCACTGTGTCTGACCTTGTTTGCATCTTTTGATTGCAAAGCCCATTCTTCTTTTCTTCTTCTTCTTCTTCTCCTTCTTCTCCTTCTTCTCCTCCTCCTCCTCCTCCTCCTCCTCCTCCTCCTCCTCCTCCTTCTTCTTCTTCTTCTTCTTCTTCTTCTTCTTCTTCTTCTTCTTCTTCCTCCTCCTCCTCCTCTTCCTCCTCCTCCTCCTCTTCCTCCTCCTCCTCCTCTTCCTCCTCCTCCTCCTCTTCCTTCTCCTCCTCCTCTTCCTTCTCCTCCTTCTCCTCCTCCTTCTCCTCCTTCTCCTTCTTCTCCTTCTTCTTCTTCTTGTTCCTCCTCCTCTTCCTCTTCTTCTGTCTTCTTTTTCTTTTTTTAAGAGATGGGGTCTTACTCTGTTGCCCAGCCTGGACTCAAACTCCTAGGCTCAATTAGTCTTCCTACCTCACCCTCCTGAGTGGCTGGGACTACAGGGGCACGCCACCGCACCCAGCTCACAGCCCATTCTTTTTTTTTTTTTTTTTTTTTTTTTGAGACGGAGTCTCACTCTGTCGCCCAGCCCAGGCTGGAGTGCAGTGGCGCGATCTCGGCTCACTGCAAGCTCTGCCTCCCGGGTTCACGCCATTCTCCTGCCTCAGCCTCCCGAGTAGCTGGGACTACAGGCGCCCACAACCGCGCCCGGCTAATTTTTTGTATTTTTAGTAGAGGCGGGGTTTCACCGTGGTCTCGATCTCCTGACCTTGTGATCCGCCCGCCTCGGCCTCCCAAAGTGCTGGGATTACAGGCGTGAGCCACCGCGCCCGGCCCCCATTCTTGTAAAAGCATGCTCTTATAGTTCCTCTCTCAATTGTGACACCCAGAGCTGTCTCCAGGTCCTCTCCTGTCCCCACCACCTCAATTCAGTCTAGGCCCTCACTAATTTTCACTGTCTTTCACCTGGGCCGTCAGCACAGCCTTCTCTCTCTGGTCTTCCTACTTGAATGAAGCGCCTTTCCTTTACATATATCTTCCTCCCAGTCCTTAATGTGATTGCCCCCAAAACAAATGTGACCTGCCAGGTGCGGTGGCTCATGCCTGTAATCCCAGCACTTTGGGAGGCTGAGGCAGGCGGATCACCTGAAGTTGGGAGTTCGAGACCAGCCTGACCAATGTGGAGAAACCCTGTCTCTACTAAAAATATAAAATTAGCCGGGCATAGTGGTGCATGCCTGTAATCCCAGGCACTAGGGAGGCTGAGGCAGGAGAATTGCTTGAACCCGGGAGGTGGAGGTTGCTGTGAGCCGAGATCACGCCATTACACTCCAGCCTGGGCAATAAGAGCAAAACTCTGTCTCAAAAATAAATAAATACATACATAAAAATAAAAAATAAAAATATAAAAATTAGCCGGGTGTGGCAGCGTGTGCCTGTAATCCCAGCTACTCTGGGGGCTGAGGCAATCAGTATGCTTGAACCTGGGAGGTGGAGGTTGGAATGAGCCAAGATCATTCACTGCACTCCAGCCTGGGAGACAGAGCAAGACTCTGTCTCAAAAGCAAACAAACTAAAAAATCAGAATGAATCAATGGCATATTCCCTCAGCCGTTTTACTCAGGCATAAAGAACAAAGCAAATGTGTCCCATGAAGGCAGGGAGTTTTGTCTGCTGTGTGTTCACTGCTGGTTCTCCAGTGGCTCCATGGCACCTGGCACATGGTAGGCGCTCAGTAATTATGTGTTATACGAATGAATGAGTGAGTGGCGCACCACTCATATCTGGCTGCAGCTCTAAAGATGGACACAGACTCACAAATATGGCAATTCCTCTCATTGATCAGTGATTTCAAGCTCGTTACATTCATGATCACTTATGGGCTACCCAAAGTAGCCCTGAATCATGAAGGAACTTCCTATGCAGTCTCCTACCCAATGCCTGCCCCCTGCCCCGCTTTTTTTTTTTTTTGAGATGGCACCTTGCTCTTGCTCTGTCATCCAGGCTGGAGTGCAGTGGCACAATCTCCACTCACTGCAACCTCCACCTCCCAGGTTCAAACGATCCTCCCACTTCAGCCTCCCGAGTAGCTGGGACCACAGGCACGTGCCGTCTCACCCATCTAATTTTTTGTATTTTTTGTAGAGACAGGGTTTCACCATGTTGCTCAGGCTGGTCTTGAACTTCTGAGCTCAAGCAATCCACTCGCCTTGGTCTCCCAAAAGTGCTGGGATTACAGGTGTGAGCCATTGTGCCTGGCCAACCTTTCTAAAGCATCGATATAACCAGGCCAGCCTCTGATCAGAAAACTTCCCTGGTTTCCCATTGCTTATGGGGTAAAGCCTCAATTTCCTAACCTGGCTCTCTGCTTTAGGGCATGCCACCTATTCTCATGCACCCTCTGCTCCTATCCCGTTATTCCCTGCATTTTCATATCTCCATGCCTTTCCTCATGTCCTTCTTGTCCCCTGGAACTCCCTTCCCTCTAACATCCCCAAGCCCACCTCCTGCTCTTCTATCAAAGTTCAACCACAGTCTCTTTCTTGGCCTTCCTGATGCTAGAGGGAAAGCATCGCCAAATCCAGGCTCAGCTGCTCACTGCCCAAATGCCAAACACGAGACGAGAGTTGGGGGCCGAGTGCGGTGGCTCACGCCTATAATCCCAGCACTTTGGGAGGCCAGGGCGGGTGGATCACCTGAGGTCAGGAGTTCAAGACCAGCCTGGCCAACATGGCAAAACCCTGCCTCTACTAAAAATACAAAAATCAGCTGGGCATGGTGACTCACATCTGTAATCCCAGCTACTCAGGGGCTGAGGCAGGAGAATCGCTTGAATCCGGGAGGCAGAGGTTGCAGTGAGCCGAGATCATGCCACTGCACTCCAGCCTGGGTGATAGAATGAGGCTGTCTCGGAAAAAAAAAAAAAAGAGTTGGTAGGAGGAAAGCAGGTTTATTTGGAGAGCCAGCAAACCAAGGAAATGGCAGACTAATGTCTGAAAGTCTCATCTCAAAATTTTCAGGCTGGCTGGGTTTTACTTATTTATTTGTTTAGTATTTGAGACAAGCTCTCACTCTGTTACCCAGGCTGGAGTGCAGTGGCACAGTTATAGTTCACTGCAGCCTTGACCTCCCAGACTCAAGCGATCCTCCCACGTCAGCCTCCGAAATAGCTGGAACTATAGGCGCGCGCCACCAACCTGGCTCACTTTTTGATTTTTTTTTTTGTAGAGATGGGGTCTTGCTATGCTCCCTAGGCTGGCCTGAAACTCCTGAGCTCAAGTGACGCCGCTACAACCAGCAGCCCCAAACCTCGGCCATGCTAAGTGCTAGATTACAGGCATGAACCACCGTGCCCAGCCGGTGTGGGGTTGGTTATGAGAGGGGGTGGTTATAAGAGGAGATATAGGGAAGCTATGCTCAGATTGACTCAAGGCGGGTCAGTGTGTCTGGTCTCGATGACAGTCTTGAGCAGTGGGCCATCTGGTGGTCTGGCTGGCACTGGTTCAGGTGCAACAGGAATACAGGAGGCACTCAGCATTCTTCCCAGGGCGGGACATGCTGCAACCTTGATTCCCTGCTTAGATTTTCAAGGCCACTTCCTGGAGTTCTTTACACCAAGCAAGAGTTAAGTGTTATTAAAAGCCCAGCATAAAAGGAAAGGGGGTGGGGGGAGAAAGAAAAGCAAAAAAGAATAATTGATTTTCAAGATGGTGGTAGTTTCTGTCTCAAAAGCCTATTTTTTTTTTTTTTTTTTTTTTTGAGACAGCATCTCACTCCATCACCCAGGCTGGAGTGCAGTGGCGCCATCTCGGCTCACTGCAACCTCTGCCTCCCAGGTTCAAGTGATTAGCTTGCCTCAGCCTCCCCAATAGCTGGGATTACAGGCACGCGCCACCACGCCTAGCTAATTTTTTTTTCTTTTTTCTTTTTTTTTTTTTTTTTTTGAGACGGAGTCTCGCTTTGTCGCCCAGGCTGGAGTGCAGTGGCACCATCTTGGCTCACTGCAAGCTCCGCCTCCCGGGTTCACGCTATTCTCCTGCCTCAGCCTCCCAGTAGCTGGGATTACAGGCACGCACCACCACGCCCGGCTAATTTTTTGTATTTTTAGCAGAGACGGGGTTTCACCGTGTTAGCCAGGATGGTCTCGATCTCCTGACCTCGTGATCCACCCGTCTGGGCCTCCCAAAGTGCTGGGATTACAGGCTTGAGCCACCGCGCCCGGCTTCTTTTTTTTTTTCAAGATGGAGTCTGGCTCTGTCGCCCAGGCTGGAGTGTAGTGGTGCGATCTTGACTCACTGCAACCTCTGCCTCCCAGGTTCAAGCGATTCTCCTGACTCAGACTCCTGAGTAGCTGGGATTACAGGCACGCACCACCATGCCTGGCTAATTTTATTATTTATTTTATTTTATTTATTTATTTTTGAGACGGAGTTTCGCTCTTGTTGCCCAGGGTGGAGTACAATGTCGCTATCTCGGCTCACTGCAACCTCTGCCTCCTGGGTTCAAGTGATTCTCTTGCCTCAGCCTCCCCAGTAGCTAGGATTATCGGCATGCACCACCATGCCTGGCTAATTATTTTTTCTTTTCTTTTTCCTTTTTTTTTTTTTTTTTTTTGAGATGGAGTCTGGCTCTGTCACCCAGGCTGGAGGGCAGTGGCGTGATCTTGGCTCACTGTAACCTCTGGCTCCCAGGTTCAAGCAATTCTCCTGCCCCAGCCTCCGGAGTAGGTGGGATTACAGGCACGCACCACCATGCCTGGCTAATTTTTATTATTTATTTTATTTTATTTTTATTTTATTTTATTTTTTGAGATGGAGTTTCGCTCTTGTTGCCCAGGCTGGAGTGCAATGGTGTGATCTCGGCTCACTGCAACCTCCGCCTCCCAGGTTCAAGCGATTCTCCTGCCTCAGCCTCCTGAGTAGTTGGGACTACAGGCATGCGCCACCACGCCCGGCTAATTTTGTATTTTTAGTAGAGACAGGGTTTCTCTATGTTGGTCAGGCTGGTCTCCAACTCCCAACCTTAGTGATCTGCTCACCTCAGCCTCCCAAATTGTTGGAATTGCAGGTGTAAGCCACTGCGCTCTGCCAATTTTTGTATTTTTAGTACAGACAGGGTTTTACCGTGTTGGCCAGGCTGATCTCGAACTCCAGGAGGCTGAGGTGGGAGGATCACTTGAGTCTGGGAGGCGGAGGTTGCAGTGAGCCGAGATCACATCACTACACTCCAGCCTGGGTGACAGAGCAAGACTCTATCTCAAGAAAACACACACAAAAAATATATAAATGTGGCTGGGGTGCAGCACAAACATTCAATCCGACAGAATACCATGATCAAACTTTCATTTTACAAAGATCCTGCTGGTGGCTGTGTGTGGGACCACCACAGATGGCTGTGCCAGAGTGCACTACATGAAGCAGCACGCCACAGGGGGACTGCTCACATCCCAGACATCATGTATTTGAATATTTATTATAACAATTATCTGACAGGTGGAGGTACAGTGTCATGAGGAAAGAATGTCTTTTTCTAATTTCCACCAAGGTGCAGTCAAGTTGGCAGTAGTTCTGGTTCTGTGAAGGTTGATGGGGAGATCAGTTAGGAATCACCCAGGCCAAAAATAATGAGGCCGGGACCAAGGTCTGGAGGTGGGGATGGAACCTCCATTACAGAGGTGTGTCATGGGGGGAAATCTGTCAGACGCGATTGCAGATTGGAACAGGTGATGAAGGAGGGAGGAGGGTCCTAGATCACTCCTGGGTCTCTCGCTGTTACTGTATGTGGAGTAAGTTTGATTCAATAAGAGAAAGATCTTGGCTGGGCGTAGGGGCTCACGCCTGTAATCCCAGCACTTTGGGAGGCCGAGGCGGGCAGATCACGAGGTCAGGAGTTTGAGACCAGCCTAATCAACGTGGTGAAACCCCGCCTCTACTAAAAAAACAAAAATTAGCCAGGTGTGATGGTGCGCACCTGTAATCTTAGCTCCTCATGAGGCTAAGGCAGGAGAATCGCCTGAACCCAGAGGCAGAGGTTTCGGTGAGCTGAGATTGTGCCACTGCATTCCAGCCTGGGCAACAGAGCGAGACTCCATCTCAAAAAAAAAAAGTGAAAGATCTTGAAATACACTGCCTTATAAATCATACCAGCAAACTACCAGGAAATGTAAACATGCCATTTATAGAAATCTATAGTACCTGGCAGGGTGCAGTGGCTCACACCTGTAATCTCAGAACTTTGGGAGGCTGAGCTAGGAGGATCACTTGAGGCCAGGATTTCAAGACAAGCCTGGGCAACATAGCAAGACCCTGTCTCTAAGGAAAAAATTAATTAATTTTAAAAAATCGCTGGGTACGGTGGCTCATGCCTATAATCCCAGGACTTTGGGAGGCCAAGGCGGGTGGATCACAAGGTCAGGAGATCAAGACCATCCTGGCTAACACTGTGAAACTCTGTTTCTACTAAAAATACAAAAAATTATCCGGGTGTGGTGGCACGTGCCTGTAGTCCCAGCTACTCGGGAGGCTGAAGCAGGAGAATTGCTTGAACCCAGGAGTCGGAGGTTGCAGTGAGCCAAGATCACAACACTGCACTCCAGCCTGAGCAAGAGAGCAAGACTCCATCTCAAAAATTTTTAAAAAAAATCTATAGTGTTTAAGAATAAATCTTTAAAATACATGCATATGCTAATGTCCTTTATGAGAGAAAAGAATTAAATTTTATTGAAAGACTTTAGAGAAGTCCTCTTTTGAGACAGGATCTCACTTTGTCACCTAGGCTGGAGTGCAGTGGCATGATCAGGACTCTCTGCTCTGCAGCCTTGAGCTCACGGGCTCAAGCAGTCCTCCCACGTCAGCCCCCTGAGTAGTTGAGACTACAGGAACATGCCACTGTGCTGGATAATTTGAAAATTTTTTGTAGAGACATTATGTCATTCAAGCTGGTCTCAAACTCCTGGCCTCAAGCAATTCTCCTGCCTTGGCCTCCAAAGCTACTAGAATTACAGATGTGAGCCACTGTGCCCTGCCCAGATGAACATTTGTTTTGCTCACCACTGTGTCTCTAGCATCAGAGCACAGTCCTGGTACAAAGAATGGGGCCTGAATAAAGATTTACTGGTTAATGGATGGATAGGTCAAATGGGTATTCATTCTTTTGCTCCTGAGCACAATAGGTGTAATATGTCCTGTGCCAGGTGGCATGGGGAGGCAGAGATTAGTCAAATGGGGGCCAGGTGCGGTGGCTCACACCTATAATCCCAGCACTTTGGGAGGCTGAGGCGGGCAGATCACCTGAGGTGCCTCCCAAGTGGCTAGGATTGCAGGCACACACTACCATGCCCAGCTCATTTTTTCGTGTATTTTTAGTAGAGATGGGGTTTCATCATGTTGGCCAGGCTGGTCTTGAACTCCTGACCTCAAGTGATCCACCCACCTCAGCCTTCCAAAGTGCTGGAATTACAGGCATGAGCCACTGTGCCCAGCCTCATATGTTGAATCTCTAACCTCCAATGTGATGGGAGTAGGAGGTGAGGCCTTTGAAAGGTAGCTAGGTTTAGATGAGATCCCGAGGGTGGAGGATCATGCGGATGATGGGATTCGTGTCATTATGACAAAAGGAAGAAGGCCAGACGTGGTGGCTCATGTCTGTAATCACAGGAAATTGGGAGGCCAAGGCAGGTGGATCACTGGAGCTCAGAAGTTCAAGAACAGGCTGGGCAACATGACAAAACCCTTCTCTACCAAAAATACAAAAAAACTAGCTGGGCATGGTGCATGTACCTGTAGTACCAGCTACTCAGGAGGCTGAGGTGGGAGGATTGCTTGAACCTGGGAGGTGGAGGTTGCAGTGAGCCGAGATTGTGCCATTGCACTCCAGCCTGGGCTTTTTTTGAGACCCCATCTAAAAAAAAAAAAAAAAAAAAGAAGGAACAGACACCAGACACCAGACACCAGAGCTTTCTCTCCCTGCCATGTAATAATACAAGAAGGTGGCTGTCTGCAAACTAGGAAGTGAGCCCTCACTGTGAACGGAATCTGCTGGCACCCTGATCTTGGACTTTCCAGCCTTTGGAACTGTGAGAAATAAATGTCAGTTGGTTAAGCCACCCTACCTATGGTATTTTGTTAAAGTAGCCCGAGCTAACTAAGACATAGTTAAAATTGGTTTAAAATTACTCAAAGGTACCATTCTTTGATACATTACCTTTTAACATTCTTTTTTCTTTTCTTTTTTTATTTTTTATAGAAGGAGTCTCACTCTGTTGCCTAGGCTGGAGTGCAGTGGTGCGATCTCAGCTCACTACAACCTCCGCCTCCTGGGTTCAAGCAATTCTGCTGCCTCAGCCTCCCAAGTAGCTGGGATTACAGGTGCCTGCCACCATGCCCAGCTAATTTTTCTGTTTTTTTTAGTAGAGATGGGGTTTCACTATGTTGGTTAGGCTGGTCTCGAACTCCTGACCTCATGATCCACCCACCTTGGCCTCCCAAAGTGCTGGAATTACAGGCGTGAGCCACCGCGCCCGACCAACATTCTTTCTTTACCATTATTTATTTGATATATTTTTTCAAATAGGTAGTACTTTCACATAGTACAAAAATCTAAATAATACCAAAAGGGTGCAGTGAAATTCTTACTCTAACAGCTGTACTAGCCACTTTGTTCCCATGAACCCCACCTACGGAACCACTTTTACTAGTTTCTTATAAACCTTCCAGAATTTCTTTTTTTTTTTTTTTTTGAGACGGAGTCTCGCTTTGTCGCCCAGGCTGGCGTGCAGTGGCCGGATCTCAGCTCACTGCAAGCTCCGCCTCCCGGGTTTACGCCATTCTCCTGCCTCAGCCTCCCGAGTAGCTGGGACTACAGGCGCCCACCACCTCGCCCGGCTAGTTTTTTTGTATTTTTAGTAGAGACGGGGTTTCACCATATTAGCCAGGATGGTCTCGATCTCCTGACCTCGTGATCCGCCCGTCTCGGCCTCCCAAAGTGCTGGGATTACAGGCTTGAGCCACCGCGCCCGGCCCCAGAATTTCTTTATGCAGATGTTACCAGAAAGGGGTCTGGATTCAGACCTCAAAAGAGGGTTCTTGGATCTTGCTCAAGAAAGAATTCAGGGTGAGTCCACAGAGTAAAGTGAAAGCAAGTTTATTAGAAAAGTAAAGGATTAAAGAATGGCTACTCCATAGACAGCAGCCCCAAGGGCTGCTGGTTGCCCATTTTTATGGTTATTAATATTATTTTTTAATTTTTTGAGACGGAGTTTCACTCTTGTTGCCCAGGTTGGAGTGCAGTGGTGCAATCTCGGCTCACTGCAACCTCCGCCTCCGGGTTCACACGATTCTCCTGCCTCAGCCTCCTGAGTAGCTGGGATTACAGACGCCTGCCACCATGCCCAGCTAATTTTTGTATTTTACGTAGAGACAGGGTTTTACCATGTTGGCCAGGCTGGTCTCGAACTTCTGACCTCAGGTGATCCACCCGCCTTGGCTTACCAAAGTGCTGGGATTACAGGCGTGAGCCACTGCGCTGGGCCAGTTATTTTTTTATTATATGCTAAACAAGGGGTGGATTATTCATGATTCCCCTTTTTAGACCATATAGAGTAACTTCCTGACATTGCCATGGCATTTGTAAACTGTCATGACCCTGGTGGGAGTGCAGCAGTGAGGACACCCAGAGGTCACTCTCATTGCCATCTCGGTTTTGGTGGATTTTAGCTGGCTTCTTTACTGCAACCTGCTTTATCAACAAGGTCTTTATGACCTATATCTTGTGCTGATCACCTATCTCATCCTGTGACTTAGAACACCTTAGTTGTCTGGGATGCAGCCCAGTAGGTCTCAGCCTCATTTTACCCAGTTCCTATTCAAGATGGAGTCGCTCTGGTTCAAACGCCTCTGACACAGATACAAGTAAATACACACACACACACACACACAAATTTTTTTCTTACATAACAGTAAGCATGATACACTTATTCTACACTTTGATATTCAACAAACAAATATTTCATATTTATGCAAAATGAAGTTTCTAATTCTTTTTGACAGCTCTGTACCTGCTGATGGGCAAGTTATGATTACTGCAAACAATACTGGGTGAATTACATTGGATGGATGGGTCATTTCATACATGCACAGACGTGTTGAATTAAAATTCTATTTCCCCAATCTTTGAAGTTGGTGTGGACTTGCAACTTGGTTTGGGTAACAGAATGTGGTAGAAGTCATGTCCAAATTCTGAGCAAGGACTCAAGATTTCGTTACTGCTTCCACTTTCACTTTCCTGGAACCCTGAGGCCACTATGCTAAGAAGAAACCCAGGATGGAATGTAACATGCTGGGAGTGGCTCAACTGTTCCTGCCAACCTAGTCTCAGAGCTAAAATAGCAGACAGGCCGGGCGCGGTGGCTCAAGCCTGTAATCCCAGCACTTTGGGAGGCCGAGGCGGGCGGATCACAAGGTCAGGAGATCGAGACCACAGTGAAACCCCGTCTCTACTAAAAATACAAAAAATTAGCCGGGCGAGGTGGCGGGCGCCTGTAGTCCCAGATACTCAGGAGGCTGAGGCAGGAGAATGGCGGGAACCCGGGAAGCAGAGGTTGCAGTGAGCCGAGATCGCGCCACTGCACTCCAGCCTGGGCGACAGCGTGAGACTCCGTCTCAAAAAAAAAAAATAAATAAAATAAATAAATAAATAAATAAATAAATAAAATAGCAGACAACAGGTGAGTGAGGCCATCTTGGGCCATCTAGCCCCAGCCACGGTGCCAGCTGACTGCAGCCACTTACATAATACAAGCCACCCAGCCCCTCTCAGAATGTGGAGAAACCATACATCGTTGTTTATCTCAGTAAGAAAACTCAAGGTTTGGGAGTGGTTTTTTATGCAAGAGTAGCTAACTGACAAAAGGAAATCTCTTTCAGATAGATTTTCAGAAGATGACTGGTTCAAAGTGTAAATGCTTGCCGGGTGCAGTGGCTCACGCCTGTAATCCCAGCACTTTGGGAGGCCGAGGGGGGCAGATCACCTGATGTTGGGAGTTTGAGACCAGTCTGACCAACATGGAGAAACCCCGTCTCTACTAAAAATCCAAAATTAGCCAGGCATGGTGGCTCATGGCTGTAATCCCAGCTACTCAGGAGGCTGAGGCAGAGGTTGCGGTGAGCCGAGACTGCACCATTGCACTCCAGCCTGGGCAACAAGAGTGAAATTCTGTCTCAAAACAAAAACAAAAACAAAAAAAACAAAAATGAAAAACAAAGTGTAAACACAGTCGGGCGAAGTGGCCCGTGCCTGTCATCCCAGCACTTTAGGAGGCTGAGGCAAGGGGATCGCTTGAGTTTGAGACCAGCCTGGACAACATAGTGAGACCCTGTCTCTACAATTTTTTTTTTTTTTTTTTTTTTTTTTTTTGAGATGGAGTCTGGCTCTGTCGCCCAGGCTGGAGTGCAGTGGCCGGATCTCAGCTCACTGCAAGCTCCGCCTCCCTGGTTCACGTCATTCTCCTTCCTCAGCCTCCCGAGTAGCTGGGACTACAGGCGCCCGCCACCTCGCCCGGCTAGTTTTTTGTATTTTTTAGTAGAGACGGGGTTTCACCGTGTTAGCCAGGATGGTCTCGATCTCCTGACCTTGTGATCCACCCGTCTCGGCCTCCCAAAGTGCTGGGATTACAGGCTTCAGCCACCGCAAATAATTTTTAAAATTAGCTCGGTGTGGTGGTGTGTGCTTATGGTCCCAGCTACTCAGGAGGCTGAGGCAAGAGGGTCACCTAGGCCCAGGAGATCAAGGTTGTAGTGAGCTGTGATTGCACCACCGTACTCCCACCTGGGTTAAAGAGTGAGACTCTGCTCAAAACAACAAGAACAAAACAAAATATAAATGCATTTGTAATTTTGATAAACACTTTCTGGCTTGTATCATTTTCCATTCCCACCAAGAATGGATGAAAGGACCCATCTCCCCACAATCTTGCCAAAAGTGTTTTGCCAGACTTACATCTGTGTATGTGTCTAAGGCCTTATTGTTCTTGTGAACTGTCATGTTCTTCGCCCATTTTTTATTGAACTACCGGTCTTTATCAATATATGAGAGCTCTTTAAATAGTAGGGAGATTAGACCTTTGTATGTGATAAGAACTGCAACTATTTTCCCCAGTTTTTTGGCTTTTTTTTTCCCCCCAAGACAGTGGGTCTTGCTCTGTCGCCCAGGCAGGAGTGCAGTGGCATGATCTCAGCTCCCTACAGCCTCTGCCTCCACAGTTCAAGCGATTCTTGTGCCTCAGCCTCCTGAGTAGCTGGGGTTACAGGTGTTCACTACCATACCCAGCTATTTTTTGTATTTTTAGTACAGATGGGGTTTCAACATGTTGCCTAGGCTGGTCTCCAACTCCTGGCCTCAAGTGATCTTCCCACCTCGACCTCTCATAGTGCTGGGACTATAGGCATGAGCCACTGCACCTGAATAGTTATTTGTCTTTTGATTTTACTTACAATGTTTTTTGCCATGCAGAATTGTTGTATGTAGACAAAGGTATTAATCTTTTCTTCTCCAGTTTCTGAATTCTGAGTTGGAGTTGGGCCTTCCTCACTCCAAAAGTTATAAAAGATTTTGACCATATTTTCTTCTAGTGTTTTATTTATTTATTTATTTATTTATTTATTTATTTATTTATTTTTGAGACAGAGTCTCGCTCTGTCACCCAGGCTGGAGTGCAGTGGTTCGATCTCGGCTCACTGCAACCTCCATCTCCTGGGTTCAAGTGATTCTCCTGCCTCAGTCTCCTGAGTAGCTGGGACTACACGTGTGTGCCACCAAGCCCGGCTAATTTTTGTGCCAGTGCACTCCACTTAGTAAAGGAGTACTACTCCTTTTAGTAGAGGTGGGATTTCACTATGTTGGCCAAGCTGGTCTCGAACTTCTGACCTCAAATGATCCACCCACCTCGGCCTCCCAAAGTGTTGGGATTACAGGCACAAACCACCGTGCCCGGCCTCTTCTAGCATTTTAATAGAGTTTATCCAAACAAATTTCATGATCCATCACCTTTAGAATAAAGCCTGGGCAGGCTGGGTGCAGTGGCTGACGCCTGTAATCCCAGCACTTTGAGAGGCCAAGGTGGGTGGATCATCTGAGGCCAGGAGTTTGAGACCAGCCTTGGCAACATAGTGAAATGCTGTCTCTACTAAAAATACAAAAATTAGCCGGGAGTGGTGGGGTGCGCCTGTGTCTGTATTCCCAGCTACTCAGGAGGCTGAGGCAGGAGAATTTCTTGAACCTGGAAGGCAGAAGTTGTAGTGAGGCAAGATTGCACCATTGTACTCCAGCCTGGGCAACAAGAGCGAAACTCTGTTTCAACAACAACAACAAAAGGAATAGGGCTAGGTGCGGTGGCTCATGGCTGTAATCCTAGCACTGTGGGAGGCCGAGGTGGGCTGATCACCTGAGGTCAGGAGTTTGAGACCAGCCTCACCAATGTGGAGAAATCCTGTCTCTACTAAAAAATACAAAACTAGCCAGGCGTAGTGGTGCATGCCTGTAATCCCAGCTACTCAGGAGGCTGAGGCAGGAGAATTGCTTGAACCCAGGAGGCGGAGGTTGCGGTGAGCCGAGATTGCACCACTGCACTCCAGCCTGAGAAACAAGAGCAATACTCTGTCTTGGGCCGGGCGCGGTGGCTCAGACTTGTAATCCCAGCACTTTGGGAGGCCAAGGCGGGCAGATCATGAGGTCAGGAGATTGAGACCAACCTGGCTAACACAATGAAACCCCGTCTCTACTAAAAATACAAAGAATTAGCCGGGCGTGGTGGCGGGCGCCTGTAGTCCCAGCTACCTGGGAGGCTGAGGCAGGAGAATGGCATGAACCCGGAAGGTGGAGCTTACAGTGAGCTGAGATTACGCCACTGCACTCCAGCCTGGGTGACAGAGCGAGACTCCGTCTCAAAAAAAAAAAAAAAAGTTCAGGGCCAAAATTATGACATGGGTGACCCAACTGTAAAATTATGACAGTGTCATCCACGTGGATGGGAAACGGGAGGAAGAATGGCTGGCTCAGGAGGTTCTCAGCAGGAGACAGTGCTTCCTGTCTGGGACACTTTCAGCTTAAAATGTCTGTGGGACCTCCAGGAGGCAGGTAGATTCAAGGGTCTAGAGTTAGGAGAAAGTTGGGGCTGGAGATAGGGACTTGGAGGCTAGCATATGGTTATTCAAAGCCACAAGAGTATGTAAATAGTTTGAGGAAGAGAGGGTCTCAGATGAAACTCTAGGGAGTGGTCAAGTTTAAGCCCAAAACATGCCCATGGGGAGCGAGCTATGGGGGCACATCGTCTCCGTGGCCCTTAGGGCTTGCCACAGAAACAGCCTCAGAGATGTCTGCAGGGTGAACTGCAGCCCTTACTTGAGTCATGTGTGGATATCTTTGGCTGCTTGGGACACAGCTCATAGGGAGAAGGGGGAGGACCAATAACCTCGCCGCAGTCAGCCCCAACCCAGTGGTGTGGGAGAGACCTGAGACTGGGGCAGGGGGAGGCTCAGTGGGTACAAGTCTGCCCCTCTTCCCCCAGACAGTCTGAAGCAGGATATCAATAGGTGGCACCAAGTCCCCAAGGTTGGGTGGAACACAGGGAGCCACCCGAGTTGGTATTTCCCTAAGACCACAGTGCAGTGGTTAGGAGTACAAACTGTATGGGCCAGGAGTGGTGGCTCAAGCCTGTAATCCCAGTACTTTGGGAATCCCAGGTGGGAGGACTGCTTGAGGCCAGGAGTTTGAAACCAGCCTGGACAACATAATGAGACCCCGTTTGTACAAAAAAATAAAACAATTAGCCAGACATAGTGGCACTCGTCTATGGTCCCAGCCGAGGTGAAAGGATCCCTTGAGCCCAGGAATTCAAGGCTTCAGTGAGGCATAATTCTGCACCACTGAACTCCAGCCTGGGCGACAGAGCAAGACCCTGTCTCAATATCAGTAACAACAAAAGGATACCAACTGCGGAGCTCCAGCATCTGGGTTAAAATCCCGGCTGTATCCTTTACTGGCTGTGTAACCTCAGGCAAGTTCCTCAACTTCTCTGTGCCTCCACTCCTTCCTCTATAAAATGAGGACAGTAATAGTACCTCTCTCATAAAACTGTTATGAGATTAAATGAGTTAATATTTATAAAGTGCTTTATAAATATTGAATAAGAAATAATTTCATTCATTTGTAAATATTTGTCAAGTAGCTACTGTGTACCAGGCTCTGTTGTAGGTGCTGGGGGCGCAGCAGGGGGTAAAGCAGGTGAAAACCCTTGTCCTATGGAGCTTACATTCTAGTTGACAGGGGAGTGGTGATAACAAACAATACTTTTTTTTTTTTTTTTTTTTTTTTTTTTTTTGAGATGGAGTCTCATTCTGTTGCCCAGGCTGGAGAGCAATGGCATGATTTCGGCTCACTGCAACCTCTGCCTCACGGGTTCAAGCGATTCTCCTGCCTCAGCCTCCAGAGTAGCTGGGATTACAGGTGCACGCCACCACATCTGGCTAATTTTTTTATATTTTAGTAGAGACGGGGATTCACCGTGTTGCCCAGGCTAGTCTCAAACTCCTGAGCTCAGGCAATCCACTCACCTTGGCCTCCCAAAGTGCTAAAATCATAGGTGTGAGCCACCATGCCTAGCCAATATTTTTATTTTTAGCATAGACGGGGTTTCGCCATGTTGGCCAGGCTGGTCTCGAACTCCTGATGTCAGGTGATCTGCCCACCTCGGCCTCCCAAAATGCTTGGATTACAGAGGTAAGCCACCATGCCTGGCCTTTATTTTCTATTAAAAAATTTTTTTTGGCCTGGCGCGATGGCTCAAGCCTGTAATCCCAGCACTTTGGGAGGCCAAGATGGGCGGATCATGAGGTCAAGAGATCGAGACCATCCTGGCTAACACAGTGAAATCCCATCTCTACTAAAAAATACAAAAAACTAGCTGGGCGAGGTGGCAGGCGCCTGTAGTCCCAGCTACTCGGGAGGCTGAGGCAGGAGAATGGTGTAAGCCCCGGAGGCGGAGCTTGCAGTGAGCTGAGATCCGGCCACTGCACTCCAGCCTGGGCAACAGAGCAAGACTCCATCTCGAAAAAAAAAAAAAATTCTGAGACAGGGTCCCACTCTGTCACCCAGGATGGAGTGCACTGGCACAATAGCTCACTGCAGCCTTTAACTACTGGCCTCAAGCAATCCTCCTGTCCCAGCCTCCCAAGTAAGGGGAACTACAGGTGCACGCCACCACACCCAGCTAATATTTTATTTTATTATTTATTTATTTATTTACTTATTTTTTGAGACAGAGTCTCATTCTGTCTCCCAGGCTGTAGTGCAGTGGCATGATCTTGGCTCACGACAACCTCTGCCTTCCAGGTTGAAGCAATTCTCTTGCCTCAGCCTCCCCAGTAGCTGGGACTATAGGCGTGCGCCACCACACCCAGCTAATTTTTGTATTTTTAGTAGAGACAGGGTTTCGCCATGTTGGCCAGGCTCATCTCAAACTCCTGACCTCAGGTGATCTGCCCACCTCAGCCTCCCAAAGTGCTGGGATTACAGGTGTGAGCCACCGTGCCCAGCCTTATTTTTTATTTTGTAGAGATGGGGTCTCACTATGTTGTCCAGATTGGTCTCAAACTCCTGAGCTCAAGCATCCTCCTGCCTTGGCCTCCCAAAGTGCTGAGATTACAGGTGTGAGCAACCACGCCCAGCCCAATATGTAAATAAATTAGCAAAATATATGGTATGTCAGCTCCAAGTGGAGACACAAGAGAGGGGCATGAGCTGGCAAGGGTGATAGTCTCGGCCCTGGTGCACAATGGGACCCAGGAGATGGAGAGGGGAAGGAAGTCCCCAGATAGGCAGCAACATGGACCCTCTAGCAGAGACACTGGAGCTGCTGAAAGATTCCGAGTAACAATCATCGCCTTCATACAACAGCAGGAAGCACTGACATTCCACACCAGGTGCTGTTCTGTTTGCTTTACAAATATCACTTCATCTTTACAGCAATCCTATGAGTATGGTACTATTATTATTCGGATTTTTCTGTTTCGTTTTCTTTGAGACAGAGTTTCGCTCTTGTTGCCCCCAGCGTGCAATGGTGCAGTCTTGGCTCACTGCAACTTCTGCCTCCTGGGTTCAGGTGATTCTCCTGCCTCAGCCTCTCAAGTAGGTGGGATTACAGTCATGTGCCACCACGCCCAGCTAATTTTGTATTTTTAGTAGAGACGGGGGTTCTCCATGTTGGTCAGGCTGGTCTTGAACCCTGGACCTCAGGTGATCTGCCAGCCTCAGTGAGGGCCGGGCACGGTGGCTCACGCCTATAATCCCAGCATTCTGGGAGGCCAAGGCGGGTGGATCACCTGAGGTCAGGTGTTCGAGACCAGCCTGACCAACATAGAGAAACCCCACCTCTACTAAAAATACAAAATTACCCAGCTTGGTGGTGGGCACCTGTAATCCCAACTACTTGGGAAGCTGAGGCAGGAGAATCACCTGAACCCGGGAGGTGGAGGTTGCGGTGAGCCAAAATCACACCACTGCACTCCGGCCTGGGTGACCTGGAGAGACTCTGTCTCAAAAAACAACAACAGGCCGGGCGCGGTGGCTCAAGCCTGTAATCCCAGCACTTTGGGAGGCCGAGACGGGCGGATCACGAGGTCAGGAGATCGAGACCATCCTGGCGAACACGGTGAAACCCCGTCTCTACTAAAAAATACAAAAAAACTAGCCAGGCGAGGTGGCGGGCACCTGTAGTCCCAGCTACTCAGGAGGCTGAGGAAGGAGAATGGTCTAAACCCGGGAGGCGGAGCTTGCAGTGAGCTGAGATCCGGCCACTGCACTCCAGCCTGGGCGACAGAGCCAGACTCCATCTCAAAAAAACAAAACAAAAAACAAAACAAAAAAAAAACAACCACCAAAAAAAAATGAGAACTGAGGTATAGAAAGGTTACATAACTTGCCTCCTAGAGTTATTACAGTGGGTGAATGGGCTGGGATTCCAACCCAGGTCATCTGGCTCCCATGTAGGTAGGTCTGGACCCACAGGTAGAGGGGACAAGACAAATTGCCAAGCCTCAGGACCAGGTAGAGCCAGATAGGATCAATAACCTCTCCAGCAGTCGTCTCCAACCTAGCAGGTGTGGGAGAGGCCCTGTGACAGGGGCGGGAGAAGGCTTAGTGGGGCAGGCAGTCCACCCACTCCTCCTCCAAGACAGTCCAAAGCAATAGGTGGCAGCAAGCCCCCAAGGGTGGGTGGAACACGGGAAGCCACCCCAGCTGGTATTTTCCTTGGATCATAGTGTGGATGTTAAAAAAACACACCCCCCCTCCACCCAACAGCTGCACAGTCTGGAGCAAATATACACGCTCACCACACACACACACGCAAGACCATATATATATATATATATATATATATATTTTTTTTTTTTTTTTTTTTTGAGACGGAGTCTCACTCTGTCACCCAGGCTGGAGTGCAGTGGCACAATCTGCGCTCACTGCAAACTCTGCCTCCCGGGTTCATGCCATTCTCCTGCCTCAGCCTCCCGAGTAGCTGGGACTACACGTGCCCGGCACCACGCCGGCTAATTTTTGTATTTTTAGTAGAGACGGGGTTTCACTGTGTTAACCAGGATGGTCTCGATTTCCTGACCTTGTGATTCACCTGCCTTGGCCTCCCAAAGTGCTGGGATTACAGGCGTGAGCCACAGCACCCAGCCCAATATACTTTTTTAAACTTTATTTTTATTTCTATTTATTTATTTTTAATTAAAAAAAATCTAATTAGAGATGAGGTCTTAGGCCAGGCACAGTGGCTCATGCCTGTAATCCCAGCACTTCGGGAGGCTGAGGCAGGCAGATCACAAGGTGGGAGGATCACGAGGTCAGGAGTTCAAGACCAGCCTGGCCAATATGGTGAAACCCCATCTCTGCTAAAAATACAAAAATTAGCCAGGTGTGGTGGTGTGTACCTGTAATCCCAGCTACTCGGAAGGCTGAGTAAGAATTGTTTGAACTCAGGAGGCAAAGGCTGCAGTGAGCTGAGATCGTGCCACTGCAGTCCAGCCTGGGAGACAGAGCGAGACTATGTCTCAAAACAAACAACAACAACCACGACAAAAAAAAACCAGAGATGAGGTCTTGGCATGTTGCCCAGGCTGGTCTCAACTCCTGGGCTCAAAGGATTCTCCTGCCTTGGCCTCCCAAAGTGCTGGGATTACAGGCGTAAGCCACTGCACCCACCCTACTTTTTTTTTTTTTTTTTTTTTTTTGATACAGGATCTCACTCTGTCACCCAGGCTGGAATGCAGTGGCAAGATCACTGCTGACTGTACCCTTGACCTCATGGACTTAAGTGATCCTCCTGCCTCAGCCTCCTGAGTAGCTAGGACTACAGGAGAGCGCCAGTGCACCTGGGTAATTAAAAGAAGATTTTTTTGTAGAGACAGATGCTATGTTGCCCAGGCTGGTCTCGAACTCCTGGCCTCAAGTGATCTACCCACCTTGGCCTCCTAAAGTGCTAAGATCACAGGCATGAGCCACTGCACCCAGCCTAAGATAGTTAATATCCACTTCAAGGCTGCTCAGAGGGCCTGAGAGGAACAAAGGGCTCAGCTCTGGAGAGCTCCATCCCCAGCGCCAATCTCTCTAAATGGCCTCTTTCCTCTCCACATACCACCACAAGGGTTAGAGTCCAGCTTCCTGTGACCTTAAGTCACCATTCCAAAACCCTGCAATCTCATCCAGAGACCACAAATGAAATAATGAATATTATAATCCTGAGAAGTTTAGTGGATCAAGACGGCATGCCATCAAGATGCTGAGAAACAAAGAGGCAGATGGGACCGGGGGCCCAGAAGATGCTGGAACCCACAGTACTAAAAGCTCAGAGAGGCTGGGCACGGTGGCTCACACCTGTAATCCCAGCACTTTGGGAGGCCAAGGTGGGTGGATCGACTGAGCCCAGGGGTTTGAGACCAGCCTGGGCAACACGGCGAAACCCAGTCTCTACCAAAAAAATATACAAAAATTAGCCAGGCATGCTGGTGCATGCCTATAGTACCAGCTACTTGGGAGGCTGAGGCAGGAGGATTGACTGAATCTGACAGCACACCATTGCACTCCAGCCTGGGTGACAGAACCAGACTCAACCTCAAAAAAAAAAAAAAGAAAAAAGAAAAAAAGCCAGAGGGGAGGCTCGACAGTTTTCCAGCCCCTTCCACATCCTTCTTAACCTCACTAGATACTGTCCAAGTCCTACCTTAGGCAAGGCAGAAATTATAGGACCAAGCCGTCAAATGGGGAAATTGAGTCCCAGAGAGGAATAATGCATTATTTAAGATCCCATGCAGGACTATGAGTCAGGGGTCCAAGAGCCCTTCCACCTTGTGCCACTCAGAGACACAGAGTAGGAGGGGGAAGGGGGTCGGGTGGTAGGGGACAAAAGATGCGGGAGGCAAGCAGCAGTGACTGAAGAGGCAGAGGCTGCCATGGAAGACCCGGGAGCAGGGAATCTTTCCTCACCGTCTCCAGGGGAGGCTTCCTGAAAAACCCTGCATTCCCTCTGTGGGTTGATCAGGGAACCACTCTCCTACTAGCTGGGTTTTGTGTTTTGTTTTGTTTTGTTTTTTTGAGATGGAGTCTTACTCTGTCGCCTAGGCTGGAGTGCAATGGCGTGATCTCAGCTCACTGCAACCTCCGCCTCCCGGGTTCAAGCAATCCTCCTGTCTGAACCTCCCAAGTAGCTGAGATTACAGGCACCTGCCATCATGCCTGGCTAATTTTTGTACGTTTGTAGAGATGGGGTTTCGCCATGTTGGCCAGGCTGGTCTCCAACTCCTGGCCTCAGGTGATCTGCCTGCCTCTGCCTCCCAAAGTGCTGGGATTGCAGGCATAGGCCACCGCACCCTGCTAGAGCTGGGTTTTAACAGGAAGAGAAGAGCCAAAAATCCTCACATAGAATCAGACAGCACTTGACAGTTTCCAACCTCATCATCACTGAAGTTTAGAGCAGCCCATACCCATAAAGATGATCTCCCCATCCCCCCAAGTTACCCACTGTGCAGAGGGAGATCGACACTTAAGAGACAGGAAGCAACTTCCAGAAGTCCATAGCAACCCAGTCCCAGGAATCTAGGTTTCCTGACCAGGGCATAGCAGAAAGGGTCCATTCCTTTCCTTGCTTGTACCTTCACAGAAGCTTCCTGGACAGAGCCCTGGGGTCCAGGAGACCCGTTATTCATTCCCAGCTATGCTGAGACTTACTAAATGACCTTGGGGACTCCTTCTAGAGAATTTAAGTTCCACGAGTGCAGGAATTTTTATCTATTAGTCCTTGATGTATCTCCAGCCCTAGAACAGTGTTTGGCCCATAGTATGTGCCCAAAAATATCCATTAAATGAATGTTCTGTGCATGGTGGTGCATGCCTGTAATCCCAGCAGTTTGGGAGGCTGAGGCAGGAGGATTGCTTGAGCCCAGGAGTTAGAGACCAGCTTGGACAACATAGTGAGACCCCATCTTGTAAAAATTTTTAAAAATAAAAAATGAGTGAATATCTCGATAGCCAGGATTAGAGAAGTGTCACAGTCAGAAAGACTGAAGCCTAAAGAAGGCCAAGGAACCAGGGTCTTCATCCTCAGATACATGAAAGGCTAAGATTCTGTCCACAAGTATTTATAGAGGGCCCGTAATGTGCTTGGTACTGAGCTAGGAACTCCCCAGATTCAGTTAAGAACAAAGTCATTACCTGCCTCAGATGCAAGGCAGGGTCTGGGGGGTGTGAGTGGCAGGGAAGGCAGCGTGCAGAGACACTTTTCTTAGCCTGAGCTGCCCTGACATGGTCTGACAGCCCACAAGGTGGTGAGTGAAGCCGGGCTGTAGTGTTCAAGGAGGGCGCCGGCTGGCTGCCCACCTGTCAGAGGCTGCGCCAGGAGGATGCGGAAGAAGAGGTTTCTGCCTTGGCTGAGGTCAATTTCCACCCCTAGATTCCCTGCCCACACAACCCTGCAATTTTCTGACGCTGACGACTCGGATCCTATTATTTCCCGATTTTCAAGGTCCCATGATGCTGACAGCCCCAAATGCTAAGTCGTCAGTCCGCCCACGCCCCTGGACCCGAAAGCAATAAAGGCGAAGTCAGCAAGGGTCCTACCACCCACTGCCTCGAAAGGCCTCTGGGAGTGGTGGGCGCGCCCCTCCCCACCTCGCGGGGGCCGTGTGGGCGTCGTTCGGTGGTCGGAGTGCCGGGGACGTCGTGATGAAAACAGCGTCCCAGAGACGGCGCTGACCGAGCCGGGACACGTGACAGTCACAGCGTCACATTCTGCGGTCCACGAGTTTGGGACCGGGTTGGTCACGTGACGCGGTGGGGGCACCATGGGGTGATGTGAGATGCGGGTGCCTCAGATTACGTACAAATGACGTATTCCTACCCCTTTTGGCAACCAGATTTCCGTTGGAAGATGCAACGGTTCCGGTGACGGTAGCCAGTTCTCGCGTCCACGCAGCTCCGCTTCCGCTCGGGGCGCAACAACTTCCGACTCCACCTTCCGCGCCTCGGGCGAGGAAGAGACGCGACCATATGCGCATGCCCCGAATTTATCACGGAGGGGCGGGGCTGAGGCTGCGGGAGCTGGAGGGGGGAAGAAAAGGGAATTCCAACCTGTGGAACCTTGGGGGGTCCCCGGGGTCGGCGCCTTCCCATTGACTGTGGGCGGTGCAAGGGACGGAGGCTCTGGTGGCTCGTGGGGGTGTTGGGGTCCACAGGGGGAGGGAGGGGAGTGTCAGAGTGTGAGTGGGGTACGGGTATTCCAAGTTTGCCGGCCTCCCGGTCTGACGCCGGGGAGGGAGAGCTCAGGCCGCCATGCGGGACAGGACCCACGAGCTGAGGCAGGTGAGACGCCAGGGCAGCGGGGATGGGGGCGCGCGGACGAACTGGAACGCAGGACTCCTGGTCTTCGGGGTAGGGAGGGGTGGCTGATGGCCAGGAAGGAAAGTCCCGGAAGCCTGTGGGTCCTGCGGGGTGACAGCCGCAGCGAAACAGTGGTGCCAATGACTCCGGGCCTGGCAGGGGGATGACAGCTCGGACGAAGAGGACAAGGAGCGAGTCGCGCTGGTGGTGCACCCGGGCACGGCACGGCTGGGGAGCCCGGACGAGGAGTTCTTCCAGAAGGTAAGGGGATGGAGTCTTGGCCTGGATTCGCGAGGGGGTAGGAGGACCCGAGGAGCAGCGTGGTCTGGAGTACCCCATATCTCTTTCAGCCCTCTCGGTCACCCTCCCCAGGTCCGGACAATTCGGCAGACTATTGTCAAGCTGGGGAATAAAGTCCAGGAGTTGGAGAAACAGCAGGTCACCATCCTGGCCACGCCCCTTCCTGAGGAGAGTGAGTGAAACCCCGGCTGCATAGCGCATGCTCCGCCCCAGGGATTGTGGGGGTTGTAGTTCCACGCAGGTGGTGGCCAGGGTGGTTTGTTGAGGTGGGGGCTGCTGTTTGGGAGTCGTGGCCTTCTCTTATTCAGGCATGAAGCAGGAGCTGCAGAACCTGCGCGACGAGATCAAACAGCTGGGGAGGGAGATCCGCCTGCAGCTGAAGGGTGAGCTACTGGGACCTCAGGCAGATCCTTCCCTCTGATCCTGCCCTGTTGTTGGTATATCTGGGGAGTGTGTGGCCCAGAGAAGCCAGTGATATATCCAGGTCACACAGCAGGCCTGGTTCTAGCATCTCTGTCTTCTGGCCTCCAGGCCATTGTACTCTCCACAGCACAAGGCAGTCTCTCAGGTTCTTTTATTTACAATGAAACCATTTACTTACACAGTTATCACTGCCCACTGGGCATTCTTTGGGCAGGGAGATGGGGTTTTGTTAGGTGGCCTCTGCATTCCTACGGGAACTCAAGTGATGTAATGCAAAGAAAAATAAACTTACTTTCTCCTCTTGGAGGCTCAGCCTTAGTCATTTTATGATAAATTATATTTCCCTAAAAATCCTATGGAGACAAGTACCCCCAATACCCCTGTGTCTTCCCACAGCCATAGAGCCCCAGAAGGAGGAAGCTGATGAGAACTATAACTCCATCAACACAAGAATGAGAAAAACCCAGGTGGGTTTTTTTTCTCAGAAATGACATTTCAGCAAATGTTTCATGAAGTATTAGATGACAGATGTATGAAGGAAGGGCCTGTAGATGTCATGGAGTCCAATTGGATGATTTTTCCAAGTGGGGAACCTGAGCTCAGAGAGAGAAAGAACTTGCTCAAGGTCAGGAAACCAGGTCTCCTGATGCTCAGTCCGGTTATAACACCCTGCTTTATTTTCTTCCATTCAATAAGAAGTTACTTATTGACCCCAGACAAGACCTAGGCTTGACTGTGGGACACGTTTTCTTTTCTTTTTGCCTCAGCCTCCTGAATAGCTGGGATTACAGGCGGACACCACCATGCCGAGTTAATTTTTGTATTTTTAGTAGAGACGGGGTTTCCCCATGTTGGCCAGGCTGGTCTCGAACTCCTGACCTCAGGTGACCCTCCTGCCTTGGCCTCCCAAAGTGCTGGAATTACAGGCGTGAGCCACTGCGCCCAGCTGGGACACGTGTTTTCTAGGAGTCAACATGAGGAGTTAGGGTTCAATAGGGGATAAAGACATTACTCACGTGGGATCTGGTGGCTAATGGCGCTGCCCAGGGAAGGAGAGTGAGAAGTCACAAATTGACTGGCAGGTTTGCTATCTGTGTGACAGGGACATCCTTAGTCCCACAGGTGGAATTCAAGAAGTCAGGAAGTGGAACTTCCCTGGGGCGACACTGAAGAGGAACTCCCCTGGTGTAATATCTTTTTTTTAAAAATTATTATTATTTTTTTGAGATGGAGTCTCTCTCTGTCGCCCAGGCTGGAGTACAGTGGCACAGTCTTGGCTGACTGCAACCTCCACCTCCTTCAAGCGATAATCCTCCCTCAGCCTCACAAGTAGCTGGGATTACAGGTGTACACCACCACACCTGGCTAGTTTTTTATATTTTTGGTAGAAATGAGGTTTCACCATGTTGGCCAGGCTGGTCTTGAACTCCTGACCTCAAGTCCTCAAGTGATCCACCTGCTTTGGCCTCCCAAAGTGCTATGATTACAGGCATGAGCCACCGTGCACGGCCCCTGGGGTGATATCTTAGTAAGGAGATTTGCAGTGATCTGACTGGCCCTCTTTGTGTCCCCAGTGAGGAGGATACCAAGAGGTCAGGGTTGGAGTAGTTGAGCCCAGGGCTCAGCAAAGACCCCAGATTGAAGATGAAACAGCTTGGGCATCTTGGAAGGGTGCAGCTGGAACCAGGAGAGCAGATGTATCTCTGGAAAAGGAACTCCAAGGAATGAGCATATTTAAGGTCTCAGGAGAAGGGGCAAGGCAGAGCAGATGCCCCAGAGCCAGTGTTTCTGGGGAAGCCTCTGGTGGTGATTGGCATGAGTGGTCGAGGGCCCATGTGGGCCTGTTGCACCTGTTTCGCCCAGGCAGCATGTTCATCTCTAGGCATAGGAACTGTGGTGTAGGCAGCAAGGTTGGCATTCAGCAAGCATTCAGCAGTTACATATTGGGTGCCTACTGTGTGCCAGACCTTTTTGGAACTGTTTAGGGTACAGCAGTGAATCAATGATCCCTATCCTCATGGAACTTCCCTTCTGGTGTAGACAATCACCATAATAAATAAGTGAATTATTTAGAACATAATAAGCATTAAGGAAAAAAGAGCAGCGGAAGAGGGACTGAGCATGCTGGAGGAGGGTAGCGTTGCAGTTGAAAGCAAGTGGAGGAAGCTTCATTCAGAAGGTGACATCTGAACAAAAGACTTAAAGGTGTTTGCGGGGAATGGGCATTCTAGGTAGAATGAGAAGTGAATGCAAAGGTTTAAGCTGAGAGTGTGCTTTGTCTAGGGAGGGCTGTAAGGAGACCAATGTGGATGGGCAGAGGGAGGGAACAGTAAGAGGAAGCAAGATCAGAGAGGGCTGGCCGTGCACCTTGGCTCACACCTGTGATCCCAGCACTTTGGAGGCTGAGGTGGGAGGATTGGTTGAGCCCAGGCGTTTGAGACCAGCCTGGGCAACATTGCGAGACCCCATCTCTCTCTGTTTTTTTTTTTTTGAGACAAGGTCTCACTCTGTCACCCAGGCTGGAGTGCAGTGGTGCCATCTCTGCTCACTGCAGCCTCCGCCTCCTGAGTTCAAGCCATTCTCCTGCTTCAGCCTCCCAAGTAGCTGGGACTACAGGCACCCACCACTGCACCCAGTTAATTTTTGTATTTTTAGTAGAGATGGGGTTTCACCATGTTGGCCAGGCTGGTCTTGAACTCCGACCTCAGGTGATCTGCCTACCTCAGCCTCCCAAAGTGCTGAGATTACAAGCATGAGCCACCGTGCGGGTCAACCCTGTCTCTATTAAAAATAAAAATAGGCCAGGTGCAGTGGCTCACACTTGTAATCCCAGCACTTTGGGAGGCTGAGGTGGGTGGATCACCTGAGGTCAAGAGATTGAGACCATCCTGGCCAACATGGTGAAACCCCATCTCTACTAAAAATATAAAAATTAACCATGCATGGTGATGTTCATCTGTAGTCCCAGCTACTTGGGAGGCTGAGGCAAGAGAATCGCTTGAACCCAGGAGGCCAAGGTTGTGGTGAACCAAGATTGCGCCACTGCACTCCAGCCTGGGCAATAAGAACGAAACTCTGTCTCAAAAAATAAATAATAAATAAATAAAAATAAAAAAGATCATGGAGGGCCACATAGACTTGCTAAGGGCTTTGGCTTTTTGTCTAAGAGAAATGGGGGAGCCTGTCAAGGTCATCACAAAGTGGTTAAGGTGGCAGACCCCGCATAAGAGCTCATGCTATTTGCTCACTTTACTATGGGATTGCCGAGGCCCAGACCGGGCAAGGATCCTCCCGGGGCACCCAGCCTATATTCTTCATCTTTAGCATGGGGTCCTGTCCCAGCAATTCGTGGAGCTCATCAACAAGTGCAATTCAATGCAGTCCGAATACCGGGAGAAGAACGTGGAGCGGATCCGGAGGCAGCTGAAGATCAGTGAGTTGTGTGTGCCCAGCCTGGCCTGCAGGGGCAGGTAATCCCAACCCAGCCCTGAGCCTGGCCTTTTCCTTCACAGCCAATGCTGGGATGGTATCTGACGAGGAGCTGGAGCAGATGCTGGATAGTGGGCAGAGCGAGGTGTTTGTGTCCAATGTGAGTGGCCACAGCCAGCCCCTCTCTGCTGTGCCTCCCATCTCCTCTGATTCCTATCCCGTTCTTGACCTTCTGGGCTCAGGTGATCCTCCTGTCTCAGCCTCCCGAGTAGCTGGGACTATAGGTGTGAGCCACTGGACTCCGCTTGCTATGTCCCTTTCTGATTGAGGGGACCCTGAGGCCCCTAAGGGAATTAATTAGCTAACCTGGAGTCACCCATCAGATTCCAGGCTGAGGGCTACCCAGAAGTTCAACAGGAGCTTCTGACCTGCTGTCGGTCTCCCTGTGAACAGTTGCCCCACTCCTGTCCACCCCCTAGATCCTGAAGGACACACAGGTGACTCGACAGGCCTTAAATGAGATCTCGGCCCGGCACAGTGAGATCCAGCAGCTTGAACGCAGTATTCGTGAGCTGCACGATATCTTCACTTTTCTGGCTTCTGAAGTGGAGATGCAGGTGAGTGCCCCGCGCAGCCCCAGACGTGATACCAGGCTCAGTCCAAACTGCCAGCCTCCTGCCACCCTTAGATTCTCTCCCTGAGGCTTTTGTGTCTTCCAGGTTTGGCCATCCCCCCAAATTGGTGCTTATTCTTATCTTTAGCTGTACCCCGAGAATGGCGCCTGCCTCTGCTGCTACCCAGATACCCACTCCCTTCTGCATAGCACCCTGCCCTCTCTCCAAAACTTGAGCCTGCCCAGGTCTGGCCCCAGCCCTGGCTCCCCCTCCACTAACAGCATCCACCCTGATACCTCTCAGAGGTTCAGTCAGAGTTGCCTTAGAGGGGCTGCCTCCTAACATCTGTACAAGGCTGGGGTGGGGGCGGTGTTCCCCTGGCCCTGGTTGCGTGAGTTGAGTTGAGCTTCCAGCCCTGTCCTGGAGGAGCTGGCCTCAGTCATGCTACAACCAATGCCCTTTTGCAGCTGAGACTTACAGGAAAGAGATCTCATTCAGTAGGAGCACTGAGACCTGAGGCTGGTGGTGCCAGGAGGAGGCAGGGATAGGGAGGGCTTTGCAGCAGCTGTAGATAGGCCTGGAAGAATGGGTAAATTCAGACAGATTTGTGAAGGCACAGTTCACCATCTGTGAAAGGTATGAGCCATTTGAGGTCCTTAGCTCCAAGCTACCACTGCAGATAGAGGTCATATGGGATAAGCGAGCAGGGGACAAGGGACTACATGATAGAAGGGACCTGGAAGCCATCTCCAAGGAGCCTGAACTTTTGTCAGATCGAGTCTTGCCCTTGTCTTTGTTAGTGCAATCTTTTTTTTTCCTGCCAGGAATGCTCTTCAGTCATCTGGGGTGGGGTGGGCAAAGGCATCCTTACCTCCCTGAATCACCCCATCCTCTGAGCAGGGGGAGATGATCAATCGGATTGAGAAGAACATCCTGAGCTCAGCGGACTACGTGGAACGCGGGCAGGAGCACGTCAAGACAGCCCTGGAGAACCAGAAGAAGGCGAGGAAGGTGAGCCTCCCAGGCCCAGCCTCTGCCCCAGGCACCCTGTGTGACTTCCCTGACCCCCTCCTCTCCCACAGAAGAAAGTCTTGATTGCCATCTGTGTGTCCATCACCGTCGTCCTCCTAGCAGTCATCATTGGCGTCACAGTGGTTGGATAATGTCACACATTGTTGGTGAGATGTTGTGGGCTGCCCTCTGGCCTGCCCCAGCCCTGGCCCCAGCCCTCCCTTCTCCCTCAGACCCTGTTCTCCCTCCTTTCCTTACAGGCACTAGGAGCACCAGGGACCCAGGGCCTGGCCTTCTCTCCCAGCAGCCTGGGGGACAGGGCAGAGCCTCCAGCTGGACCCCTTCCTCACACTGGCCCCTATGCAGAAGGGCAGACAGTTCTTCTGGGGTTGGCAGCTGCTCATTCATGGTGGCCTCCTCCTTCAGGCCTCAGTGCCTGGGGGAGGCCTGCACTGTCCTGATTGGTCGGGACACACAGTTTTGTAAAAAATTAAAAAACAAAAAAGAGCATAGAAAGCCCTGTGCACGTGTGTTCCTGGAAGGGCTGGCCCAAGGCTTCCGGGCATCCAACCTCCCTACCTCCTGGACGTCCCCAGGGCCAGGGCCAGGGCCAGGTCCAGCCCCGGCTGCTCAGGTCAAACTGCCATGGGTGCTGTGCCCACAGCAGGCTGGCTCTGCCTTTCTGCACCCCCATAGGAATGGGTAGGCAGGGAGGGGTAACACCTGCATCTAGCTCCTCGCTCAGTACTGTCCCCGGGAAAATGCCACTGTGAGTATCTGTCTTGGAAATAAGGCTGACCAGGCCAGGCTGGGATGCAGGTGAGATGGCGGTGTGTTGGGGGCATCAGTGGGCCTTCTTGTGGCCCAGAGGAAGAGGCACCATGAAGAACTGCCTAATTGAGGCTGTCACTTTGGATGCAGTGGACAGGGATGGTCTGGTTTCAGCAGGGATGACATTGGAGTGGAATGTTAAGTGGGGAGAATCTAGTTATGGAGAGAAGCTGGGGAAGAGGTTGCCAGGCAGAAAGCACAGGAGGCTGGGCCCTGTGACCAACAAAAGCATCATCTTTTACATAAGAGTTCAGGCAGGGCGTGGTGGCCCACACCAATAATCTCAGCACTTTGGGAGGCCCAGGCAGGAGGATCTCTTGAGCCCAGGAGCTTGAGACCAGCCTAGGCAGGATGGTGCAACCTCTTCTCTTTAGAGAATAATAATTTTAAAAATTAGCCAGGCGTGATGGTAAGTGTTTGTCGTCCCAACTACTCCAAAGGCTGAGGTGGGAGGATCGCTTGAGCCCAGGAGATTAAGGCTGCAGTGAGCCATGGTCATCCCACTGCACTCCATCCTGGGTGACAGAGTGAGACCCTGTCTCAATAATAGGCGGGGTGCCTGTAATCCCACCACTGTGGGAGGCTGAGGCGGGCGGATCACGAAGTCAGGAGATCGAGACCATCCTGGCTAACACGGTGAAACCCCATCTCTACTAAAAATACAAAAAAATTAGCTGGGCATAGTGGCAGGCGCCTGTAGTCCTAGCTACTCGGGAGGCTGAGGCAGGAGAATGGCGTGAACCCAGGAGGTGGAGCTTGCAGTGAGCCAAGATTGCACCACTGCACTCCAGCCTGGGCGACAGTTAGACCCCATCTCAAAAAAAAAGAAAATAATAATAATAATAATAATCAGCAGCAGCATAGAGAGCTGGTGATCCTGGATCAGTGCACCTGGTGGCTGAGGGATACCTGGCTGAAGCAGTAAGTGGCAGCAGATAAGCCTGACCCCTGATTTCTTCCATAAGGTACCTGAGATCCAAGCCTGACTAAATTTCTTTCTTTTTTTTTTTTCTTTTTGAGACAGAGTCTTGCTCTTTCGCCTAGGCTGGAGTGCAGTGGCGCTGTCTCAGCTCACTGCAAGCTCCGCCTCCCGGGTTCACGCCATTCTCCTGCCTCAGCATCCCGAGTAGCTGGGACTACAGGCGTCCGCCACCACCCGGCTAATTTTTTGTATTTTTGTATTTTTAGTAGAGACGAACATTTCACCATGTTAGCCAGGATGGTCTCCATCTCCTGACCTCGTGATCCACCTGCCTCGGCCTCCCAAAGTGCTGGGATTACAGGCGTGAGCCACCGCGCCCCGCCAGCCCTGACTAAATTTCTAAGGGCTCCTAGTCCTGATGCCTAATTTTTGGAGTGGACGTGGCTCCTGTTCCTGACACCTAGTTTTAAAGGGTAAACCGGCTCCTGGCTCCTGCCTGTTTGCAGTAGGGTGGCGCCTAGCTCTGACCTCCAAGGTCTGGGGACTGCGTCGCAGCCGCCCAGTCCATCCCACTTTCAATCCTACAGGCCCCTGCTGTTGCTGCCGCTGCCGCTGCTCCTAGCTGCCCAGTCTGGCGGGCTCAGTCCCGCATTGCCACGCATGGGAGACCGCCTCGCGGAAGCGCTGGATGTGGCTTCGCTGATGCACGTTGGACCGGGCCCTGGACTGGGCTAGGGGAAGGGCAGGAGGGCGGAATTGGGCCCGAGGGCCGGGCCTGGCCGACCCCCGACTGCTCTGCCTCCATGGAGGCTGGCGGCCCCGCAGAGCCTCCCGGTGGCCCTGGAGTGCGGGTTGTCCTGTCCGAGATCACCGGCAATTGGGCGAGATCACCCGCAACTGGGCGAGCTGTGCATGGGGCGTGGCCGAGGCCGTGGTTTGGTTGCAATTGGCCAGCGGGACCTAAGTGTTGTCTCTGAAGAGCATGGGCATTAGTCTGGAGGGTCCTGGGAGAGTGATCTCTGCCCCATCAAATGGCATTTAGGTCTAGGAAGCAGGTGTGGGCGGGGCCTTAGGGCGAGGCACAGACATACCCCGAAGTGGTTGGATTGTAGACCGCAAGGGGCTGGATCGAACCCCCAAAAGACACTGGAAGGCTGTGTGGCTGAGGAGGGTGCAGCAGGTCCAGTGTTTCGTAGGCTTTACAGGAAGGAGCTCCACTTTCTCAAGAGTGTGCAGATGCGATCTAGGTGTGTCCACCCGATGGGAGTTGTGGGGCCGGGCGGATGCTGCCCCAGTACAAAGCTGATTTGGACCTAGGGCCTCTGGACTTCCCTGATTCTCTGCTTGCATCTCCAGCAAACTCCTGTCCCGTTGGCTGCCTTCATCCACTCTCTCACCTCTCTGCCTTCAGAGTAAAATTGCAAGATCTGTGGTGCTTACTGGGATCTGATAGAGTCTCTCGGCATGCACTGTCTATGCATCGGGGATCCACGTGCATCGGGGGTCCATGTGCAGTGTGTGCCACTTCTTAGCCATGCTGGACAGCACCACCCCTGAAAAGCAGCTCCCCTGTTTACCCAGAAAGCCGTCCAGAACCTCCTGGAAAAGGTGGCCTGATAGCAGTGGCCTCGGATGCCAGGCTCAATCCTTTGAACTTTTCCTGTGGGCTGTCAGGACCCATAGAAGGTCTTTGAGCAGGTGAGTTTGGAGCAGACCTGGTAGGCAAGCGAACAGGTGGATGCATGCCCTGGAGATTCCATGGGCTCCCCTGTGGACATCTCTTCCCTTTGGAAAACTGCCCTGAGTGAGGGTCTAAGGGCAGGGTTTGCATTGAAATCCTAGCTTTGCTGCTGTCAGCCCAACTTTTAGGCAACAGGGTCTTGGTTAGATGTGACATTTCCAAGTCCATCTTGTATCACAGCCTGTCAGCTGCAGCTCACTCATTCAATCTATTGTGGTTCAAGTTCCCAAGAAAAGGAATCGGTCTGGTCTACTCTCCAGGCCAGATTACATTTACTTGCCTAGAAATTGTCTGCCCTTAACTCAAGACTTTGCACTGTGGTTCGCATTTGTAATCCCAATACTTTGGGATGCCAAAGCAGGAGTATTGCTTGAGCCCAGGAGTTAAAGACCAGCCAGGGAAATATAACAAGACCCTATCTCTACAAAAATTAAAATTAGGTTGGGTGCAGTGGCTCATGCCTGTAATCCCAGCACTTTGGGAGGCCGAGGCGGGTGGATCATCTGATGTCAGGAGTTCGAGACCAGCCTGACCAACATGGTAAAACCCCATCTCTACTAAATACAAAAAGTTAGCTGGATATGGTGGCGCAGGCCTGTAATCCTACTTGGGAGGCTGAGGCAAGAGAATCACTTGAACTCGGGAGGCGGAGGTTGCAGTGAGCCAAGATTGCCCCATTGCAGTCCAACCTGGGCAACAAGAGCGAAACTCCCTCTCAAAAAAAAAAAAAAAAAAAAAAAAAAAAATTAAAATTAGCCAGGTGCATGCCAGTGGTGCATGCTTGTGGTCCCAGCAACTTGGGAGGCTGAAGTGGGAGGATTGCTTGGGCCTGGGATTGAAACCACAGTGAGCCAACATTGTACCACTGCATTCCAGCCTGGACAACAAAGTAAGACCCTGTCTCAAAAAAAAAAAAAAGAAAGAAAGAAAAGAAAAGAAAAAAGACTTTGCCCTTGAGTCAAGACTTTACCCTTGGCTAAGATGGATGCAGGAGGTGACATAGTACAAAATGCTGCAGCAGAGCGTGTGTATGTGCTGGAGGAGGAGTGGACTAGGCCAGTGATTGACATCTCCGTTCCAGATATGTACTTACCTTCCCTGCTGGGCCCCTCCATATAGGAGCATTACACGCTCATTCGCTGCTTACAATAGGCTTGGCTATAGGACTTGCTTTGGCCAGTGGAATATGAGTATTGACCGGGCACAGTGGCTCACACCTGTAATCCCAGCACTTTGGGAGGATGAGGCAGGTAGATCACCTGAGGTCAAGAGTTCGAGACCAGTCTGGCCAACATGGTGAAACCCTATCTCTACTAAAAGTACAAAATTAGCCAGGCATGGTGGCACAGACCTGTAATCCCAGCTGCTAGGAAGGCTGAGGCAGGAGAATCATTTGAACCCCGGAAGGCGGAGGTTGCATGAACCCCGATCATGCTATTGCTCTCCAGCCTGGACAAAAAGTGAAACTCCATCTCAAAAAAAAAAAAAAAAAAAAAGTAAAGTATCACTTCCACATAGAAGCTTTAGGCACCATTGAGTACTCTAGCAGTTTCCCATCTCTTCTCCCTCTGCTCAGGCTCATAAACCTGGCAGTTTCCAGATCTAGACTTCTCTTTCAGCCTGCAACCCAGAATGACAATTACGTGAAGCTGGGCTACAGCCTACCTGTAAAATGATAAGGAATTTAAGAAATAAATCTCTCTTGCTGTGAGCCATTGATATATGGAGGTTGTTTGTTAGCACATCCGAATGTTTAAACAAACTGTTACAGAATTAGTACCCAGAAATGGTGTGCTGCAACAATAAAAAATAAGCCTAGGCCAGGCATGGTGGCTCACACCTGTAATCCCTGCATTTTGGGAGGCCAAGGCAGGTGGGTCACCTAAGGTTAAGAGTTTGAAACCAGCCTGGCCAACATGACAAAACCCTGTCTCTACTAAAAAAAAAAAAAAAAAAAAAAAAAAAAAAAAAAAAAAAAAAAAATTAGCTAGGCATGGTGATAGGTGCCTGTAATCCCAGCTAGAGGCTGAGGCAGGAGAATCACTTGGACCCAGGAGGCAGAGGTTGCAGTAAGCTAAGATTGCGCCACTGTACTCCAGCCTGGATGATGGAGTGAGACTTCATCTAAAAAAATTAAAAAGTAAAAATAAAATATTAAAAATTAGCCGGGTGTGGTGGCATGTGCCTGTAGTCCCAGCTACTTGGGAGGCTGAGATGGGAGGATCACTTGAGCCCAGGTGGCAAAGGTTGCAGTGAGCCAAGATTGCGCCACTGCACTCCAGCCTGGTTCAAAAAAAAAAAAAAAAAAAAACCCAGCCAGGCACGGTGGCTCATGCCTGTAATCCCAGCACTTTGGGAGGCCGAGGCGGGTGGATCACCTGAGGTCAGGATTTTGAGACCAGCCTGGCAAACATGGTGAAACCCTGTCTCCACTAAAAATACAAAAATTAGCCGGGAGTGGTGGCACGCACCTGTAATCCCAGCTACTCAGGAGGCTGAGGCTGGAGAATCGATTGAACCTCAGATGCGGAGGTTGCTGTGAGCCAACATTGAGCCACTGCACTCCAGCCTGGGCGACAGAGCAAGCCTCTGTCTCAAAAAAAAAAAAATAAAATAAATAAATAAATAAATAAATAAACTAAACTATGTAAACTATGAGACATTGAAGTTGAGCTGGACAGTGGCTGGTAAGGGAACTGTCATTGGAAGTTGGAAAGATGGTGACATGTGTTATGCAATGGTGAAGGGTTTGGTTAAACTGTAAGCTTATAACCAAATGAGCTTTAGGCTTTAAGTAAAGAACTGGGGAAAGGGAATATTGGTAGCATGCTGTTGCTGCTGTTGCATGCATTTGAGGAGTTACTGGAAGAAAGAGATGACTCAGAAATTAATTGGTCAGTTTTTAAGCAGAAATGGAAGAGAATATAGAAACTTGAGGCAAGTGATCCACATTTTTATTTTTATTTTTATTTTTTTTTTTTTTTGAGGCGGAGTCTCGCTCTGTCACCCAGGCTGGAGTGCAGTGGCGCGATCTCGGCTCACTGCAAGCTCCGCCTCCCAGGTTCCCGCCATTCTCCTGCCTCAGCCTCCCGAGTAGCTGGGACTACAGGCGCCGCCACCACGCCCGGCTAATTTTTTTGTATTTTTAGTGGAGACGGGGTTTCATTGTGTTAGCCAGGATGGTCTCGATCTCCTGACCTCATGATCCGCCCGTCTCGGCCTCCCAAAGTGCTGGGATTACAGGCTTGAGCCACCGCGCCCGGCCGATCCACATTTTTAACCAGTAAAAGATACAACTGAGAAAGTCCTTGAGCCACAAGGGTTTTTAAATTTCTTTTTTTTTTTTTTTTGAGACAGAGTCTCGCTCTGTCGCCCAGGCTGGAGTGCAGTGGCGCAATCGGGGCTCACTGCAAGCTCCGCCTCCTGGATTCACGCCATTCTCCTGCCTCAGCCTCCCAAGTAGCTGGGACTACAGGCGCCCGCCACTCGCCTGGCTAATTTTTTGTTGTTTTTTTTTTTGTTTGTTTGTTTTTTTTAAGTAGAGACAGGGTTTCACTGTGTTAGCCAGGATGGTCTCGATCTCCTGACCTTGTGATCCGCCCATCTCGGCCTCCCAAAGTGCTGGGATTACAGGCTTGAGCCACCGCGCCCGGCCGAGCCACAAGGTTTTTGTTTTGTTTTTTGAGACACAGTCCTGCTCTTGTTTCCAAGGCCACCTTCTGGGTTCAAGCCTTTCTCCTGACTCAGTCTGCCGAGTAGCTGGGATTACAGGTGTGCACCACCACGCCCAGCTAATTTTTGTATTTTCAGTAGAGATGGGTTTCACCATGTTGGCCAGGCTGGTCTTAAACTTCTGACCTCAAGTGATCCTCCCACCTCGGCCTCCCAAAGTGCTGGGATTACAGGTGTCAGCCACTGCCCCTGGTTGAGCTACAAGGTTTGATTAAAAGTCATCTTTGTGGAAAGGGCCATATCAAGTATGTGGCTATTATGTCCTTTGTAAAAATCTCCAAACTGATCAAAGTGGTTCCCAATAAATCCTCTCAGCTAGTCAAGATGATTCGGAGAAAAGAGGTTAAGAGTGTAGCTCATCTTGGCCAGGCGCAGTGGCTCACGCCTATAATTCCAGCACTTTGGGAGGCTGAGGCGGGCGGATCACGAGGTCAGGAGATCGAGACCAGCCTAGCTAACACGGCGCAACCCCGTCTCTACTAAAAATACAAAAAATTAGCTGGGCGTGGTGGCGGGCGCCTGTAGTCCCAGCTTCTCATAAGGCTGAGGCAGGAGAATGGTGTGAACCCAGGAGGCGGCGGAGCTTGCAGTGAGCGGAGGTCATGCCACTGCACTCCAGCCTGGGCGACAGAGTGAGACTCGGTCTCAGAAAAAAAAAAAAAAAGAAAACAATTATGGGTATGCTGTTGACCCACGGATCTGAATGGAGTAAAATACATAAGTTCGGTTTTGGAGGGAATTGCCCTGCTTCCACTGCCTAACACCCCCTCACCCTGACAGAAAGACACCAGGTTAAATTTTGACCATGAGTGTTCAAGACTTAGTACGACTTTTAGGTCCCCAAATTTCTTTTTTTTTTTTTTTGAGATTGGGTCTCACTGTGTCACCCAGCCTGGAGTGCAGTGAGGCAACCACAGCTCACTATAACCTCGAACTTCTGGTCTCACACAATCCTCCTGCCTCAGCCTCCCAAGTAGCTGGGACTGCAGGCCCATGCCACCCCAACAGGCTAATTTTTGTTTTTTGGGTTTTTTTTGAAACAAAATCTCATTCTCACCCAGGCTGAAGTACAGTGGCATGATCTTGGCTCACTGCAACCTTCACTTCCTGGGCTTGAGTGATCCACCTACCTCAGCCTTCCAAGTAGCTGGGACTACAGGTATGTGCCACCATGCCCGGCTAATTTTTGTATTTTTTTGGTAGAGACAGGGTCTTGCTATGTTGCCCAGGCTGGTCTCGAACTCCTGAGCTCAAGCGATTCACCTGTCTTGGCCTCCCAAAGTGCTGGCATTATAGGCAGGTGGTGTACCACCATGCCCAGCCTATTTTTGTTTTGTTTTGTTTTGTCTTGAGATGAAGTCTTGCTCTGTCACTCCAGCTGGAGTGCAGTGGCACAATCAAGCCTCACTGCAGCCTCCACCTCTGGGGCTCCAGTGATCCTCCCACCTCAGCCTTCTGAGTAGCTGGGACTACAGGTGTGCACCACCATGCCTGGCTAATTTTTCTATTTTTTGTAGACAGGGTTTCAGCCTGTTGCCCAAGCTGGTCTTGAACTTCTGGTCTTAAGGAGTTCTCCCTCCTTGGCTTCCCAAAGTGATGGAATTACAGGTGTGAGCCACCATGCTCAGCCTAATTTTTCTATTTCAGGTTTTTATTTTTTATTTGGTAGAGATGGGGGTCTCGGTATGTTGCCCAGGCTGGCTTCAAGCGATCCTGGCCTCAAGTGATACTCCTGCCTCAGCCTCTCAAAGTGCTGTGATTACAGGTGTGAGCCACCATGCCGGGCCTGGGTCTCTCTATTTATTTATTTATTTATTTATGTTTTCTTTTCTTTTGAGACGGAGTCTTGCTCTGTCGTCCAGGCTGGAGTGCAGTGGCACGATCTCGGCTCACTGCAAGCTCCGCTTGCCGGGTTCACGCCATTCTCCTGCCTCAGCCTCCTGAGTAGCTGGGACTGCAGGCACCCGCCACCATGCCTGGTTAATTTTTTTGTGTATTTTTAGTAGAGACAGGGTTTCACCATGTTCGCCAGGATGGTCTCGATCTCTTGACCTCGTGATCCGCCCACCTCAGCCTCCCAAAGTGCTGGGATTACAGGTGTGAGCCACCACACCTGGCCATGGGTCTCCAAATTTCTATGGGCATGAAGGAGACTGAGAAAGCTACTGTACTTCAGAAAGACATAACCTCCAGTGTCCTCTCAGTTGTGGCCAAGGAGAATAAGCGGAAAAGGGTGGTTCACTCTAAGGGCAGAGCCAAGAATGTGGTGAAGAATGAACTGGGGAACTCTTCCCACTCCCAGGGAAAGGTGGGGTTCTTCTCAACATCTGCCTAACAGCACTTTAGACTTACTGGGGACCAGAGCCTGCTGTGTGTCTCCCGTCCTTTCTTCTTCTTCTTCTTCTTTCTTCTTCTTTCTTCTTTCTTCTTCCTCTTCCTCTTCCTCTTCCTCTTCCTCTTCTTCTCTTCTTCTTCTTCTTCTTCTTCTTCTTCTTCTTCTTCTTCTTCTTCTTCTTCTTCTTCTTCTTCTTCTTCTTCTTCTTCTTCTTCTTCTTCCTTCTTTCCTTCTTCTTCTTCTTCTTCTTCTTCTTCTTCTTCTTCTTCTTCTTCTTCTTCTTCTTCTTCTTCTTCTTCTCCTCCTCCTCCTCCTCCTCCTCCTCCTCCTCCTCCTCCTCCTCCTCCTCCCTTCTCCCTTCTTCTCCTTCTCCCTTCTCCCTTCTCCCTTCTTCCTTCTTCTTCTTCCTCCTTCTTCTTCCTCCTTCTTCTTCCTCCTTCTTCCTTCTTCTTCTTCTTTTTTTTTTTTTGAGACAGAGTTTCACTCTTGTTGCCCAGGTTGGAGTGCAATGGCACTATCTTGGCTCACTGCAACCTCTGCCTCCTGGGTTCCAGCGATTCTCCTGTCGCAGCCTCCTGAATAGCTGGGACTACAGGCGCCCGCCACCACGCCTGGCTAATTTTTTGTATTTTTAGTAGAGATCGGGTTTCACTATGTTGGCCAGGCTGGTCTCGAACTGCTGACCTCATGATCTGCCCCCCTCGGCCTCCCAAAGTGCTGGAATTACAGACGTGAGCCACCGTGCCTGGCTAAATTTTGTTTTCACCATGTTGGCCAAGGTGGTCTCAAACTCCTGACCTCAGGTGATCCACTGGCCTTGGCCTCCCAAAGTGCTGGGATTACAGGTATGAGACTCCGTGCCAGGCCCCGTCCCTCCTTCTGAACAGGAGTGTGCTCTGCCGTTCTCCTGTCCTTGTTCTGCTTTGTATGTTGGATGTGTGCATGCATATGTGTGTGTGTGTAGAAATGGGACAGAGATAACTTGTCTCTGTCTCTCTTTTATTTTGTAGCTCATAGGTCTCTGAATCAAGAGAAGCTGCATCTGGACCTGATATAGAAGAGACTATTAGAGATCCTGGGCTTGAGGCTGATTCCATGTCAGATGGGTCACTTAGGTGGTCTCCCTTCGGAAGGGGATGCATTTATTTTGCATATGGAAGAAAATGCAAAGGCAGTATTTGTAAGGAAGAGGGCAGACGGGGGAAGATTTTATAATTGTTCAAAAACATTCACTGGGCTGGGTGCGGTGGCTCATGCCTATAATCCCAGTGCTTTGGGAGGGTGAGGCAGGAGGATCACTTGAGGCTGAGTTTGAGACCAGCATGGGCAACATAGTGAGACCCTATCTCTACAAAAAATAAAACAATAAAAAAAAATTAGCTGGGCGTGGTGGTGCTTGCCTGTAGTCGTAGCTACAGGCTGAGGTGGGAGGATCGCTTAAGCTCAGGAGGTAGAGGCTGCAGTGAGTTATGATTGCACCATGCACCCATGCACTCCAGCCTGGGCAACACAAGAAGACACTGACTCTAAACAACCAACAAAACAAAATCACATGTATTCACTGGCCCTCTCTTTGGGGACCTGCTATATGTTAGGCAGGGATTTAGACCCAACATGGTGGTACCACCTGACATGGCGGGCCCCTTGTTGGGACTTTACCCGCTGAGACTTCCTGCTAGGACTTTTCAGTGCACGAAAGGCACCCTGAGCTCGCCAAAACTCCCCGCTCTGCTCTGCGCAAACTCCTGGACACGTCATTCCTCAGAAATCGAAACCTAACTCAGGAAACCAAAACCTACAGACCCCGCCTACCTCGCCCTATAAAAGGCCGGATACCTGCCCTGCCTGCGACTTCCTCGGCCCTCCTCCTAGGGGACCGGTGAACCTCGCCCGCAAGCCCAATAAAGGCTACCTCTGTTCTCATCTGCCTCATGTCTTCTTGCTCAGCTCCCCATTACATTGGTGCCGAAACCTGGGAGGAGACCCCTCCCCGGACCCCTGCCGGTTCGGGCAGGCTCTCTTCTCCCTGAGCCAGGACCTCCTCTCTGAGCCGGGAGATGTTTTACCAAATCCAAGACTCAGTTCGATCACTGCTGGGTAAGTTTTCCCCCGTCCTGCAGGCTCCAGAAGTCCATGCCCAAAAACGCGGCCGCGTCAGGGCTTCCCCCGTCCATCACTTGTGACCTTGGCACCGGGGACTAGGAGACGTCTGACCTCCCTGGAAGCTGCCATACCCTGCACTCCGCGTGGCAGTGAGAGGATGCTCCCGTTGCCTCCGGACTGCTCGCCTCAGGATCATGGGGGCTGCCCAGTCCAAACCAGACCCAAAATCCCTCTGGGGTGCCTCTTGGCTAATTTCCAGACTTTAGGTCTCAGCCAAGACCTAAAACAAAAGCGGCTTATTTTCTTCTGCACAGTGGCATGGCCGCAGTATAAATTGGATAATCAGTCTCAGTGGCCTGCAGAAGGCACTCTAGACTTTAACATCCTCATAGATCTGACCAACTTCTGCAAGAGACTAGGCAAATGGTCCGAGGTACCCTATGTTCAGGCCTTTCGGGACTTGCGCTCCTGCCCAGACCTCTGTGCGCAATGTTCGTTGGCCCAGGTCTTGCTCACGAAATCTACTTCCTCAAGCAAGGAAAAGGACAATTCTTCCTCCTTCTCTGAGCCCCCAATACTCTTTCCCTACCCCTCCTTCAGTCCCCCGCTCAACCTCCCCCTTACTCTGACCCGTCGTTGTCTCCGTCCTTGTCGGCGCCACCCCTTCCCTCCACTCCTCCTGTGTCCCCACCAAACCTGACGGACCCTGTCTCTCCTCCCTCCTCCTCCTGCTCGCCTGTCTCAGCCCATACCCGGTCCAGGACTGACCTCCTGTGCCCCTTGCGGGAAGTGGCAGGCGCCGAAGGAGTGGTCCGGGTCTATGTGCCGTTTTTGCGGGCAGACCTGTCTAAGATTGAAGAGCATGTAGTCTCTTTCTCAGCCAACCCCACTCTGTATATCAAAGAGTTCAGATACCTATGCCAGCATATGACCTCACCTGGCATGATCTCCATGTCATTATAACCTCAACCCTGTCCCCTGAGAAACGGGAGCATATCCTAGCAGCAGCCAGGAAGCATGATGACCAGGTTCATTTAACTGACCCTGCCATGCCAGTCAGCACCAAGGCGGTGCCCTCTGCCGAGCCTGGCTAGGACTACCAGGTTGGGCAGGCAGGCTGCTGCCACCGAGACATGATGGTCCAGTGCCTTCTTGCCAGCATGCAGGCAGCCTCCAATAAGTCAGTCAACTTTGATAAATTAAAGGAGGTAGTCCATGGCTCAAATGAAAATCTGGCCGTTTTTCTTAACCGACTGACTGAGGCACTCATTCAGTACACCCGCCTTGACCCTGCCTCCCCCGCAGGAGGAACCGTCTTGGCTATGTACTTTATTTCTCAGTCGGCTCCGGATAGCTGGAAAAAATTTAAAAAGGTGGAGGATGGCCCTCAAACTCCCATCCAGGATTTAGTCAAACTGGCCTTCAAGGTCTACAACTCCAGGGAGGAAGCAGCTGAGGCCCAGCAACAGGCCAGGCTAAAACAGAAGGTACAACTCCAAACCCAGGCCTTGGTGGCAGCCCTGAGGCCGGCAGGCTCCAGGAGCTCTCAGAGAGGAGGTACTCCCCGAGCGCCACCTGGTGCCTGCTTCAAGTGCAGCAACAAAGGCCACTGGGCCAAGCAGTGCCCCAACCCTAAGGAACCAACTCGCCCCTGTCCAAGCTGTGGGCAGATGGGCCATTGGAAGTCAGACTGCCCCAACCTGAGGACGGTCGCTACGCCTCCACATGACGACCCTCCTCCAGGTACTGGAGGCGTCTTCCAGCTCCTCGACACCGACAAAGATTGAAGAGGCCCAGACTCAGGAACCTCTCTTACTCTCGCCGAGCCCAGGGTTATGCTCCAGGTAGCGGGTAAGTCCATAGCCTTCCTTATGGATACGGGGGCTACCTACTCTGTTTTGCCTTCCTTCAGTGGCCCCAGCCATCCCTCTGTTGTCAGGGTCATGGGAATTGATGGCACTCCCTCCATCTACCGCCAGACTCCTCCTCTGTCTTGCCGCCTGGATGGCTCCCTCTTCTCGCACTCATTTCTTATCATCCTTCATGCCTAGTCCCCTTGTTAGGACGAGACCTCCTCTCTAAGCTAGGGGCCTCAGTTCACTTCCGGCCCAACCCCTCCCCGCACCTCGCGCTCCTCTTTCCCCTCCTCTCACCTGATAAACCCCACCAGGCTGACACCCCACTCCTGTTTCCGGTCCCCATTAACCCTAAGGTGTGGGACACCTCCACCCTGATCATTGCCCAGCACCATACTCCAGTCCGCATCCAGCTGAAGGACCCCTCCAAGTTTCCCTCTAGACCCCAGTTCCCTATCTCCCTTGAGCACCGACAGGGACTAAAACCCATCATCACATGCCTGCTCCAGCAGCACATTCTAGTCCCTGCCAACTCACCATGCAATACTCCTATCCTGTCTGTAAAGAAAAGCTCCGGGGCCTACCGCCTCATGCAGGATCTACGCCTCATCAATGAGGCAGTAGTCCCCACCTTTCCAGTTGTTCCTAACCCATATACACTTCTCTCGCGCATTCCCCCTGATACCACTCATTTTACTGTCCTTGACCTAAAGGATGCCTTCTTCACCATTCCCCTGCATCCCGACTGACACTTTCTTTTTGCCTTTACATGGGAAGATCCAGACACTCATATTTCTTCCCAGCTGACTTGGACTGTTTTGTCTCAAGGGTTCCAAGATAGCCCCCATTTTTTTGGACAGGCACTGGCACAGGATGTTAGCCTCTGTCCCCTTACCCACAGCATACTATTGCAATATGTAGATGACTTATTACTATGTAGTCCCTCCTGGGAGAGCTCCCTTGCAGATACTGCTACACTTTTAAATTTTCTTGGTGACCGAGGTTATCGGGTTACCCCGGCCAAGGCTCAGCTTTGCACCCCTTCTGTCACCTACCTAGGTATACTCCTCAGACCCACTACAAAAAGCCTCACGGCGGATAGAATAAGCCTCATTGAAACTCTCCAGCCTCCTCAGGATGCGGAAGAGATCTTGTCCTTCCTAGGACCGGTAGGGTATTTCAGGCATTGGATTCCCAACTTCGGGGTCCTAGCCAAGCCCCTCTACCAGGCTGCCAAGGAAGCGCCCACCGGACTGCTGTCCGATCCCTTATTGGTTGCCAACTCTTTCAAGAAGCTTCAGGACTGTCTCCTTTCTGCCCCTGCTCTCTCTCTCCCCAACCCCCTTCGGCCTTTCCATCCATTCACTGAGGAGCGCCAAAAGGTTACTACTGGCCTCCTAGCCCAGCCGGTTGGATCCACATACCAGGCTGTGGCCTATCTCTCCAAGCAGTTAGACCCCATGGTCCAGGGCTGGCAACCTTGTCTGCGAGCCCTGGCGGCTGCCACAGAACTTACCAAGGAGGCCCTCAAGATCACCCTAGGACATTCTCTTACTGTCTACTCTTCTCACCAACTGTCAGATCTCATCACACACAAGTGTCTCAGCCACCTCACCCCGTCCCGGCTTCAACAGTTTCACCTGCTATTCATTGAAAACCCTCACATCACCCTTACCACCTCATCCCCTCTAAACCCTGCTACCCTCTTGCCCACTCCAGGGTGCGATTCCGCCCCCGCATATTCGTGCCTGGAGGTTCTCACCACCTTGCCGCCCTCCCACCACAGTCTTTCCGAACAGCCATTAGAACACCCAGACCATACCCTGTTCGTGGACGGGAGTTCTGTTTTAACCTCTGATGGCTGCCAGCAGGCGGCCTACGCTGTTGTAACAGCAACCCAGACGGTCGAAACCAGGCCCTTGCCTTTAGGCACCACCTCCCAGAAGGCTGAAGTCACTGCCCTTACTCGTGCCCTACTCCTCTCCAAAGGGCAGAGGGTTAATATCTACACAGACTCTAAATATGCCTACCTTATTGCACAGACCCACTCCCTTCTCTGGCAAGAGCGTGGGTTCCTTACCACCAAAGGGATGCCAGTAGTCAATGGACCACTTATAAAGAGGTTGCTTGATGCTCTCCAGGCCCCCAAGAAGGTAGCCATCATCCACTGTAAAAGCCACCAGCATTCTAAGGATCCTGTGTCGCAGGGTAACAACCTAGCTGATTCCACCGCACGGGCCACCGCCCTCACTTCCTCCCCTACCCCAGTGCCTTTACTCTTTCTTTCCCCCACATATTCCCCCGACTACTCTCCCCAGGAACTTCAAACCCTGATGGCCCATCCCAGTGCTACCCAGAGCGAGGATGGGTGGGTGTTCATTGACAGCTGAGTAGCGCTCCCCCAGACTCAGGCAGTGTGTATATTGACCGACATACACCACTCTCTCCACATAGGGCCTAAGGCTATGTATAACTTCCTGGGGCCCATCCTTCACCTCCCCTCACTGCAGGCCCAAATTAGGAAGGTACATCAGTAATGTGCCACCTGTTCGGCCGTTAACCCCCAAGGTAGGCTCAGGCACCCAGGGCCCACTCATCAGCTAAGGAGCCACCAGCCAGGGGAAGATTGGAAACTTGATTTTACCCACATGCCCCGCCATAAAAAATTCCGCTACCTGCTGACCTTGGTTGACACCTTCTCAGGATGGATCGAGGCTTTCCCCATCACCTGAGAAACTGTGGAGTTCGCGGCAACCACTCTCCTAGAGCACATCATCCCCAGGTTTGGTCTCCCCCGAACCATCCAATCAGACAATGGTCTGGCCTTCATTTCTAAACTCACCCAGCAGGTGGTGGCCGCACTCCAGATTACCTGGAAGCTCCACATTCCCTACCATCCACAGTCATCTGGAAAGGTAGAACGTGCAAACAGTCTCCTTAAACTACATCTAACCAAACTCACTCTAGAAACCCACCTCTCGTGGGTGACTCTCCTTCCCTTGGCTCTCACTCGTCTTAGGGCAGCTCCGCGGGCCCCCACAGGGCTCAGCTGTTTTGAGCTGCTGTACAGACGCCCATTCCTCTTCCAGGAGCTGCTAGCCCTCTCCCCTTCCTTAGGCTCCTACCTCCCTTACTTAACCCTCCTTCGCGAGCTTCTGAGAAAACACGCGGACTGGTGTCTCCCTGCACCCGCTTCCCCAACCCTTGAGAATCCCACCGTCACAGTACCTGGAGACCTGGTCCTGGTCAAGCAGCTGCAACCCCAAGCCTTATCTCCATGGTGAGAAGGACCATACACCGTAATCCTCACCACTCCCACCGCTGCCAAGCTCCTTGGTCTTCCCTTCTGGTATCACCTGTCCCAGCTGAAAAAGGCGCCCACCCAACATGATTACAATTGGACCATTCAGGTTGTTACCCCTACCAAGTTATGACTCATGCACGCAGGTAACGACCCTCTGCCTAACCTTCCTCGGCCACCTAGTCCTCCCGAGTCTAGGTGAGACTCCTGCCCAAACTCCCCCCACCAATCCATTCCAGTGGAGGTTCTACCTTTCCGAGACCTAGACCCAGGGAAATCACATGAGCTCCCTCACCATAGCCACAGTAGACTGCCAACCCCAGGGGTGCCAAAGCCAAGTAACCTTTAATTTCTCCTCCTTCAACAGTGTGCTCCGTATTTGGCGGCACCCAGCCATTTGTTTCACATATGATCAGACATACGATGCCTGTCGATCTACTTGGTTGAAACCAATGGAGGCTTCCATTACTACTACTGCAACATTCACTCGGCCATACAGGACACCAAAGAAACCCTCTGGCAGCAGCCCACTTCCTCCGTGCGGCTGACTACAAACCTCAAGTCTATCTTTTTCCTCACCATCCCTGACCCTTGGGCATCAGGGGTTGAGGCCCGCCTTTACCGAGGGCAGAGTGAGTCTTATCCCATGGCCCGACTCAGGATCTTTAAGGCCTACATCAGGGTCGTAAGCAGCCTTGTCAGCCTGGCCGCTGACATCAGACAACAGGAGGAAGCCATCTCAGCTCTAGTCGACCCAGGCAGCAAGCCCCAGGACAGCAGCAACCCTTTTTCCTTGCTAACCTTAGTCAGGGAAGGGGCTCAAGTGGTACACATGGCCGGGGTACACAACATCTCTCGCTGTTTCCTGTGTGCAGCCTTGAATAAGCCCCCACTGGTTGCAGTACCCTTACCCAACCCTTTTAACTCCTCTAACCTAACCCTCTCCTCCCCTCTCCCCGGCCGGACCCCAGGAGAAGTCCCCTTGTTTCAAGACCCGCTTAGGCAACAATTCCCCTTTTGCTACTCCACCCCCAATGCTTCCTGGTGCAACCAGACAGGATCTGCACCTCTAAATCTAACCGCCCCTCCAGGTGGGTATTTTTGGTGCAATTCCACCCTGTCAAAAACCCTCCATGCCCCCAACACTGCCCTATGCGTTCCCATCTTCCTAGTCCCCAGCCTCACGCTGTACAGTGAGGCCGAGCTATCCTCCCTCCTGCCCTCTGCCCACCCCGCCAGGCAAGGGCAGTATTCCTTCCATTGATGATCGGGGTCTCTTTAGCCTCATCCCTGGTAGCCTCCGGCCTAGGAACCGGAGCCCTAACTCATTCTGTCCAGGCCTCTCAGGACCTTTCAGCCCGATTACAGGTAGCAATCGAAGCTTCTGCGGAGTCCTTGGCTTCCCTCCAACAGCAGATCACCTCAGTCACCCAGGTGGCAGCCCAGAACTGTCGGGCACTCGACCTCCTTACAGCCGCTAAGGGCGGCACCTGCATGTTCTCAATGAAGAATGTTGCTACTACATCAGTGAATCAGGACTAGTAGAAACCAATCTCCTCACTCTAGAAAAGATTCAGGAAGGGCTCCACCAGAGAAACCTCAGATCAGGGCCCTCATTTGGGTGGTGGCAGTTGTCTATAGCTGGTTGGGTCCTACCCTTTCTAAGCCCCTTACTAATCATTGGCTTCTTGCTACTCATAGCTCCCTGTGTCCTCCGCTTCGTCCAGGACCACATAAAGGAAGTCTCCCGGGTCACTGTCAATCAGATGCTACTCCAACCCTATACCCGAGTTCTGACCTCCGAAGAACCCCACAATGACCTATACCAGCAGGAAGCAGCCAGAGGAACACGTCGCCCCTTTTTCTTATTAGAAAGAAGTCGGAATGTTAGGCAGGGACCTAGACCCAACATGGCGGTACCACCTGACATGGCGGGCCCCTTGTCAGGACTTTACCCGCTGGGACCTCCTGCTAGGACTTTTCAGCGCGCGAAAAGCACCCTGAGCCCGCCAAAACTCCCCGCTCTGTGCAAACTCCTGGGCACCTCATTCCTCAGAAACCGAAACCTACAGACCCCGCCTACCTCGCCCTACAAAAGGCCCCTGATACCTGCCCTCCGTGTGACTTCCTCGGCCCTCCTCCTAGGGGACCAGTGAACCTCGCCCGCGAGCCCAATAAAAGCTACCTCTGTTCTCATCTGCCTCGTGTCTTCTTGCTCGGCTCCCCATTACACTATATAGAATGGTTTTAAGTCCCCAGTTCACTGACATCAGGTTTGGCTATATGGCTTGCTTTAGACCATGACCTTTTTTTTTTTTTTTTTTTTGAGACGGAGTCTAGCTCTGTTGCCCAGGCTGGAGTGCAATGGCCGGATCTCAGCTCACTGCAAGCCCCGCCTCCCGGGTTCACGCCATTCTCCTGCCTCAGCCTCCCGAGTAGCTGGGAGTACAGGCGCCCGCCACCTCGCACGGCTAATTTTTTTTGTATTTTAGTAGAGACGGGGTTTCACCGTGTTAGCCAGGATGGTCTCGATCTCCTGAACTCGTGATCCGCCCGTCTCGGCCTCCCAAAGTGCTGGGATTACAGGCTTGAGCCACCGCGCCCGGCCTAGACCATGAACTTTGAGTGGAAATGACATGTGCCACTTCCAAGAGGAAGCTTTAAGAGCCGTCATGGGGTCTGCTACCTTTCCTCTCTTCTGTGTCTGGAGACGAAAAGTTTCAGCTTGAGGCTTTCCTTCAGACTGGGCTCTGGAATGAAGATAGCATTGAACAGAGCGGTCCCATGGAGGACATGGATGTGAGTGAGAAATCAACATGGTGTTGTGAGTCCCTGAGAGGTGGAGGTTGCTGTTATGCAGCCTAACTGGATCCCAGCCGATAGATGCAGCCTCCCTGTGGGTTGCAGATGCTCCTCTGTTCAGGTATCCTTTCCCATCACCATGACAACTGACACACCATAATGAGCTATGCTGATGTTAGGAAGTCTCCGCCTTTGCCCCTCTTCAGAGCTCTTCACCCTCAGGTCCTAACCAGTGAGCCTATTTCTTTCTTTCTTTTTTTTTTTTTTTTTGAGATGGAATCTTGTTCTGTCGCCAGGCTGGAGGGCAGTAGTGCGATCTCGGCTCACTGCAACCTCTCCCTCCTGGGTTTAAGCAAATATCGTGCTTCAGCCTCCTGAGAAGGTCTCGAACTCCTCACCTCTGGCCATCCTCCTGCGTTGGCCTCCTAAAGTGCTGGGATTACAGGCATGAACCACCGCACCCAGCGAAGCTGAGTCTTCTTGATTCTTGCTGGCATTTGGCAACTAGTAGCAGCTGCTCACAGGAATTGTAAAAACATCTGGTGGCGCCCAGACCTTCTAACATCAACATGGTGCCTAGTAAATATCAATCTCACATGCATCCTGAGACGCATTAAAAAGAAGTTGTCTGGGTGCAGCACACCAACATGGCACAAGTATACATATGTAATAAACCCGCACGTTATGCACATGTACCCTACAACTTAAAGTATAATAATAACAAAAAAAAAAAAAAAAAAGAAGTTGTCCAGGCCGGGTGCGGTGGCTCACGCCTGTAATCCCAGCACTTTGGGAGGCCAACGGGGTGGATCACCTGAGGTTAGGAGTTTGAGACCAGCCTAGTCAACATGGTGGAACCCCATCTCTACTTAAAAGAAAAAAAAAAAAAGTCTGGGCGCGGTGGCTCACGCCTGTAATCCCAGCACTTTGGGAGGCTGAGGCGGGCGGATCACGAGGTCAGGAGATCGAGACCATCCTGGCGAACATGGTGAAACCCCGTCTCTACTAAAAAATACAAAAAATTAGTCAGGTGTGGTGCCAGGCGCCTGTAGTACCAGCTACTCAGGAGGTTGAGGCAGGAGAATGGCGTGAACCCGGGAGGCGGAGCTTGCTGTGAGCCGAGATCGCGCCACTGCACTCCAGCCTGGGCCACAGAGCCAGACTCCGTCTCAAAAAAAAAAAAAAAAAAAAAAAAAATTAGCCAGGTGTGATGGTCACGCCTGAAAACCCAGCTACTCGGGAGGCTGAGGCAGGAGAATTGCTTGAACCCTGGAGGCAGAGGTTGCAGTGAACTGAGATTGTGTCACTGCACTCCAGCCTGGGTGACAAGAGCGAAACTCCATCTCAAACACAAAACAAAACAAAAAGAATCCTAATAGTAAGTGAAAATTCTGAATTAGTTTGTGTATGTGTATTGCTGCATATAACAGAGACCCAAATTAACTGTGACTTAAATAGATTTTTTTTTTTTGAGATGGAGTCTCGCTCTGTCACCCAGGCTGGAGTGCAGTGGTGCGATCTTGGCTCACTGCAAGCTCCGCCTCCCGGGTTCATGCCATTCTCCTGCCTCAGCCTCCTGAGTAGCTGGGACCACAGGCGCCTGCCATCATGCCCGACTAGTTTTTTTGTAGTTTTAGTAGAGATGGGGTTTCACCGTGTTAGCCAGGATGGTCTCCATCTCCTGACCTCGTGATCCACCCACCTGGGCCTCCCAAAGTGCTGGGATTACAGGTGTGAGCTACCATGCCTGGCCTGAAGACATATTTTCTATAAGGAAATAGGTAGATTTTAATGAACAATACCCCTTTTGTGGGCAGATTCCTAAGTCCCAGGCCCTCACAAGGGGTCAGTGGGCCTGGAGATGCCAGCTCCCGGCTGCCAGAGGCACTGCTCCTCCAGGGCCACTTCAGCCCACTTTTGATCACTAAGAATCCCAAGAAGGGCACAGAGAATTTCCTTTCTTACTGCCCATGGAACCTGTTGTCACTAGACATCCTGAAACATACTTTGGGAAACTGTGTCCAAAGACCCTTCTAGTTTCAAATCTGTGGATCCAGGGGTCTCCGCTGAACCTTATCTGATGCCCAAACTCCCACCCATTCACTCCTAACCAGAACACAGAAGACGACCTGGTGCCAAAATGAAAGCTTTAATGAGTGTTACTCCTAGACAGTCATGTCTCAGCCGCTGCCAGCCTCCATTGTCCCAGCTCTCTTAGCTGGGCGACAGGTTAGCTAGTTGCTGAGGGGTAGGGATCTGGAGTCTAAAGAGCAGAGCCAGGCAAAAGGAGGTACAGGAAGCCCCCAATGGGGGCTGGGCTCCCGGAGTGTGGTGCTGGGGGTCATGGGTTTCAGGCCGGCCCCTCTTCAGGTATTCCTAGCAAAGCCGCCAGGGGCTCCAGGGGTGTGGGGGTCCCCATGGGCACAGGGTGGGTACGTTCATGCTTGCGCAGGTCGCTGGCACTCAAGAAGGCCTTGGGACAATGGGGGCAGGTGTAGGGGCGCACTGAGCTGTGAGTGCGGCTGTGTTTCCGCAGCCCAGCCCGGTCAGAGAAGCTCTTGCCACACTGGGTGCAGGGGAAGGGCCGGAGCTCCGGGTGTGAGCGCTCGTGCCGACGCAGCAGTGTCATTGTGGAGAAGGTCTCCTTGCACTCTCGGCACACAAACTGGGGAGGCTTCTCATCAGCCTCCTCACCCCCCACCTCGCCTGCCCCTTCCAGGGGACCAGGAGCCTCCCGGACGCCGGCATCTTGGCATTCCACATGCTCCACCGTCATGCCCACCACCTGCCACTGTGTGGCCATCACACCACCTGACTCCGGGGGCAGCCCTAGCAGCCCTGCTGGAGGGTCCCCTAGCCCCGCCCCTGCTGCCGGGGTGGCTGAGCCCTCGCCTGCCACGCCCACAGGCAGCGCCAACCCCACCACCAGCTCCTGTGCAGGGGGCGCCCCCGCGGCCTCACTGCTTCGATGGGTCCGCTCGTGCTTCCTCAGGCTCGATGACACCACAAAGGACTTTCCGCACGCGTTACAGTGGAAGGGGCGCTCCCCCGAATGCACCCGGCTGTGCTTCGTGAGGCTGGCACGCTCGGCAAAGGCTCGCCCGCACTCCTCGCAGCGGAAGGGCCGCTGGCCAGAGTGCACCAGCGCGTGCCGCTTGAGGTCCCAGGACGCCACGAACGTCTTGTCACACTGCAGGCACTTGAATGGCCGATCGCCGGTGTGCACGCGCCGGTGCATGGCCAGGTCCGCCGGCTGCCGGAAGTCCTTGCCGCACTTCTCGCAGTGGTACGGCTTCACTCCCTCATGCGCGCGCTGGTGGCGCCGGAAGCTCGAGGGGTCGGAGAACATACGGCCGCAGCGTGGGCACAGGAAGGGCTTCTCCCCCGAGTGTGTGCGCTCATGGCTCTGGTAGGAACTGAGCTGCGTGAAGCCCTTGCCGCAGGCCGGGCAGCGGTAGGGCTTCTGTGCTGCGTGGATGCGCTGGTGGCACGTGAGAGAGGATGAGCGGGAGAAGCTCTTCCCGCACTCGGAGCAGAGGAAGGGGCGCTCGCCGGTGTGGGACCTGCAAGTGGAGGACTCGGCATGAAGGTGACAGACCCCATAACCTGACCCCACTGCCTATCTGGGCTGTACTTTAGGGGTTCCCCAACCATCCGTGGGGGCCTAGGTTTAATCCCCTAAGAGCCACATTGCTGCACCCCAGAGAAAGAAGACTTCAGGCTGGCTGGGTGTCTATTCCAAAGACCCGTCTCTGCACATTAAAGACCAAGATATGGGCCGGGCACGGTGGCTCATGCCTGTAATTCCAGCACTTTGGGAGGCCGAGGCCAGCGGATCACGAGGTCAGGAGATTGAGACCATCCTGGCTAACATGGTGAAATCCAGTCTCTACTAAAAATACAAAAAATTAGTCGGGCGTGGTGGCAGGCGCCTGTAGTCCCAGTTACTCAGGAGTCTGAGGCAGGAGAATGGCGTGAACCCGGGAGGCGGAGCTTGCAGTGAGCCAAGATAGTGCTACTGCATTCCAGCCTGGACGGCAGAGCAAGACTCCATCTCAAAAAAAAAAAAAAAAAGACCAAGATATGGCCAGGCGCGGTGGCTCACGCCTGTAATCCCAACACTATGGGAGGCCGAGACAGGCTGATCACCTGAGGTCGGGAGTTCAAGACCAGCCTGACCAACATGGAGAAACCCCGTCTTTACTAAAAATACAAAATTAGCCGGGAATGGTGGCGCATGCCTGTAATCCCAGCTACTCGGGAGGCTGAGGCAGGAGACTCGCTTGAATCCGGGAGGCAGAGGTTGCGGTGAGCCAAGATCACACCATCGCACTCCAGCCTGGGCAACAAGAGCGAGACTCCGTCTCAAAAAACAAACAAACAAAGAAAACCCCCCAAAAACCAAGATATGCGTCCCCTGCCTTTTTTTCCCCCTGTTCCCCAGGCTGGAATGCAGTGGCCTGATCATGGCTCACTGCAGCCTCGACCTCCTGGGCTCAGGCCATCCTCCCACCTTAGCCTCCCAAGTACCCGGGACTAGAAGTATACATCCCCACGCTCGGGTAATTTTTTTATTTTTATAGAGACAAGGCTTGCTATGTTGCCCAGGCTGGTCTTGAACTCTTGGGCTGAAGCGATCCTCCTGCCTCCTCCCAAAGGGTTAGAATTATAGGCGTGAGCTATTGTACCCAGCCTAGAAACGTGTCATTAATGTAGAGGCTGAGAAAAAAAAAATGACCTAGATAAACCTAGCCCCACTCACAGCTCCTGGTCTCCACCAAAGACCCTCAGAACTGCCCAACTCCAAACCCCACCCTTTCCAGCTGGCCTGGAATGGAGGCCAATCTGACCCAATCCCTCCACCTCGAGGCGGTTGCCACCTCTGCCCAATCACGGGCATCAATTTCTCCCACATGCCTAGCCCCTCCCCTTGGATCTGCCCCACCCACCTTCCCATTGGCTCACTTTACCCTGAGACTCAACCCCAGGCCCATTGGCTGCAGCAACCCTGTCGCGTCGCCCCGCCCCAGAAGGCACCCTCACCGCTCATGGTTGCGGAGGTCCTTTAGCTCCGCGTAGGCTTTGCCGCAACGCTCACAGCTGTAGGGCCGCAGGCCAGCGTGAGTACGCCGGTGCTTGCGGAACACTGAAGGGTCAGCAAAGCTCTTGCCGCAGTCAGCGCAGGCATAGGGCCGCTCGCCCGTGTGGCCGCGCTGGTGGATCTTGAGCTTGGAGAGTGCGCCATAGGCCTTGGGGCAGTGCGCACAGCGGAAGGGCAGTTCGCCAGCATGGGAGGCCAGGTGCACGCGCAGGCACACGGGCTGCATGAATCGGCGGCCGCACTCGGGGCACGGAAAGGGCTTCTCCCCCGTGTGACTGCGCCCGTGGCTGCGCAGCTCGGGTGCCGTCTTGTAGGCCTTGGGGCACAGCGGACACGCATAGGGCCTAGGCTTAGCCGCGGAGCCTGCCACCTTGTCCCCACTGGCTTCCTCTGCCTTAGCTTCTGTCTCTGGCTTTGGCTTCACCTCAGCCACCTCCTCAGAGCAGTCTGCTGGCCCATGTGTGGCAGCGTGGCGCGCTGCCCTGGGCGCATTTGGAAATGTCTTGGTACAGGACAGGCACTTGTAGCGGCGGCCGGAGCGCTTGTAGCCGGGGGCTGGGGACCGGGCCTCTGCAGCCTCCACTTCCATGGCCTTGGTGAATGGAGTTTCCCTGCAAGAGAAGCAAAGTTAGACCAAAGCCACATACCTTCGCCACTCTTCAAGGCCTCAGAGAGAACCCTATCTCATCTGCATTTCTCACCTCAGAACCCCCACATCCTTCCTGCCCAGCATTCCTGGCTGACACCCTGTGTTCGTTTCCTCCCTGAACTGCTCATTGAAGAAAGGAGTTGGACCAAGTGACCGCACAGCCACTAAGAAAGGAGGCTGGGGGTCACAAAAGATTCACCTATACTTCCCTCCTCAACCTCCGGGCTTTTCCAAACACTGTGGCATTCCCGGAGGTCCAGGTTCCATCTGTCTCACCATCTTCCTTCTTCAGCTCAGTGTCCAAAAACTATGCCAGGATCAGGATGAAGAGTGTACCCAGACGTGGGCCTGGCCTGAAGGTCTCCAAGCACCCAGAAAAGACAGACCTGGGACCAGAAAAGGGCTGAGCCAATGGGCTAAATCTGGTAGCTGGCACTGTCTGGAAGTGACAGGTCCCCAGCGTCTGTGTTTTCTTTCCTCCTCTGAATGGTTAGCCCCTCAGAGACAGCAACTGTTCACACAGAATTCTGCCCTTGCACAGCTGTACGGGCCTCCGCCCCAGACTGGAATCTGTCCACCCTCTGCTCTGGAATCCCTGTTGGCCTGTTCCCACAACTCTGGTAATGAAGAATCACTCTCAAGGCAGCCTGAGCCATTGCTAGCAGCTAGAAGCCTGTTTCTGAGTCATAACTGATATATCTGATCTAACGTGACCTCCTGGCATACCAGCTCTAGCTGAGATCCCTACTTTCTGGTCCAGAACCCAGACACCCTCCACCCAGCTGCTCCTGGGGATCATGGCTGGGAGGAAACAGGATTAACGGCTGTATTAGTCTTAACACCAGCTCATCCTCCCTGGGGGATGAAGGGAAGAGGATTAGGGCAGATCCACTTAAGGAGTGCTCAGCAGCTGCTGCTAGGGGAAGGGGTCTGAGGAGTGGGGGCTGCAGGGAGCCAGGTGTGCCCAGAGGCTAGGAGGCCTACGTTCTACTTCCAGCCTGGTGGATTACTATGAGACCTCAGTGAAATGAGTGTTGTTTATAGGCCTATTTCCTCATCTGGACACCTTAGGGGTTGGTGGCTTCTAAGTTATGACACTGGGGTTGAGGAGGAGGAGGAAACTGAGCTGAGCCATGAGGGTGCTAGGGGAAATACAGAGACTCAGGGCCCCTTATGCCAGGAAAAGGTGGGAGAAACAGCTTACCTGGTTGACCCATGGAGGACACAGGAGCCCCTGAGGCATGGCAAGGGCCACATCCTTAAGAGTCAGCACCCTTCTGCCTGAAGTCCCAGCCTCAGGCCTGCACACTGCCCTCCCTCCCCAACCCCATGCAGCCGGTCTTCTCCCAGAAGTACTGTATGATGTTTCTTGTTCCCTGCTTAAGAAATTTCCATGGCTTCCACCATAGCATGCAAATCCCCAGGTCCTTCCTGCTTGTTCCAAATCTGACAAGTCCTTCACTGGAGCCCCACTTCCACCAGGAGGCTCCTCAAGCATCTCCCCTTTAGGTTTGGCCCCAATCCCACAAAACTCCATTCTATTCTCACTTGGTAATTTCACTTTTCCCGCTAAATCCTGGGGCTTAGCCAGGTGTGGTGGCATGCGCCTGAAGTCCCAGCTACGTGGGAGGCTGAGGCAGGAGGATCCCTTGAGCCCAGGAGTTCGAGGCTGCAGTGAACTATGATCGTACCACTGCACTCTAGCCTGGGCAACCTGGCAAGACCCCATCTCTACTAAAAATAAAAATTAGCCAGGTGTGGTGGCATGTGCCTGTAGTCCTGCCTACTTGAGAGGCTGGGGTGGGAGGACTGCTTGAGCCCAGGAGTTCAAGACTGCACCACTACACTCCAGCCTAGGAGACGGGGCAAGACACTGAATCAATCAATCCATCCATCCATCCATCCATCCATCCATCCATCCATCCATCCTGGGGCTTGAAGATGAGTTAAAGGGATTGAATTCTAACCTTCCTGATGACTTGAATTCTTCCTACAGTTTCCAAAGGATCCCTCCCTATTTCTGGATGAGGTACTCACTACCTCTCTTCCAGACGGTTTCTGGAGTCTGCCTGATAAAAGTTCCTCCTTAATAAAAATGATAGCTCGGGCCAGGTTCAGTGGCTCACACCTGTAATCCTAGCACTTTGGGAGACCAGGGCGGGTGGATCGCTTGAGCCCAGGAGTTCAAGACAAGGCAGGTGGATCCCTTGAGCCCAGGAGTTCAAGACCAGCCTGGGCGATATAGCAAAATCCCATTTCTACAAAAAATACAAAAATTAGCCAGGCATGGTGGTGCATGCCTGTACTCCCAGCTACTCAGAAGGCTAAGGTAGGAGGAATGCTTGAGCCCAAGCAGATTGACGTTGCAGTAAGCCAAGATCGTGCCACTGCACTCCAGCCTGGCAACAGAGTGAGACCCCATCTCAAAAAAAAATAAATAAATAAAAAATAAAAAAGATAGCGCACATTTACTGAGCACTTGCCTACCAGGCACTATCCTAAACTCCTTATGTGTATTAGCTCGCTTACCCTTCATGGCAACCCCATGAGGAAAGTTCTATTATTCCATTTTCACAGATAAGGGAACCGAGGTCCAGAGAAATGGTTCAGTATTTTGTTAAGTGCCCAGTCCCTGAAGCCAAAGTGTCTGGCTTCAAATTTTGCCTCCATCACTTCCCAGCTGATGTGACCTTGTGTAATGTACTGCATGTCTCAGAACCTCAGTTTTCTAATCTGAAAAATGGAGGTAATGATAGTACTTACCTGACAGGGTTGCGTGAGGAATGAATGAGTCAAGAATAATTACTGTCCTCAATTATCAGAGAGTCTTCTCAGAGCCGGACACATTGCTGGGTGTGCTAGTTTATTTGATTTAATGTCTTATAGCTTCCTGAGATAGGGATTCTTGTTCCTACTTTACAGAGGAATAAATTGAGGTTCCAAGCGTTAAGTGACTTGCCCATGGTCCCTCAATGGGTAACCTAAGCAGCTGGGACTTCAGTCCAGGTGTTTAATTTGCCTTAAGTTGCTGGGGTCTTGCTCAGTGGTCTGGGGCCTCTTAGGCTTGTCTGCTGCCTTGGCCAGCCCCGCAGTGACCAGAACCCTGGGCTCAGGTCATACCTGTGTCTTCTCTCATCCTTGCAGAACTGCCTTGAGACCCTGTCCAGCACCCTTTATGTCTCTGCTTCCCTCTCAGAGGGCTTGACCCAGTGGTTCTGAGCTCTGGCCCTTCTACTGCCTCTTGCCAGCTCTGGGTCTCAGCCTCCCTATCTGTGAGTCAGACACCAGGTAGCTGGAGGGGCAAATCCCTCCTGCCACAGCACTTCCCAGGGGAAAAGGTAGGGGAGTACCAGGTTGGTCTCAGCATGTGCCCAGCTACACAAAGAGGCCAGGTAGCCTAGGTTTCTGTCTAACATCCCACCATTAAAAATATGTGTGTGTGTGTGTGTGTGTGTATATATATATATATATATATATATATATATATTTTTTTTTTTTAAAGAGCTTGAGGTAGGCCTCAGGAATCTGTATTTTAAATACACTCTGGATCATTCCAGCCAATACTTTCGTTTGTTTGTTTGGTTTTGAAACATGGTCTCACTCTGTCGCTTAGGAGTGCAGTGGTGCAATCATGGCTCACTGCAGCCTTGACTTCCCAGACTCAAGCAATCCTCCCATTTCAGCTTCCCAAGTAGCTGGGACTACAGGCATGCACCACCATGCCTGGCTAATTTTTTTTTTTTTTTTTTTTGAGACGGAGTCTTGCTCTGTCACCCAGGCTGGAGTGCAGTGGCCGGATCTCAGCTCACTGCAAGCTCCTCCTCTCGGGTTCACGCCATTCTCCTGCCTCAGCCTCCCGAGTAGCTGGGACTACAGGCACCCGCCACTTCGCCCGGCTAGTTTTTTTTGTATTTTTTAGTAGAGATGGGGTTTCACCGTGTTAGCCAGGATGGTCTCGATCTCCTGACCTCGTGATCCACCCGTCTCGGCCTCCCAAAGTGCTGGGATTACAGGCTTGAGCCACCGCGCCCGGCCGCCTGGCTAATTTTTATTTTATTTTTAGTAGAGATGTAGTCTTGCTATATTGCCTGGGCTGGTCTAGAACTCCTGAGTTCAAGTGATCCTCCCACCTCAGCCTCCCAAAGTGCTGGGATTATAGGTGTGAGCCACCGTGCCTGGCCCAACCAATACTTAAGAACCAAACACACATCCTTAGGTCTCCACAAGCTCTTAGGAGAGGAGCATTTTAAATGTTCACTACACCTCTTTTTCAGATATTGAGATTAAGGCGCCCACAAAGGAAAAAACATACACAAGGGCACACAGCTGGTCAAGGAGCCAGACTCAAACCCAAGTCTCCAGGCTCCTGGGCAGGACTCTCAACCAGTCTCCATTCTCTCCCCCAGGTTGAATCATGACACTTCCCACTGCTCCCAGGAAAAAGACCAGTATCTTTTCCATGGCCAGCATAGCCCCAAACCATCTAAATCCTGCCTACCCGGGCAGATCACTTGAGGCCAGGAGTTTGAGACCAGCCTGGCCAACATGGCGAAACCCCATCTCTACTAAAAATACACACACACACACAAAACCCTGCCTACCTCACCTCCCACTCCTCTCCCCGGCCCACTGGGCTCTACACACAGAGGCCCCCTTTCTTCTCCTCAAAGAGCTAAATTCCTTCCCACCTCAGGGCCGTGGCACTAGCAGTTCCCTCTGTCTGAGCCACTCTTCTCCCAGGATCTTTGTGTAGCTGTCTTTTTGGTTTTATTTGGATCTCAGCTCCCAGTCACCTCCTCAAAAAGAGCTTTCTTGACTACCTTTCCTTTTCCCCCACTTTTAATATTTCTAATTTTTTCCTTTTTTAACCAACCAAGGAGCACAACCTTTCCAATGCTATCTTTACCCTGATAATCGCCTTCTGTCTACTCCTCTTTTTTTTTTTTTTTTGACAGAATTTCACGATTATCTATAAGCAATTCTCCTGCCTCAGCCTCCTAAGTAGCTGGGACTACAGGTGCCTGCCACCACGCCCGGCTAATTTTTGTTATTTTTAGTAGAGATGGAGTTTCACCATGTTGGCCAGGATGGTCTCGATCGATTGACCTCATGATCCGCCCACCTTGGCCTCCCAGAGTGCTGAGATTACAGGTGTGAGCCACCGCACCCGGCCCTTTTTTTCTTTTTTTTTTTTGAGATGGAGTCTCACTCTGTCACCCAGGCTTGAGTGCAATGGTGCAATATCTGCTCACTGCAACCTCTGCCTCCTGGGTTCAAATGATTCTCCTGCCTCAGCCTCCTGAGTAGCTGGGATTTATAGGCACCCGCTACTACATCTGGCTCATTTTTGTATTTTTAGTAGAGACAGGATTTCACCATGTTGGCCAGGCTGGTCTTGAACTCCTGACCTCAAGTGATCCACCCACCTTGGCCTCCCAAAGTGCTGGGATTACAGGCATGAGCCACCACGCCCGGCCCTCTTTCCTTTTTAAAAATTGATATATTTATTTATTTATTTATTTATTTATTTTTGAGACAGAGTTTCGCTCTTGTTGCCGAGGCTGGAGTGCAATGGCACGATCTCTGCTCACTGCAACCTCCGCCTCCCTGGTTCACAAGATTCTCCTGCCTCAGCCTCCCCAGTAGCTGGAATTACAGGCGTCCACCACCATGCCCGGCTAATTTTTTGTATTTTTAGTAGAGATGGGGTTTCACCATGTTGGCCAGGCTGGTCTCGAACTCCTGACCTCCACTGATCCACGGCCTTGGCTTCCCAGAGTGCTGGGATTAGAGGCATGAGTCACCATACCTGGCTTATTTTTATTTATTTTATTATTTATTATTATTTTTTGAGACAGAGTCTCACTCTGTTGCCCAGGCTGAAGTGCAATGGCACGATGTCGGCTCACTGCAACTTCTGCCTTCCGGGTTCAAGCAATTCTCCTGCCTCAGTCTTCCAAGTATTTGGGATTACAGGTGCCCGCCACCAAGGTCAGCTAATTTTTTGTATTTTTAGTAGAGATGGGGTTTCGCCATGTTGGCCAGGCTGGTCTGGAACTCCTGACCCCAGGTGATTCACCCGCCTTGGCCTCCCAAAGAGATGGGATTACAGGTTTGAGCCACCATGCCCCGCCTATTTATTTTAATTTATTTATTTTCTTTGAGAGAAAGTCTTTGTTGCCTAGGCTGGAGTGCAGTGGCTGGATCTCAGCTCACTGCAACCTCCACCTCCTGGGTTCAAGTGATTCTCCAGCCTCAGCCACCCGAGTAGCTGGGATTACAGGCGAAAGCCATCACACCTGGCAAACTTGTGTATTTTTAGTAGAGACAGGGTTTCACCATGTTGGCCAGGCTGGTCTCGAACTCCTGGCCTCAAGTGATCCGCCTGCCTCGGCCTCCCAAAGTGCTGGGATTACAGGCGTGAGACACCGTGCCTGGTCTTTATTTTTATTTAGAGATCAGGTCTCACTCTGTCACCCTGGAGTGCAGTGGCTCAATCATAGCTCACTTCAGCCTGGAACTCCTGCACTCAAGCAATCCTCCTGAGTAGCTAGGACTACAGGCACCCACCACCACACCTGGCTAATTTATTAAAAATTCTTTGTATGTAGAGATAGAGGTCTCACTATGCTGCCCACACTGGTCTCGAGAACTCCTGGCTTCAGGTGCTCCTCCACTTCGGCTTCCTAAAGTGCTGTGATTACAGGCATGAGCCACAGGGACCAGCCCCCTCCTCTCTAATTTCCTTTATGGTGTCATCTGGACAATACTCCTTGCAAGCTTACCATGGGCAAGGTATCATTCTAAGCATTTTGTGCGTAATACTCAACTACTCAAGCCAATTCCACAGCTGCCTAGAAGTTCGTTATGAGTGAATGTTTGTGTTCCCTGTCTGTTCATATATTCAAATTCTAACTCTCATCGTGACTGTATTTGGAGATAAGGCCTTTATGGAAGTAATTAAGGTTGAATGACATCATAAGGGTATGACCCTGGTCCAACAGGATTAGTGTTCTTATGAGAAGTGACACCACAAAGAAACAAGCTAACTAGTCACCATCCCAGCCAGTGTTCAAATCCCAGACACCTGCTCTCTGAGCCCTGACTATTGCTTTGCTAGCATTACACATCTTATGGTTTGGCTGTTAATTCTCCATCTCCAGCACCAGAGTCCAGGCTGGCAAAGAGCTAGGAAACCGATCATCTGCATCGTCTACATCCAGAACCCTGTGTGGTGACCCAAAACAAATGGAAGGAATCAACCTCAGATGAAATTTGAACCCAGGTCTGTAGCCTCTGCCTCCTGCACAGTAGGAGTTTGTGAGAATGTCCACCAATAACTGTTTATTAACTGAATTCTTCCACCTTTCCAAGTCCACAAGGCCCAATTATTGCCCCAATATCCCACAGTGGACTCCCTGTCGTGGCGATGAAGCCTTGCTTTGCCTCACTACTGGCTTAGGAACCGGATGAAGTTCTATTGTCTCACTAGGCAAGCAGAGATTCAATTTCCAAAAATCCTAGGCTAGGACCCTGGGGCAGGGATGAGGAGAAAAAGGAGGCACCTCAATCTTCCCATCTCTAAACAAGCAGTCACCACACAGGCCTCACGGCCAGGAGTGATCTAGTGAGCAGATGAACCCTGCAGAAATGAGCGCTAATCATCTCCTAGGCCGCCAACCCGGCCAGTTCACAACCTGATCCCAACCTACTTTTGCCTCAGCTCCAGCGACAGAGTCCTCCTCCCGGCAGCGACCGAACCTCCAGCCACAATTCTCAACCCTCCGCCTCTAGATGCAGTTTCCTGGGCTCGGGAGCCCTTGCCTGCCTTCTCCAACGGGAAAGCCCCTTTACATTCTTCAAGAACCCCCTTCCCCAGTGCCCTCAGGAATACTTAATGGCAGGAGAGAGGTAAGGGCCCCACGCCGCTCTGGGCCTCAGTTTCCTCATCACTAAAATGGGGTCCCTGAAGTTTGTGGGAGTTTGAAGGGCGGTGGGGCCTACGAAGCGCGCCGAGGAGCCGAGAGTTGCAGAAACCCGGAGCTCCTCGCTCCTCGCAACCGTCTGTACGCTGCACCCCCGCCAGCCAGGCAGTCCCTGGAGGGCAGGACCCTGGGTTGACTTGTGTCGTTTTGAGCCTCGGAAAACGTGGCCTCGGGGGACGTAGCAACCAGGACTGAACGAAGGATGCGGGGATGAACAAATGAATGGACGGAGGGCCGAATGCGGGACAAAGGCTTGCAAGATGGCGTTCTCTAGGACCGCGAGAGTGGTGGCCCGGCCTCGGCCGGGGAGGGGGCCGCCGGCGCCGGGGACCTTGCAGCGCGGGCCGCGCGGCCGGGACAAAAGCCCGCAACATGGCGGGCTCTAGGACCCCCGGGCCCGCACCGAGCCGGCACGGCAGCCGCGCGGGCCGAGCCTGGGTGTCCGTCCGCAGCCCAGAACCGCGGAGACAGTCGGCGGGTTCTAGGACCTGCTGGGCCCGCAATGCGCCCAGGGCCGCTCACCGCCCGCCCCGCCCGCGCTGCTCGCGCTGGACCAACCCAGTCCGCCCTCGGCGCCCGCAGGGAAACTGAGGCCAGCTCGGATTGCGGCCGCGTGGGGTCTGCCCGGGGCCCTCGCGGCTTCCCGCCGGCGTTTCCTACCTGATGAGACTTGGGCTGACCCAGTGCTGTCGGCGTCGGCTCCTCGCACTGACGGAGCCCGGATCCTGCCAAAGAGGGGCCGGCGCTAGGACCCAGCGGGGGGCGGGGAGGCGGGACCGGTGGCCCGGCGAGCGGAAGTGAGGGACCTTCCTCAGCTAGGAAGGAAGGGAAAGTTCCCGGGGAACCTCCAGCCTATGGCGGCAGAGAAGCATCTTGCAGGAGGTCTCTGTGGGTGCTGAGGCAAGGGAACGCAGGGCAGGCTGACAGTATACGCCGGCCTCGTGTTAGTCTGGGGCCAGGTCACCGGCAATGTCTTCAAGAACCAGAAGGTGGGAGGACAAAAAGGCCATGCTCAAGCTCTGCAGAACCTAAGTCCGCTTATATTCCACAACATTTCCTTTAATAGCAACGAGTGGATTTCACGAAGTTTTCTCCATCTTCCTTAGGAAAAGTCTTCCAGGGAGCCCCACGAAAAGTGTCACCAAAGTACTGTGGCCAGGGTTGCAGAATCTTTTTCTCTCTCTTCTGCGCCTATTCAATATGCACCGGAACGATTCTAGCTGCTCTTGCCGGAAGTGTGGCTAGCGCAGCGCTCAAAGACACCTCGTTGTGACCTCCGTGGGCGGAGTCAGTAGTGCAGGGCCAGAACCTAGCGCCGGAAGTGTGTCTGCGTAAAACGGAGGCTTGGAGGCGGGACAGGCAGGGCTCCCAAAGCGGAAGTTTCGCGGGGAAGCTTTTGTACCTAAGGACACTTCCTGTTTCCTAGTAACAATAGGAAGTGTCCGCAGAGCTGGGGGTAGACTCCTGGCTCATGCCAGCTGCGCCCTCTTTTCTCTACCTCCTTCCTTTCCCCCCCTTCTCCTTTCCCTCTTTCCCTCCCCTCCCACCTCCTGGGAACCCTGGCTGAGTGTGCGTTTGTGGGAGCGCGAGAGCCCCCCGACAGCCACCCCTTGGGGCGCGCGGCTGCAGTTAGGGTAAGGGTCCCAGTGCGCAGGCGCGCTCCCGTTCGCGGTCCCCAACTGACGCGCCCGCGGCGGGAAGGAGAGGGGGCCGCCGGTGCGAGGTAGGCGTCCTGAAAGGAAATTGGCAGAGGAGATGAGTGAGGTCAGAGGACTCATTGGTGGTTGACTAGGGGAGGGGACTTTTGATCAAAGGGGCTTTGTGAGGTGAGAATTCCGGGGGCAGGTTCAGTGAAGGCGTTTACGATGGGAGACAGTTGTATTGGGGTCCCTCCCATGGGAAGAAGAGTTGGAGAAGGACGAGAGGATATACGAGGCATGAGCGAGCAAGGGCTTTGGGATGAAGACCGCCTCAGTTAGTGGGTTTACTCTTACGTGAACTAGGATAACAGGCATTGCCGTGTGTTCTGAAGATTGAGTGACACAATGAATATAGTTAGCACAGTGCCCGGCACATGGTAATATAATACTCTTCATGAGTTGCTGTCATCATCAGTATTAAGAGAGGAGGCAGAAGAAAAAAATGAGAAGGGCTGGTGAAGGTAAGATCAGGAGGCATGGGAGAGAAAAGGTAGGTGATGAAGTGACATTACAACCTGATATTGATGTTATTCACAAGATGGAAGATAGTTTGGGTTCAAGGGAAGTAGATAAAGGAAGTCGCTAAGAGAGTCTTTTGGGGTTTTTGTTTGTTTGTTTTTTGAGATGGCGTCTCGCTCTGTCACCCAGGCTGGAGTGCCGTGGTGGGATCTCAGCTCACTGCAACCTCCACCTCACAGGTTCAAGCAGTTCTTCAGCTTCAACCTCCCGAGTAGCTAGAATTACAGGCACCTGCCACCACATCCGGCTAACTTTTGTATTTTTAGTAGAGACAGGGTTTCACCGTGTTGGCCAGGCTGGTCTTGAACTCCTGAACTCAGGTGATACGCCAGCCTCACCCTCCCAAAGTGCTGGGATTACAGGCGTGAGCCACCATGCCTGGCCCAGTTAAGAGAGTCTTAACTCTCTTAACTCTCTTGTCACAAGGAAAAGAGACCTTGTGACACTGAAAGGACTCAGGGAAGCAGGGGAACAAGCCAGCCCTTTCCCTGAAGGAGGCCTCTAACCTGTCCTCTCAGGTCCTCAGCTATTAGCTGGAGGAAACAGCTGCTTTTTCAGTGCTTCTCAGCTACTCTGTTTAGCTGAGAGATGAAGGAGGAAGGTTTGGACTTCTCTTATTGAAAGGCCTAGAAAAGGTTCTGGTGTCCTTTTAAGATGTCACAGAAAATTTTTGTTTCAGGATTGTAGGGAGCAGAGTCCTACTGTCCTTAAAGGACAGTAATGCCTTTGGAGTCTGGTCTGAAGAACATGATAACAGGTCTGTGATCAGAAGTAGGTTGCATCTCTCTCGACTTTAATTTCCTTAGCTATACCTGTAGGAATGACTTAAGCCTAGGGGAGCTCCTATATTTGGGGAGCTTGTGCACAGGGAGGCCTTAAATGATGGTGCCTGCAGATTAGATCTAGTAGAAAGCAGGTCCCTGGGCACAGATGCTTGGGGAAACTCTCAGTGACCTCAGATGAACTTGTTGCTCGTATAGCCAAGAGGCGAAGTTAATTCAGGCCTTCCTTTTGACCACTGCCCCCTCTTCCTAGGCCTCGGCCCCTCCACCAGAGGAAGGTGCTGCCACGTGTCTGCTCCTTCTGAACCTCCAGGTTTCTGCTACATTGCCCCATGGAGGACGCACCCCCCTCACTCAGCTGTTCTGACTGTCAGCGCCACTTTCCCAGCCTCCCAGAGCTGTCTCGGCACCGAGAACTGCTCCATCCATCTTCCAACAAGGACAGTGAGGAGGCTGACAGCATCCCTCGGCCCTACCGTTGTCAGCAGTGTGGGCGGGGCTACCGTCACCCCGGGAGCCTGGTCAACCATCGTCGGACCCACGAGACTGGCCTTTTCCCCTGTACCACCTGTGGAAAGGACTTCTCCAATCCCATGGCTCTCAAGAGCCACATGAGGACTCATGCTCCTGAGGGCCGCCGCAGGCACAGGCCCCCACGCCCCAAGGAAGCCACTCCACGCCTCCAGGGTGAGACGGTGTCCACTGACTCCTGGGGCCAAAGGCTTAGCTCTGGTGAAGGCTGGGAAAACCAGACAAAACATACGGAAGAGACACCTGACTGTGAATCTGTACCGGACTCCAGGGCAGCTTCGGGTACGTGGGAAGATCTGCCCACCAGACAAAGAGAAGGCTTGGCAAGCCAACCAGATTCTGAGGATGCTGCAGACGGCTGGGGACCCTCCACCAACTCTGCCAGAGCCCCTCCTCTCCCCACCCCAGCCAGCAGCCTTCTTAGCAACTTGGAACAGTATCTGGCTGAATCAGTAGTGAACTTCACAGCGGGCCAGGAGCCCACCCAGTCCCCTCCTGCCGAGGAGGAGCGGCGGTACAAATGTAGTCAGTGTGGCAAGACCTACAAGCACGCCGGGAGCCTCACTAACCACCGCCAGAGCCACACGCTGGGCATCTACCCCTGTGCCATCTGCTTCAAGGAGTTCTCTAACCTCATGGCTCTGAAGAACCACTCTCGACTGCATGCCCAGTATCGGCCTTACCACTGTCCCCACTGCCCCCGTGCCTTCCGGCTCCCCCGGGAGCTGCTGGAACACCAGCAGTCCCATGAGGGTGAAAGGCAGGAGCCACCCTGGGAGGAGAAAGGGATGCCCACCACCAATGGGCGCACAGACGAGAGCAGCCGGGACCAGCTCCCCAGTGCACAGATGCTGAATGGCTGTGCAGAGCTTAGCACCTCTGGGGAGCTGGAGGACAGTGGCCTGGAGGAATACCGGCCTTTCCGCTGTGGGGACTGTGGCCGTACTTACCGCCATGCCGGGAGCCTCATCAACCATCGAAAGAGCCACCAGACAGGTGTCTACCCCTGCTCGCTCTGTTCTAAGCAGCTGTTCAATGCGGCTGCTCTCAAAAACCATGTGCGGGCTCATCACAGGCCCAGGCAAGGAGTTGGGGAAAATGGGCAGCCATCAGTGCCACCAGCTCGCCTGCTGCTGACTGAGACCACCCACAAAGAGGAAGAGGACCCCACCACCACCCTGGACCATCGGCCCTATAAGTGCAGTGAGTGTGGTCGTGCTTACCGCCACCGGGGGAGCCTGGTGAACCATCGCCACAGCCATCGGACTGGAGAGTACCAGTGCTCACTGTGTCCCCGCAAGTACCCCAATCTCATGGCCCTGCGCAACCACGTGCGGGTACATTGCAAGGCTGCTCGCCGAAGTGCAGACATCGGGGCCGAGGGTGCCCCCAGCCACCTCAAGGTAGAACTCCCGCCTGACCCAGTAGAGGCAGAGGCAGCCCCGCACACAGATCAGGACCACGTGTGCAAACATGAAGAAGAGGCCACAGACATCACGCCAGCAGCAGACAGGACAGCAGCACATACCTGTAGCATCTGTGGGCTGCTCTTTGAAGACCCTGAGAGCCTTGAACGTCATGGCCTGACTCATGGGGCAGGGGAAAAGGAAAATAGCAGGACAGAGACCACAGTGTCACCTCCTCGGGCCTTCGCCTGCCGAGACTGTGGAAAGAGCTATCGCCACTCCGGCAGCCTTATCAACCACAGGCAGACCCACCAGACAGGAGACTTCAGTTGTGGGGCCTGTGCCAAGCACTTCCACACCATGGCTGCCATGAAGAACCACTTGCGCCGGCACAGTCGGCGGCGGAGCAGGCGGCATCGGAAGCGGGCTGGTGGTGCCAGTGGTGGGGGAGAAGCCAAACTCCTGGCAGCAGGGAGCTGGACCCGGGAGCTAGAAGACAATGAAGGCCTGGACTCTCCCCAAGACCCTTCAGGGGAAAGTCCTCATGGGGCGGAAGGCAACCTGGAAAGTGATGGGGGCTTTTTGCAGGCTGAATCTGAAGGGGACAAATGTGGGCTTGAGAGGGATGAGACCCATTTCCAGGGTGATAAAGAGAGTGGAGGCACTGGGGAAGGACTGGAAAGGAAGGATGCCAGTTTACTTGACAATTTGGACATCCCAGGAGGTGAGGAAGGTGGTGGGACTCGCTTCTGCGATGGCCTCACTGGCGTGGATGAAGACCAGAAGCCAGCCACTGGCCAACCCAACTCCTCTTCCCACTCTGCCAACACTGTCACTGGCTGGCAGGCTGGGGCCACTCACACATGCTCTGACTGTGGGCATTCTTTCCCCCATGCCACTGGCCTGCTGAGCCACAGGCCCTGCCACCCACCAGGCATCTATCAGTGCTCCCTCTGCCCGAAGGAGTTTGACTCTCTGCCTGCCCTCCGCAGCCATTTCCAGAACCATAGGCCCGGGGAGGCGACCTCAGCACAGCCTTTCCTCTGCTGCCTCTGCGGCATGATCTTCCCCGGGCGGGCTGGCTACAGGCTTCACCGGCGCCAGGCCCACAGCTCCTCTGGCATGACTGAGGGGGAAGAGGAGGAGGGGGAAGAGGAAGGAGCGGCAGAGGCAGCCCCTGCACGCAGCCCGCCACTGCAGCTCTCAGAAGCAGAGCTGCTGAATCAGCTGCAGCGGGAGGTGGAAGCACTGGACAGTGCAGGGTATGGGCACATCTGTGGCTGCTGCGGGCAGACCTACGATGACCTGGGGAGCCTGGAGCGCCACCACCAAAGTCAAAGTTCTGGGACTGCTGCAGACAAGGCTCCCAGCCCCTTGGGAGTGGCAGGTGATGCCATGGAGATGGTTGTGGGCAGTGTCTTGGAGGACATAGTGACTTCTGTCTCTGGAGAGGGTGGAGATGCCAAGTCTCAAGAGGGAGCAGGCACCCCCTTGGGAGACGGCCTCTGCATGCAGGGTGGGGAAAGTTTGCTGGAGGCTCAGCCCCGCCCCTTCCGCTGCAACCAGTGTGGCAAGACCTATCGCCATGGGGGCAGCCTGGTGAACCACCGCAAGATCCACCAGACTGGAGACTTTCTCTGCCCTGTCTGCTCCCGCTGCTACCCCAACCTGGCTGCCTACCGTAATCATCTGCGGAACCACCCTCGCTGCAAAGGCTCTGAGCCCCAGGTTGGGCCCATCCCAGAGGCAGGAGGTAGCAGTGAGCTGCAGGTTGGGCCCACCCCAGAAGGAGGCAGCAGCAAGCCCCAGCACATGGCAGAGGAGGGACTGGGGCAGGCAGAAGTCGAGAAGCTCCAGGAAAAACTTAAAGTGGAGCCCCTGGAGGAAGTGGCAGGGGTGAAAGAAGAGGTGTGGGAGGAGACCACTGTGAAAGGGGAGGAGATAGAGCCCAGGCTGGAGACTGCCGAGAAGGGCTGCCAGACTGAAGCCAGCTCTGAGCGGCCCTTCAGCTGTGAGGTGTGTGGCCGATCCTACAAGCATGCCGGCAGCCTCATCAACCACCGGCAGAGCCACCAGACCGGCCACTTCGGCTGTCAGGCCTGCTCCAAGGGCTTCTCAAACCTCATGTCCCTCAAGAACCACCGGCGCATCCATGCAGATCCCCGACGTTTCCGCTGCAGTGAGTGTGGGAAGGCCTTCCGCCTGCGGAAACAGCTGGCCAGCCACCAGCGGGTCCACATGGAGCGACGTGGGGGTGGGGGCACCCGAAAGCCGACTCGGGAAGATCGGCCCTTCCGCTGTGGGCAGTGCGGGCGGACCTATCGCCATGCTGGCAGCCTCCTGAACCACCGGCGCAGCCACGAGACGGGCCAGTACAGCTGCCCCACCTGCCCCAAGACCTACTCCAACCGCATGGCCCTGAAGGACCACCAGAGGCTGCACTCGGAGAATCGGCGGCGGCGGGCTGGACGGTCCAGGCGCTCAGCTGTGCGTTGCGCCCTCTGTGGCCGCGGCTTCCCTGGCCGGGGATCTCTGGAACGGCACCTGCGGGAGCATGAGGAGGAGACAGAAAGGGAGCCAGCCAATGGCCAGGGAGGCCTGGATGGCACAGCCAGTGAGGCGAACCTGGCTGGTAGCCAGGGACTAGAGGCCCAATTGGGTGGTGCTGAGCCAGTACCCCAGCTGGAGGATGGAGTCCAGAGACCAGGGGAGCGCAGTCAGAGCCCCATCAGGGCAGCAAGCTCAGAAGCCCCAGAGCCACTGTCCTGGGATGCAGGGAAGGCAGGTGGGTGGTCAGTAGGTGGGGGACTGGGAAATCACAGTGGCGGCTGGGTTCCTCAGTTCCTGACCAGGTCAGAGGAGCCAGAGGACAGTGTCCACAGGAGTCCTTGCCATGCTGGTGACTGCCAGCTCAATGGACCTACTCTGAGTCACATGGATAGCTGGGACAACAGAGACAATAGCTCTCAGCTGCAGCCAGGGAGCCACTCCTCTTGCAGCCAGTGCGGCAAGACTTACTGCCAATCGGGCAGCCTCTTGAACCACAACACCCACAAGACAGACCGACACTATTGCCTGCTCTGCTCCAAGGAGTTCTTGAATCCTGTGGCCACAAAGAGCCACAGCCACAACCACATAGATGCCCACACCTTTACCTGTCCTGACTGTGGCAAGGCCTTTGAGTCCCACCAGGAACTGGCCAGCCACCTGCAGGCTCATGCCCTGGGCCACAGCCAGGTGCCAGCCCAGATGGAGGAGGCCAGAGATCCCAAAGCCAGAACTGGGGAGGATGAGGTGGTTCTCCCTGGTCAAGGGAAAGCCCGGGAGGCCCCATCAGAAACCCCCGGAAGCCCAGGAGAGAGTGTGGAGAGAGCCAGGGGAGGACAAGTGGTGACGTCCATGGCAGCTGAGGACAAGGAGCGGCCCTTCCGCTGCGCCCAGTGCGGGCGCTCCTACCGCCACGCCGGCAGCCTACTGAACCACCAGAAGGCCCACACCACAGGGTTGTACCCCTGCTCCCTCTGTCCCAAACTTCTCCCTAACCTGCTGTCTCTTAAGAACCACAGCAGGATCCACACGGACCCCAAGCGCCACTGCTGCAGCATCTGTGGCAAGGCCTTCCGAACAGCTGCCCGGCTGGAGGGTCACGGGCGGGTCCACGCACCCCGGGAGGGGCCTTTCACCTGTCCCCATTGTCCCCGCCACTTCCGCCGCCGAATCAGCTTTGTGCAGCACCAGCAGCAGCACCAGGAGGAGTGGACAGTGGCCAACTCTGGTACGGGGGCATGAAGGGTCCCAGGAGGAGGTGGGCACACGGGAGAGGGTGAAGCCTGGCCCCAAAGTGGGTGGGGGAGCAAGGAGTGAGCGGAGAGAGTCCCAGGGATTTTAAGAGGTGGGTGGGGGCTTGGCTATGGGGTGAGAAAACTAGCTGAGCACCCCCAGGTCAGGTATAACAAATAGCAGGGTGGGTTGGGCAGCACGTGGGGGCGTGGCCAAGGTGGGGGCATGGTCAGGCTGAGGCTGCTGCCTGGGCTCGTCCATTACACTGCAGCCAGAGTGGAATGGTCTTTCTGTTCGGGGGAAGGTCGCTGGGTACCCCCTGGCTGCTGTGTCTGGAAATGCTCCTGAGTCAGCCAGTAATGCAATGACTTCCAGAGGAATAGAGGACGCCATTGGTTTGGTCTAGGTTCCATTCTTCCCTAGAGCAGGCCGGGTGCCAGGGAACAAGGGATGGGGCATAGGCTCCACAGCTCGCCTGCTGACTTGGCCATGGAAACCGGGTCACTGGTTGGCACCCTACTCCCTGTCCCTCTTTCCCTGCGCCTTGTCTCTGCTGCCCCTCTCCTTGTGAACTAGACCTCTGGTCCTTCCCTGTCAGTGTTGCTCCCATCTCTTCTCTAAACTTAATTCAGCCCCTTCTCCCTCTGCTGCCAACGGCCTTTTTAGGATCCAGCCAAACCACTCTTTCCACCTGCACACCCCGCCACCCTCTGCACACCTTTAACTGGAGGACTGAGTCACAAATAATTGTTTCCTTGAAGTCCAGACCCAGTTGCAGCAACAACAGTCATTAGCCCGTGTCACATCCCTGATCAGAGGGCATCTCTGTGGGCAATCGCCTCCACCCAGCACTGCTGGAGGCTGTGGCTGCCGGGGAGTGGGGCGGCCGGTTCCCTCAGCAGGACCTGGGCTGGCCTCTCCACCTCCTCTAGTAGAGGTGGGCCCATTCCATCTAGTGGCCCTCGAGGGTGGGTGGCCCTGAGATGGTGGGCCCTTGATGGGTCTTGTCAGAGCAGAGGGCGGGTGGGAGTCACCTGAGAGCTGAAGGAATGGCTTTAAGGATAGAAGATTTCTCATGACCTCAAGGGATATGATCGAGGAGCCAGTTTGCAAGGACTGGGAAAATAATTAGGAGGCCTAGAATTCCTGTTCTCATCTGGGCCTCTGGGGCCAGGGGCGGGGGAATGGCCTGCAGGGCTGGGACGGGGTACACGCTGTGTGGGGTCTGCCCCTCAGTCGGTGACCTCCTCTCTCTCTCCCCAGGAGCCCCAGTGGCACCAGCGACGGGCAGAGGGGACTTGTCATTGCCCCCTCCACCCACCCCCACGACCCCACTCCTGGATCCTTCACCCCAGTGGCCTGCAGACCTCAGCTTCTCCCTCTGAACTTCAAGTCTCCAAAGATCAGAATCTGGGGGAGGGAGCGCGTGCAGGGAGGGGCTTGATCTCCACGTTTTCTCAGGAGTAGTTCAGGCATCCCCATATCTTCTCCTCTCCCCTTGTGAAGAGGACCCAGATCTGGCTTCTTTCCCAAGGAGGGTGTTGGGTGTTCCTCGTGTCCCTGTCCTTGAAGGACCTCCTTCGCCAGCCTCGTCACCATGCTCTTCCCAGTGCCAGCCTCTGCCGAGATGCCGTGCCACCCTCAGCAGCCAGATTGTAACACCAGGGAGAGTTGGATGCAGAGCCCCACAGGTGGGAAAGTTGCCTGTGGAAGGGAGCCTTTTGCTACAATTTGTAACTTATTTTCTAAAGTCTATTTTGTAACAATTTATTTAAGTTTAAAAAAAGGAAAACTGCTGCCCCCCAAAAAAAGAAATTTTCAAAACACATGGCTGGCGTGATTGTATCTGAAAGGGTAAAGGAGGAGGAAAGCTGGGACGCCTGTGTGGGAGCAGAGCTGGGTGTGGGAGTGTCCACAGACACCGCTGTCCTGCAGGGTGGGGAGTGGGCACCTGTGGCCCCAGGCAGGTTCCTTCCCACAGCTGCTGGGCTTCTGGGCCTGCCCTGGTGCCTGGAATCACACATGGCAAGGTGGGGAGGGCAGGGGCAGTAATGCTGTTTGCCTGTCTGCATTCTCGTGTCCTGAGAACGGCCAGGTCCCCTGTCAGCAGCTGGCTGGTTGGCCTGTGAGGAAGGAAGGAGTGTGGAGTTGTCCTCACCCTCATGGCTTTGGTCCCTCCCTCCCTCTCTCCCATTCCTCAAAGGAACAGGGTCTGTCTTGGCTGCCATGACAGATGAGAATACTGAGGCTCAAAGCGATTGAGCGGCCTGCTCCAAGTGACGCGATGACAAAGAACCAGAATCTGAATCAAATGGGTCTGCCTATTGCTCCACACTACCCAGGGCAGCTGGAGTGGGTTAGAACGACGCACCCCCTCACTGGAGAGAGAAGGGTCCTGGAGAGGCAGGGTTTGGCAGGAGGTCCCAGGGCCACATACTCATGTTGGCCAGGCAGCTTCCAGGCTCGGCCTCGGGCTCTGGCTCCTCGGCGAAGTAGACTTGCCAGTCCAAACTGCTGACCCAGTCCTCGTAGGCAGGAAGCGCGGTGAAGACCGCCGGCCTGGCGGGGCCTTGGCAAGCATCTCCGAAGCTGTGCAGCCCGGCCAGGAACCACGTGCCCCTCACCTCATGCACCAGTGGTGCCCCAGACAGGCCCTGTCGGGTCAGGTGACACTGGGTGACTTTACAGGCAGCTGTGCAGGATGGCAGAGTGGGCTATGGAGGCTCTGGCTGTTTGGGAGCTAACTGGCAAAAAGGCCTAGTTTCAGGTGGGAGGTCGGTCCAGAGGCCAAGCCTAGAAGGTCCGTTCTTGAGCTATTGGGTGAGGGGATGCCAGGGGCCTATTAGGTAAGGTGTGGGGGCCTGGGGCTCACCTCACAGCTGGGCAGCTCACCCACAGCACTGGTACACACCATCCCCGGCAGAATAGTGCTGCCGTCGCCCCCAGGAGCTCTATGCAGCCGGCTGCAGGCCCTAGGTCCCAGGAGGGTCACAGGCACTGTCTGGGGGGAGCTGATGCCTGTGGAACAAGGGAAAGCTGGCTGCTCTGGCCTGCAGGCTGGATGGACAGTGGCCCTGGCCCCATGCCCACCTACCTGCTCCTGGGCGGGCCTGTCCCAGGACCCAGCCGCGCTCCCCGTCAGGCAGGTGGTGGTCAGCATAGGGCAGGCAGAGGGGCCGCAGGCTGGCGCCCAGTGTCACAGGCTGGGCCAGCAGCAGGAGGGCCACGTCGTAGCCCCCCTCGGGGTGGGTGTAGGCCCCATGCAGGATGAGCTGCTTCAGGCCCCACTCCTCTGGTCTGGTCCCCAGCCCTACGCTCCATTCCTCTGGGGCCTGGCGCCTATGCAGAGGCAGTGTGGACAGCACCAGGTGACAGGGCTGCCGGCAGGGACAGGGGGCACAGTGGAGAGGGATCCAAGACTCACCCAATGAAGCAGTGGGCAGCAGTCAGCACGGCCTCCTCTGACACCAGGGCTCCGCCACAGGCCAGCTGCCCCTGGTGCATCAGTCTGGCATCCCAGGGCCACGGGGAGGGTGCTCCTGCCTGGGGACCTGCTGTCCTCAAGGATCCACAGGCTGAAACAGATGAGTGCCTCATCTGACTTCTTGCTAAGTGTTTCCCGCTTCTCGTCAAATTCTCACAATATCTTTTGAAATTGAATTTTTTTTTTTTTTTTTTTTGAGACGGAGTCTCGCTCTGCCGCCCAGGCTGGAGTGCAGTGGCCGGATCTCAGCTCACTGCAAGCTCTGCCTCCCGGGTTCACGCCATTCTCCTGCCTCAGCCTCCCGAGTAGCTGGGACTACAGGCGCCGCCACCTCGCCCGGCTAGTTTTTTGTATTTTTAAAGTAGAGACGGGGTTTCACCGTGTCAGCCAGGATGGTCTCGATCTCCTGACCTCGTGATCCGCCCGTCTCGGCCTCCCAAAGTGCTGGGATTACAGGCTTGAGCCACCGCACCCGGCCTTGAAATTGAATTTTGTTCCCCTCATTACTGAAGGTAACCAAAGTTCCAGAGAGGTTAAATGACTTCCTCGTTCTGTAACTACAGGCAAGTGGCAGACTTGGGATTCACAAGCTAGGGCCTGAGCTTTTAGCCTTGTCGGTCTGATGGGACCCCGGTCCCAGCCTCGTGGGAATGCCCCTACTTGTCACTCCCCCGCCCCACCCGTCTGCACCCTCCAGGCTGGGCCTGCCTCCCATATTCCTGGCTCATTAGTGCATCTCTTACCATCAAGACATAATATCCGTCCCAGGAATTATTTTGCATTCAATTTGCATGCCAGTCACTTAATGCCGGAATTCTGACTGGGAGCCCTACCCTGTGCAGGCTCGCTGGGTCCCTGCTGGAAGCTTGCCACTTCCCCAGAAACCCAAGTCAGGTCTCAGAGATTCCTCTTCTCTCCTAAACTCCAAACCTGTAGAGTTCCAAAGTGCCTGCGCCTCTCAGCCCTAATGGGGCTGTTCCCATCCCAGGGGGTGAAAGAGCCCCCTAATTAGGCTCGGCAGTGTGGATGCCTGTGCCAGTTCTCTAGTCCTAACTGAGGTTTGCTTCACAGTGGCTTCTACCCACTGCCAGCATGTCCCGCTCATACCTACACAGCTGTCCTCGTCACTCATCTCTGGGGTCTCTGGGCTCTGGGCCAGGAAAGCCGCCCCCTGAACTCGAGCCTGCAACCAGGAACTGTGAGCAGCTGTGTTGGTCAGCAGCACAGGAGCGTCCTCCTGGGCACAGCTTGATGCAAAGCTGATGATGCCAGCCTGAACCCAGTGTCCATTGGGCTCGAGGCACAGCACAGGGCCCCCAGAATCTCCCTGGAGCCAGGCAACAAAGTCAAGGACAGATGCCTGAGCCCAGCTATGGCAGATACCCTCTGATTGCAGCCCTTTCCCCCAGTCCTGTGAGTCCAACCCCCAGCCCAGGGCTAGGCCTCTCCCCTTCTGCTCCTTCTCTCCTCCCCATCAGACCTGACAGGGCCCCTGCACCCCAGGCTGGGGGCCCCCACATAGCATCCCAGGCCGGGCCGGGTTGGACAGGTGTCGCTGGTGCAGCTGGTTGTAGATGCAGTTACATGTGGGGCGACTGATGAGACGCAGGTGCAGATTCCGTAGGGTCCCAGGAGCTAATGAAAGAGACGGGGCTGGGGCTGGAGTCTGGGATCTGAGAAGCAAGGGAGACTGGAAGCCAGGACAGTTGGGAGCTGAGACGGTGACGTTGGGCAAGCAGAGTGCCTCTCCGAGCTTCAGTCTGGGCCAGCACTTACCATCACCGGTGTCCTGATCCCAGCCAGTGGCCCAGCAGGAGGCTCCAAAGGGGAAGCGATGGGCAGGCTGGGGCAGGCAGAGGGGTGTGTGGGTCACAGGGTGGGTGAGCCGCAGCAGGGCCAGGTCTGAGCCCTGGCTATAGTGGTTATAGGCCCTGGGCAACTGCAGGGCAGCCACCCCCACCTCTTCGGCCCCAGGGCTGAGTCCCTCACGCTGCAGAGAACCCAGGACCACTGACCAGGAGTTCAGTTCTATCTCTGCTGCCCTGGAAGGGGAAGGACAAGGTCCAGGCTGCTGAGTACAAGGGGAGACAGTGACACCATGGGAGATCCCACAGGTAGGTGGAAGATAGCAGAGAGCACTCCACGGCTTTTTCTTTTTGAGGTAGGGTCTCGTCCTGTTGCCCAGGCTGCAGTGCAGTGGCATGACCACGACTCACTGCAAGCCTTGACCTTCCAGGCTCAAGTGATCCTCCCACCTCAGCCTCGTGAGTAGCTGGGACTACAGGTGTGCACCACCATGCCTGGCTAGTTTTGTATTTTTTGTAGAGACATGGTCTTGCTATGTTGCCCAGGCTAGTCTTGAACTCTTGGGCTCAAGCGATCCTCCCTCCTTGGCCTCCCAAAGTGCTGGGATTATAGGCGTGAGCTACTGTGCCCGGCCTCCGTCTGTGACTTTAAGCAAGGTCATTCCCTTGCAACCTGTTTTCTCATTTGTAAATCTTCTACCTATACTCCAAACCTGTAGAGTTCCAAAGTGCCTGCGCCTCTCAGCCCTAATGGGGCTGTTCCCATCCCAGGGGGTGAAAGAGCCCCCTAATTAGGCTCGGCAGTGTGGATGCCTGTGCCAGTTCTCTAGTCCTAAGGTTGAAAGGTGGTGGTTACAATTCACTTGACAATATGTACCCAGTACATGGCAGATTCTCAGTAAGTGGTACTTTATTATTACTCTAGAGGTAGGGACTAGCCTTGTGGGGCTTGAGACAAATCATCCATCCTCCAGAGCCAGAGACCCTGCCTGACCCCAGCCATGACTTACTTTTCAAAGCAGTGGGCAGCGGTGAGGACCCAGGTGTCCGCCACCAGGGAGCCGCTGCAGATGTGGGCTCCCTGCCTCCTCACACTGGCCTGCCAGGGCCACTCGCCGGGGACTGTGTTGCCCTCCTGAGGCTTGGGGGGACCGGGGCCACGCTGTCCACAGGCTGTGGAGAGGGTTGGGTCACAATGACAGCAGATCCCTGTCCTGACCTCACCCCAGTCCCAAGCCAGACCCAAGTAAGGCCCAGGCCCCGCATCCCCAGACCTTACCACGCTGAGCGGCTTGAAGACCTGGGAAGAGAGAGACACAGGTGAGACTCCAGGCCTGCCTAGCTTTGGGGAGGAGAGGGGATGGGCTGGGGGGCGGGCCCAGGGTCCTTGCTTGTGACTCTGATTACCTCACCAGCCCCTCCCAGAATGAAAATATTTATATGAGGTCGAGACAGCTTTTATTGGAACCTATTCAGCATTCACACTCAGTGATTAATTCTCCTTCAGCTGTGCTCAGCACTCCGGGGCTGGAGGTTCAGCTTGGGAGTAGGCCAACCCTCCTCCAGGCTTCAGAACCCCCAACTCCTGCCCCCGCCACTGAGTCAGGGAGGCGGCCTCTGTGTGTGCAGAGCATTAGCTTAATTGTCCTCTCAGCAGCAGAGGCCTAAAAGAAGGATTAGAGGCCTGCGTCATTTCCAAGGGGGGAGGGCCCCAAGAAATGGAGACTTACCTCACCCTGGTCTAGAGACTCAGTCTTCCCCACCTTCCCAGAAACTGCCTGAGAGCTCGCCAGAGAGAGGGCCCCTGCCCGCCACCCCTCACAGGCACACAGGCACCCCCATGAGACAGCTGAGCCAGGCTGCCCAGAGGATGGATGAAAAGAAAGGGAAACTGAGGCCAGAGGAGCCCCGAGTTTGCCTGAGGTTATTGTGGAAGTCGAGGGGGAGGTGGGTGTAGGACACACACAGGCAGCACCACACACACAAAGACCACAGGCCCCGCCAACGCAAACTGCAGCTGGCCCGAGAAAATCTCATCCATGTTGACGCAGGTGGCCACATATACCGCCCCACAGAGTCCCACGGAGTTACATCCCCACTGGCGGACTGTCGCCCACAGGCAGTCCCCCCACCAAGGAGCAGGGACTGCTGGGGCAGAGATGGCCCCTGAGCCCCCACCAGGCCACCCCCATACCCCCACGCATGGCGGCTTACCCTCCATGAGGACCGTGGCACCCGCGAAGAGCAGCACTGGGCCCCAGCTCCACTTCATGCTGCCCCGGGCCACTCTGCCGCCTGTGCTCGGCTCTCAGAGAGGCCACCTGGGTCTCCCTGGCTCCACCTCTGCTCCACCCCCAGTTGGCTAGGAGTCAGCTCTCTGCTTGCCCTAGCCAGCAGTTCCTAGCTCTGGGACTGTGGCTGTGTGACCCTGGGCTTGTCACTACCCCTCTCTGGGCCTCAGCTGCGGAGCCAAACTGTCAGGGTTTAAATCTATTTCCTTACTACTTGAGTGACCTGGGAGAGCTAACCTGCCTGCACCTTGTCTGAGAAACAGTTGTTGAATGGAAAACGACTCGATGACAGCCTGGCACAGGGCAAGCTCACTCCCAGCATGAAAGCGCCATCCTGGAACTGTGGAGGGGCACGTAGGCAGCTCCTCCCGGTCTCCACTTTTCATTTCCACTCCCCCACTTCTCTTCCAGCCATGGCCAGGTGGGTTTCACATGCCCTCTCCCAGGTCTACTCAGAGACAATGTGTGCCAGGCTGGGTGTCGAGGGGCCAGCACCCACTGCTGCTTGCTCGCTGTGAGCCTTTGGCAAATCCCAGTATCTCCCTGGGCCTGCTGGCTTCCCGGGAAACAGGGTGACAGCAGTGCCCACCTTCCTCACAGGCGCTGGAGGACTCGGTCAGGCGGGAAGAACACTTGGCCGCGTGCCTCCTCTTCCTCTTCCCACTCCTAACTCAGGCTGGCCCAGACCGTTCAAGAACCCTGACCCCAAGACAGAGGCAGTTGCGGGTAGGGTTTAGTATATAGATGCTGGCCAGGCACGGTGGCTCACGCCTGTAATCCCAGCACTTTGCGAGGCCAAGGCAGGCGGATCACCTGAGGTGGTGAGTTCGAGACCAGCCTGACCAACATGGAGAAACCCTGTCTCTACCAAAAATACAAAATTAGCCCGGCATGGTGGTGGGTGCCTGTAATCCCAGCTACTCAGGAGGCTGAGGCAGGAGAATTGCTTGAACCCGGGAGGCGGAGGTTGTGGTGAGCTGAAATTGTGCCACTGCACTCCAGCCTGGGCAACAAGAGCAAAACTCTGTCTCAAAACAAACCAACAAAAAAAAGCATATAGATGCTGGAGCCAGATGGACCAGGTGGATGCAAATCCTGAGAGCGTCCTGCAGTAGCTGTGTGATCTCAGGCATACTACTTAGCCTCTCTGTCCCTATCATCAAGATAGGGGTAATAACAGTATGCACCTCATACATCACTGTAAAGATTAAATGAGTTTAACATGTTAACCAAATTGCTGGTTTGTTTTTTTTTTTTTTTTTTGAGACGGAGTCTCGCTCTGTCGCCCAGGCTGGAGTGCAGTGGCCGGATTTCAGCTCACTGCAAGCTCCGCCTCCCGGGTTTACGCCATTCTCCTGCCTCAGCCTCCCGAGTAGCTGGGACTACAGGCACCCGCCACCGAGCCCGGCTAGTTTTTTTTTTTTTTTTGTATTTTTAGTAGAGACGGGGTTTCACCGTGTTAGGCACGATGGTCTCGATCTCCTGACCTTGTGATCCGCCCATCTCGGCCTCCCAAAGTGCTGGGATTACAGGCTTGAGCCACCGCGCCCGGCCGGTTTTTTTTTTTTTTTTTTTGAGACGGTCTTGCTCTGTTGCTCAGGCTGGAGTGCAGTGATCATGGCTCACCGCAGCCTCAACCTTCTGGGCTCAAACGATCTTCCTACCAGCTTCCCGATTAGTTGGGACTACAGGTGCATACCACCAACCCTGGCTAATTTTTTTTTTTTTTTTTTTTGTAGAGGCAGGGGTCTCACTATTTTGCTCAGGCTGGTCTGGAACTCCCGACCTCAAGTGATCCTCCTGCCTCGGCCTCCCAAAGTGCAGGGATTACAGGTGTGAGCCACCGCACCTAGCCAACACAAGTTCTTAAACAGTGCTTGGCATGTAGGTAAGCGGTCAGGGCATAATAGGCAAAACAAAAACCTTCAGAACCTGGCCCTGGGCCTCCAGGGCTACCAATACTGGCTTGGGATGGTCAATAAGGCAACTGGAGGGGTTAAAGTTAAACTCAAGGAAAAACTTCCCAGCAAGCATTTACAGAACCAGAAGGGCAGCCTGCCCTTGCAGGTGTGTGCTCAGCCTTCCCAGGAGAGGAGGCCTGGCTCCTGTGGGCAGCAGGAGCGAGCTGCCAGCCTGTTTCCTGGGGGTGGGGGCCGATGGCGCGCCAGGCCTTGCTGACTCCACATGCTGGAGATGAGACTACGCATAACCACCCTTCCCAGCAGGCCCTCCATTCTCCCTCTGACTCACCCTTCCCAGCTCCAGAGAAGGCAACACTGAGGGAGGCCCAGCACCACAGTCCGTGGCAGACACATGGTTCAGACTTGGCTGATTGATCTAAGAAACTTTATTGCTCAGAACCTTCCCTCCCTGGGCAATGGCAAGAGCTTTGGAGACCAGCCCTCGGGGACAGAGTCAGAGGCACTGGGTGGAAAAAAGAGCAAGTGTGTGGCACATTTGGTCCGTTGTCGTGTGCAGGTATGGCAGGAGGAGGGGGGACTCTAGAAGGCCCCCCATCTAGGGCCTTCTAGGGACCCAGATATGCCCCCTTGGGCAAGGCTCACATGCCAAAGCAAAGCAGACGAGGCCAGCCTGGCTTGGGGTGAGGGCTCAGTGCCTCTTAGCCTTGCCCTGGGGTTCTTGGACCTTCCGGAAACTGAGCCACATCAGGCCCACATTGATGGCATAGGTGGTGATGCAAACGATGCAGAAATCATAGAGCACGAAGAACAGGATCCAGGCCAGGTAGACAGAACCAGCGAGAGACACCAGGGAGCTCAGCAGCAGCAGGACAGAGGCCCAGCGCGTACGCAGGCAACCTGCAAGGCAGAAGAGGGTCCGGTGTGGGCTTCAGGGACTGGCCACCTCCTGAACGCTCCATGATGTCACCACACCACCTAGATGCCAGGAGCTGCTGGGAAGTGTCTCTAAAACAAGAGGCTCCAGGGCAGGTGTGATGGCTTACACCTGTAATCCCAACACTCTGGGAGGCCGAGGTGGGAAGACTGCTTTAGGCTAGGAGTTCAAAACCAGCTTGGGCAACATAGAAAGACCCAATCTGTATCAAAAATTTAGAAATTCGGCTGGGCGCAGTGGCTCATGCCTGTAATCCCAGCACTTTGGGAGGCCGAGGGTGGTGGATCACCTGAGGTCAGGAGTTCGAGAGCAGCCTGGCCAACATGGCAAAACCCCATCTCTACTAAAAATACAAAAATTAGCCAGGCATGGTGATGGGCACCTGTAATCCCAACTGCTGGGGAGGCTAAGGCAGGAGAATAGCTTGAACCTAGGAGGCAGAGGTTGCAGTGAGCCGAGATCACACCACTGCACTCCAGCTTGGGCAACAAAAGTGAGACTTCGTTTCAAAAAAAAAAAAAAAAAAAAGGCCCAGTGAGGTTGGCTCATGCCTGTAATACTAGCACTTTGGGAGGCCGAGGTGGACGGATCACCAGGTCAAGAGACTGAGACCATCCTGGCCAAGAGGGTGAAACCCTCTCTACTAAAAATACGAAAATGAGCTGGGCGTGGTGGCACGCGCCCGTAGTCCCAGCTACTCGGGAGGCTGACACAGAATTGTTTGAACCGGGGTGGCAGAGGTTGCAGTGAGCCAAGATCACGCGACTGCCCTCCAGCCTGGTGACAGAGCAAGACTATGTCTCAAAAAATAAAAAATAAAATAAAAATTAGCTGGGTGCAGTGGCATGTAACTCTAGTCCCAGCTACTCAGGAGGATCACTTGAGCCAGGAGTTCCAGATTACAGTGAGCTATGATTGTGCCACTGCACTTCAGCCTGGGCAACAGAGCAAGATGATTTCTTAAAAAAAAAAAAAAAAAAAAAAAAAAGGCTTTGACAGGTTCCCTCCAAGGAACTTGCCATTGCCCAGGGAGGGAAAGTTCTGAGCAATAAAATTTCCTAAATAAATCGGCCAAGTCTGAACCATGTGTCAGCCAGGGACCGTGGTGCTGGGCCTCCCTCGGTGATGCCTTCTCTGGAGCTGGGAAGGGTGACTCAAAGGGAGTGTGGGGGCCTGTTGGGAAGGGTGGTAATAGGTAGTCTCATCTCCAGGGTATGGCATCAGCAAGGCCTGGGGCGCCATCGTCTCCCACTCCCTTGGTTCCCCTATCTGTTCAATAATTCCTGGGACCAGATACAAATTTTCCTGCGGAGCACTAAATGAGATAAAAGATAGCTCATGTTCAGCTTCTCCTTAAAAAGGAATTTCGGCATCTTTTCCACAAAACTGGGGTGCTGGTGGGGCATGGTAGCTCATGCCTGTAATCCCCCCAGCACCTTGGGAGGCTGAGGCAGACAGACTGCTTGAGACCAGCCTGGGCAACATGGCGAGACACTGTCTCTACCAAAAAAAACACAAAAATTAGCTGGGTATAGTGGTGCACGCCTGTGATTCCAGCTACTCGGGAGGCTAAGGTGGGAGGATCACTTGGGCAGGGAGGCAGAGGTTGCTATGAGCTGAGATCGCACCAGTGCACGCTAAGGGCATCCTAGACCTCAGTTTGGGCAGCAGAGCCAGACCCTGTCTCAAAACAACAACAAATAAAAAACCTGGGGACCTAGGATGTCTTTAAGGGCCCTTTAGCCTCTAACAGTACTTAAACCAATTAAAAGACTCCTGTTAGTTACCTCCCCACCTCTCCACCTGCAGGATGCTCCGTGATGAGCAGCTAGCTGGCTATCAGCTGTGGATCACCAAGATTGCATGGAGTGGGGCTGAGCTGACCAAGGGGGATGAGGGCCGGGGCCTGCAGGGAGGGGGCAGAGCCACTCACCTAACAATAGCTGTAGTGTGTAGAAGATGCAACCAAATATGCTGTTGGATTGATTGAGGATGCTGTCCGGTCCCAGCACATGCTCCACCAGCCCGAAGCCCCTGCCCCACCTGGCAGAGGGGTGGTGTGGGGGGGTGGAACCAGGTTAGGAATGTCAACCTAGTGCCTTGGACCCTACCCCGGAAAGGTGATTTCCAAGAAGCCACCTGGGTTATCCTCTGTTCCCCACCTCCTATCCTAGACCAAGGGTCGATGACCTCCAGTCAGCAGACACTTTTGGCCACGTCAGGATTCCATGTCACTGACCCTATCCTCCCCTCTCCCCAGACCAGGCCTGACGTGGCTACTTGGTAGGCCCTGCTTTTCATCTAGACCTTAAGTAATTCTTTTTTTTTTTTTTTTTTTTTTTTGAGACAGAGTCTCACTCTGTGGCCCATGCTGGAGTGCAGTGGCGCGATCTTGGCTCACTGAAACCTCCGCCTCTCGGGTTCAAGTGATTCTCCTGCCTTAGGCCCCCAAGTAGCCGGGATTACAGGAGCCTGCAATAGCGCAGGGATAATTTTTCTATTTTTGGTAGAGACAGGCTTTCACCATGTTGGCCAGGCTGGTAAACTGACTTCAAGTGATCCAGCCGCCTCGGCCTCCCAAAGTGCTGGGATTACAGGAGTGAGCCACCGCGCCCGACCCTTAAGTAATTCTTAAAATGGCAAGGCTGGTATAACGGTTCACTCGGTTTTGCATCAGAGACTGGGAGTCGGCGGCAGATTATCTTTGCCCTGGACCCCAGAATCTCCAGCTCCCTGGCCACGCACTCGCCTCCTAGGTATTCCGTCATTATGCTAACGCCTGGCCATCACGCACAGCCAGACCGGGCCACCTTGTTCCCGGGCGCAGCCATCGCCAACCCCCCTTCACCTGCGCGCCGTCCTTGAGACCATCGTCAATCTCTGCCGCCATCCTGCCTCCCCGCCTTTCCCGGTCACCGTTATTCCTTGGCATCCAACTCACATGCGAGTCCCCGGAATAATCCCAGTCCCCAGCACTGTCTGGTCCCTTGCCTCGCACTCTTATTTCGAACACCAGTATCTCTGGGTAGCTCAGCCCCCGTGCAACGACCCCGCGAGCAGTCCAGCCCCTTGTCCGTTCCCTGGGCACACCGATCCCACACTCCAGAATAATCATCTGGCAATCTGGCCGCCCCGCTCCGAGGCCCCACGCCTCCCACTCCCGTGCACACCTGGAGGAGAAGACGCGGGAACAGCTGATGGCGGTGCCCACGTCGCAGAGCGCGCGGTAATCCCTGTCCCGGGCGCGCGCCGCCTTCACGTGCAGCGCGTAGAGCGAAAGCACTAGGCCGGCCAAGCAAAGAGCGAGCCGCACCCAGCCAGGGTTCCCCCAGGTGCTGCCCATTATCTCCAGGTTCCGTCCGAGGCGCCAGCAGAGAAAACCAGCCACGGAGCAGGGGCGGGGCGGGGAATGGCCACGCCCCTCCTGCCCCTCTGACTTGGCGATTGGCCGGCCGGGTTCGCACTCCGCGATCCAAACGGCTGTTCCCGGGAGCTAGTCAGGCGAGAGAGTTAGGAAAACCGCTAAGAACGCCCAGACTGGTGAAGCGGGTAAGAGACGTGGGGAATCGCGGCCCCAGCGGCTGCCAGGCATGATGGGAGTTGTAGTCGGGGCGGCTGCAAGGCGTCAAGGGAAATGACGTCTCCAGAGATTTAAAAACTGTTTTGGCCGGGGGCGGTGACTCACGCCTGTAATCCCAGCACTTTGGGAGGCCGAGGCTGGCGGATTACCTGAGGTCAGGAGTTCGAGACCAGCCTCGCCAACATGGTGAAACCCCGTCTCTACTAAAAATACAAAAATTAGCCGGGCATGGTGGCACACGCCTGTAATCCCAGCTACTCTGGGGGCTGAGGCAGGAGAATTCCTTGAGCTGGGGAGACGGAAGTTGCAATGAGCCGAGATCGTGCCACTGCACTCCAGCCTGGCCGACAGAGTGAGACTGTCTCAAAAAAAAAAAAAAAAAAAATTGCGTTAATGTGGCTAACAGCATTTGGGCCTACCCTATGCCAAGTCCTGTTGTAAGAACTGGAGCATCCAGGACCTAGAGACCAGAGGATCAGGGGATCCAGTGAATACCGCGATCCGATTCGGGAACCAAGCATTTCCCCTGAAACTATTTCAGGCACCATTCGGGCTGCAGCCTCGCATCCTCCCAGGTCCTGCCTCACCAGCGCTTCTTGCTGGTGGGTCTTTCCCTTACATTCACAGAACCACTCCTTTGGCCACACACACCCTTGACAGTATCCTAACTTCTCTACTATCATGGCACCTGCCTGACAACACCTGAGCTTGGATCAACTCAACAGTCAGTCTCTCCTTTCCAAGCTGTGGGCCTGCTGAGGTCTTTCCTTCACAGACATCCCATCTGATGGTGACCCATCTCTCCTACACCTTCAACCTCTCCGTCCTCCCCATCTACATTGCAACTTGTTTCTCTTTCCCATCTCAGAAACAGCAACACATCTCCCTTCACTAAGAGGTCCTTCAGCAGCCTCCCCTCCCTGCATTAACAGGCAAGTTTTTGGAAAGATTCTACACTCCCAGTCTCTACTTCCTCACTTCTTCCTCACTGCCCACGCCATAAACTAGCTGCTGCCTCCAGCACTGCCCTGACACCTAGTGGCTGGTGTCACCAAGACGCTAGACCCAGTGGTTATTGATTTATTAATTTACTTATTTTGAGACGGAGTCTCACTTTGTCACCCAGGCTGGAGTGCAGAGGTGCCATCTCGGCTCACTGCAACCTCCGCCTCCAGGGTTCGTTTTTCTCCTGCCTCAGCCCCTCGAGTAGTTTGGACTACAGGTGCCTGCCACCACGTCCAGCTAATTTTTGTATTTTTAGTAGAGACGGGGGGTTTCACCATGTTGGCCAGGCTCATCTCAAACTCCTGACCTCAAGTGATCCACCCACCTTGGTCTCCCAAAATGCTAGGATTACAGACGTGAGCCACCATGCCCGGGCAATGGTTGTTTTTCAGGTCTTCTCTTGCTTGACTTCCCAGAGGGATCCCTTACTGTTGCACACACCTTTCTGGGAACTCTCTCTTCCTCTGGCCTCTGTGATATTTCCCTCTCCTGCTGGCTCCTCCCTCTCCAGATGCTCTTTCTCACATCTACTCTCTTCTAGAGAGTGTGGTAGACAGAATAATGGTCTCCAAAGATGTCCCTGCATGAATCCCTGGAACTTGTGTATATGATAGGTTAAATGGCAAAAAGGAAATTAAGGTTGCAGATGGAATTAAGCTGACCAATCTCCTGATTTGATTTGATTTATTTAATTTCTTTTGTTTTTGAGGCGGAGTTTCACTCTTGTTGCCCAACTGGAGTGCAATGGCATGATCTCTGCTCACTGCAACCTCCACCTCCCAAGTTCAAGCGATTCGCCTGCCTTAACCTCCCGAGTAGCTGGGATTACAGGCACCCGCCACCACACCTGGCTAATTTTTTTAAGTTTTAGTAGAGACGGGGTTTCGCTATATTGGCCAGGCTGGTCTCGAACTCCTGACCTCAGGTGATCCGCCCACCTCAGCCTCCCAAAGTGCTGGGATTACAAGTGTAAGCCACCGTGCCCAGCATATTTTATTTGTTTAAAGACCTTTGACACACAGGCTGAAGTGCAGTGGCACTGTCATAACTCACTGCAACCTCTGCCTCCCAGGTTCAAACGATTCTTGCACCTCAGCCTCCCTAGTAGCTAGGAGTGCAAATACGTCCCACCATACCTGGACAATTTATTTTTATTTTTGTAGAGACGGGGTCTCACTTTGTTTCCCAGGCTGGTCTAAACTTCTGGTTTCAAGCAACCTTCCTGCCTCAAAGTGCTGGGAGTACAGGCATGAGCCACCACCGCACCTGGCCTAATTTGCTGATTTTTATTTATTTATTATTATTTATCTTAATTTTTATTTTGAGACAGAGTCTTGCTCTGTCAGCCTCCCAAGTAGCTGGGATTATAGGTGCCCACCACCATGCCCAACTAATTATTGTAATTTTTTTAAAAGTAGAGACGGGGTTTTACCATGTTGGCCAGGCTGGTCTTGAACTCCTGACCTCAAGTGATCCGCCTGCCTCAGCCTCTCAAAGTGCGGTGATTATGGCTGTGAGCCACCGTGCCTGGTCCAATTTTTGTATTTTCAGTAGGGATGGGGTTTTGCCATGTTGGCCAGGCTGGTCTCGAACTCATGACTTCAGGTGATCCACCTGCCTCCGCCTCTCAAAGTGCTGGGATTACAGGCATGAGCCACCACGCCTGGCCCACAAGGGTCCTTAAAAAATGAAGGAGGATGGCAGAAGAGAGTCAGAGGGAGATGTGAGTAAAGAAAAAAGACACAGAGAGCTGCAATGTTGCTGGTTTGAAGATAGAGGAAGGGGGTTGTGAGCTAATAAATACGGGTGGCCTCTAAAGGCAAGAAAGGATAAAGAACTGGATTCTCACCTAGAGTCACCAGTAAGGAACTATCAACATCTTGATTTCAGCCCAGTGAGACTCTGTCAGACTTCTAAGCTACAGAACTATAAGATAAATTTTTGTTGTTTTAAGTCATTGAATGTGTAGTAACTTGTTACAGCATCAATTAGAGATGAATACAGAGGACTGGGCATTAGGCCTGTATCTCAGTTTTCTCTGGTTTCCTGGTGTGTTCCTGTTATTTATTGTTGGCTTCCCCCCAGAATGAGTGATCTAAGAGGAAGCAAAATAGAAGCTGCAATCTCCTTATGACTTAGCCTCAGAAGACACGCACTGGGGCCGGGTGCAGTGACTTATGCCTATAATCCCAGCACTTTGGGTGGCTGAGGCAGGAGGACAACTTGAGCCCAGGAGTTTGAGACACCCTGGACAACACAGTGAGACCCTGACTCTACATAAAAGAAACAAAATTAGCCGGGTGTGGTGGTGTGCACCTGTAGTCCCTTTGGGGAGGTGTGCACCTGTAGTCACTTTGGGGAGGTGTGCACCTGTAGTCACTTTGGGAGGCTAAGACAGGACAATAACTTGAGCCCAGGAGTTTTGAGACAGGTCTGGGCAATGTGGCAAGACTCTGTCTTTATAAATATTTTTAAAATTAGGCGGGGCATGGTGGCTCATGCTACCTGTAATCCCAGCACTTTGGGAGGCTGAGGTGGGTGGATCACCTGAGGTCAGGAGTTTAAGACAAGCCTGGCCAACATGGCGAAAACCCATCTCTACTAAAAATACAAAAAGTAGCCAGGCATGGTGGCGGGCACCTGTAATCCCAGCTACTCAGGAGGCTGAGGCAGGAGAATCATTTGAACCTGGGAGGCGGAAGTTGTAGTGAGCCAAGATTGCCTTCCTCACTTCAAGAGTTATAAAACATTTTGACCATATTTTCTTTCCTTTATTTCTTTATTTTTTGAGACGGGATCACGGAGTCTCGCTCTGTCGCCCAGGCTGGAGTGCAGTGGCGCAATTTCGGCTCACTGCAAGCTCCACGCCATTCTGCTGCCTCAGTCTCCCGAGTAGCTGGGACTACAGGAGCCCACCACCACGCCCAGCTGATTTTTTCTATTTTTTAGTAGAGATGGTGTTTCACCGTGTTAGCCAGGATGGTCTTGATCTCCTGACCTTGTGATCCACCCGCCTCAGCCTCCCAAAATGCTGGGATTACAGGCATGAGCCACCATGCCAGGCCTTTTTTTTTTTTTTGAGACAGAGTTTCACTTTTGTTGCCCAGACTGGAGTGCAATGGCACGATTTCAGCTCACCGCAACCTCTGCCTCGCAGGTTCAAGCGATTCTCCTGCCTCAGCCTCCCTGGTAGCTGGGATTATAGGCATGTGCCACCACACCCGGCTAATTTTGTATTTTTAGTAGAGACAGGGTTTCTCCATGTTGGTCAGGCTGGTCTTGAACTCCCGACCTCAGGTGATCCGCCTGCCTTGGCCTCCCAAAGTGCTGGGATTACAGGTGTGAGCCACCACACCCCGACCGACCATATTTTTTTCTAGCATTTTATTTATTTATTTATTTATTTATTTGAGATAGTCCTGCTCTGTCGCCCAGGCTGGAATGCAGTGGTGCAATCTTGGCTCACTGCACTCTCCGCCTCCCGGATTTAAGCTATTCTCCTGCCTTAGCCTCCTGAGTAGCTGTGATTACAGGAGCCAGCCACTATGCCCGGCTGATTTTTGCATTTTCAGTAGAGACGGGGTTTCACCATATTGGCCAGGCTGGTCTCAAACTCCTGATCTCATGATCCACCCTCCTTGGCCTGTAATCTCAGTGCTGGGATTACAGGCATGAGCCACGGTACCTGGCTCTTTTTTTTCTCTCTCTTTTTTTCCTGTTAGAGACAAGGTGTTGTTATGTTGCCTCTAACTCCTGGGCTCAAGCAATTCTCCCACCTTGGCTTCTCAAAGTGCTGCTGGGATTACAGGAGTGAGCCACTGCCCCCAGCCTCTGACAGTTTTTGTGCACTAGGAATTTGGGAAGACAATTTTACCTGGCTATTTCTGGCTCATACAATTGCAGGCAGATGGTGGCTAAAGCTGGAACAATGAGCAGCTAAAGCAACTGAAAGACAACCTAGCATCTCCCTCTCTCTGAGTAGTCTCCGGGCCTATCCATGTCATCTTCTGCATGGGCTAGCTTGGGCTTCCTCACAGCATGGCAGCCTCAAGGCTTTGATAGTCAGCTTCCAAAATGGTCCTCAATGATTCCTGCTTCCTGGTATTGATACCATGTGCAGTCTCTTCTCACATTGAAAGGGGCTGAACTGGCCCATTGGGATAATGCAGAAATGACAATGTGTGACTTTAGAGGCTAAATCATGAAGATATTGTGGCTTCCATTTTTCTCCTTTGTAGATCACTCATTCTAGACAAAGCCAGCTACCATGATATGAAGGCACTCAAGTAACCCTAGGGAGAGGTCTCCTTAGTGAGGAACTGAGGCCCTATAAGGAACATGGGTGTGCTGCGGTCAAGTGGGCATAAGCCAAAGTAAACATCCAGAGTGACTCAGTGAGTTTAGAGTGTTATTACAGCCGTGTAGCCATAACATGGGAAGGCTCATCACTTGGCTCTGAGCTACTGTTGTCTGTAAAAGGTGTAATTGCCCTGCTGACACTGTGCACAGGGCTTGGCCCAACATGGCTTGACATGGGACATGGCTTTTGTGCAGGCGCTTGTGTCCAGAGAAAGAGAGAAAGCCAGAGCTGTCCATCTCAGGGAAGCCAAGACACAGCTCAGCTTGCTGGTGCCAAGAGGGAGAAAGAGTGAAGCTGCAGGGCGTGGTGGCTCATGCCTGTAATCCCAGCACTTTGGGAGGCCAAGGTGGGTGGATCATGAGGTCAGGAGTTTGAGACCAGCCTGCTCAACATGGTGAAACCCAATCTCAACTAAAATACAAAAATTAGCCGGCCATGGTGGTGCATGCCTGTAATCCCAGCTACTCAGGAGGCTGAGGCAGGAGAATTGCTAGAACCCAGGAGGCAGAGATTGCAGTGAGCTGAGATCACACCACTGCACTGCAGCCTGGGCAATAGCACAAGACTCCGTCTCAGAAAAAAAAAGAAAAGAAAAGAAAAGAAAGAAAGAAAAGAAAAGAAAGAGTGAAGCTGCTGACCCTGAAGGGAGAGCTGGCCACACAGCTGTGTGTGTGTGGGAGCCAGCCGCCAGAGTAAGCAGCTGAGACAGAGCAGACAGTTCGAGAGTAAGATGCTGATGATGAGAGAGCTGCTGAATAAAACTATGTCTTATTTACCTCGTGTCTCTTGAGCGTTCTTCTCGCTCTGTGCCTCATGTCCACCTATTCCTCTCGCACCTCAGCTGGGGCTGAACCCCAACCCTGAGAATGACAGGCCTCCTGCCAACAACCAGCATTAACCTGCTGGGCACTCGAGGGAGCTACCTTGGAATCAGATTCTGTAAAGCAGTCACGCCTTCAGGTAATGGTAGCATTGGCCAACTTTATTTTTTTTTTTTTTTGAGACAAAGTCTCGCTCTGTCGCCCAGGCTGGAGTGCAGTGGCACAATCTTGGCTTGCTGCAAGCTCCGCCTCCCGGGTTCAAGCGATTCTCCTGCCTCAGCCTCCCGAGTAGCAGGGACTACAGGCGTGTGCCACCATGCCTGGCTAATATTTTGTATTTTTAGTAGAGATGGGGTTTCACCGTATTAGCCAGGAATAGTCTTGATCTCCTGACCTCGTGATCCACCTGCCTCGGCCTCCCAAAGTGCTGGCATTACAGGCGCGAGCCACCGCACCCAGCATGGCTAATATTTTGACTGCACTTCATGAGAGGCCCTGAACCAGAACCCCCTGGCTAAGCTGCTCCCAGATTCCTGACCCAAGGAAACTGTGTGTGAGAATAAGTTTTATTTTTGTTTGTTTGTTTGTTTGTTTTTTGAGGTCTCACTTTGTTGCCCAGGCTGGAGCACAGTGCCACGATCTCGGCTCACCGCAAGCTCCATCTCCCGGGGTCATGCCATTCTCCTGCTTCAGCCTCCTGAGTAGCTGGGACTACAGGCACCTGCCATCACGCCCAGCTAAGTTTTTTGTATTTTCAGTAGAGACGGGGTTTCACCGTGTTAGCCAGGATAGTCTCGATCTCCTGACCTCATGATCTGCCCACCTTGGCCTCCCAAAATGCTGGGATTACAAGTGTGAGCCACCGCGCCTGGTCAGTGTTTACTGTTTTAAGATATTGGTGGAGCACAGTGGCTCACACCTATAATCCCAGCACTTTGGAAGGCCGAGGTGGGAGGATCACTTGAGCTCAGGAGTCCAAGTTCAAGAACAGCCTGGGCAACATAGTGAGACCTTGTCTCTATTTAAAAAAAATTTTTTTAAAAGATGTTATGTTTGAGCAGAGTATGGTGGCTCATGCCTGTAATCCCAGCACTTTGAGAGGCTGAGGTGGGTGGATCACCTGAGGTCAGGAGATGGAGACTAGCCTGGCCAACATAGTGAAACCCCATCTCTACTAAAAGTACAAAAAATTAGCTGGGCATGGTGGTGGGCACCTGTAATTCCAGCTACTAGGGAGGCTGAGGCAGGAGAATCACTTGAACCCGGGAGGCAGAAGTTGCAGTGAGCCGAGATCGTGCCATTGCACTCCAGCATGGTGCTATGTTTTGGGGGTATTTGTTACACAGCAATAAATAATTCATACAGGGCACCAGCCTGGCCAACATGGAGAAACCCTTCTCTACTAAAAACTATCCAGGTGTGGTGGTGCATGCCTGTAATCCCAGCTACTTGGGAGGCTGAAGCAGGAGAATCCCTTGAACCCGGGACGTGGAGGCTGCAGTGAGCCAAGATCACGCCACTGCACTCCAGCCTGGGTCACAGCACAAGACTCTGTCTCAATTTAAAAATAAAATAATACCCGGCCGGGCACAGTGGCTCAAGCCTGTAATCCCAGCACTTTGGGAGGCCGAGACGGGCAGATCACGAGGTCAGAAGATCGAGACCATCCTGGCTAACACAGTGAAACCCCGTCTCTACTAAAAAATACAAAAAAACTAGCCGGGCGAGGTGGCGGGCACCTGTAGTCCCAGCTACTCGGGAGGCTGAGGCAGGAGAATGGCATAAACCCGGGAGGCGGAGCTTGCAGTGAGCTGAGATCGCGCCACTGCACTCCAGCCTGGAGGACAGAGCGAGACTCTGTCTCAAATAAAATAAAATAAAACAAAATAAAATAATAATATAGGGCAGTCAGACTGCCCACCTGGCAGCTCAGGACCCTAGCACATGTGCTTCAGAAAGCCAGGTGGAAGTTACGTATTTTTTAATCTAAACTGAGAAATCACCTAGCATCCCTTCCACTGTAATCACAAGCTTTCCCAATTCCAAAGGGAGGGAACATAGACTCCCTCACCTCTTGATACAAGAAGTGACAAAGTTATATGGTAAGAAGTTGGCCAGGCCCTGCTTGGCTCCGTTGCTCATGCCTGTAATCCCAGCACTTTGGGAAGAGGAGGCGGATACATCCCCTGAGGTCACGAATCTGAGGACAGCCTGGCCAACATGGTGAAACCCTATCTCTACAAAAATTAGTCGGGCATGGTGGTATGCACCCGTAATTCCAGCTACTTGGGAGGCTGAGGCACCAGAATTGCTTGAAGCTGGGAGGCAGAGGTTGTGTACCGAGATTGTGTTACTACACTTCAGCCTGGGTTACAGTGCAAGACTCTGTCTCAAAAAAAAAAAAAAAAAAAAAAAAAAAAAAAAAGGAAGTGCCGGGCGCGGTGGCTCACGCCTGTAATCCCAGCATTTTGGGAGGCCGAGGTGGGCGGATCAGGAGGTCAGGAGATCGAGACCATCCTGGCTAACACGGTGAAACCCCATCTCTACTAAAAATAGAAAAAATTAGCTGGGTGTGGTGGGCACCTATAGTCCCAGCTACTTGGGAGGCTGAGGCAGGGGAATGGCAGAGCTTGCAGTGAGCCCAGATCGCGCCACTGCACTTCAGCCTGGGCAACACAGCGAGACTCTGTCTCCAAAAAAAAAAAAAAAAAAAAAAGAAGTTAGTTGTGGCTCATGCCTGTAATCCCAACACTTTGGGAAGCTGAGATGGGAGTATCGCTTGAGGCCAGAAAGTCCATCGATACCAGCCTGAGCAACATAAGGAGATCTCATCCCTACAAAAATTTTTTAAAAATCAGCTGGGTTTGGTGGCAGGCACCTGTGGTCACAGCCACTCGGGAGGCTGAGGTAGGAGGATCGCTTGAGTCAGGGATGTTTTGGCTGCCGTAAGCCATGAACATGCCATTGCATTCTAGCCTGGGTAACAGAGTGAGACACTGTTTCAGAAAAAAATAAAAATAAAATAAAATAAAATAAAATAAAATAAAATAAAATAAAATAAAATAAAATAATGTTGTAGGCCAGGCGTGGGGCTCATGCCTGTAATTCTAGTGCTTTGGGAGAATGAGGCAGGAGGATTGCTTGAGAACAGGAGTTCGAGGCTGTAGTGAGCTGTGATCGCACCACTGCACTCCAGCCTTGGCGACATGCGCGATATCTTGTCTCGATAAATAAATACATACAGTTCTCTTTTACATCGAGTATATGTATATTTTTAAAAACACATCGAAAGCGCTTAGAAAGCTGCCTGACCTGTATACAGTATTCTGAAAAGGGGGTCGCGGGGTGCATGACCAACCTCCGCCGCCGGGGGCAGCAGCGACTCCGGGCCGAGCAGTGGCCGAGCGCGCCGGGTCAAAGGGGGTGAAGCCTGTGCCAGACGCCTACGCCTCGGTGGCAGCCGCAGCCTCCTCCGCCTGCGGCTCCTGTCCACGCCGCGGCCACGTGAGCGCCGGATTCTGGCGCACAGAGCACTGCCAGTCCTTTGTTGCTTTGCGCAGCCCGTCCTCCCCGCCAGGGGCACCCTTACCACTCCCTTCTCCCACGGGCTCCAGCCGTGCCTGCCTCGGGGCTGCCGCCGCCTGGCTGTACTCCAGGACGTTGGGAAATAACGGGTGGGAACGGTGTGGGTGGGGGGCAAAGAGGAAACGCAGAGACACAGGACGCCCCTTTCCTGTGGTCGGCACCCAGTTGCTTAGGCAGGCCAGCCACGGTGAGGAGTCTTCCCTCCAAGTTTATATTTATTATTATTTATTTTTTATTTTTTCACCTCCGTTTATTATTATTGTTGTTGTTATTATTATTATTATTATTATTTTGAGACAGAGTCTTGCTCTGTCGCCCAGGCTGGAGTGCCGTGGCGCCGTCTCGGCTCACTGTAAGCTCCGCCTCCCGGGTTCACGCCATTCTCCTGCCTCAGCCTCCCGAGTAGCTGGGACTACAGGCGCCCGCCACCACCCCCGGCTAATTTTTTCTACTTTTTAGTAGAGACGGGATTTCACCGTGTTAGCCAGGATGGTCTCGATCTCCTGACCTCGTGATCCACCCGCCTCGGCCTCCCAAAGTGCTGGGATCACAGGCGTGAGCCACCGCGCCCGGCCTATTTATTTATTTTTGAGACAGAGTCTCGCTCTGTCGCCCAGGCTGGAGTGCAGTGGCGCGATCTTGGCTCACTGAAACCTCCGCCTCCCGGGTTCAAGCAATTCTTCTGCCTCAGCCTCCAGAGTAGCAGGGATTACAGGCGCGTGCTACTGCATCTGGCTAATTTTTGTAGTTTTAGTAAAGACAGGGTTTCACCATGTTGGCCAGGCTGGTCTCGAACTCGTGACCTCAGGTGATCCGCCCACCTCAGCCTCTCAAAGTGCTAGGATTACAAGCGTGAGCCACCGCACCTGTCCGACCTCCAAGTTTAAAGACAGCCTCCAGGCCCAGTGGCTCACACCTGTAACCCCAACAACTCAGGAGGCTGAGGCCAGGAATTTGAGACCAGCCTGGGCAACATAGTGAGACCCCAGCTCTAACAAAAATAGGCCAGGCACGGTGGGTTACATCTGTAATCCCAGCACTTTGGAAGGCTGTGGCAAAAGGATTGCTTGAGGGGGTAAAAAATCACCCCGGGTAGCGTGCACACTTACAGTCTCAGCTACTTGAGAGGCTGAGGTGGGAGGATCACTTAAGTTGGAGGCTGCAGTGAGCTAGGATGGAGCCACTGTATTCCAGCTTGAGCAACAGAGCAAGACCCCATCTCCAAATAAAATTTAAAAAGACAGCCTCCAAAGATGTCACTTGCTTCACTTAGCACTTTTAATTGAACATGTTTAGGAAATATATAGCCATGGTAAAGAAAATTCCAATTAGTACAGATACACACTACACACCTATGCACGTGCACACACTGAAACGTGTCCCTTCCAGCACCTCCTCCCTGGATAATTTTTTTTTTTTTTTTTTGCGACGGAGTTTCGCTCTTGTTGCCCAGGCTGGAGAGCAGTGGTGAGATATCGGCTCACTGCAACCTCCACCTCCCGGGTTTGAGCGATTCTCCTGTCTCAGCCTCCCGAGTAGCTGGGATTACAGGCACCGCCCCCACCCCCAACAACATCCGACTGATTTTTGTATCTTTAGTAGAGACGGGGTTTCGCCATGTTGGCCAGGCTGGTCTCGAACTCCTGAGATCCGCCGACCTTGTCTTCCCAAAGTGCTGGGATTATAGGCGTGAGCCACTGCACCCAACCTAAAGTAATTGCCTTCTTTCTGGTTTCTCTGCCTTTCTTCTCACCAAATGCCCCACTCTAAATCACTGCAGACAGGGGGCTCTGTCTAAGGAGGAGAGCCCACCAGTTAAAACCCTTCAGTGGTTCCTAACTACCCTAGGACAAATGCAGACTTGTCCTTTGCTCTCTGCCGCCGCCCTTCTCCTTCCCAGATCCCATATGGCTCCAGCCATATCCTCAGACTATCTGGGCTGTTGTCTATCCTGCCACACACCCTTCCCACCCGGCTCCCTTGCAAGTCCTACTCAGGCTGCACCTACACAGCTGTCTCAGTTCCTATCTGAGGCTCCCGCAGCCTCCTCTGAAAGTCCTCATCACAGCCAATGATAACTGAAACTGTTTTCTTGTGCAGGGCACGGAAAGATCTATTCAACTCACTGCCCAATCTCCTCTCCTGGTGCAGAAAAGACACCCAGTCAGCGACTTGCATTCTCTGCAGACATGAGTGAATAATAATAATGCCTAACCTTTATATAGTGCTAATTCCACGCCTGGCACTGTTTTAGGCAGTCATATAAATTAATGTAATCCACACAACCTCAAGACTGATGATACCTCTTCATCTTACCAAGCACTGAGCAGTTAAATAACTTGCTCCAGATATTAAGGAGCTGGGGTTTGAACCAGCCAGCCTGGTTTCCCATAAATGAACCAAGAACTGGAACGAGGACAAGACCTCCGAGAAGGAGTCAGGTAGGACGTGATTTGTGCGCTTTACATCTAAGATCTTCCAGCTCCCAGGGAGCCCGTTTCATGGAGCGGAAGATAGAGGCCGGGAGGGACAAGGAGAGCCTCGGAAGCCGTGTGGAGTAAGCGGTGCTGTTTGGGGTCCGGGAGCAGGGGCGTGGCCTGGATGCGTGGGCGCCCGGGGCTGCACGTCCTCAGACCAAACTACAACTCCCAGGACGCACTTGGCGCTGACGCCCACGTGACGTCACGGCGGCGGAGGCGCAGGCGGCTGGGCTCCCGGCGGGTGGACTGTTCGAGCCCTTCCGCTGGGACCCGGCCCCTGGCTCCGGCCCCGCGGTAAGTGGGGCGACTGCGCCTTACCGAGTCCGCGGAGGCCCCGCGGCGTACGTCCGCAGCCTCCATCACAGCGCGGGCGCGCAGACGGGGTGGCATCTACCATATGGGGGGCATCCGGGCCGAACCAAGTGACCGGCGTGGGGGACCCCGCTGGGGACTCCGGGCCGCATCCTCCCTAGCTGGCCCCGGGGGCCCAGCGCTGGTGTCGCATGTCCGCTGGCCGCACTCAGAGCCCGCGTTTGAAGGCGCTGGGCAGGCAGGGGCAGCCCCGCCCCCTGAGGAGGGTGCCCAGGACCCCGGGGCGCCGCGGCGAGGTTTTCGGGCTGGAAGGGTCTGAAGGGCTCCTCCCCCGATAGCCCTCCCACCGCCAGTAGAGCCTCGGGTTGGGGAATAGAAGCCCCGCGAGGCTAGGTCCTTTGGGCGCAGCCTGTGTGCGTCTGGGGAGGCGGTGGGAGGGATGGGGAGAGGTCGCCCGGGTCTGGGTAGACTGATGTACTGGTGGAGATACGGTGCAGGCTGTGTGGATTCAGATCCTTACAACTTCCTCTTCCCTGCCCCGGTAGATGGGAGCGCCCTCCGTGGGCTGAGCCTGTCAGCATCCTCGATGCACCCTGGTCCCTGAAGTCGGAGAAGAGCCCCTACCCACCCACACCCCCTTGCGCCATTTCGGGTCACCTGGGTCCTCAGCCCTAGCGGCCACCAGATCTGAAAGGAGCAGGACGATGATCCTGGCGTCGGTACTGGGGAGCGGCCCCCGGGGCGGGCCTCCGCTCCGGCCCCTCCTGGGGCCCACACTCGCGCTCCGGGCCCGCTCGACGTCAGCCACCGACACACACCACGTGGAGATGGCTCGGGAGCGCTCCAAGACCGTAACCTCCTTTTACAACCAGTCTGCCATCGACGCGGCAGCGGAGAAGGTGCGCAAGGGGGCGGCGAGCCCGGGGTCCGGGATGTGGCTGCGAGTGAGAGTGTTGGGGGTTCTCTGCTCAAGGCCCCTCTCCCTCCCTAGCCCTCAGTCCGCCTCACGCCCACCATGATGCTCTACTCCGGCCGCTCTCAGGACGGCAGCCACCTTCTGGTAAGATTTATGCCCTCTATTTTCCTCGTGGATCCTGGAGCTCTCCGGGACGCTTAGGCTCCAGCCCCGCCTTCCTTTCTCTTTTTCTCCTAGAAAAGTGCTCGTTACCTGCAACAAGAACTTCCAGTGAGGATTGCTCACCGCATCAAGGGCTTCCGCTGCCTTCCTTTCATCATTGGCTGCAACCCCACCATACTGCACGTGGTAAGGTAGAGAGGACCTTCAGTCAGCGGGCCACCCTGCCCAGGGGGCAAGTGGGGAGTCTGGGGCCCAGAGTGGCAGACGATTGCTTGCCTAAAGGTGTCAGGGCCACAAAGGATTCAACCCCAGGCCCTCAGAAGCCAAAGGTGTGTATTCATGGAACCTGGAAGGGTGGCAGTAGGGGTTTGATCACGTGGTCGACCAGTTGGGTGGTGAGCCCCATGGGTAGGTGGGGGTGGCTGTTCTCTACTCAGTGCCCATGCGGCTCTGTGAATTCCCACACCTCTTCCTTGCAGCACGAGCTATACATCCGTGCCTTCCAGAAACTGACAGACTTCCCTCCGGTGAGTGCTGGGACAGAGCAGGGTGAGGGGCTGAGAGGCTGGGCTTGGACCACCCTTCCTCATGACTCTGTGACCTGCAGATTAAGGACCAGGCGGACGACACCCAGTACTGCCAGCTGGTGCGACAGCTGCTGGATGACCACAAGGATGTGGTGACCCTCTTGGCAGAGGGCCTGCGTGAGAGCCGGAAGCACATAGAGGTTGGGGCAGTGAAGGAGGGGTTCGGCATGCTGGGGGCTGGGAAGGGCACGGGATTCTGAGACCTCACTCTTCACAGGATGAAATGCTCGTACGCTACTTCTTGGACAAGACGCTGACTTCGAGGCTTGGAATCCGCATGTTGGCCACGCATCACCTGGCGCTGCATGAGGACAAGGTAGGGCTCTGGGACCTGAGACCCACCTGGGAACGTTAAGTGAGACAGAGGAGACTGGGCTGGGGATCCGTGTCAAGGGCCTGGGGGTTGAGGCTGTGGAGCTGGTGCTTTGGGGCAGTTCTGAAGTTGCCAGCATCTGGGGGTGGGGCTAGGGGTGTGGGTAGTCCTGACCTCCTTTCTCCGGCCAGCCTGACTTTGTCGGCATCATCTGTACTCGTCTCTCACCAAAGAAGATTATTGAGAAGTGGGTGGACTTTGCCAGGTGAGGCAAGAATGGCTCAGGGGGTGGTCAGACGTCTGGGGCAGGGAAGGATTGGGTCTGAGCCCTTGCCCGGGGCATGGTCTGTGGGGAGCAGGGTTTCTCAATGATGGCACTATTGACATTTCCAGCCAGATAATTCTTTGTCATAGGGGCTGCCCTGTGCATGTTAGGAAGTTCAGCAGCATCCCTGGCGCCAGTAGTATTGCCTAGTTGTGACAAACAAAAATGTCTCTGTACATTGCCATATATTACTTAGGGGGGCAGAATTGTCTCCAGTTGCAAACCACTGGCGGAGGGGCCCCTGACTGAACCCTTGCTCCTGTCCACAGACGCCTGTGTGAGCACAAGTATGGCAATGCACCCCGTGTCCGCATCAATGGCCACGTGGCCGCCCGGTTTCCCTTCATCCCTATGCCACTGGACTACATCCTGCCGGAGCTGCTCAAGAACGCCATGAGGTGGGGTGGCTGGATGTGCTGGGTGGGAGGCAGACAGGAACCGGGGTGCTTCTACTTACTGGTCTTTCCCCTCTGCATAGAGCCACAATGGAGAGTCACCTAGACACTCCCTACAATGTCCCAGATGTGGTCATCACCATCGCCAACAATGATGTCGATCTGATCATCAGGTTTGCCCCGAGTGGGAGTTCGGCTGAGGTGGATGGGATGGGGGTCCAGGCACTGTTTCTGACTTGATCTAGGACCTTGAGCCCCTTCCTGCCCCATTCTGGGACTTGGTCCTTGACCAGATAAACTATTCTCTGGATCCTGAGATGGCCATGAGCTGCTTATTAATGGATCTGGGGCCAGTTGCAGGCCTAGGTATCCTGCCTCTGTCAGTAGCTGAGGAGCTTGAAATTGAGAAGCAGTCAGGAGTTGGTCTAGGATGCTGGGCCGAGGATAAATGTCACATCCTGTGAGAAGGTATAAGCAGTCAGTGGCCCTGGCAGAGGTGAGGATGATACAAACAAAGCCCTAGGGTCTAGGTGGTCCACATTCCAGCTCTGGGTGGAAGGGACAGGAAGGCAAACTTTGCACTGTCTGCTTGCTGGGTGGTGAGTCCCCCGTCAAAGCTGAGCCAAGCCCATTATTGTTGCCATCTTGCTAGGATCTCAGACCGTGGTGGAGGAATCGCTCACAAAGATCTGGACCGGGTCATGGACTACCACTTCACTACCGCTGAGGCCAGCACACAGGACCCCCGGATCAGCCCCCTCTTTGGCCACCTGGACATGCACAGTGGCGCCCAGTCAGGACCCATGCACGGGTGAGACCCTGCCAGACCAGGATGGAGGGGTGGGGGACCCCAGGAGACTCAAGCCTCTGAAGCCTCCTGTCCTGTCCCCCTGCCCACCACCAGCTTTGGCTTCGGGTTGCCCACGTCGCGGGCCTACGCGGAGTACCTTGGTGGGTCTCTGCAGCTGCAGTCCCTGCAGGGCATTGGCACGGACGTCTACCTGCGGCTCCGCCACATCGATGGCCGGGAGGAAAGCTTCCGGATCTGACCCCACAGCCTTTGGCCTGCTCACCTGACCAGCCTGGGCCGCATTCCCTGCAGGACCTCCTGGGTCAGGCAGGGTGGCCTCCTGCTCCACACGCTGCTGCATCTTGGGTCTCAGGGTCCCAGACAGATGGACTTACATGGAGCTGGGCACTGCCCCGCCTCAATAGGGTCCATTGTCTCCTCGCCTCCAGACCTTGGAGAGGGGAAGTGGGCACCCTGAGGCCTCCAGCACCAGCTCCGTCATTCTCGTTCCTGGGGAACCCCCACTCTGACCTGTCGTTTGTTATTAAAGTTCACATTTTGAATGCCCTCTCGGGCCCTGTGTGTGGGGAGGGCAGGTGAGCTTTTGTTTCTGTCCCCATTCAGGTTCACTGAGCCCTTGGGTTGAACTGGTTTGTGTCCCAGTCTCTTACCTGCCCTGAGAGCCTGGTGGGCCAGGAGTAGAATGGGTCCCAAGTCTGTTGCATGTTTGATTTGGTGGGAGTGGGATGACCGCAGCACCTTATACAAAGAGCTTTCATCTCGTTGAACAAATGTTTCTGGGTCCCAGATAATATCGAAGGCCCAGATTGACCCAGCTTCTGGCCTCAGTTCTGACTCTTCCTTTCCTGGCAGTTACAGTTTATAGAGGTGAAGGTCACCACACTGGGCAACCTCCTGAGCCAACTGATTCCCGAGCCTGAGTAAGGTTAAAAATACTGTGTCTGCTGCTGCCAAGGAAAAGAACATACAAGGTTGTGCCCTGGCAGGCCCCAGCAGGGACTGGGTGCCCCACTGCAAGGAAAGGCAGGGCCCTGATAGGGAGGAGCAAGGATTTGGACAAAGATACCAGGTAGGCTCAAGGTTAGACTTGAATCAGAACTCCAGATGACGTCTTAGGTGGGAACACCCTACCCACCTTGCCAGGGAAGAAGAAAGGCCTAAGGGTGGCCTGGTGGGGCTGGGAGGAGAACTGGAAAGTTCTCTTACTTTCACATCTGAGCTTCCACAGCACACTTCCTAAGGCTGACTCTAGGCCTGTACCATCTCCTACCCTTCAGGGGGATGGAGGGTAAGTTGTATCTGGAGGTCAAATGGAGGGGGCTAGGAAACCACAGTGACTTGCTAGACTGAAAAATCCTGCCAGCTGCAGGGCAGGACGGTGAGGCTGGAGAAGCAGGCAGCCATCAGAGGCCAGGGCCCTGAAACATGGGATTTATCTTGAGGCAGTAGGGACCCATGGGTATTTATTTAGAAATGGGGTCTTGCTCTGTTGCACAGGCTGGAATATGGTGGCTGCAGAGTTCACTGCAGCCTTGAACTCCTGGGCTCAAGAGATTCTCCCACCTCAGCCTTCTGAGTAGCTGGGACCATCATGCCAGGCTAAATTTTAAAATTTTTTGTAGGAACAGGGTTTCTACAAAACCCTATGTTGCCCTGGGCTGGACTTGAACTCTTGGGCTCAAATGATCCTTCCACCCCAGCCTCCCAAAGTGGTGGGATTACAGGCATGAGCCACTGTACCTGGCCCATGGGTGAGTTTTGAGCTGGGAAGGGATGGTTCTGGTTGGAGTCCCTGAGAGGATTCGTGTCCACGTGATTTGTTAAGAAAGTGCTCCCAAGACAGAGCAGGGGAAGCAGGAAGGAGAAGGGGAAGAAGCCAAGCAAGGACGTGACCTCAGGCAAAAGCCCAGAACCAGTCAATTATGCCTCAGGGTGGAAGGTGAGAGAGCTAAACCTCAGAGTCACTGATTAATTTCTCCACTTGGCAGTCACTGGTTAAAGTCTGTCGGTAAAGCAAGCAGCTCTGTTAAGAATGGAGTTTTAAGAAGAGTCTCAGGTGCTGGTGTGGGCCTTTGAAAGCACATCAAAGGTAATCTGGGCCACACAGAAACAGAAACAGCAAGAACTCCCAGAGGATCTGGGTGGAGCGCCTACATGGTTTTTTAAAATTTGTTTTGGTTTTTGAGACAGAGTCTCAATTTGTCGCCCAGGCTGGAGTGCAGTGGCAGGATCGCTCACTGCAACCTCCGCCCCACGCCCCCCAACCCTGGGTTCAATCGATTCTCCTGCCTCAGACTCCCGAGTAGCTGGGATTTACAGGCACATACCACCACACCCAGCTAATTTTTGTATTTTTCGTAGAGATGGGGTTTCGCCATGTTGGCCAGGCTGGTCTTGAACTCCTGACCTCAGGTGATCTGCCTGCCTCGGCCTCCCAAAGTGCTGGGATTACAGCTGTGAGCCACCATGCCCAGCCGTTTTTGTTTTTGTTTTTGAGACCGAGTCTTGCTCTGTCGCCCAGGCTGGAGTGCAGTGGCCGGATCTCAGCTCACTGCAAGCTCCACCTCCCGGGTTTATGCCATTCTCCTGCCTCAGCCTCCCAAGTAGCTGGGACTACAGGCGCCCGCCACCTCGTGCGGCTAGTTTTTTGTATTTTTTAGTAGAGACGGGGTTTCACCGTGTTAGCCAGGATGGTCTCAAATCTCCTGACCCGGTGATCCACACGTCTCGGCCTCCCAAAGTGCTGGGATTACAGGCTTGAGCCACCGCGCCCGGCCGCCGTTTTTTTTGTTTGTTTGGTTTGTTTTTTTTTTTGACACAGTCTCACTCTGTTGCCTAGTCTGGAGTGCAGTGGCAAGATCTCAGCTCACTGCAACATCCGCCTCCTGGGTTCAAGCAATTTTTCTGCCTCAGCCGCCCGAGTAGCTGAGATTACAGGAGCCTGCCATCACGCCCAGCTAATTTTCGTATTTTTAGTAGAGAGGGGGTTTCACCATGTTAGCCAGGCTAGTGTCAAACCCCTGACCTCAAGAGATCTGCCGGCCTCAGCCTCCCAAAGTGCTGAGATTACAGGTATGATCCACCGTGCCTGGCCCAGCCTTACTGTTCTCGGGGAAACAGATTTGCAAACATGCAACAAGATTCTTCTAACAAGAATCATTGGTGGCCAGTGGATTGGAGGGAGAAAGGTAGGGAGGGTGATGCAGTAGCCTGGATCAGGGATTTCTAAGGCCTAGGCTAATCCTTAACTAGAAAGGACAGTATCAGTAACTGACGATATCAGGTAAAGTAAAAAGTGAGGCGCCAGAACCCTGGGTAGGTGGAATAACAACCTTGAAGACAGGGTGGTTGAAGTGGGATAAGGCATTCGAATTTCAATTCTTTTCTTGCTTGATTTTTTTTTAGAAGCTGGGATTACAAACACCTGCCACCACACCTGGCTAATTTTTGTATTTTTAGTAGAGATGGGGTTTTACCATGTTGGCCAGGCTGGTCTCGTCGAACTCCTGACTTCAGGTGATCCGTCCGCCTTGGCCTCTCAAAGTGCTGGGACATATGTGAGCCACCGCGCTTGGCCGCTTCACTTTTATTTCTTATTTCTTATGCTGCCAGGCACCTGGCATTCACTGCCCCTTTCAGTTCTCCAGTGGCAAGTTAACAGCCCCTCCTACTGCCATTCTAACACAGATATTTCTTTTCTTTTCTTTTTTTTTTTTTTGAGATAGTCTCACTGTCGCTCAGATTGGAGTGCAATGGCATGATCTCGGCTCACTGCAACCTCTGCCTCCCGGGTTCAAGTAATTCTCCTGCCTCAGCCTCCTGAGTAGCTGAGATTACAGGCGTGCACCACCATGCCTGGCTAATTTTTCTATTTTTTGTAGAGATGGGGCTTCATCGTTTTGGCCAGGCTGGTCTCGAAATCCCAACCTCGTGATCCACCCACCTCAGCCTCCCAAAGTGCTAGGATTACAGGCATGAGCCACCATGCCTGTCAGATGTTTCTTGATTTGTAACATCTGAGAGACCCATCCTCAGGCCCTAAGCATTCCACTCCTCTCATAATTGTTTCCAAGCCCAATAACCACATTATAAATCAAACGAGATTCAGAGAATGGCCAAAGGGAATGTTTACTGAGTACCTACCCTGTCTGGCACTCTGCAATACACTTGTATATAGATAAGACATATAGTTCAACCATTACATAGTTATATGATTGATAGTTATACATGGGTTAACTGCTGGGGATTGGTTCCAGGACCACCTGTGAATACCGAACTCTGCAGGTGCTCAAGTCCTATAGTTGGCCCTGCCAAACAGCAGATATGAAGTCAGCTCTTCAGATCTGTGGGTTCTGCATCCTTACAATATTTCCTTTCCTTTTCTTTTCCTCCCTTCCTCCCTCTCTTTCTTTCCTTTTTCTGGGGGGGGGAGATGGAGTCTTGCTGTGTCAGCCAGGCTAGAGTGCAGCGGTGCGATCTCAGCTCACTGCAACCTCCACCTCCTGGGTTCAAGCAGTTCTCCTGCCTCAGCTTCCCAAGTAGCTGCGATTACAGGCACACGTCACCACGGCCGGCTGTTTTGTAGTTTTAGTAGAGATCCGGTGTTTCACAATGTGGGCGAAGCTGGTTTTGAACTCCTGACCTCAAGTATCCGCTTGCCTCGGCCTCCCAAAGTGCTGCGATTACAGGCGTGAGCTGCCGCACCTGGCCTTTTTTTTTTCTTTTTTTTTTCTGAGGCAGAGTTTCGCTCTTGCTGCCCAGGCTGGAGTGCAATGGCACGATCTTGGCTCACCACAACCTCTGCCTCCCAGGTTCAAGCGATTCTCCTGTCTCAGCCTCCCGAGTAGCTGGGATTACAAGCATGCACCACCACACCTGGATAATTTTGTATTTTTAGTAGAGATGGGGTTTCTCCACATTGGTCAGGCTGGTCTCAAACTCCCCACCTCAGGTGATCTGCCTGCCTCGGCCTCCCAAAGTGGTGGGATTACAGGAGTAAGCCACTGCGCCCAGCCTCCTTCTTTTCTTTCCCCCCCTTTTTTTTTGAGATAGGGTCTCACTCTGTCACCCAAGCTGGAGTGCAGTGGAAGGATTATAGCTCACTCAGCCTCCACCTCCTGGGTTTAAGCAATCCCTCTGCCTCACCCTCCCGAGTAGGTGGGACTACAGGCGCGGGCCCCCAGGCCCAGCTAATTTTTTTTTCCCCAAATTTTTAGTAGAAAGGAGGTCTCTTATGCTGCCCAGGCTGGTCTTGAAATCCTGGCCAGAAGTGATCCTCCTGCTTGGATTCCAAAAGTGCAAGATTACAGGTGTGAGCCACCATGACTAAACACTGTATTTGCAACCTGCTCTTCGTTGAATCTTCAAAGGTGGGACACGCAGCTATGGAGGGCCGATTATATATGGTTGGACCATACATATATAAATGGCTTAACTTTTACTGACTCTCATAGAATCCTCACACTTGTACACCTTACCCTGTGGAAGGTCAGAACTCAAGATTCATTTTTCACTGCCCAAAGTATTCTCCACTGTATCCACTGCCTTTGGCCAGTTTCCGTCCAGGAGACCTGTGGTTTTGGGGCTCGTTCTTTTTTTTTTTTTTAATTTTTGAGTTGGAGTCTCGCTCTGTCACCTAGGCTGGAGGGCAGTGGCGTGATCTCGGCTCACTGAAAGTTCTGCCTCCCGGGTTCACGCCATTCTCCTGCCTCAGCCTCCCCAGTAGCTGGAATTACAGGTGCCCGCCACCACACCCAGCTAATTGTTTTCTGTTTTTTAGTAGAGACGGGGTTTCACCTTGTTAGCCAGGATGGTCTCGATCTCCGGACCTCGTGATCCACCCACCTCAGCCTACCAAAGTGCTGGGATTATAGGCGTGAACCACTGCGCTCGGCCTTTTTTTTTTTTTTTTTTTTTTTTTGAGACAGAGTCTTGCTCTTGGTCCCCAGGCTGGGGTGCAATGGCGGGATCTCGGCTCACTGCAACCTCTGCCTCCCAGGTTCAAGCGATTCTCCTGCTTCAGCCTCCTGAGTAGCTGGGACTACAGGCGCGTGCCACCACGCTTGGCTAATTTTTGTATTTTTAGTAGAGACGGGGTTTCACCATGTTGGGCAGGCTGGTCTTGAACTCCTGACCTCAGGTGATCTGCCCGCCTCGGCCTCCCAAAGTGCTGGGATTACAGGTGTGAGCCACCGCTCTGGCCAACTTGTCCTTTTTTTTAAAATTGAGATGGAGTCTCGCTTGTCGCCTAGGATGGAGTGCAGTGGCACAATCTCGGCTCACTGCAACCTCCGCCTCCCGGGTTCAAGCGATTCTCCTGCCTCGGCCTTCCGAGTAGCTGGGACTACAGGCGCGTGCCACCACGCCCGGCTAATTTTTTGTAGTTTTAGTAGAGACGGGGTTTCACTGTGTTAACCAGGATGGTCTTCATCTCCTGACCTGATGATCCGCCCACCTCGGCGTCTCAAAAGTACTGAGATTCGGCCTCTCAAAGTACTAAGATTACAGGCGTGAGACACCACGCCCAGCCCAACTCGTCCTTTCTTTAGACTATCCTGTGAGGATGATTTATGGGCTATCTCTGAACATACCCGTTCTGCTTTCCCCGCCCCAACTGTATCCCAAATAAGGGATACAGTCTCTTCAACCTTCAAAAACCGGGCACTGGCTGGGAACGGTGGCTCACGCCTGTACTCCGAGCCCCCTGTAATCCTAGTACTTTGGGAGGCCGAGGCGGGCGGATCACCTGAGGTCCGGAGTCAGAGACCAGTCTGGCCAACAGGGTGAAGCCCTGTCTCTACTAAAAATACAAAAATTAGCCGTGCGTGGTGGCGCGCACTTGTGATCCCAGCTACTCAGGAGGCTGAGGCAGGAGAATTGCTTGAACCCGGGAGGCAGAGGTGGCAGTCGGCCGAGATCACGTCACTGCACTCCAGACTCGGCAACAGAGCTAGACTCCATCTCAAAAAAAACAAAAAAAGGTGAGCGACATTAGGCCAGCTCGAGTGTGCGGCTCCAGGCCACCAGGGCGGACGCTCTGACTCCGCCCTGTTAAAACGTGGGCAGCTCCCGCTGAAAACTGGCACATCTTGGCTTCCTCAAGCACCAGGGCCTTTAAAATGGTTCAGCTGGCCGGACGCGGTGGCTCACGCCTGTAAATCCCAGCACTTTGGGAGGTGGAGGCTGGCGGATCACGAGGTCGAGATTGAGACCATTCTGGAAAACATGGTGAAACCCCGTCTCTACTAAAAATATAAAAATTAGGTGGGCGTGGTGGCGCGCGCCTGTAGTCCCAGCTACTCGGAAGGCCGAGGCAGGAGAATCGCTTGAACCCGGAGGCGGACATTGCAGTGAGCCGAGATCACGCCACTGCACTCCAGCCTGGGCGACAGATCATGACTCCGTCTCTAAATAAATAAATAAATAAATAAATAAATAAATAAAAGGTTGAATTGAGTCATCGCATGAGGTAAGTCTGTCTCCTCTCCTCGACCATAGGCCGCAGCCACAGGTCCTCATGGAAAACCAGGAGCTCCAAGACTGCCGCACACTCAACATCCAGCTCGTCGCGGGGCCGCGAGGGACGGCCGCAGAAGCCAATCGGCTACTGCTACGTCACAGACCCCACCCTCAAACCTTGAGGAGCCCGCCCCACGCACTGCTGACCCGGACGCAGAAGAGCTGCGTGGCGTCCGACTCTGGCGTCACTTTCCCTCCCGCAATGGCGGCACAGGGAGCTGCTGCGGCGGTTGCAGCGGCGACTTCAGGGGTCGCGGGGGAGGGCGAGCCAGGGCCCGGGGAGAATGCGGCCGCCGAGGGGACCGCCCCATCCCCGGGCCGCGTCTCTCCGCCGACCCCGGCGCGCGGCGAGCCGGAAGTCACGGTGGAGATCGGAGAAACGTACCTGTGCCGGCGGCCGGATAGCACCTGGCGTGAGGGCGGGGCCCAGGGCCGGGGGCTGGGCGGAGCTCAGGGCCAGGGGGCGGGGCGGGGCCAGAGGACGGGCTCTCCGTGAGGGCGAGATCCGGGGGCTGGGAGTGGAGAGGAGGAGGGGCGGGGTTTGAGGAAAGAACGCCGCGATCCAGGCGCTGAGAAACCAGCCGGGTTGTGGGAGGCTGTCGACCTTTGATGATGTGGAGCGACACCTACAAACCCACCACTCAGGCCTTGACCAGGATTGTTCCCATTCCACTTCTTTGTCCAGTCTTAGGCTTCATTCATTTTTCTTGCTAACGCTGCTTCTTCACCCGTCTCTTGTCTCTGCGTCTTCTCTTTCCATCTGTCCCTGGCAGCCACCTTCCAGAAACAACAGGCTTCCCTTTCCTAATGTTCTGCTGCCTTCTCTCATTTTCAAAATTAACCCCAAACTCCTTAGAGTGGCATTCATTTTTGTGACCTCTCCAGTTTGTAGCCAACCCTAGCAAAGGGCATTGCCAGGCCAGAACACACTGTCCTCTGAAGACCACACGCCCTTTACCACCTGTGCCCTCTGCTTGGAATGCGTTTTCTTCCCTTTCTCCTTGTTCGCCTGCCTAGCTCCTACTCATCCTCTTAACTTCATATCCTTTGTGATGTCATCCTTGATTCCCCTTCAGGCGAAGTGAGTGGTTCCCTTCTCTGTGTTCCTGCAACATTTTTTTCGTACCTCAGTCATAGTTTTTGTAACATTATGTTGTAATTTTCTCTCTCTGTGTTCCTCCATCATACTGGGAACTTCTGGAGGGCAGGACTTCTTGTGATTCATCACTGTGTCCTCTGTACCCAGCAACAACGCAGCATAGGGCCAGACACATAGTGGTTGCCTTACTCACTTATTGAATGCTCTGCTAATTGTCAGGTGCTCTGCTAAAAATTTTGGAGGCATTAACTCACCTTCTAAGGTTGGCACTATTATCTCTTTTTTTTTTGGGGGGGGGACAGGATCTTGCTCTGTCACCCAGGTGGGAGTGCCATGGCGCTGTGACAGCTCACTGAAGCCTAGACCTTCTAGGCTCAAGTGATCCTCCCACCTCAACTTCTCAGAGTGTTGGGATTACTGGCATGAGCCACTGTGCCCAGCTGTTATCCCTTTTCACAGATGAAGAGACTGAGGCTCAGAAAGATGGAATAACTGGCTCAGTTACACATAGCTAGGAAGTCGGGAGCTGCAATTTTATATATTTTGTTTGTTTGTTTTGTTTTGTTTGTTTGAGACGGAATCGCACTCTGTTGCCAGGCTGGAGTGCAGTGGCACCATCTTGGCTCACTGCAATCTCTGCCTCCCGGGTTCAAGCCATTCTTCTGCCTCAGCCTCCTGAGTAGCTGGGACTACAGGTGTGCGGTGCCACGCCCAGCTGATTTTTGTATTTTTAGTGGAGACGAAGTTTCACCATGTCGGCCAAGATGGTCTTGACCTCTTGACCTCGTGATTCACCCACCTTGGCCTCCCAAAGTGTTGGGATTACAGGCATGAGCCATGGTGCCCAGACCTGGAATTATATATTAATGTAGGCTATCTTAATCCAGAGTCAGCACTCATGATCCCTGAACAAATGAGCAACTGAGGGTATATGGTAAAATAAGCATTGAATTTAGAGTCAGACTTAAATTCAGTTAAGTATCAGCTCTTATCACTTCAAATCTGTGACCCTGGGTAAGCCTCAGTTTTGTTTTGTTTTGTTTTTTGGGGTTCTTTTTTTCTTTTTGAGACAGAGTCTTGCTCTTGTCACCCAGGCCACAGTGCAGTGGTATAATCCCGGCTCACTGCAACCTGTGCCTCCCAGGTTCAAGCAATTCTCCTGCCTCAGCCTCCCGAGTAGCTGGGATTACAGGTGTGTGCCACCATACCTGACTCTTTTTTTTTTTTTTTGTATTTTTAGTAGAGATGGAGTTTTGCCATGTTGACCAGGCTGGTCTCCAGCTCCTGGCCTCAAGTGATCTTTCCATCTCGGCCTCCGAAACTACTGGGATTACAGGTTTTTTTTGAGGCAGAGTTTCACTCTTGTTGCCCAGGCTGGAGTGCAATGGCGTGATCTCGGGTCACTGCAACCTCCGCCTCCCGGGTTCAAGTGATTCTCCTGCCTCAGCCTCCCCAGTAGCTGGGATTACCGATGTGCGCTGCCACGCCCAACTAATTTTGTATTTTCAGTGGAGACGGAGTTTCTCCATGTTGGTCAGGCTGGTCTCAAACTCCCGACCTCAGGTGATCTGCCCGCCTCGGCCTCCCAAAGTGCTGGGATTCTAGGCGTGAGCCACCGCACGCAGCCCCAGTTATTTTCTCATTCATAAAATAGTAATAACAGCCCCAACCTGGTCCACCTCACAGTTGTGGCAGTGATTGAGTAGAATGGCAGAGGTGAACTAGTGAGGTTAGCTGATGCGTGGCCCTGGATTCTGGAAACTGCTCCTCAGTGTGCAGGATTCCTTTTGTTCCAGTCTTACCTTCCTGATAACCCTAGCCTTTTTCCATCACAGATTCTGCTGAAGTGATCCAGTCTCGAGTGAACGACCAGGAGGGCCGAGAGGAATTCTATGTACACTATGTGGGCTGTGAGTGGCTTGGTGCATCTGGGCCTGGGTGCGGGGAGTTGGGTGCCCTGGCAGCACTCTCATGGCCCATCCTTACAGTTAACCGGCGGCTGGACGAGTGGGTAGACAAGAACCGGCTGGCGCTGACCAAGACAGTGAAGGATGCTGTGCAAAAGAACTCAGAGAAGTACCTGAGTGAGCTCGCAGAGCAGCCTGAGCGCAAGATCACTCGCAACCAAAAGCGCAAGCATGATGAGATCAACCATGTGCAGAAGGTCCGGATCCCTTCCCATCCATAGGCCCGGGAGGCCTAGCTATCTCTGCCAGCTCCCTTGGGTCTCTCGGGCCCCAGTGCCAAAACCATAGCAAATCCCATTTCTTAAGCTCCTGCAGTGTGTCAGGGACTTTACCTACTTCCTCTTACTTATTTTTCATAGCTAAGGAAACAGGCTTAGAGGGTAAGGGCTTCGCTGCAGTCTCACAGCAAGGAAATGGCACAGCTGGGACTAGAACTCAGGCCTCCTGCACCAGTAGCCTCTTTTGTCTCCTAGTGGCTGTGTCTTAGTAGAAAAATGACTTGAAGTTTAGTGGGAAGACGAGAATGTTATTGGGCAGTTGCTATAGCCAGGCACCCTGCCAAGTCCTGTTTGTGTATAAGCTCCTCATTCTTCCCAACAGTTCAACACTCAGGAATAGTTACTTTTTGGTAGGTGAGGAAGCAGGCTCAGAGAGATTAAGTAACATGCCCAAGGTCACACAGGCAGTAAAACGGTGGGCTGGAATTAGAATAATAATGCCAAACACTTGTTAGCCAGTGAGCCAAAGTGTTAAGCTAAATGCTGGCTTTTTTTTGTTTTGTTTTGTTTTGAGATGGAGTCTCTCTGTCGCCCAGGCTGGAGTGCAGTGGCACGATCTCGGTTCACTGCAATCTCTGCCACCTGGGTTCAAGCAGTTCTGTCTCAGCCTCCCGAGTAGCTGGGACTACAGGTGCCCGTCACCACGCCCAGATAATTTTTGTATTTTTAGTAGAGACAAGGTTTCACCATATTGGTCAGGCTGGTCTCGAACTCCTGACCTCAGGTGATCCGCCCACCTTGGCCTCGCAAAGTGCTGGGATTACATGTGTGAGCTACTGCTCCCAGCCTAAGCTAGGTGTTTTAATACATGACCTCACTGACATTTCACAGCAGGCCTGTGAAGTAAGCATTATTATCCCCAATTTATAGAAGAGCTGCAGATAGGTGTAGGGACCCAGACAGGAATTAGATCTACCAGCTAGATTGTGCTACCTCAGAGCCAGAGGCCTTAGCCATGATTTTAGTTTTTTCTTAAGAGATGGGAGTCTTGCTGTGTTGCTCAGGCTGGACTTGAACTCCTGGGCCCAAATGTTCTTCCTGCCTCAGCCTCCTAAGTAGCTGGGACTACAGGTGTGCATCACTGTACCTGCCTTGGTTTTTTCTTGTATTGATATATAATAGTTGTACATATTTTTTTTGTTTGTTTTTTTTGTTTTTTTTGAGACAGGGTCTTACTCTATCGTCTAGGCTGAGTGCAGTGGCACAGTCATGGCTCACTTCAGCCTCAACCTCCTGGGCTCAAGCAATCCTCCTGCCTCAGCCTCCTGAGTAGCTGGGACCATAGGCAAGTGCCACCATGCCTGGCTAATTTTTTTATTTGTTTGTAGAGACGGGGTCTGCTATGTTGCCCACACTGGTCTCAAACTTCTGGTCTCAAGCGATCCTCCTGCCTTAGTTTCCTAAAGTGCTGGGATTACAGGTGTGAGCCACTGTGCCCAACCAAGTCTCAGTGTCTTAATTTACAAAATTAAAATGAGGAGTGCAAACCAGAGCAAGATTGTCAAAGTCTCCAGACACCCAAACATTTGTTACTTTCAGCCGTTGCAGTTTGATCCTTCTGAGTACATCAGTTCAGTGGGCAAGCCCAGCATTTAAATTTCTTTAAATGGAAGAAATAAAGTGGATAAGATAGAAAATTCAGGGTGTTGCACTTTATTAAGGGTAAGTATTGTTTTGAGAAGCTTTTATTTCACACCCAATAAAAGTGTGCAGGATTCCTCTTGTTCCAGCCTTACCTTCCCAATGATCCTAGCACACACTTGTGTGTATATATGGACATGTCAACAGGTTTACAGTGCCAAGTGTACTTTCTACTGTGGTATGATTTAAAAAATTGAAATACCCTAAACTGGAAGAACTCCTCAAGGTCTAAACTGCCCAATTGAACTTCCTGTTGTAATGGAAATGTTCTATAGTTGTACTATCCAGTACAGTAGCTACTAGCCACATGTAGTTGTTGAGCACTTGAAATGTGTCAAGTGTGACTAAGAATTAAGAATCTTAAAATTATGGTCGGGTGCAGTGGCTCATGCCTGTAATCCCAACATTTTGGGAGGCAGAGGTGGGTGGATCACTTGAGGTCATGGGATTGAGACCAGCCTGGCCAACATGGCCAAACCCCATCTCTACTAAAAATACAAAAATTAGCCGGGCGTGGTGGTATACACCTGTAATCCCGGCTATTTAGGAGGCTGAGGCAGAAGAATTGCTTGAACCCAGGAGGTAGAGGTTGCAGTGAACCGAGATCATGCCACTGTACTCCATCCAGCCTGGGTGTCCAAGCAAGATTGTCTCAAAAAAAATAAATAAATAAAAGCATTATAATTCTTGTTAAAAAAATTTATTTATTTTTATTTTTTTGAGACAGAGTCTCGCTTTGTCAATCAGGCTGGAGTGCGGTGGTGTGTGATCTCAATTCACTGCAACCTCCGCCTCCCGGGTTCAAGCGAGTTTCCTGCCGCAGCCTCCCAAGTAGCTGGGACTACAGGCACGCACCACCATGCCCGGCTAATTTTTGTGTTTTTGGTAGAGATAGGGTTTCACCATGTTTGGCCTCAAACTCCTGACCTCAAGTGATCCATCTGCCTCGGCCTCCCAAAGTGCTGGAATTACATGTGTGAGCCACCGTGCCCAGCCAAAATTTTCATTTTTTGAAGAGTCTCACTCTGTCACCTAGGCTGGAGTACAGTGGCGAGATCTCGGGTTACTGCAACCTCTGCCTTCCTGGCTTAAGCAATTTTCATACTTCAGCCTCCCAAGTATCTGAGATTACAGGCATGTGCCACCACATCCAGCTAATTTTTTTTTGTTTTTAGTAGAGATGGGGTTTTGCTATGTTGGCCAGAGTGGTCTGGAACTCCTGGCCTCAAGTGATCCTCCCACCTCGGCCTCTCAAAGTGCTGGGATTACAGGCATGAGCCACCATGTTTGGCTGAGTATAATTTTAAATAGCCCTATGTGACAAGTGGCTACTCTATTGGACAGCGTAGATCTAAGATTAATTCCTCAACTGTTTTGCACTCAACAAAGATATACCTCTGAGCTGGCAACCAGCAGGGTGGATAACGGGCCAGTGGTGATTAAATCAAAGAATAGGTAATGAAACAATCATCCAGTTAACAATCAGCAAGGTTCTTCAGAGCCTAATTAATGTTTAATTCTAAATAAATTGCAACAATTAAGAAAAGTAGTGTTTTTGTAGTTCTTTATTGCATTGGCAGAAGAGTACTATATTTTGTAAGAATTGGGAAATGTGGTTTAAAGAGATGTGTGAGGGGCCGGGCGCGGTGGCTCACGCCTGTAATCCCAGCACTTTGGGAGGCTGAGGCGGGTGGATCACGAGGTCAAGAGATTGAGGCCAGCCTGGCCAACATGGTGAAACCCCATCTCTACTGAAAATACAAAAATTAGCTGGGCTCCCAGCTACTTGGGAGGCTGAGGCAGGAGAATCACTTGAATGTGGGAGGCAGAGGTTGCAGTGAGCCAAGATCACGCCACTGCAGTCCAGCCTGGCAACAGAGAGAGACTCCATCTCAAAAAAAAAAAAAAAAGAGACGTATGAGAAGGAAAATCTTTCTTCCTCATCTTTACAGTGGTTAGCTTCAGAATTGGACAGACCAGGCGCCCATGCCCGACTCTGCTGAGTACCAGTTCTGTGACCTCGGGCAAGTGACCTCATCTCTTTGTGCCTCAGTTTTGTCTCTTATACAACAGGGACAATGAGCACTCTTATTTCAAAGGCTCATTGTGAGGACAAAATGAAATAATGTCGGCTGGGTGCAGTGGCTCATGCCTGTAATCCCAGCACTCTGGGAGGCTGAGATGATTGGATCATTTGAGGTCAGGGGTTCGAGACCAGTCTGGCCAATACGGTGAAAGCCCGTCTCTACTAAAAATACAAAAAGAGGCCAGGCACAGGCCAGGTGCAGTAGCTCATGCCTGTATTCCCAGCACTTTGGGAGGCCGAGGTGGGCGGATCACGAGGTCAGGAGTTCGAGACCAGCATCACCAACGTGGTGAAACCCCTCTCTACTAAAGATACAAAAATTAGCTGGGCTTGATGGCGTACACCTGTAATCCCAGCTACTTGGGAGTATGGGGCAGGAGAATGACTTGAACCCAGGAGGCGAGGTTGCAGTGACCTGAGATGGTGCCATTGCACTCCAGCCTGGGCGACGGGGCAAGGCTCCGTCTCAAAAAAAAAAAAAAAGGCTATGGCTCATACCTGTAATCCCAGCATTTTGGGAGGCCAAGGTGGGTGGATCATCTGCAGGTCAGGAGTTCGAGACCAGCCTGGCCAACATGGTGAAACCCCATCTCTACTAAAAATACAAAAAATTAGCTGGGCGTGCTGGTGGGCGCCTGTAATCCCAGCTACTTGGGAGACTGAGGTGGGAAGATCGCTTGAACTCAGGAGGTGGAGGTTGTGGTGAGCCAAGATTGCGCCATTGCACTCCAGCCTGGGCAACGAGCAAAATTTCGTCTCAAAAAGCAAAATAAATTAGCCGGGCATGGTAGCAGGTACATGTAGTCTCAGCCACTTGGGAGGCTGACGCAGGAGAATCACTTAAGCCCAGGAGGCAGAGGTTGTCGTGAGCTGAGATCTCGCCATTGCACTGCAGCCTGGGTGACAGAGTGAGAAAAAAAAAAAAAATGTCTATGCCGTGCTTGCCACTTGGAATAAATGGCAGCTCACTAGTCCCTGAGGGCAAGGGACCTCACCTTGCCCTGCCTGTTTACTACTCTGTAGAATTGAAATAAGAATTCAGCTGGGTGCAGTGGCTCAGAGGTCAGGAGTTTGAGACCAGCCTGGCCAACATGGCGAAACCTGTCGCTACTAAAAATACAAAAATTACCTTGATGTGGTGGCATGTGCCTGTAGTCCCAGCTACTTGGGAGGCTGAGGCAGGAGAATTGCTTGAACCTGGGAGTCGGAGGTTGCAGTGAGATGAGATGGTGACACTGTACTCCAGCCTGGGTGACAGAGTGAGACTCCGTCTCAAAAAAAAGGAAATAACATTCTATGTAAGGGTTACTGAAAGGATTAAATGAGGCCATATAAGCACAGTGCTTTGTGGAGGGGGTTCTGGGTAAAGTGCTGGCTCCTTCCTCCCTTCTCAGCTACAGGGCAGGGCCTCGTCTGCCCTAGTGTAGGTCATGGGCCATCTTGGGTCCCTCCTCCATTGTCAGGTTATACTGGGTTCCTCCTGCAGGGTCTGGTCTAGGAGTAGGACGTGCTGTGAGTGTGGTGTGACTCTTAGTCTCTGCTTTCTAAGGACTTGAAAAATAGAGGAACCCAGGTGGGCATACTTGGCCGGTGTTGCCCTGTTGACCACTTCTCACTGAACTTGGGAAGGAGCGAATGTTTTCTGGATGGGAAGAATCCAGTCAGGCCTCCTGGAGGGGGTGGTAAGAATCTCAAGCCTTGAAGGATGGGAAAGAGCACAATAACAACAGTGACACAGGATAGATCACAAAGCATCATGGACTCACCTGACTCATGCTCCGTGCCAGGCTGAGGAAGCGTTTTCTGCTGGCAGTGAGGGAAGGAAGGGCATTCTCCAGGTGGAAGGAGCTGTTTGTCCTAAAGCATGAAGGCCGCAAAAAGGGGGCTGCTGATAGCAATGAGGAGGCTGGGGCTGGAGGCAGGGAATCTGAGGAGGCCTAGTGAATTGTCCAGACCTGAGATGGGGCCATGACTACCTGGAGCAGGACAGAGAGGAGAATTCCAGAGAGGACCCAATTCCAGAGATGTCAGAAGTAGAGTCGGCATCGCTGTATTAGGACTTGGCCAGGCTGAGGGAGAGGGAGTAGTCTGAGGCAAGCCTAGTTACATGTCTTGGACATTGGGACCAAGAGTGATGTTCCCAGTAAAATGAGCAACCCAGGAGGCGGCAGGCACAGGTTTGCAGGGAGGAGTGTTGAGGTCCTTTCTGCACATCTTGAGTCTGCTGTCCCTATGGGAGGGACCTCTGGGGCAGTCCCATGGGCAGGCAGGGTTTGGTGCTCAGGAAAGGGGTCCAGGCACATCGGGGAGATGGTAACAATTCTTATGGTGGGCCTGGAAGGCAATATCTGTTACTTCATTTGAGTCTCACAACTTTGGCAGAGCTGGATTGCCCCCCGTTGTGCAGCCGAAGCCCCTATTCCGATCCTAACCCTGTTCATCTGGCAAAAGGTCCAAACTTGGACATCAAGGATGTCTGGGATATCCGGGGGTGGGGCGGGTGGATGCGAGAGGAGCCTGGACCAGCCAGCTTCAGAACTGAGTCAGACAGGTTAGCTATTGGTGTGGTTATTATTTGCCATCCAGAAATGAGGTCTGGAAGACAGCAGGGAAGCCTTGTGGGTCCTGGATTCCAGGAGGCCTGGACTCCAGGCCTGGCTTTGCTGTTGCTGGCAGGGGAGGGACAGCCTGGTTACCACTTCTGTTCACCTCTGCTTACTTTTCTTTCCTGGCCCAGACTTATGCAGAGATGGACCCCACCACAGCGGCCTTGGAGAAGGAGCACGAGGCGGTAAGTGGGGCTGGGAAGCTGCCTGCAGGTCCCCTGTCTCCCCTTGCTGAGGAGCCCCTGCTGAGCCATGCACTGTGCCCCACTCCCACCCTGCCTGCAGATCACCAAGGTGAAGTATGTGGACAAGATCCACATCGGGAACTACGAAATTGATGCCTGGTATTTCTCACCGTTCCCCGAAGATTATGGGAAACAGCCCAAGCTCTGGCTCTGCGAGTACTGCCTCAAGTACATGAAATACGAGAAGAGCTACCGCTTCCACTTGGTGAGGCTGGGCTGGCCGGGCCAAGCTGGGCAGGGGCCTGGTGAGAGGCAGAGGCAGGCAGGGAGGCTGAGGGCGGCTGCGCTGGCAGCTCCAGGGAGGAGACAGGCCCAGAGGGGCGAGTATAGGGAAGAGCTGCTAGGGGGTCAGGAGGCCTGGATTCCAGGCCTGGCTTTGCTGTTGCTGGAAGGGTGACCTTGCCAACTCCAGACCTCAGCTTCCTCTTCTCTGGAATGGGGACAGTAACTCACCCCCTTCGGGTCTTTTGTCAAGGCCAGCCCCATCCCAGGAAGCACACATAGGCCCTGGCAGTGGGACCTTAAGTGTGGACAAAACTGGGGGCTGTCAGGAAGGGGCGCTGTCGTCACTGACACAGTGGGCTGCTTCCAGAGGTGTGGAATCTGAAGCGAATAGGTGTGGTTTAGGGAAGCCATTGTCATGGATGGGTCCCTCCAGAGCCAGGCCCACGGAGACTCAAAACCCCACCCCGCTGTGTGATGTTTGCGTCTCTGTGCTGGGCCTTGGTCTATAAAGCAGGATTGCTTTCCTAAGGCTGCTGGGAGGATTACTCAATGCAAGTGAAGTGTTGTGGGGGGAAACAGAGAGGCAGAGACTTGCTCCAAAGCACATAGTGGTGGGCTGGGGGCCTCCTAGCAGAGAAGCTATGGGCAGCGAGCCTGTTCTCCTGTCCCCCACCAGGGTCAGTGCCAGTGGCGGCAGCCCCCCGGGAAAGAGATCTACCGCAAGAGCAACATCTCTGTCTACGAAGTTGATGGCAAAGACCATAAGGTGAGTGGGTGGCCGGGGGCTGGGGGAGGCCGGGGAGGCCCTGGGCACCTCCCAGATGATCCTCATTGCCACCAAAGGGGAGGGAGGGAGCAGCCTTAGCTGAGCCTCTATGGGCAGAATGCCTCTGAGGGGCCGGGCACTGTAGCTCACACCTGTAATCCTAGCACTTTTGGAGGCTGAGGTGGGCAGATTGCCTGAGCTCAGGAGTTCGAGAGCAGCCTGGGCAACATGACGAAACTCCTTCTCTACTAAAAATACAAAAAAATTAGCTGGCGTGGTTGTGCACACCTGTAATCCCAGCTACTCGGGAGGCTGAGGCACGAAAATTGCTTGAACCAGGGAGGTAGAGGTTGCAGTGAGCTGAGATTGCGCCACTGCACTCCAGCCTGGACGACAGAGTGAAAATCTGTCTCAAAAAAAAAAAAAAAAAAAGAAGGCCTCTCGGGGCTTCCTAGCCTGACACTAGGCCTATGGTTGGTGCATAGGAAACACAGGGCCCTGTGGTGGCCCCAGGTTTCTTCTGCTGGTGGGGTTAGGTTCAAATTTGAGTTGTTCTGGAACCCAGAGGAGATTGTCTTGCCTGAGGCTGCTTTTAGAAGCGCTTTCTCCTTCCGTTGGAAAGAAAGGTGTTTGCTTTTGCCTGGGAGGGGACTGCTTTGTGTGAAATTTCCTGCTGAGAGAGCTCTGTGGTTATCAAGGGCTGAGTTCCTTGTTCCTGGCCCGGAATGACTTCAGCAGGGTGGGCTGGGACCTTTGGGACCTGCTCTGCTGTTGTACAGAACTTGGCCTTTGCCTTGTCAGTCTGTGAGGGTCTCGCCAAGTGTACTGGTTTCCGGCAGATGGGCCATACAACATAGGACGGAGAGGGCAGGCTTCAGGGTGGCTCCACTCACTGCAAGGTGACTCGTTGCCCTGTCACTTCCTCACTGACCACAGACAAGTTACTTAACATAGTTCCTGTTTCCTTGTCCATAAGACGGGAGTCATAATATTTACCTAGTGGTGGTGTTAGTGGAATAAATGAGACAGCAAATGTCAAGTGTTCAGTGCAGTGCTTGGCACTAGTAAGTGCTTAATAAACACGGGCCTTGTTATTATCGGTGATCTCTTGGGGCTTGATTAGCCTTGGACTCGGAGAATATGCAGGTTGAGCCCAGCCCTTGCCCCTGCTCTGCCTTCCTGAGCATGGCTGGGTGGAATGGCAGAAGGGCCTCCGCTGGATGTGGTGATGCTTTCCAGCTCTGCACTCTGCCAGCTTTGAGGCCCTGGACAACACTCTGGGAGCTTCAGCTTCCTCCTGAATGAGATGGGCCTGGCAGTGCTGAGCTCGCACAGCTGCCGGGTTGGATGAGAGAGTGGTTGTGGTGTCATAAACCAGGGAACCCTTTAGTCTGTCCTGTGAAGCCAAACTCAGTCCCATTGTCCCCCTCCTGGAGTGCGGCCAAGTGGACAGACAGGGCTCGAGGCTCCTCCATTCAGCAGATATTTACCAGGCACCCAGCTTCATACTTAGCCTCGTGCTAGGTGCTGGGGACACAGCCATGAACAGGACAGTCTGAATTCCTGCCTCGCAGCCTCAGTGTCCTGAGCTGAAACAGAGTTAATGTCTGTGAAGACTGAAGCAGATCCTGCATGGAAGGCACCCAGCCCGTATTTGGCGCTCAGAAGGGGTAGCCGGGCTTCGTCTAGCTCTGCTGGCACCTCCGAAGTGCTGTTGCTCTCTGATTTCCAGTTCCCTGTCCGTCGGAGGCTGACTGAAGACTCCTTCCAGTGTGAAATCTGTCTGGCCTTGTGAGGCGCCCACTTCCTGCAGGCTGGTGCTGGCCGCTGGAACCAGCTGGGTAGGACCTGTGCCTGCCCCCTGAGCATGTCTCCCCCTCCTCACCCCCAGATTTACTGTCAGAACCTGTGTCTGCTGGCCAAGCTTTTCCTGGACCATAAGACACTGTACTTTGACGTGGAGCCGTTCGTTTTTTACATCCTGACTGAGGTGGACCGGCAGGGGGCCCACATTGTCGGCTACTTCTCCAAGGTACTGGGTCTGGAAGCTCAGGGTGGGGAGGGTGGGGAGGGCGAAGGTGGGCATAAACAGAGAGGGGGCAGAGCCTCCCCAGTGGCCCTGAACACCCGCTTCCTGCAGGAGAAGGAGTCCCCGGATGGAAACAACGTGGCCTGCATCCTGACCCTGCCTCCCTACCAACGCCGTGGCTACGGGAAGTTCCTCATTGCTTTCAGTGAGTGGTTCCTGGTCTGTCTGGGAGTGGGAGACCTGTGGGGCAGGGGTGCCAGGGCAGGCTGGATTCTAAGTTCCTCTTTCTACTGCCGCCAGGTTATGAGCTCTCCAAGCTGGAAAGCACGGTCGGCTCCCCTGAGAAGCCGCTGTCTGACCTGGGCAAGCTCAGCTACCGCAGCTACTGGTCCTGGGTGCTGCTGGAGATCCTGCGGGACTTCCGGGGCACACTGTCCATCAAGGATCTCAGGTGAGGGGGCCTCCTGGACCATGGGGGCAGGATTTGTCCTGAGATGGGCCATGATCCTGCCTCCTCATACCCTGTCGCCATCCTGGCCAGATCCCACAAGGGCACCAAGTCTGGCATTTGCTCTCATCCCTTTTTGCAGCCAGATGACCAGCATCACCCAGAATGACATCATCAGTACCCTGCAGTCCCTCAATATGGTCAAGTACTGGAAGGGCCAGCACGTGATCTGTGTCACACCCAAGCTGGTGGAGGAGCACCTCAAAAGTGCCCAGTATAAGAAACCACCCATCACAGGTGGGTGGGGGGCTGCCGTGTGTCGGGGGCGGGAAAGGGGTGTGTGGGCAGTGGGGATAGGGGAGTGTTGGTATATGGACTGCTAGGAGTCAAGGCCTTCTTATTACTGTCACATGATCCCAAACCAGTCGGACCAGCTCCCAGGATGGAGCCTGGGGCGGGCCTCTCATTCCTGGGCTTCTCTGCCCCTCCTCAGCACAGCCTGCCCTTTTGTTCTCACCTGGAGGAGGTGAAACTGGCCTGAGCCCAGAGCAGGGCAGCCAGGTGTGAGCTGGTCTGGCCCAGTCCCAGACCTGTCTCCCACCCCTTCTCCCCACAGTGGACTCCGTCTGCCTCAAGTGGGCACCCCCCAAGCACAAGCAAGTCAAGCTCTCCAAGAAGTGAGCGGCCTGGCCCCCAGCCTGTAAATATGTATAGACCTGTTTTGTCCTTTTTTTAATAAAGTCAGTTCTGCTGGTGGCCCTGGACTTTGGAGGGGAAGGGGAGGCCAAGAGCCGATGTTCTTCATTTCACTTCACACATGCACGGCGAGTTGTGCTCAAACATTTTAATCCTTTCTGCCCTGTTACCCCCACCCCAGATCCAAGCCTCAGCCCAGTTCCGGTGGGGGCTTAGTCCTCCGGAGTCCAGGAGTCAGGGCTCGGGGGCACTCAGCGGCTAGTGGGCAAGATTGGGGCCTTTCCTGTCCTTGAAGCTGCACAAAGGCAGCCCCAGCCCAGAACACAGGGAGAGGGCAGAGGGATGTGCCCATCAGGCTGGGTAGGCAGGCTGGGAGCAGTCTTCCAGAAACAGGTGGCAGCCAGGGCTCATTTTCATAGCCAAGGGTCCCAGGAGCTTGGCCAATGGGCTGGTCCACGGTGGAGGAGGGGCCAGAGGCTCTGGCCATCGCTACAGGCAGTGAAACTCCTGACTCTCAGTTATGATCTCAAAGAGCACACCCAGAAGAATGGGCTCAAAGATCAAGATGGGGCCCCAGCCTCCCGCAGAGTCCTGGAGGAAGGAGTGGCTCAAGCCAGGCCCTGGGTCCAAAAGCCATCAGGGAAACACCAGGCTCCTGTCCTTGAGTGTGATGCATCCATCCTGGAAGCAGGACCAGCTCAGTGCTCGCTGAGCCATGGGGAGAGGAGACCCAGAGCCAGGCCCAGAGGCAGGGAAAGGATGGGCCTCAGCAAGCCCTGGGCTGGGGCAGAGTTGAAGGCCAGGTGGCTGCTACAGAGGTTGCTGTCGGGCTGGGACTCCTGGGTTTGGGGCACCACACGAGGCTGGAGTTCTGTCGCCTTGCTTTGGATCCAGGAGGCATAGCTGGAGGCCAGAGTGTACACACCAGGCCTGTTGCGGGCCCCACAGGCATCGCCCCAGCTCACAATGCCCGTCAGGTACCAGAGACCCTCCACAGGGCAGGAGAGTGGGCCCCCAGAGTCACCCTGAGGAGAGAAGCCACACAGCAGCCATCAGGACCCGGCCAGGCCTCCTTTCCCAAGTTGCACTGGTTATCTGCCTCCCGGGCCTGTGCTTACCTGGCAGGCGTCCTTGCCCCCCTCCACGTAGCCGGCACACACCATGTCCTCCTGGACAAAGTGTGGCTCCTCAGGCTTGGCGTCGATGTTGTACAGGCAGTTACACGTCTCACGACTGATCAGAGGCACCTCAAGTTGCTGCAGTGGCTTGGGTGCCGGGAGGCTCACTGTGGGGGCAAAAGAGGCTTACTCTGGGCCCCTCCCCGAGTCAGCTGCCCCTCCACGCTTCTAGGCACCCAGCGTCCCACCTCACCTGAGGGGGCCACATGGCCCCAGCCAGTGACAGTGCAGTGGAGGCCGTTAGGGAAGGAGGCGTTGGCTGCAGGGAGGCAGATGGGTCGGATGTAGCGGGAGAAGGTGACAGGGCTGCTGAGTTGGAGGAGTGCGATGTCACCCTGGGAGCCCTCCTGGAGGTAGCTGGGGTGGGTGATGATGTACTTCACGGTGCTGACCTTGGCGTCCTCAGAGTAGGAGTCCAGCTGGTGGGCTCCCAGCCTGACCTCATAGGATTCCTTGCTGTGCTCGCTGCAGGCAGGCGGCAAAGGCTGAGACCCAGGAGACCTCTCCTTGTTCCCCAACCCCTGCTGCGAACCCCTGATTCCAATCAGCCCCTTTTAGGTCTCAAATTGCACCTTAGTTTTATCCTGTAACCTCTGACCCCTCACCTTCACTCCTAACTGGTCCTTCCAGACTTAACTGACACTCTCAGACCCAACCCAAGAACCCCAACCTCTGATCTGGATTGACCCATGAACTTTGACCTCCAACCCACTTTTGACTTTCACCATTTGGTACCTGGGGAAGCAGTGAGCAGCTGACAGCACCCACTTCTCAGACACGAGAGAACCACCACACACATGGACGCCTTCATAGGTGATGCTGACCTGCCAGGGCCACTGACCGGGGACTGCATTACTGCCACCTGTGATACGTGCTTGGGGGGCCACACCGCAGGGGGCTGCCCAGGGAGGAAAGGAAGGGGTCAGGTTGTTAGCCTGGCCACTCCTACGCAGCCCAGGAGCTCTGATACAGAGCTTGGGAAGTGGGTTCACAGGAGTCAGCACCCCTTTGTTCCCTCCCAGGTGTGGGCAGTTCTGCCCCTTCTGTTCACTACCCATTACCTAATTCAGGTCTCAGGGCAGCCTCCCTCCTTGCAAGCCTTCTGTCCATCCCGCCCCTTACTTGTGTCTGAAAATCCCCAATCTGACCAGGCCACAGTCCTGCTTAACCCCTTCCCTGGCTCCACGAGGCCCTTAAGATAACATTCCAGACAACCATGGCACTGCCATCGGACCTGGTCGTCCTCTCTGGACCCTTCAGTCATGTACATCAGGCCACGCACTTGTTTACCTGGGACCTTGGCTGATCCAGGTCACTCTACCTGGAATGCCCTTCCCCATCCTTACTGTCTGGCAAACTTCCCTTTGCCTGTGGATGCTTGACTGGAACAGCAGCCCCTCCGTAGACAGGCGGGCTCCTGCTGGCTGAGTTGGGCATTGCCTCCGAGTCCAGTACCCCCCCACCTCCACCGTGCTCCCCGAAGCTACCCAATCTCACAATTGTTCCGGAGTCCACAACTGTGTCTGTTTCCACCACACCAATCTGGGTGTTCCCTAGGGGCAGAGTCCCATGTCCGCAGTGCCCGTGGCATCGTGGACATGGGTTCAACCAACCAACAGCAGAACTGGGCTCCCGTGACATGAATGTCTAGTTTCCAGGACAGCCCCAGCCCCAACCCCATCGAGGCCACTGTTTGGAGTAGAACCCAACTGCTCTTCACAAAGTCTTCTAAGAGCAGAGAAAACTGCAGACCGGATCCTCCTCTCCCTTATCATCATGACAATAGCCACTATTTAGAGAGCCTAGCGGCTGTGCCAGGCCTGGGAGGGGCTTTCGTTTCCTCATCTCCCTGCATCCTCTCCACAGCCCCAGGAGACGGACATGACCAGCTTCATTTTAGAGGTGCGGAGTCTAAGCCTTAGAAAAGTGGGGGGACTTGGTCAATGACACACAGCCAGTGCATGGGGAAGCCAGGATTGAAAGCTGGTCTGACTCAGAACCGGGTTGGGTGCCTTCCAAGAAAGGAGACCCTTGGTTTGGTTCCCACAAAACCACCTCGAGGATGGGAACGGTGGCTCACACCTATAATCCCAGCACTTTGGGAGGCTGAGGCAGGAGGATCGCTTGAGCCCAGGAGTTCAAGACCTGCCTGGCCAATATAGTGAGACCCCCATCTCTACCAAAAATAAAAACAAAAACAAAAAAACACAATTAGCTGGGTGTGGTGGCATGCACCTGTAGTCCCAGCCACTAGGAAGGCTGAGGTGGGAGGATCACGTGAGCCCGGGAGGCTGGATCACTGAGCGGGCCGTGAGCTGTGATGGTGCCACTGCACTCCAGCCTGGGCGACGACAGACCCAGACCCTGTTTCAAAAGACAAAACCAAACCGAAAAAATCACTTCAATTGCCTCACTTTGGGAGTCAGACGTGGATCTGAATCCCAGCTGCACCCTCACTGGCAGTGTGCCCTGGGCAAGTCTCTGCTTCTCTGCCCGTAAGGTGAGGGCTACAACCCGCCTCTCTGGGAGCCCTAAGAGAATCTAGTTGGAAGGCAGCCCAGCCGAAGGCCAGGCACTGGTTAAACCCCAGGGGAATCCGATCCAAGTCACCTCCCCCTCCCCTCCTCCCTCTCTGAGGAAAGTCTCACCTTCTGCCCCTTCCGCTCCTAGAAAGAAAGAAAGAGGAGGGGTGAGTAGGGAAGACTCGGGTTCCCTGACCCCTTAGCACCCACCGCTGCTCCAGAGGGCTGGCCCCTTCCCTGGCAGAGCCGAGGTGGGAAAGGGAGGCCAAGAGCTAGGGAGGCCGTGGGTTTTCTTGGGCCCCAGACAAGGGCGCACCCCAGAAAATGATCACGCTGACTTCCTCCTGTGCATTGTCCCCACCCCGCCCCCATGTCTTCACTTACCTGTCCCCGACCGGAATAATCCAAGATAGAGCAGAATGGCCACAGCCCCCAGCTGCCCAGGCCCCAGGACCCCATTCTGGACCATGGCCCAGGACAAGGGCCCCTGGGGCAGACTCCAGGCGCACAAGGTAGGAAGCCTAGGGGTGGTGTCGAAGGCAGGACCCAGATGTTGGCTCAGAGGGAAGGACCCCAGAATCCGGGCTGGAAAGGGGCAGCAAGTGTCCAAGGCTGGCCTCTAAGGCAGGGAGCAGCCGCAACGGGAGACGCCTGGAGTATCTGCAGCGAGCAGTGTGGACAAGTCACCAGCACGGTCTGGCCACGCAAGGTCCTCCCAGGAGCGGCTGCACCTACCTGCCCGCCCCTCCCCTGGCCCCGCCCACTGGCTGGGCCCCACCAGCTCCTCCTGCCACCAAAGTCATGAGTCCTTTCAGAGCCACAGGCCCGCGTGTGTACATGTATGTGTCTGTGTGTGTATGTATGTGTGTGCGTGTGCATAGTCCGTTTGTCCCGGTGTGTAGTGTGTATATGGTGTGGGTGTATGCGTGTGTAGGCTGTGTGTATCCCCTTAAGTGGTGTGGTGTGGGTGTGCATGCACATGCTGTGTGTGCGCGCACATATGTAGGCTGTGTCCCTGTGTGTGTAGTGTGTGTTTGAGTGTGTGTGTACGCACGTGCATGTGGTTTGTGTGTGTGCCCGCAGTCTCCCTGGAATGTGATAGACTCTCCTCCGCCTCAGGTCTTTCAGGTTATCTCAGGCCAGTTATGCCCCCCAGGGCCTGGCCCCAGCCCTTATTATCTGGAGCCACAGCCACTCCTCCCTCCTTCCCTCCCTCCTTAGGCTGGGTATGGGAGCTTAAGACACTAGGGTCAGCTCCCCGCCAGGCTCTTTCTGCGAAGCCTCCACCTGACGGTGGTGGTGAGCTTGTGGAGCAGCAGCAATCATCCCACAGACATTTCCTGAGTGCCTATGATGTTCCCAGGTGCCCAGGACAAAACAGGCACCAGCTCCGTTCCCCTTGAGCCCTGAGCTCATGGTGAAGTAGGGGTGACACACTTCGATCAAATAATCACCAACAGGCTGGCAAGGTGACTAGTCGGCTTTGGGAGGCTGAGGCTGGAGCATCGCTTGAGGCCAGGAGTTCCAGACCAGCCTGGGGAATATAGCGAGGCCTCATCTCCAAAAGAAATATAAAAATTAGGCAGGCATTGTGGTGCATGCCTATGGTCCCAGCTACTTGGGAGGCTGAGGCGTGAGGATTGCTTGAGCCCAGGAGTTCAATGAAGCATTGAGCGTGGTCGCACCACTGCACTCCAGCCTGGGCAACAGAGGGAGACCCTGTCTAAAAAAAATAAAAAATAAAAATAAATTTAAAAAATTGCAATTACACAATAATTTCAAGCCAGGAATAGCGATGAAAAAGAATGGCATGAGCATACTGCAGCCTGGCAAAGGCTGGCATTGTGAAAGGGTCCTGGAGGAACTGCCTTGGGAGCTGAGACCGAAAGGCGTTATAAAAGGTGGTAAGGTGAAGATGCGGGGGATGGATTGCAGAGGGCAGAGGCTCAGGGAAACAAAGCCTGCCGTGTGGCTGCAGTGGGGATGAGGCATGTCCTCTTTGAGGGCCACTCTGGCCGTTCAAAACACCTGTTGAGGCTGGGTGTGGTGGTTCATGCCTGTAATCCTAGCATTTTGGGAGGCCAAGGCAGGAGGATCACCTGAGGTCAGGAGTTGGAGACCAACCTGGCTAACACGGCAAAGCCCTGTCTCTACTGAAAATACAAAAAAATCAGCTGGCTGTGGTGGTGCATGCCTGTAATCCTAGCTACTCGAGAGGCTGAGGCAGGAGAATCACTTGAACCCAGAAGGCAGAGACTGCAGTGAGCTGAGATGGCGCCACTGCCCTCCAGCTTGGGCGACACATCGAGACCCTGTCTCAAACAAAAAACAAAAGACAAAAAAAAAAAAACACCTGTTGGGTCTGAGCTTCAGGAAAAGCAGAGCCTAGAGTCCTCACTTGCTTTCTGGAGACCAGATGTCTGGGGTCCAGGCTGGAGGTCAGGTTATTCCTGGGGTGGGTGAATGGGAGGGGCCTGACTGGAAGGAGTGTCTTAGCTGGGAGGAGGGGGCAAGACATGGGGCCTGGTGGGTGGGTTTCAGTAGAGGAAGGGGTAAGTGTAGTGTTTGTGGAGATGGCATGGGGTGACTGACTGGGTATGGGAGCAGGTGGAGATGTATGCACTGTGAAGATCCTGGGGAGTATTATAGCTGGCATGTAGCTGCTAAGGCTAAGCCTGGCTTCGTAAGAACCTCTGCCCTTCTCCTAAGCCTCCCAGTGAAAACTTCCAGCTTCCCTTTAGGCCCTTTACCCCCTTCGTCTTCCTTCTCAAGCCAGAGATTGTGCCTAGCCCGAGAGGCGACCCCTCTGCCACCCTCATCAGCTGGCTTTCACCCCCAAACCTATCCTTCCCCAGGTCCCCATTTGTCCTTTTTCTTTCTCTTTTTGAGACAGGATCTCACTCTGTTGCCTAGGCTGGAGTTTAGTGGTACAATCATGGCTCACTGCAGCCTTGAACCCCTGGGCTCAAGGGCTTCTCCCTCCTCAGCCTCCTCAGTAGTTGGGATTACAGGTGCATGCCACCATGCCCAGCTAATTAAAAAAAAAAAAAATTGGCCGGGCACGATGGCTCACGCCTGTAATCTCAGCAATTTGGGAGGCTGAGGCAGGCGAATCACGAGGTCAGGAGTTGGAGACCATCCTGACCAACATGGTGAAACCCCATTTCTACTAAAAATACAAAAATTAGCCAGGCGTGATGGCACGCACCTGTAATCCCAGCTACTCAGGAGGCTGAGGCAGGAGAATCGCTTGAACTCGGGAGGTGGAGGTTGCAGTGTGCCGAGATTGCGCCATTGCATTCCAGCCTGGGCAACAGAGCAAGACTCCGTCTCAAAAAAAAAAAAAAAAAAAAAAAAAAAAAAAAAAAATTGTGGAGCTTCAATGTGGTGGCTCACACCTGTAATCCCAGCACTTTGTGAGGCCAAGGTGGGAGGATCACTCTTCAATATTAGGAGTTTGAGACCAGCCTGGCCAACATGGTAAAACCCTGTCTCTCCTAAAAAATACAAAGAAAATTAGCCAGGTGTGGTGGTGCATACCTGTAATCCTACCTACTCGGGAGGCTGAGGCAGGAGAATCACTTGAACCCGGGAGGCCAAGATTGTGCCACTGCACTCCAGCCTGGGCAACAGAGGGGACTCTATCTCAAAATAAATAAATAAATAGGCCAGATGCGGTGGCTCATGCCTGTAATCTCAGCACTTTGGGAGGCTGAGGCAGGTGGATCATCTGAGGTCAGGAGTTCAAGACCAGCCTGGCCAACATGGAGAAACCCAATCTGTACTAAAAATACAAAAATTAGCTGGGCATGGTGGTGGGCATCTGTAATCCCAGCTACTCAGGAGGCTGAGGCAGGAGAATTGCTTGAACCTGGGAGGTGAAGGTTGCAGTGAGCCGAGATTGTGCCATTGCACTCCAGCATGGGCGACAATAGCAAAACTGTTTCAAAAATTAAAAATAAATGAATAAAATTAATAAAAATACAAAAATTAGTCGGGCGTGGTGTCTTGGGTCTGCAATCCTAGCTACTTGAACTGACGCAGGAGGAGTGCTTGAACCCAGGAGGCGGAGGTTGCAGTGAGCCGAGATTGCACCACTGCACTCCAGCCTGAGCATTAGCGTGAGACTCTGTCTCAAAAAAAAAAGGTGGAGATGGGGGTCTTGCTTTGTTGCCCAGGCTGGTCTGGAATGCCTGGACTCAAGTGATCCTCCCAAAGTGCTGGGATTACAGGCATGAGCTACTGCACCCTGTCTCTGGTTTTGCTTTACTTTTTAATTGTACATTCACTGGCTGGAAACCACCTTCCCTTCTCCTGTGCTCAAACATCACTGGTACTACCTCTTCCCGATCCCAGCCAGGGGTGTCCACATGTGTCCCCACTAGATTGGGAGGGCTTTGTGGGCTTATATATCAGACTCCAATTGTGCCACGACTTAGTAGCCACCAGGGAACAGGGGTTGAATGAATGCAGGAAGGTGCAGGTAAGCAGTGGGTGAGGGAGTGGGGTTCACATACAAGGGACCCAAGTTCTGGGCAGAATGTGAAAGCAGTGGACCCTTGAAGGGCCCATGTGTTGTGTGTGTTGGGGGGACACATCGGAGCATCATGCATTGAGATGTGTCTATGGCAGGCAGCGAGGGCAGCAGGTCTGAGCTGGGGTTGAGATGTCCAGCACGTGCTGAGGGTGCTGACTCCACTGGACAGGTGACACACAGCCAGCTGGCCACCCGACCTCCCTGCCCTGGGGCAGGAATGAAGGAATCGCTGCCAGGTTATCAGGGTGCATTTCCTGAGAGCCCAAGACCTGACTCAGAGGCCGGAGGAGGGAGGAGGGAGGGGACCTCCCCCTTGGGCTTCCGGCTTAGCCTCTGATGCCCAGCCCCTCAGCCTGCCCACAGCAATGCCACAAGGCCACACAGGTGCCTGTGTTTACACCTTTACTGTCCCGCTCCTCCCGCCACCCCCAAGGATTCCTAGGTTCAAAATAGCCCGGGCATTGAGGCCCAATTAGCTCGAGCCTCTGCAATCTAGGTGGGTGGGGCCCTTGAGATTCCAGCTGGCTGGGCCACATTCCAGCCCCGCTGGGCGGGAAGTAGAGGGTGGAGAAGGGGGAAGTGGCACCGGGACCCTAGCCCCTCAGCTCTGGATCAGGAGAGTCAGCAGGAGCAGGAAGTGGACTGCACGCGGGGATCCTGAGGCTTTGGCCAGTTCTGGGGGACAGAGGTTGCTGCCTCCAGTGGGCCAGTGTGGGGAGCCACTGGAGGGCAGGAAGTGGGCCTCTCCCACTGTCTGGGAGATCCAGGCCTCTTCAGGACCAATGGCGGCAAACAGCTCCCGGCTCCCTTGAACAGCCATGCCCACGAGGACCCAGGAGCCTTCTGTCGTCTGGCACAGGAGAGGCGGTGCTGAGGTCATCTGCAGAGTTGGAGCGAGGCCACGTGGGTCTGCTGCCCTTCCTCTTGGTCCCCTGCCCCTTTCCCCAGGGTCTGGCCAGGAAGCACTCTGGTCTGCATCCCTAGACATCCAGGTCCCCAGTTTCTCTCCGGAGTCCAGCTAGGGTCCCATTTGGGGCCAAACACCCAATAATTCCAGTCCTGGCCAGATGCGGTGGCTCACGCCTGTAATCCCAGCACTTTGGGAGGCCAAGGTGGGCGGATCATTTGAGGCCAGGAGTTTGAGTCCAGCCTGGCCAACATGGTGAAACCCTGTCTCTACTAAAAATACAAAAATTAACCAGGCGTGGTGGTGCATGCCTGCAATCCCAGCTACTAGGGAGGCTGAAGCAGGAGAATTGCTCGAACCTGGGAGGTAGAGGCTGCAGTGAGCCAAGATCGCGCCACTGCACTCCAGCCTGGGCGACACAGCGAGACTCAGTCTCAAAAAAAAAAAAAAAAAAAAAAAAATTCCAATCCTGCTCTCTCTCTAGGGTACCACAGTCCAACACTGCCTCTCTCCTGCCTACTCCAGGATGCCCAGGCCCCTTTACCTCACACCTGTTCTCCTGCCCCTCTGCATACAGGACACAGAGGGTTCCAGGGGGCAGGATTCCCTGATAGAGGCAGTGGCAGATTCGTGGTGTCAAGATGGAGACAGCGGCAGCCACAGGGACTGGGGAGAGGAGACAGAGTTGTTCCAGGGCTCTGGCCTCCAGCCACTCCTTGTTCCCGCGACCCAGGAGTCTCACCTCGGTCCTGGGGTTCTTTCCAGCCCAACACCCAGCAGCTGGCCCCCGGAGGGATACCCGCCGGGTGGAGACAGATGGGCAGGGCTGATGGGGAGGGCTCCACCCGGGAGCTCAGCTCCAGGAGGGCCAGGGAGGGCCTGAGTCCCAGGTGCCGGGGCAGCTGGATGCTGATGACCAAGCGGGATACCTGGTGGCCCTGTGGGAGGGGGCTGGCCCCTGCCCGGCCCAGATACACTTCAATGTAAGGCACTGTTGTAGAGCCTGGCCTGTTGGAACAAGGCCCAATGTAACTTTCTGTTCCTCCTATTGCAGGCAAAGTCCTTCCCAGCCCAGGGGAAGGATGACTCTCTGGGGTCATGCCACTCACTCCTTCATCATCCCTCCTTCCAAATCTCCCTTCCAGGTCAAAACATCTCCCAGTGCTGTAAGATTCTTCCCTCACGCCCCACCCTGGACAGAGTCTTGCTCTGTTGCACAGGCTGCAGTGCAGTGGTGCAGTCTTGGGTCACTGAAACCTCTGCCTCCCGGGTTTGAGCGATTCTCCTGCCTCAGCCTCCCAAGTAGCTGGGTAATGTTACAGGTGCCACCACCCCTGGCTAATTTTTGTATTTTTAGTAGAGGGGTTTCACCATGTTGGCCAGGCTGGTCTTGAACTCCTGACTTCGTGATCCGCCCGCCTCAGCCTCCCAAAGTGCTAAGATTACAGGCATGGGCCATTGTGCCTGGCTGCAAGATGCTTAAAGGAGACTATTCCACTATTTTAAGAGTCCTCTGGGCCAGGCACAGTGGCTCATGCCTGTAATCCTAGCACATTGGCCAAGGCAGGAGGATTGCTTGAGGCCGGCCTGGGCAACACAGCAAGATCCCATTGTTAATTTTTTTTAAACAAACAAACAAACAAACAAGTCTTTGGCTCTGTTCCATTCTCCCTTCCTGCCTCTCGCCTAGGAGATGAGTAAGACCCACCTGAGGACACAGTGAGTGGCTGCCAGGACCCAGCCTGGGGCCAGAAGGATCCCAGTGCAGACTCGATCGCCAGCCACATGCACCTCTGCCAGCCAGGGCCAAAGGACCCCCACTGGAGCAGCCTCCGGCCGCAGGCCACAGGCTAGGGAGAGGAGGTGGCCACCTCAGTTGGGGCCCCATGGCTGACCCCTGAGCCCCTGCCACGGGTCTATGCACCCCCAGGAGCCCCTAGAGCCCAAAGGCGTCCTGCTCACCACCATGCTGTGTGTGTGGGGGACAAGTCTGTGTCTCAGTCTCCTCCCCATCAGGGCCCCAATCCCAGGTTAGCTGGTCCTCCAGGTAGGCTCCCTGAGTCACATGGCTGATCCATGGGCCATGGGTCTGCACAGGGAAGAAGGCTCGGGGACGTAGACAGCCACTGGGGAAGTCTCTGATTCCAGCCAGAAACCAGGTCCCCTCCTCCTGGCACAAAAGGCTCCAATGCGAGTCATTCTGCAGCAACAAAGTGCGTGTGTTACTTGCCTCTGCCTGGGTGCAGAGAATATCAGAACTCCTGGGGCTTTCCAGGACTCCAGATTTTCCCATTTGCAGAAATATCAAGTTCCACATTCTCCAAATCAGACTCCAAATGCTAATTTGTGTAAGAATTCAGCCCTCACTTTAGGATTCTCCTTAAATCCAGGGATAGAGAGAAACCATAGCACCAGCTCAGAGCCCGCCTCAGCCCCTTCCCAAAAGTTCTCCAGGGCCAGGCCCCGCCCCCAGTTCGTTCTGGCCCCGCCTCCACTTCGGCTCCGCCCCATTCCCAGTTCTGCAAGTCCCGCCCCTCCCTAGAGCCCACTCAGACCCGCCTTCCCCAGGCCCCGCTCCCTCCCTAGAGCCCACTCGGACCCGCCTTCCGCAGGTCCCGCCCTCTCCCTAGAGCCCACTTGGACTCGCCTTCCACAGGCCCCGCCCTCTTCCTAGAGCCCTCTCGGACCTGCGTTCCGCAGGCCCCGCCCCCGCCGCTTACCCAGCAGTGGCCCGCCTCCTCCTCCTGGTAGGCAGGGCAGAGCGCGTGCGGCGGGTCTCCCGGCAGCGGCACTGCCGCCCCCTGGCGGCCATACAGGCAGTGGCACCACCAGCCGCCTAACAGCTCTGCCTCCAGCAGCGCGCCTGGGCCAAGCGCGGGTTCTGGAAGGGAAAAGGCAGGGAGCCCGCGCTGCGGCCCAGACGGCCCCTGCACCGCCCGGTGCCGCCCCGGCCAGCGCCGGGCCCCAGCTCACCCCCGCGGCCCCAGCGGGCCAGGCGGCAGCGGCTTCCGGGCAGGAAGTAGTGTTCCGGGTGGGGTAGGCACACGGGCCGCGGAGCTGCGCTCAGGTTCACGGGCGTGCGCAGCTGCAGCAGCGCCAGGTCCGAGGCGTCGTCCCACGAGGCATTCTCGTGCTGCACCAGGCGTGCCACCCGCTCCGCGCGCGGGCGCGAGGGTAGCAGCACGCGCCAGGCGTCGAGGTCGCGGGGCGGGCTGTCGGAGCTGCTCGGGCTGCGGGATAGGGGGCGAGGGACGTGGGCCGGATCCCGCACACATGGCTAGAAACCTCGCACCCCTGGCTTAGACTCGCCTGGTGAGGATCCTGCATCCTGGTGGGATCCCCACGCTACCCCCATTCCAGCGGCTCACTCACACCCCCGCCTCCGGGATTGAACTTCTACCATGCCTCTATCCACCCCTGCGAGGCCAGGACCCCTCTTTTTGTGCTGTATCCTACACCTCCGAATGGGATCCCACACGCCCCACACCCCCCAGGGGAGGGGCTGGGGCCAAATAAATGGTGTCTCAGGCTGATGTAGGGAGGGGCAAGGATCGGCTTGAAACGTAGATTTTCACTCACTGCAGAAAGCAGCTGGCAGGTGCCAAGACCCAGCTTTCAGACACCAGTGCCCCATGGCAGGGTCTGGATCCTGGTACAATCACCTGGGCCTCCCAGGGCCAGGCCCCTGGCCGCGGGGCCTTCCCGCACTCTGAGAGGTGAGAGACCTGGGTCAGTGGGCCTCCTGCACCCCAATCACTCCCAGCAGTCTCCATCCCAACTCACTCTCCCACGTCCCACTCACATCCAGGGGTGCCGCCCACTCACCAGGCAGGGCAATGGTGCAGTTCTCCCTGGGCTCCTGGGGATCTGACTGGGGCTTCTGAGGCTGGGTTGGAAAGACAGGCCCAGGCTCTGAACCCATCACCTGTTCCCGTATCCATGCCTCATAGGTAGCCACGGCAGTGAAAACTCCAGGCCGGTTTCTCCGTCCACAGCCGAAGCCAAAGCTGGTGATTCCTGCCTGGAACCAGCGGCCGCCTTCCTCACAGACCAGGGGCCCCCCAGAGTCACCCTAGTGACAGATGACTACATGTCAAGGGGTCAGCCCAGGGACCCACCCGTTTATACTGGCCTCCTCGAAAAGGTCCTGCCCCTTCTTTTGGCCCAAGATACACCACCTTCTCCTTTCTCCTAGAAACCCTCCTTGGCTAGGCCTTGTCCTCTGCATTCCCTGGGGCTCTAAACAGAAGAAAACCCTGTAAGCAGAAGGCCGATGGCAGCCAGAGCCAAGAGCACCGGGGGAGTGCATTCAAGACCACGAAAGAGAATCCTGCAGGTGTCATCAGAGCCAAGTGATTCTTGTCCAGTTACTAGCTCAAATAATTCCCCTCCCTCCCTTCCTTCCTTCTTTCCTTCCCTTTCTTTTTCTTTCTTTCTTTTCTTTTTTGAGACAGCCTGGGAAATGCTCTGTTTCCCAGGGTGGAGTGCAGTGGTGCAATCTCGGCCCACTGCAACCTCTGCCTCCCGGGTTCAAGTGATTCTCCTGCCTCAGCCTCCCGAGTAGCTGGGACTATAGGTGTACACCACCGCAGCCGGCTAATTTTTGTCTTTTTAGTAGAGATGGATTTTCTCCATGTTGGCCAGGCTGGTCTCAAACTCCCGAGCTCAAGTGATACGCCTGCCTTGGCCTCCTAAAGTGCTGGGATTACAGGCGTGAGCCACTGTGCCAAGCCAGTTCCTCTCCTTTTTTGAGACGAGGTATCACTATGTTGCTCAGGCTGGTCTCAGACTCCTGGGCTCAAGTGATCCTCCTGCCTCAATTTTCTGACTAGCTGGGATTACAGGCATGAGTCACTGCTCCTGGCGATGCTGTCTTTGGTTTTTAAATTCACTTGGCCTTGGCTGGACATGGTGGCTCATGCCTGTAATCCCAGCTACTTGGAAGGGTGAGCCAGGAGAATTGCTTGAACTCAGGAGGTGGAGTTTGCAGTGAGCCAAGATCGTGCCATTGCACTCCAGCCTGGGCAACAAGAGCAAAACTCTGTCTCAATAAATAAATAAATAGCCGGGTGCGGTGGCTCACGCCTGTAATCCCAGCACTTTGGAAGGCTGAGGCAGGCAGATCACCTGAGGTTGGGAGTTCGAGACCAGTCTGACCAACATAGAGAAACACCATCTCTACTAAAAATTAGCTGGGTGTGGTGGCACATGCCTATAATCCCAGCTACTTGGGAGGCTGAAGCAGGAGAATCGCTTGAACCTGGGAGGCAGAGGTTGTAGTGAGCTGAGATCATGCCATTGTACTCTGCCCTGGGCAACAAGAGCGAAACTCCGTCTCAATAAATAAATAAATAAATAAATAAATAAATAAATTCACTTGGCCAGGCGCAAGTGAATACAAAATTAGCAGTCTGTGGTGGTATATGCCTGTAATCTCAGCTACTTGGGAGGCTGAAGCACGAGAGTCGCTTGAGTGGTGGGGGTGGGGGGAGGGGGAGCTTGCAGTAAGCCGAGATTGTGCCACTGCAGTCCAGCCTAGGTGACAAAGTGAGGCTCTGTCTCAAAATACACAAACAAAAAAATACACGTCAATCCCATCGCTTGGCAATCTTGTCCTCCTTTTGCAGATGAGGCTAGGAGAGATGTCATTTATCTGTTTGTCACCGGTTAGGACTCTGGCCCTGCCAGGCAGGTGCAGGGGCCTTCCCTCACCTGGCAGGTGTCCCTGCGGCCCTCTGGGTAGCCAGCACACAGCATCCCTGGCAATATCTGGAGAGTGAGGTTGAAAGGACCGGGCTGGCTGTAGAGACACTGACAGGTGGCCTCACCCAGCAGCCTTAGCTCCACTTCCTGTAGCACCCAGGGGAGAGGTAGAGGATCTGGGGGCAGAACCAGAGAGCAGGTGCTGTGAGGCAGGTATGGTGTCCCCAGTTCCCAGGATTCAGGTTTGCCCCCTGTGGCTGCTTCTTGGACATCAGCTAGATGCCCCATGGCCTCTCAGCCCATCACATTCACCACATCTCCTGCTGCTTCTCTCTATTCTTTCTACTTCTTCATCTCAGGAATGGTCCCATCAAGCTCCTAGTGAGAGCTGCCATGCATGGTTGTGCAGGTTGTGCACTGCAATAAAGGATGCAATTTAGGGACTATAATCATTAAGTCTGAGCTTTCATGTGGAGTTGTATTGGTCCGGAGACATCTTTTCTCAAAGATGCCATATGGACTTGACATGATCCTGTCTCGAGTTGCCAAGCATGGAATCTGGGTGTCATCCCTGTCTCCTCTCTCAACTCCCCTCCTCCAGTCAGTTCCCAGTTCATGAAAACCTCTCATTTGTGACTTCTTGGCATTCTCACCAACTACCCTCATTGAGGATGCATAGCTTTGGGCCTGGATAACTGACCCAGTCTTCTGATCCACTCTTCACTTCAACAATGAAGAGGAAGGTTACTCAAGTTCATTTCTCATCTCACCAAGAAAAATAAATGGATCCCACTGTCTAAACCTGGTGCTGCAGCCCCATCCTGCTTTTTAGGATCCAGAAAGGTGGGGGGAAGTACAGACAGAACTCCTTCCCCACCACATTCAGAATCTGAGGTCAAAGGCATGGTGGCTCACGCCTGCAATCCTAGCACTTTGGGAGGCTGAGGCAGGTGGATCACCTGAAGTCAGGAGTTCAAAACCAGCCTGGCCAACATGGTGAAACCCCGTCTCTACTAAAAATACAAAATATTAGCCGGGCATGGTAGTGAGTGCCTGTAATCCCAGCTACTTGGGAGACTGAAGCAGGAGAATGTGCTTGAAGCTGGGAGGTGGAGGTTGCAGTGAGCCTAGATCGTGCCGTTGCACTCCAGCCTGGGCAACAAGAGCGAAACTCCGTCTCAAAAAAATAAAAAATAAAATAAAATAAAATAAAAATAAATAAAAAAGAATCTGAGGTCAGGTGATGGCTGAAGCTGTACTTGGGGCTCACCAGGGAAGTTGGGGATTGTCCTGGGCATCCCTGGAGCTGGTGAGTGCTCTGGCCCTCAGTCTGATCTTAAGGCCTTCATGGTCAGCCCTCAGCAGCCTTTGCAGCCCAGGTGCCTGTCCCCTTCTCACTCCAGCCTGGCATCCTGGCTCTTCTTCATCTAACATGGCTTATCTGGGTCCTTATCTGGCCTTCATCTCCCCCTGTCTTCCTGCAATGCACCCTCTCTTTGAAAACCTCTGCAGAAATCTACTTCTCTGGGTGCCCATTGTCAGGATGGCCTGGCCCCATTCACACAAACTTCCTGGGGCTCACAGTGACGCTTCCTTGTCACCTCCTGCCCTCATGGGACCTCCACAAGCAGAGGCTGTGGCATCACCCCCTGCAGCACCTTCCCAAAGCCCCCAGGATGGGCACAGGTCTGACCACGGCCGATGGGGATATTTGTGGGGACCCTGGGAGCATGGAAAGCTTGGGTGATGGGGATGAGGGGGATGGAGATTCGGTCTATTCCCCCCCACCTTCTAACATAATGTGTGCTTATTTATTGAACTTGTTGTTTGTCTCTCTGCTAGGATGTAAACTCTGAAAAGGCAGGATTTTGGCTTTTTATGTTCACTGGTGTCTCTCTAATGCCTAACACAGTGCCTGGCATATAGAAGGTGCTCAAGAAATATCTTGAGTGAAAGAATGACTGAGTGAATGACGGTGGGCAGGGAGAAGAGAGGAGGTGGGGAGTACAGAGATGAGTGGGGGTGGATAGGATGGGAGGAAGGCAGACGGGAGGGAGGCACAGATTGGCATTCACTGAACATCTATTATAGGCCAGCCTTGTGCTTTACTGCTTTACTATAGATTACCTGAGGTGAAATATCTAAAGTGCATTGGTTATTGCTATGCCAGGCACTGTCCTATGAACTTTACATGGATTTTCTCATTTAATCCACCCAACCACCTCTTGAAGTGGGCATGGCTATTTTCCTCGTGTTACAGAGGAGGAAATGTAGTGGGTGAAGCGCTTTGTCTGACATGGTAGAGCTGGGATGGGAACCCTAGTCGGAGCCTAAATCCAGGAAAGAAAAAACTGGAAAGAAAGGTGAGGGAATGGGGTGCCTGTGGGTGATTCCGTGGTCTTAGTTTGAGAATCCTTGTGGGGAGAGGGCTCCATGGTGATTGGCGTGGGATTCATCTACCGACCCGCAGAAACCTACCGTCCAAGATTCCCACCAGGCTCCTCTCTGTGGCCCCACATCCCGAAACCCCGCCCTAGGAACCTCACCGCCGAGGCCCCGCCCTAAGAACCTCACCTCCAGAAGCCCCGCCCTAGAAACGTCACCTCCCGAGGCCCCACCCTAGGAACCTCACCTCCTGAAGCCCCACCTCCCCGAGGCCCCCTTTCTTGTCCTGTCCCATTCACCTGCCTCCTGGACGTCTCCCCAGCCGGTGGCCCAGCAGGCGGTGCCGTGCACGAAGCGGTGTGAGGCGCGGGGCAGGCAGACGGGCCGCACGGCGGGGCCCAGGCTGGCGGGTGAGGCCAGGTGCAGCAGGGCCAGGTCGGCTCCCAGCTCCACTTGGCTGTAGTTGACTGGCACCACGATGGCGGCCACTGCGCGGGTGTGCGCGCCGTCCAGGGGCCCGTCCTGGGAGTGCACGCCCAGCAGTACTGACCACTCGGCCGCGGGCTCCAGCGTCCCGTTCCTGCGCTCGGCCGGGGCAGTAGGAGGTTAGGTTGACCCTATGGAGGGGGCAGACCCTCGTGGGGGGAAGGGGCTCAGAGCCAGAGGGGCAGGTGCTATCCGATCCAGATTTGGTGCTGATACTCCTCAAAGGGGAAGGGTAAATCCGATCTTGAGGTGGTGGTGAGGGGTCATTGGAAAGCTGGGATTCAGACTCGGATATTCAGTGGAGTGGTGGGACCAGTATGGCAGCCTTGCCCCACTCAGAACCATGATGTCTTGAAGAGCACCTCGCTTTGGGGACAGCTCGGCTCCAAATTATGAAGTGGGGCGGGAGGAGGGGATCAACTGCGGGGGCGGGGCTGGCCTTTGGCGGAGAGGGGCTGGGTCCAGGGCGAATACTCACGTCATGAAACAGTGAGCAGCAGAGAGGACCCAGGAGGGGGCGATGAGGGAGCCCCCGCAGATGTGGCCACCCCCATGGTGCAGGCTCACCTGCCAAGGCCAGGTGCCCGGCTGCGCGTCTGAGCCCCCCACGATGCGGGCCGAGGGCTCAGAGCGCCCGCAGTCTGCAACGGGGAGCCGTGGAAGCCAAAGCCCACCTCAGGTTCCCCACTCCAGAAGCCCAGGTAACTCAGCACGAAGCCCCGTCCTCCACCCATTTCAGTTTGCCCTCTGAACAAAGAACATAGAGGACCCAGGCTTGTCTACATTTCTGGTCTTTTCCACCTCCCTCATGGCCTGACCAGCCTTAGCCTCCTTTAAGGTCTGAGGGTGCCAAGGCCTCTTCCTTACCCAGATCTTCAGGTTCTTCCTGGGTGGGACTGAGAGCTGGGAGCCAGAGGGTAAAGAGAAGAGGACACTTGTGACTTCCAGACCTGCACCGCCCAGCCCCACTTCCTGCTCTCCAACCCCAGACCCTATCTTCCCAATTCCCTGTCTATTCAGCAACCCCTGCCAGCATCCATGCCAGTCCTCTGGTCTTTCCTGCCTCTGCACGTGACTTTCCCCCAGTCTGGCTGCCTTACCTGAGTCCTGGAAGGCTCCTGGGATGGGACTGATGACTGGAAAGACAGAGGCAGGCAGGAAGAGGCTGGTGACTCGCACTCAATAGATGCCTTCCCTGACTCCCTCCCCTAGCCTCCTAGGCTCCATCTCCCCAGGGCACCCAGGCCTCCCTCTCCCTCCTCTGATACACCCTCGCCTTCTGCTGCCTCACTTCCTTCCTTCTGACATCCTCCTCCCCACACAGAACCCAGGAATCCTGCTCTTCAGTCCCCCAGGTGCTAGGACCCAGGCCCTTTGCAGCCACTTCTGTCCCCTGAGGTTACCAAGCATCACAACGGGGAGGAGCAGGTGCCTGGCCATGGCGTTAGAGTCAGAGGAGGCACAGCCAAGTGAAGGTCTGCTCCCTGCAGAGCTCTGTCACTGCCCAGGCAGCCCGTGACTCCTGATGGTCCCAGGGGCAGCCCCACCCTCCCTGGCTGGAGCCCATCTCTGGAAATCTGAGAGGATCTGGGGCTGGAAGGAGGAAGTTGGGGAGCCTGAAGGCCCCACCCAGAGCCCTGAGCACATCTCACGTCTCTGGAGGCCCAGGGTGGGGGTGGGGGACAGGTGTCCTAGCTCCAGGACACCTGTTGGGTGGGAGAGGGAGGGATGAAAAACACTGTAGGCAAAGGTCAAAGAGGAGGACAGTGTTCTGGGTCCTTGATGAGCAGCGGCCCTTAGGACAGGGGAAGTGGCCCCTCACGGGCATGACTCATCGGAGACCTCACCTCTGTTTGGGGTGCGGCTGCCCCAGTGGCTTGGCCTTTTCTTCTCACACAGCTCTGGTTACTGGAGCTGCTGGCCAGGTCCAGGACAGGAGCCCTAGGGAATTCAATCCCATCCCAACAGAAGGATCACAGATTCCAGCAGGTTGGGCAGGGCATAGGGACCTTGGGAGGGGGCTGGGCAGGCTGGTGAGGTTGAAAAAGCCTCCACCCTGCTCTGTGTTCCAGTGACAATGCTCTCAGCTGCCCTGTCACTTACTCTGTGTGACTTTGGGAAAGTCACCCAACCTCTTGGTGTGTATCAGTAAGAGCCCATTTAAGGGACGTATGACTTGGCCGAGCACGGTGGCTCACTCCTGTGATCCTAACACTCTGGGAGACTGAGGTGGGAGGATTACTTGAGGCTAGGAGTTCAAGACCAGCGTGGGCAACATAGCAAGATCCCATCTCTACAAAAAACTAAAAAATACAAAAATTATGAACAGCAGGGCTTGGTGGTGCACACCTGTATCCCAGCTACTTGGAAGATGAGGTGGGAGGCTTGCCTGAGCCTGGGAGGCCGAGGTTGCAGTGAGCTATGATTGTGCCACTGCACTCCAGCCTGGGTGACAAAGCGTGACCCTGTCTGAACAACAACAACAACCACAAAAATAAGAAAAATAAGAAGAAAAAGAGGAAAGAAACATATGACTCTTCAAAGAGGAGTTGAAAAGAGTTTAAGGAAGAAACTATAGAGGTGTAGGCAGGGTCAAAGGAAACCAAAGAGGCCAGGTGGCTCATGGCTGTAATCCCAGCACTTTGGGAGGCCGAGGCGGGCAGAGCACCTGAGGTCAGGAGTTCAAGACCAGCCTGGCTAACTTGGCAAAGCCCCATCTATACTAAAAACACAAAAATTAGCCGGGTGTGGTAGAACTCACCTGTAATCCCAGCTATTAGGGAGGCTGAGGCAGGAGAATCGCTTGAACCCAGGAGGTGGAGGTTGCAGTGAGCCAAGATCGTGCTGTTGCACTCTAGCCTGGGTGACAAGAGCAAAATTCCATCTCAACAACAACAAAAAAGGAAACCAAAGAGGGATGGTAACGCACCCTGGGGCCAGCAATAATGGAGAGCCCTTGCTACCTGCTGGCCTGAAGAGGCAGAGAGAAGGCAGTTACTGGAATCCAGCAAGAGCTGCAGCTGTGGAACAGATAGCTGTTAGGAGCCATGGCCTCTAGTAGAGAAATGCAGCCTTTACCAGCAGAGAGGGAGCTGGGAAAGAAAAATCCCCATCTCACTCTCCTCTCATCCTCTCTATTTTTAATCAAACCAATTAAAAAAATTTTAGAGACACGGTCTCACTCTGTCACCCACGCTGGAGTGCAGTGCTGTGATTATAGATCACTGTAACCTCGAATTCCTGGGCTTAAGCGATCCTCTGGCCTCAGCCGCCTGAGAAGCTGGGACTACAGGCATGCACCACCATGCCCACCCAGCTAATGTTTTTTATTTTTGTAGAGATGGGGTCTTGTTGTGTTGCCCCGGCTGGTCTCAAAGTCCTGTCTCAAGCGATCTTGCTGCCTCAGCCTTCCAAATGTGCTGGGATCCTCCCATCCTCTGATCACCCACTGGCTCCTCTCATTGTCTGAAACCTCCCAGAGGCCACAGTGCAAGGGAGCCCATTGTATGGTCCATAAAGGTCACTCCTGGGGAACAAATCAGGGTGGACAGTAGAAATGCAGGGTCAACCTGGGAATATCCACACATGTATATCTATCTTCTTATCGATAATACCAGCTAATAATAATATTGGTCTATGAGTCCAGTTGCCCTAGAAAACAGGCCTAGGCAAAGCCTGTATGCTTATGCTTAATTGGGAGGTGCAATCCAGGGTGGCAAGAGTGAGGGAAAATGAGAAGTGAGCAGGAAGAGGGAAAATGCAAATTCAGCCACCCAACAATGGACTGGACTCAATTGATAAACCTGCTAGCCTTCACCCGTCCACAGGAAACGATGGAGGTAAATTGAGTCTTCACTTCAGACTTCTTAACAATCAGAGCCTCCTCAGCCATTTGTTTAACTTGCTGCTTGAGTAGCTATTTGCCCTTCAAAGGATAAAGAACCAATTGTTTGACAAAAACTCAGAAAAATGAGGTAATGGGCAAAGGTAGGAAAGAAGAGAGTGCAGGTGTCATTAACGCAAAACATGCATGCCCTGGAGACCCTCACTGATACATTGCTTGCTCCAATTTAGCGGTTAATAAACATTTTGGAGCTGGGTGCGGTGGTTCACGCCAGTAATCCCAGCACTTTGGGAGGCCGAGGCAGGTAGATCCTGAGGTCAGGAGTTCAAGACCAGCAGCCTGGCCAACGTGGTGAAACCCTATATCTCTACTCAAAAAAATTAGCCGGGCGTGGTGGCTGGTGCCTGTAATCCCAGCTACTCGGGAGGCTGAGACAGGAGAATGGCTTGAACCCAGGAGGCGGAGGTTGTAGTGAGCTGAAATGGCACCACTGCACTCCAGGCTGGGCGATAGAGCGAGACTCTGTCTCAAAATAAATAAATAAATAAATAAATAAATAAATAAATAAATAAATAAAATTTTTGGGCCAGGCACAGTGGCCCAAGCCTGTACCAGCACTTTGGGAGGCCAACATGGGAGGATTGCTGGAGGCCAGGAGTTCTAGACCAACCTGGGTGGCATAACACGATCCTGTGTGTAGTGGTATGCACCTGTAGTCCCGGTTGCCCAGGGGTTTCTCCATGTTGGTCAGGCTGGTCTCGAACTCCTGACCTCAGGTGATCTGCCTGCCTCGGCCTCCCAAAGTGCTGGGATTACAGGCATGAGCCATGCACCCAGGCAAGATAATGATTCTTAACCCTTTCCCCAACCCAACAGACATGAGTAGTAGGACTTGCTCTTGAATAGCACAGACGTTAGCCAGGCACGGTGGCTCCCGCCTGTAATCCTAGCACTTTGGGAAGCCGAGGCAGGTGTATCACCTCAGGTCAGGAGTTCGAGACCCGCCTGGCCAACATGGTGAAACCCCGTCTCTACTAAAAAATACAAAAAATTAGCCAGGTGTGGAGGTGGGTGCCTATAATCCCAGCCACTTGGGAAGCTGAGGCAGGAGAATCACTTGAACCCGGGAGGCAGAGGTTGCAGTGAGCTGAGGTTGCACCATTACACTCCAGCCTGGGAAACAAGAGCAAAACTCCGTCTCAAAAATAAATAAATAAATAAATAAATAAATAAAATAGCACAGAGGCTTGCCAAAGCAATGGATCTTGTGGGAGGAAGGAGAACATCTCTGTAGGGAGACAGATTGGAATTTCTGGAGGAGCAAGTGCAGTTTGCAAAAGCTGCCCAGGTGATTCTGATGGTTTCACCACTCTAAGATGCCCTTGACTGCAACTAGCAGCCAAGGTAAGGAGGGAAACTCATGCAGGAGTCTCTCTCTTCCAGGTTCAAGGACAGAAAATAAATTTCTCCTTGGAGCCAGATGTGCCAGTGCATGCCTGTAGTCCCTGCTACTCTGGAGGCTGAGGTGAGGGGATCATTTGTTCAAGCCCAGGAGTTCAAGTCCAGTCTGGGTAACATACATTGGGAGATCATGTCTCTTTACTTGGGTATAACAAAATCTTTCTTAACAACATCATGTCAAAAACAGCAAATAGTTTCATGAGCTTTTTTTTTTTTTTTTTTAATAGATGAAGTTTCGCTCTTTTTGCCCAGGTTGGAGTGCAATGGCATAATCTCGGCTCACTGCAACCTCTGCCTCCGGGGTTCAAGTGATTCTCCTGCTTCAGCCTTCCAAGTAGCTGGGATTATGGGAGCCCACCACCATGCCCTGCTAATTTTGTATTTTTGGTGAAGATGGGGTTCCACCATGTTGGCCAGACTGGTCTCAAACTCCTGACCTAAGGTGATGTGCGTGTCTTGGCCTCCCAAAGTGGTGCTGGGATTACAGCGTGAGCCAGCATGCCTAGCCTTTTTTTTTTTTTTTTTTTTTTTTTTTAGAGATGGAGTCTTGCTCTGTAGCCCGGGCTGGAGTGCTCACTGGTCATAGCTCACTGCAGCCTGGAGCTCCTGGGCTCAAGTGATCCTTCTACTTCAGCCTTTTTAGTAGCTGAGACTACAGATGTGAGCCGCCATGCCTGGCTACAAAATTCTCTTTTCTTCTTTTTTCCCTATGCAAGCTGGTGCTAAGGGCAATTTTATTTATTTATTTATTTATTTATTTATTTATTTATTTAGACAGTTCTGCTGTGTCACCCAGGCTGGAGTGCAATGGTCTGGTCAAAGCTCACTGCAGCCTCAAGCTCCTGGGCTCAATCGATCCTCCCACGTCAGTCTCCTGAGTAGCTGGGACTCCAGGCATGTGTCACCATGCCCAAGGTTGATTTTTGAAGTGCTGCTTAATTTCAGCCTATGACACCATAAACAAACCACAGTTAATAAAATAAGGATATGCGGTGGTGCCCCTGGGTAAGAGAGGCGATACATATGCAGTTCTCTACTGGTCTCACTAGTGGAAGGGGAAATGACAGGTGAACTAGGATATTAGTTTTCCATTGCTGATGTAACAAATTCCCATACACTTAGTGGATTAAAACAATACCAACTTATTTTGTTACAATTTTAAAGATTAGAAGTCTGGCACCGGGCCGGGTATGCTGGCTCACATCTGTAATCCATCCCAGCACTTTGGGAGGCCAGGGTGGGCGGATCACTTGAGGTCAGGAGTTCGAGACCAGCCTGACCAACACAGTGAAACCCCGTCTGTACTAAAAATACAAAAGTTAGGCCGGACGCGGTGGCTCACGCCTGTAATCCCAGCACTTTGGGAGGTTGAGGCAGGTGGATCACAAGATCAGGAGTTCGAGACCAGCCTGGCCAACATAGTGAAACCCCGTCTCTACTAAAAATACAAAAAATTAGCCCGGCATGGTGGTGTGCGCCTGTAATCCCAGCTACTCAGGAGGCTGAGGCAGGAGAATTGCTTGAACCTGGGAGGTGGAGGTTGCAGTCAGCTGAGATCATACCACTGCACTCCAGCCTGGGCAACAGAGTGAGACTCTGTCTCAAAAAAAAAAAAAAAAAAAAAAAGACCAGGTGCAGTGGCTCACGCCTTGTAATCCCAGCACTTTGAGAGGTTGAGGCAAGAGGATCACTTGAGCTCAGGAGCTTGAGACCAGCCTGGAAAACATAGTGAAAACTCATCTCTATTCCTAAAAATAAGAATTAAAAAAAGATAACTGGCAGAATAGACGAAAGCTAAACATATGCCTGTATTTTGACCCAACAATCAAGATCCTAGGTATAGACCTAAGAGAAATGAGGATGCCATAAGGCATATGCAGAGCATGGCGCTCATAGAAGGTCTAGACACAAGAGCCAAGATCCAGAATGTAAATGTCCGGCCCCAGGAAGACTGATAAATTGTGGTGTATGATACAATGAAATACTGTGCAGCAATACAAAAGAATGAATTACTGATATGTGCAACAACATGGATGAATCTTACAGATTTTTTTTCAACAAATATGTGTCATACTGCATGATTCCAATTATATGCAATTTAGGAACAAGCATAACTAATGCCCAGTGGTAGAAGTCAGAATGGTGGCCGGACGCGGTGGCTCATGCCTGTAATCCCAGCACTTTGGGAGGCCAAGGCAGGCAGATCACTTGAGGTCAGGAGTTCAAGACCAGCCTGGCCAACATGGCGAAACCCTGTCTCTACTAAAATACAAAAATTATCTGGGTGTGGTGGTGGCACACGCCTGTAATCCCAGCTACTCGGGAGGCTGAAGCAGGAGAATTGCTTGAACTTGGGAAGCGGAGGTTGCAGTGAGCCGGGATCGCATCATTGTACTCCAGCCTGGGTGACAGAGCAAGATTCCATCTCAAAAAAAAAAAAAAAAAAAAAAAAAGGAATCAGAATAGTGGTTGTTTCACAGGTATATACACATGCAGAGTTTCACTGAGCTGTACACATAAGATCAGGACTCCCTATGAACTTAGCTAGAGAAGCTGAGGTGGGAGGATCTCTTGAGCCCAGGAGTTTGAGACTAGCTTGGACAGGGTAATGAGACCCCATCTCTACCAAAAAAAAAAAAAAAAAAAAAAAAAAGTTTACACCTGTAATCCCAGCACTTTGGGAGGCCAAGGTAGGTATATCACCTGAGGCTGGGAGTTCAAGACCAGCCTGACCAACACAGTGAAACCCTGTCGCTACTAAAAAAAAAAAAAACTAA